>NW_026294447.1:38902581-39575081 GCF_007827085.1 Peromyscus californicus insignis
GCATGCGGCAACCGCATGGCAAATAGGAGCTGCAGAAACCCAGCAGTGGGGCTGTTCCCCCAGTGTTACTAATTGTCCTGAACTTTCTTATGTCATCTTCTAATAGCTTTGTCTCATGAATGATGGCCTGTACTGCTTCCACCCTTCATGAATAAATACGAAATGTCTTGCCACCTAGAAGGTGGACCCTCTCTAGTCCTTTATCTCTGTTGAACTTACATCCTTAAAATCCTTCATGCTTCCATTTAGTATTCTGTGCTTCTGAAAAAGCTTAGCGTGGAAAATGCAAAAGAGATAGTCATTGCAATAGACACATCTTCTTCACTCTGACAAATGCTTTTATGCATTAGTCCCAGACTAAGACATTTATTGAGCCAAAGAACCCATGCCCTTTGCTGAGGATCTTGGGGGATCTGGAGTTATCCTGAATATTGCACTATTTCTTGTTAGCTCAGATATTTCTATTAGTATTTACCCCAAGGCTAAAGTATAAGTAAGGACTGAAAAGAGAGTGGTTGAAGATTGGTGCCAGGCTGACCAAAAGAATGATTTCAGTGTCAGTCTGTAGAGATGAGACTGCAAAACTTGTTTGATTTTTCTACTCCCATCTGGAAAAAGTAAAGATTCCTAGAATGCCTTGGGAGTAGATATACTCATTTAGAAATTATGTACATGTACCATTATATTTACATATAATTAGGTAAAGACACATAATATAGAAATAACAAGAGAAAGAAAATTAGCCCAACATTTAATACTTTCTCCCTACAGCAAAATAATTCCATTGTATCTTCTGGTATAGAAATACCCCAGGAGAGGACACAGCCTATCCTGTATATTAAATTTCTGAGTAACAGTGTGGTGTAGTATAGTAGTTCTCACACTGTAGGCTGCATTGAAATTTCTGAAGGTTGTGAAGATAGATTTCTGTCTCCCTCAAACTTTCCAGTTCAGTGGGTTCAGGGTGGGCCCCAAGAATTTGCATTTCTATCAATTCCCAAGTGACACTGGGAAGCTCTGGTGAAGTGAAGAGGCAGTCTCAATGTTAATCTCTCTAAAGGAGGCATTAGCATTCTTGAGGAAATATGGGACCTTGGGTAAATTGGTTTATCACTTTAAGTCTATGGAATGGAGTTTGTCATAATTACCTATTTGAGCTGCTGGAGGACTTAATAACACAATTTATGTAAATTGCTTAACACCTATAGAATACAGCACACTTGAGTTCATTTTCTCTCCTCCTCCTCATTTCTACTTATCATCATTCTAGCATCACAAAATAGACTTAGGGGCTTCTAGTTTCAGAATAAAAAATGTGCTTTATTTAAATAGTATTATGAGAATACATTTTTTTCTACTTTAGCATTATTCAATAACAAATCCCTACAAATGAGGTATCTTCTAGGTGAGTGATAGAACATGAAGCTTTTATGCAAAGTCTACCTAAAGGAGAACATGTGTTCAGCCCTCTCCCGTTTCTGTGTAATTGTTGATAGTTTGTGGCAAAGTATGTATTTCTGTCATAGTTTATAAACACTGAATTCTGTTGCATGTGATTTTGTTGATATTTTTGATGGTTGTGTTTTTGAGTGTTTGGGGGCATGATAGTGGTAGATTTAGGTGCTTTCTCAGTTGACTAATTTTTAATGTTTCTTCTATTTCTCCTTCTCACCCCATCCCACTCCCATTTTTGTGCTCTACCAGGACCCAGTACAACCTGTCAGGAGGATTCATGTGCCAACCAAGGGGTTTGCATGCAACAGTGGGAAGGCTTCACCTGCGACTGTTCTATGACATCATATTCAGGAAACCAGTGCAATGACCGTGAGTTCACACTTTACCTATTGGGGATATTTTCAAGTGGCTCAGAGAAATATTCAAGGGCAATATAGAAAAAGATTGTATGCATAACTGTCCTTTATAAATAAACATTTCTAATTTGTAAGTATGGTATAACACACACACACACACACACACACACACACACACACACACACACACAGTGTATTTTGTTCATGTTGAGAGAGATCCTATGATTACTATTTTATCCATCAGTGGGGTAACAGGTACATTCATTGACTTAGTTCTAAGAAAGGACTGGTTTTATGGAGGCGATAATGCTGCTGCTAGAGATGTTTCAGTGCCATGAGAATCTATAACTTGTCGTTCCACCTCCTTCTTGTGGTATTTTCCTAACCATGGCTGCTTTTCAGCTAAGCAAATGCTTGAGACTTGGTGAAAGGATGTGCCTTAGATGGCCCTTCTGAGTATCTGAAGTCATCTAAACATTGCCTTGGTGGTAGCCTTGAACATCATGATCTAAACACATTGCAATATTTGGTTTTATAAAGCAAGTACACAAGGTTAATGGATTGAAGAGTGAAGCCATATTGAAGTGTACCCACAAGGGAGCCCATTATAATAATTCTATATATAATCCATTGTGCCTACTTAGTTTTGCTTGATTCCTTATTTATTGACTTTTACCATGTGTGTAGGTAATCTCTAGCAGTTTCCATTTCCAATTTCTCAGAAGCCTTGTGATCCACATGGTTTTCCCTTGTCTTTGGTATGTTAAAGGGAACAAATGAGAATCTGGAAATCTAGAGGAAAATGTTATGTGCTAGGGTGTCTGCAGAAGGGCTTGGCATCAATTGCTTTTGATGAGCACTTCAATGTTACTGAGAATCCAGTTTCCATACTTATGATTTAGAAAGGCTATTTTGCTCTCAGACAGGCAGTTATGGGCCAATCCAGGGTACCTGAGGGAATTTTGCTATCTGTTTTTTTCCTTTTCCCTCCAATTTGTCTGTGGAAGACTCACTAGGACCCATTTGTTTTCTCTCACTGGCGGCATAATGCCTCTTTACCCTCACAAGCTTATTCCCACTGCACACACATTCAACAGCAAGTAGGATACGAATGTCAAGGAAGAGACTTTGCACACAGAAAAAGCAAAAAGGTAAGTTCCTCTAACAATCGTTGGTGTGCACAACAGAAGGTATGTATGGATTTTTCTGCCATTGATTTATCATTCTTTGTCACATAGGTCAAGTGTTTCCTGGTGAAGATTAACCAAGACTCTTTCTAGGTTTCTATGATTTGCTTCTGCTTTTCTCCAGAGAAGATTGTTTCTCAGTCTAACTTGGCCAATTTGTTGGTATGCAATGAGGTACTTGGACCAGGACTGGTAGAATGTCATCCACTTTCATGACACTAGCTTCAAAGCATGAATACTTGGAGAAATGCATGTTAGATGTTATATTATCAACAAATCTCTTGGATCTCTTGTTCATAGAAGACTTAGGAAAGCAAATCACTCACAGATTCTATTTGACTCTTCTTTGGGAGAGTGTACAAGGGCTTCTGTTATTAGTTGGTGGTATGTAAATGAGGCACATAGCATCTTAATTGCTGAATTGGATAAGTACATAGAAGCCAGATGCATTGTATGTGGCTATGAAGTTTGACTATAAGCTTTTAATAAAACTCAAGCAAATATATTAAAGTACAAGGTTGATTAAAAGTATTACAATGGGTATTCCTTCATCCAAAGTTTGACATTCTAATTATCTGTAGGACCTTCTCGTTTGGAATTAGCATTAGAGCCAGTTTGCTCTACCTCCAACCAGTCTCACTACTTTATCTCATAAACCACTGTTTTCTATATTGAACTTGGTTCTTATAGTTGTAGTTTGTTATTTCATTGCACAAATACCTCCAAAATGAAGCTTACTCTCTGCTGTCCTGTGCCCTTTCTTATGCTAATAAATTCATGAGACCTAGTCTGTGTTAGGAGTAGATTGTCATCTTTTGATGTCACTAGAAGAGTTCAATGAGCTCATGGATAGCATAAGCCAAGCCAAGTCATGGCTTTGTTGGGGAGGGATCAAAACAAAAAGAAGGGATAACCTAAGTTAATAAGAAAAGAAGACAGGGGAAAGATAAAGAATATAGAGAATTGGATAATATGTAGAAGAGCATAGAATCTCTTAATAATTAATTGCTTGGGTACTCTACATGCTATAAGCAGCCTGTCCTTGAGAAAATAGTACATAAGTGCATGGCATTGTCAATGAAATTCCATCTATAAAATCAGGCCTTTACTTAATTTTTGGAAAGGGAGTACTCTGTAGAATAGTCTATTATCTATCTATCTATCTATCTATCTATCTATCTATCTATCTATCTATCATTATCTACTTATCTATCATCTATCTATCAATCATATTACCTGTTTATCGATCATCTATCATTTTCTATCATCTGTCTATCTATCTATCTATCTATCTATCTATCTATCTATCTATCTATCTATCATCTATGTTTTTATTTATCTATTATTTATGTAGTTTTCTATTATCTATCTTCTTTCTATTATCTATTTATTATCTATATATTTTAATCTATTTATCATCTACCTATTTATATATCTATCTCTCTATAATCTACCTATCATCTATCTATCTTCTATCATCCATCCATCTATCCATTCATCTATCCATCCATCCATCTCTTTATATACCTAAAATAAGTTACATTTCTTGGAATGCTATTATGATGCTATGTGAATAGGCTGGAGATAAAATCCAATAGCAAAAGACATTGATGAAGATGGAGTTTGAATCTGATCTGTCACTTTCTATGAGCCTTGGTAAAACAGATTGATCCTTAATTAGTGGAAAGGAAAACATGCTGATTTATTACTGCACATCCAAGAACAGCAATTTGATCAACAGAGAAATGGCTAGGTTTCCAAAATAGGTATTTAGTTGATACTATCCAAGTAACTTTTAAAGCTCTAAAGAAGAGTATATATGGCAGGGTTTGGGGTCATTTATTCTAACATTGGTTCTAACACTGAAGAGCTCTGCATATTTATCAAAGCTGTTTTTGCTTTACAATTCTGAGGTGCTGTCACATAGATATTGCTTCTGGGAGTACAATGTACATTTAAAACTTTAATCCACAGTACGGTACAGCAAGCCTCAGTGGTTTTCATTTTATTCCATTGTCCTCTGTGTTTGCATGGTGGGTTAACGAGTGTGGTGGCATGAATATCATCTCACAAAGATGTGATGATCGTTAAAGTGTGGCACGTTTTCTGGAGCTGATTACTGTGTGTAAGAGTGACTCCCTTGTGTGGGATAGAAAAAGAAATCATCTGATTAGAAACTCAAGTATAATTGATTTCCTAGCAGCTACACACAGTTTAAGGAAGGTCTTCCACTGCTTTCTGGAAAGGAAAAACCTTCTCTTATGTTGACTTTGGGGGCTGTTTGGATACTGTTAGAAACAATTTTCAGTTAATGAGGGATTTGTGGAAAGACATAGACATTTGCTAAGTAACATTCTCTGAGGACAGTCTTTAGCTCCCCTGAACATGTCTGAAGCTGATTACTCAGTCAGTACCCATCTGAGGTCCAGCTGATAACACTTGTGTGTTGGGATACTTTTGAAGAACAACAAAAGAAATGAAATTTTGTAACATATTTGGAAACTTAGTAAACTTAGTCATTCGTTTTAATACAACGTTTTTATTAATTTTTTTTATAATTTAATACATCTTTACAATGTATTTTGATCATATTCACTCCAAACTGTTTTCTCTAAGTCCTCCCAGGACCATCCCCAACCCCTCCTAATTTTGCACCCTCTTTTAATTTCTTGTTCACTATGTCTAGTTTGTGCTGCCCATGTACTTACTCATAGGTTGGATGTGGGTCCATCCATTAGAGTGTGGCTGACATTCTATAGGGTCCGCCCTTAAAGAAAACAGATATCCTCCCTGCTAGAAGTCATCAGCTATCAGTGGCTTCCCAGCTAGGGGTGGGCACGTATGAGTTCCCTTCACCCTCCATGCTAAAATACAGTGGGTTTTTTTTTAGAGACATTCTTTTCAGATATTGCATTTTCTTTGGCATTTTAAGTCAGGACCAGGAGCCTTGGAAATTCTAGCACACTGCCATCATTTTACTGTCAGCAGAATCTAGAATCCTTTACGACATTATGTGACAATGCTTCTCCCATTAGAAGCTTGCTATTGACTTTCTCTCTCTTCCACATTGCACAAAATCTCTCTCTTCTCCACATAGCTACATATATTGTAATTTCTAGGAACTTCAAGAAAACATCAGTTTCGAACATCTCACATCTCTCCTTTACTATTTTCTTAACCACTTACCACGTTCGTTACAACCGTTTGGAGTTGCAGACAGTTCTCAGCTCTTCTTATTACATCTGTGCTCTGGAGATACATATGTAGGACAACCCAGGCATATAAGCCCTGAGCACACATTGGTTGCCTGGGTTTAGGAATGAAGCATTTAGATTGGCTTTGTGGGATGGGAAGAAGGGAATGAATGTGGGGCCTCTAGTACCCTCAGCAGACAGCTCTCCCGTGCTATCCCTCTAACAGTGCATTGCAGGCTACTTGGTGAAGAAATTGCTGGATTCACACTGGCATGTGATAATAGATGTTCTGTGCGTTCAACAAATCAATAGTGAGCAGCTGTGGATCGTGCGGATAGTAGGGTGTGAAGCACCTTTTCAGACAGTTTTCTGCAGGGGTAGCTGTTAAGTTGCACTGCTGGCAATTGATTGGCCTTTTACTTTTTATTTATTGTGTTGGTCTATTTATTTTTTTAATGTAGGTTGGTGTATTGATCAAGACTGTTAAAAAGAAGCAAACACTTCCCACTTAGGTTTTGGAAAAAAGCAGCAATATCTACATTATTTAGTACACAAACAAGTGGGAAGATGTATGTATATTTAGTCAGTCTCTGGGCTTTTTATACATGCATGAGCATCACGCTCTTACAGTACACTCTTGTGTTTGATTAATTATTTCCACAACTCCATCTTCTCATTCTGTCCATTCTCCTGAAAAACCTTACTTGAGTTTACTTGTAAGACAATTTCTTATTGTTCAGAATATTCTTCATCTTTTATTAACTAGCCAGATATTTCCTATTCATAGACATGGTCGTGAATAAGACATGTCAGTCTCATGGGGAAGACACATATCAAAGTATTTCAGTAGAAAAGAAATGAACACTTGCGGTCAGGAGTCAGAAGGTAGAGTAAAAACAATCGTGTAGGGGTTCCAACTCCATAAAGCAGCACAGCTACTCTTAGGGATATTTTCATTGAAGAATGAGCCTGAGCAATGTATAAGTGTCTGGTAGGCAAATGTGGTACAGAAGAAGAAAATTTTGAAAGAAAAGCAGCATTCTAGCCCACAAATGGGAGCAGATGCCTCTCACTGTGTAGAGTGGAGGACACTTTCTGCTGAGTCTTTCTTCTAAACATTATATTGTTAAAGTCACACATCTTTAAACAGGATTCTTTGCTTTATTTGATTACTGTTACCTGTTATGTATTTTTAAAATATAAATGGAATTATTATTTCCTAATCTTATTAGAATCCAGATTGTATTTTTTGATGAGAATCCCATTTTCCCCTTTTATCTATTACTGAACCTTGGATGTGTAGGACTTAAATCTTGACTGATATCCTTGACATTGACCTTGGAAATGTACTTGTAATAAGCTAAAATTTGAAGAGGTCAATTCATATATTTAACTTATTATAAAAGGTACACAATCGTGAACTAATTTGCTTTAGAATAAAAGACTTAAATGCCAGTCCTGTCTCTAACACTATGAAATTCAATTGTGCATTTAGCTTCTTGAAACATTGATTTAAATAGGAAGGTAATAATAATTAGAGGCATAGTGATAGTTTTATTATTATAGTAATAAGGTATTTGACATTCTTATCACAATCTTTTAATCTATCACACATACTAGGACATCAATGAAGATATTTTTATTCCTTTAAACCTCCCAAATCACTAAGAAATAGGACATTATGTCTTGACTTTGACAGTGAGAAAACTGAAGTAAGTCATAGGGAACAGCTGAATGGATACTTGAATCCAAGTCTCTTTGATATAATAGATCATATTCTTGTGAGCTTTTGGTTTATATAGTCATTATTAAAAATAATAAAAAGCTGAAAATGTGCATTAATTATTAGGCAAACATGCTTGATCCAGGTGAACATGTCTCTATGGTCAATAAAATTATGTAACACAAAGGATTGGTTCTTGATTGTTAATTTTATTGTCTTCTGAAATCCTGAACCCCTTAAGAATTTCCAACTTAAATTCAGGTGAGGCATTTGGAATCAGTGTCTTAAGTTATTATGGGATGAGAAGACTTCTTTATATTCCCAGCTATTTATGTTCACATTCTCTAGATTAGATGATTTTTATGTTACCCTACTACACTTTGTATGTGTATATGTTTTATGTGCATGAATGTGTTTATGGTAGATGTGCAAGTGCACATGCGTGTGCATCCATGTAGAACCCAGGGAGTGACTGCCCTGTGTGTTTCTCTATTGTTAGTTTTGAGAGAGAGATTTTCACTGAACCTGGAGCTCACTATTTTTGTTAGATTGGCTGGCCAGCAAATTCAGTGGATCTTTCTGCCTCTGCTTCCCTGGGACTAGGATTACAGGGATGTGCCACTGTGTCTGATTCTCATGTTTTTATGGCAAGCACTGAGCCATCTCCTCAGCCCCACTTGACATAAGTCATGTAGCATAGTGGATGAGACCCTGATGTGGATTGGGAAGGTCTGCCCTATGGATATCTTGACTCTCCGTATCTGTGCTATCTTGGGAAAATTAGTTTCTGTATGGCTCTAAGAAGCAGATGTTTAAAGGTCACACCTTATAAGACTTATAAACTAAGTCATATCTGTAGTATGAGGCATGCCACATGTAATAGCACCTATAGAATTAGATAATCTTCAAAATTATTTTCAAGAAGTTAAAAATACAACTCATGCAAACATAATATCATAAAGTTAAATATAGTGCTCATGCAAAAATAGAATGAATATGTGTCAAATCTGTTTATTTTCTGAACAAGGGAAACAAGCAGGATAAAAAATAAACAACAAAATTGCAAGTGAATGTTTGAAGAACTAGACATTTACAGGCATTCAAAACCATGAGAATAGAAACTTATGATAGCTATAATAATGATGAAAGTCCAGAGACTTCAAAAATCCCCTACCTTTGGTATTATGTTTATCACATATGTATATCTACTGGACAGGAATCAGCAGGTGATCTCACAGAGTCTGATCCCCAAATAAAAAAGAGTAAACATAGGTGTTGGATGCCACTATGTCTTCCCATCGATGCATAGATTGCTTGTGTGGGTCTGTGAAGTAGTATCCTAAATGACATTTAAAGGGATATAGTTATTCCTTTTTTGCATTATTTTACACAAAGTATGACTAGGACTGCTATTTACTATCTATTCAGGTTCAAAGACCTTCTTACTTTGAACACCTCTCCCTTATTCAATCACCTTGCACTTTTAACCATTTCACTATGTGCCAACCACAGTGCTCAGTTCATTGTCTTTTCCCCAACTCTAACCTTGCAACAGCCCTAGAAAATATACTATTGTGATCCAGTTAGTTAAAAGAAAGAATAAGATGTATATAGTCAAATGATATACCAAAAGTAACGAAGCTATTTGATGGAAGGACAAAGATATTCTGAGTTCTAGTCACCTTTAAGTAAGAGATTTTACCTGACAATAGTTTTTGGACTTGCCAACAGAAGCCTCCTGATGAAGGTGTATTGGAATGCACAGGTCTTTAGACTCACATTGGCTGCACTAATTTTTTGTTTTGTTAGTTGATGTTTCGTTAACATCAATCCCATTGTAATTTCTAGTGGCTACCTTGTTATTTGGGGAAGGACTATATTATTCTTTTTCTTTTCTTTATTGGTTTTAAATAAGGACATCATCAGGACTGATTTTCTCAATTAACAAACCAGAATTTTCAAATTTTCTGCATATTCAGTAGCCCTAGGCAGGCAGGGGCTACCAATGGAGGAGTCAGAAAGTCTTAGGGGAAACCACAAGGAATCATAAAGATAAGACCTGGGATGTAAGACAGATCCAAGAGAGGCATGCTTGAATAGACAGCAGCAAGGGTAATACTCAAAGTCATATCCTTGGATCTGCTTTTTATTCTAGTTCCCACAGACCTTAAGGTTAAGGGAATTCAGAGAATGCCAGGCCAAGGCAAGGTCTTCCTAGATCAAGAACAAAGGAGTAGACACTCTCAGGAGCAGTTCCATGGCTAGGGCTTTTTAATTTTATTTTGTTGTCCATGACTTTTGTTTCTAGTTTACTTGGCATCAGGGCACTTGGAGTGTCCTCCATGTAAAATGACAGCTGATATTAACACACATGCAACATTCGGTTCAGCAGGAGTGAGGGTTGCTTATATTTCTGTGTTCTTGTGTAGCCCTCCAAGATAATGAGACTTGGGCAAAACATTCATTTTTATAGAGTCCAACTGATGATTGGATCTATGACTTAAGAAGAAATATTCTTCCTGGGTCTTATAATTTGCCAGGGGATTTTTATGAGTTATTGGAATTTGTTGCCTCACTAATTTCATGTCTGTCATCTCCAGCATGGTGTATTTGTATACATTCTTATTGCTTATATTTAATTATAGTCCATTCATTTCTGCTATACTTCGCTAGGTACTTATTGACATTGGTGGCAATAATCTGCTGAGAGCCTATTGGTTCACAGAAGATAATTCTTCTATTGCCTTGTTAGTCTCATACAGATACAATTTTAATGTATTTTTTCAATAAAGACTCATAATCTCCTATATTTATTTTCACATCTAAAGACAAAAAGGATGTAAACTACTTTATCTTGCCCTGTAAAATAGAGCTAACACGTATAATTTCATTCCACTCTCCCATTTTTCTCCTGTATTCTTTCATAAGGGCAGTAGAAGTTCTTTTAATTGAGATGAAGATTGTAGACAGAGAAATGCATGGATCCTCCATGTATAATACCAAAGCCCACACCCATAGAACCAACATCCCAGTTATTTCATCTTCCCAGACACTGCCCTTGTGCTTCTCCCAGTTAATTAGTCTCATTCTACTCCCAAGCATTTATTCTTTGAATTGGTATCAGAAAACATTTTTTTCTACCCATTCTTGAGAAAGTGTAAACTGGAGCATGCAGTCTGTGATCTTTTGTGTGTGTTTTCTCTAGTTCTGTGTGACCTTTCAGGGTCTCTCCTACCTTTTAGCAATTGCTTGGCAATAGGAGTCAGCTGAACTCCATCTTAGGTCCCCATTTCTGTTCTAGTGCATAGAAATTTTCTCAGGAAAATAAGATGGGGCAACCTTATGGCTTAGTTTCATACTGTCCTTTCTTCTTGGTAAACAAATTTTGTCTGATGTCCAGAGGCTCACAGCATAGTATTCTTCCTTTGTCTTTTTCCCTAGTACCATTGAATGAATTGCAGAGATCCAAGCTGTTGTTCCATTTAGTTACAAGCAGATGTTAACTTTTTTTAGTCTGCCTTACTTCTTTGTAAGGTGAGACTAAAAAAGGTGGGACAAAGTAGAAGTGTGTTGGGGGTGGGGAGAGGAGGTGTAACCTGCAACATACTGTGCTTTAAGCCACAAATTCTCAGAATAATTTCAAGCTTTGCATCAGCCTCAGCGGGTAGTGTGGAATGACCTGAGACCTGATTGATTCTTTTTTATTATTGGAAAAGACTCCAGTTCCAGTTATAGGCATTGTGATAGCAGAGAATCTTCTGCAGCTAGAGGTAAGGCTGTAAGAAGCTGCACAAAGCTTGTGAAATCCCTACAAATGCGTCTCCATTCAGCACTTCTCCATTCGAGTTTCTGTTCTGTGGTCCTTATAGCTTTTTCCTTCCAGTCCTCTGATAACATTTGATTAAGCTCTGTGGGTGCAAGGATGGATTTGGCTTGAGTAACTAGTTGTTCTCCCTCTTTATTTTACTTAAAATTATAGTTTGTTTTCATCTCTATCTTTATCCTGTGGGTCTTTGCCACCTGATCCATGTCACCTTGCCAAATGAAATTATGAAATGTTTTCAAACAATGAATTCAGAGACATCAGTGAAGGATATGTTTTGGTGCCAGTGTTTCAGCTATTGATTTTTCTCAGTTTGATCTCCAGGTATGAGTTCACAGTATCTTCTGCATGCCTGCAACAGAAGAGATCTGGCATTGCCAATGCCCTTTAGTATTAATCACAGTTTTCTTTACTAATGAAGTTGTACAAGTAAACTCTTAAAAGCCTGGGAAAATATAAATTAAAAAGCACTATTTTTTTTAATAAAACATAATTTTTATCAGTTTGACCTTGTTTCGAATGTACAGTGTCAAGCACATAATAGATACTCAAAAGCATTTGTTGACTGAATGACTGCGTCTTGTGTATTTCCAAAGTCTGGACTGTGCAAAGGTCCTAGTGTTCTTTTTAATGAAATGAATGGTGTTTCCACCAGGACTAGGTATTTTCTTGCCAGAAGGAGTGCTTTTAGGCATGCAAGAGTCATAATGAGTATCTCAATATGTAATTTTCTTCTTCAGACAAAAAGTGGAAATGTCAAGATGTTTTCATATGTTTCCCCTTGTTCTCTTTCCCTCTCACAGAAAAAAACTTTCCATTTTTAAGCCATTATACACAGATACATTGATATACAAGTGAAATGGTTTAATGGTGGGTAGTGGTTAAAAGGATGGGGCTTTTAGAGTATGTAAGTGGAGAGAGCTTCATGGTCTCAAACAGTTTTTTTCTTTCTATGAGGAAGCAGTGATGTTTGTTGCCTATGATGAGATTTATTCTGATAGTCTAATCCTCTGGAGATCTACTGAGACAGTAGGACACTTCTATCTGAAAATCGTCAGTTTCTCCTGAGTTTTACATTGACCAAACCAATAGGATACAGCTCAAGAAGTTAGATGTACTGTAGACTGAAAAATACAGAACATAGAGGTTCATTGAGTCTGGCACACTAGGCTGTAAAAATTTTATATGCCTGCAGGACAATCCATCCAGACCTCGAAAGACCTTTGTAAAAACTCTCAGGATGTTGGGTAGGAAATGAATTCATCTGACTCCAAGGCATCATTTCTGGGCAATTCACAGAATTCTCTTTGAATTCAGTCCTCACTTAAACCTAAATTTTTAAAATTTCCAGGGTATTCTATTGTGGGGAAAGTCAAGTACATGTTTATATAAATAAAAACAAGTACCTGTGCAAATACACATATTATCAATAATCACAAACTTCCTTTTTTTCCTCTGACTTTTCTGATGTAACTTCTCTATTCAAACGCCTTTGTTTCTGAGTTTTCTTGACACATATATGAACTTCAGACTGCATTTCAGACAACTTGAAAGCCGTGCATTTCCATAATTCTATAGATATATGTGCCCACCTGTGCTGCACACCAAGGATCTCTCTTCCTTTAAGGATGCTTGGCAGCCAGCCTTATCCCATCTGAATTCTTGATATGTGAGGTATAATTTTATTGCTGAGAATGGATTTAGGTAGGGAGATGTCAACTGGAATTTATCTGTGCTTAAGCATAAGCCTTTTTTTTTTTTTTTTTTTGCCTCTGCTGACCTACAATTCCCGATTAGCCTCCCTATGTGCCACTCAAATATATCAGAGAATTAAAGCTCACATCAGTTCCTTGGTTCTAGAGGTGCTGGGAAGGAGGTGCCTGGAAGTCCCAACACATACAAAATTCTAGGAACAAAACAAATATATAAAGAATGCGGTGAAATGAGTAAGGTTAGCCAAATAAACGTTCAGTGTTGTTAACAGTTTCATTCCAATTCCCACACTGCACCCCGTGTATTTCTACCATCTAACTTATTTAATTTGCATTTGGATTAATTTAGCATATTTTCTTATTATCCTACACTTAATGAACAATAAACATAGCTATAACCAAATTTCACAGCTATTTCTCAGTGTGGGGTAACATTTTACATTTAGTTATATTTGGTTTCCTAGGTAATATGTGATTGCAGCTATATTTTCCAAAGCTGCATCTCATGTCACACAGAATGTTTTGGTGGATCATTCTTCACTCCTATGGCAAGGTGGGAAGGAGAATGCTGCTTTGAAGTGAATAATATAGTGAAAACCAACTGGCCAACAAAGGAGGCTTTAGAATGATTTTTTTTCCCTTGCTGCTTCCTGGGACAGGCTCTGAGCTCCCTATTGTTGGTCTCCATGCTCTTATTTCTGAAACCCACCCTGTTTTCCAGTCCCAGGTAAATCATCCCCAAATAGCAATTAGGAGGTTTGTATGCCTTTGTTCACCTGTAGCTAAGGACCTCCTCTCAATGTAGGACAAACTCTACACTTGACTTTCAAGGTCTTCGATGATCTGCTTTTTAAAATATCTGACTCCCAACTCTCATTTCTTCAAATATTAATAGGCTGCTATGTCCTCAGGTAAAGCCAGCTTCCTGATGGTCCCCAGCAATGCTCTATGGTCATCGTTCTCCTTCTCCTTGATGCTTGGGTCTGTCCCCTCCTTTGAACCTCAAGCACTCTGTACAAGTCTCCCCTAGTCTCTTGAGTCATCTCTTTCACAGCCACATTGATCTCTCCTCCCTGTCTACTGCATTTGCATTCCTAAGTCAGAAGCATCCAGGCTGAGCACTCAAAGGGCATTCACACGAATATGATACTAAAAAGATGGACTCAAACCCTGGCTCCTTTCTTTCCCCAAACCCGGTCTTTAGCAGGCCTCGCGAGCTCAGGATATATGCTGCTACCATATGAGCACACTTGGCAATAATAGAAGAAAGTCAGAGTCTGACCTGTGAGAGAAGCTGTGCAAGGTCCCAAGTCAGCAGTTATGTTTCATGTGTAGAACTTCTGTTAAAGTGCCACCAATAAATAACAAGTAGAGCTGATCAACCATCGCTGTTGTCTCCTTCCATATCCCTAGAAGCTCAGCTTTCTTATCCCGATAAAGTTTCCTCTACAGGTGAGGTTCACTGTCTCACTGAGGTCTGTCACTTTGTGTGAGTGGCAGGGTTACTAGGATTAGTTATTCACAGAGCAATGATAGTCATAGATTCTAGTCTTAAATTGAGACAAGCCCCCAATGGTAGGCCTGGACAGTTTTCTAACTAGGTTTGGGAGGACCTTCCTTTCTTCTCTGTAATTGTTTTAAGTAGTCCAATATATGTACAATCTTCTGAACATATCCTGAGGGATTCTGGACCTTCAGTTACCTCATATATAATTTTTGGTCCTTGCTTAGAATATATTATTATTACTGGCTAGTCAGCCTTTGACTCTTGTCACTTGTAAGACTGAGGGGACAAAAGTCACAGTCCTTGCTGACACCGTTATTAGCAGATCTTAACACAATTTTAACTCTACAGATAGTAACTTGTTAATGAAACCACTCTTTTAAAGCCATGAAATGTAACCCATTTAGAGTTCACAGTGGAGTATTGCAGATGATGATCTCACAGTCACCTCTCCCCAAGTCTGAAGGCCAGGCAAGGCCAGACCATGTTTAATACTCATCCACTCTAACTTTGAACAAGGTGCCACAAAGTGAAACTCCCATAGCCAAACTTCCTATTCTCTATTTACAGTAAAATTATTCACAGGAGAAAAAACAAAAAACAAAAAACAAAAAACTCAGGAAAGTGGAACTATGAGGTTTCTGGTTTATTATCTCCATGTCCTAATGTGCTAATTGCTGCCTGCCATGGGAAGATGGCTACATATTGATCTCTAGTGGATTCTGACTGAGCAGGAAGCCTTGTATCAGGGACATTGTTACCTCCCTCTTATCTAGGAGTTCTCCATAATGGGCTCAGCTGGGAACCCTGGGGGATTAGTCCAAAACCTTAATCATGGTGATTTTGATAATCAGTTCCAATGAACAGAATGCTACTATCTCCTTGGAGTCTGTGAAATTGTTAGGCTCTAAGGAAGGGAAATATGATTATGATTGCTTAATATGTTGGAGAGGGATTGGGGAAGAGGGAATGTGAAGAGGAAATTTCAGCCATCTTAAGAAAAATTCTAAGAATTTCAGTATAATTTAATGATACTGTCTAGTTTATCCTGAGGACTTGAGAATTCAGTTAGAATATGCAAATGATGAAGATTCCAACTCATTATAGGGTGTCTTCACATGTGATTGATTTTTCTTTATATGGTAAGTTTATTAATTGGAAAGAAATATGATTTATTTACTTCTGAGCCTTTGTAGAGTAGATACATAACATTTATTTCTGGTGATAAATAGTTGATGCCAAATTATATGTATGCTATGACCAGCCTTATGTGGAAGGGATGCCTGTTCATTTATAATATATATTTCTTCCTATAAATGAAATTCTATATAGATTCAACTTCTGTGCCTTAACTAAAAACCCCATAGTCCATACTAATTTACCATCTCTTGGTAGTCTTCCATGAAGAATCTTTTTCTTTAATCTTTATTCTTGGACTTAGAACGTGATTCTACAACCAATTCTCCAGTAATATTTTTCTTCAGAATTTCCTATCTTTGATGATATATTCTCCAAACCTCTATATCAATACCTATTGATCTTCAGGATGTAAATTACATTTTAGAGCTGGCTCAGTGGAATACTAAGCTTGTCTGTCATGCACAGGGCCCTGGGTTCCATTCCCAGCAACACTCTAACTCACTCTCTCCCTAATTCCCCCTCTCCTTCCCTCCCTCCATCCCTCCCCATTAATCATAAATAAGTAAAAAGATACTCCCAACAGTCTAGAATTTTGTTCTGTCCCCTGGCCCTTCCATCCTTTGACTGTCCTGATTGATTTTATCTTTCATGTTATATACATATTTATTTCTTGTTTTCTGATAACCCAATTTCTTCAAACACTTGACTGCCTAGCAGAGGACTTCCTTTGCTGCTACCACCTCCTAAGTTTTCTTCTCTATTTTCCTGTAGGAACCATGATACAAACTTTTACTTCGTACTCTCTTGAAGGTTTCATTTGCCTCTACACGCTGTTTGGAGTTCCTGGTCAGTAATAGGACAGACACTCTCATAATACTCTATAACTTAAGACCTGTCATCCCCTACCCGAATTCAAGTCAATTCTTGTTATTGATTTGTGAGTATTTGCCTCATGGCTAAGAGTATCATGAATTTGCCATTTTGCCCCACTGCAAATCTGTATCTTTTTAATGTCTTGAATATGTTTCTTTTTGTACCTATCCCAGCCTTTCCTCTAAATACTGTCCTGGTTTTCTCCTATACAATAGTCCTGTGCTCTCTTCTTTTCTCTGCTTATCACTTACTGAGCAGTTGTTATCTAATGTGAGTCTTTCTTCACATTTCTTACTGTCAAAATGTAGCTGTATATTTAAACACCTCACATCCCTGCAGCACAGCAATTAAGACTCTCTGGAACTTTTTGCTAATATAATGTTCCATTGTAAGTCTTCTAGCCCTTGCTGTCACAAACCGGAACACCTGTAGGAAACATCATTTTTCCAAATGTGCCACAAACTCTTTAGCTGTGGGCCCCACCCTCTTACTTTGTTCATCTGTGAATATTCAGTTGGCCTTGAACTAATGAGCATTAGTGGATGTTTACCTGTTTGTTCATGTATGATTTGTTTTTCTAATTTGAATCAGGACTATGTGATTATTTCAATGATAAATTGCTTTAGAGTAGAGCGTAAGCCATCAAAATATTGGCTTCCTTGCTTTTATTTCAATGAAATAGCTCTCCGTTGAGGTGTCTATCACACAGTTTTTCTGGCTGTGTATCCTCAGTTCCATAGGTAGGTAAAATTGCTTATTTATCCTTGTGTTGCTGATACTTTACATAGAATCTATCAGACAGTGAATGTTAACACAGTTCTGATAAATATATGCAATATATCTGAAATATTAAATATGGTGATTATGTGGGTTACCATAACATAGCTATGATAAAACGTTTGAGATAATCAACTTGAAAATAGTAAATGTTCATTTTACCTCACAGTTTCAGAGAGCTTGGTCCATGGTGAAGTGGCTGTGAAACTTTGAAAGCATAATGCACAGTGCAGGGCATATGGTATAGGAAAGTGGTTCTCAACCTGGGAGTCATGACCCCATTGGATATGACATACCAGATATTTATATTATATTTCATAACAGTGGCAAAATTAAAGTTCTGAAGAGGCAATGAAATAATTGGGGATTGGTATAACTGCTATAATGAGCCATGCAAGACATAGAAGAACTATTAATTTATTATGATTATTTGGGAGGATTAGTCTTTAGCAGGCCTCGCGAGCTCAGGATATATGCTGCTACCATATGAGCACACTTGGCAATAATAGAAGAAAGTCAGAGTCTGACCTGTGAGAGAAGCTGTGCAAGGTCCTAAGTCAGCAGTTATGTTTCATGTGTAGAACTTCTGTTAAAGTGCCACCAATAAATAACAAGTAGAGCTGATCAACCATCGCTGTTGTCTCCTTCCATATCCCTAGAAGCTCAGCTTTCTTATCCCGATAAAGTTTCCTCTACAGGTGAGGTTCACTGTCTCACTGAGGTCTGTCACTTTGTGTGAGTGGCAGGGTTACTAGGATTCACAGAGCACTGATAGTCATAGATTCTAGTCTTAAATTGAGACAAGCCCCCAATGGTAGGCCTGGACAGTTTTCTAACTAGGTTTGGGAGGACCTTCCTTTCTTCTCTGTAATTGTTTTAAGTAGTCCAATATATGTACAATCTTCTGAACATATCCTGAGGGATTCTGGACCTTCAGTTACCTCATATATAATTTTTGGTCCTTGCTTAGAATATATTATTATTACTGGCTAGTCAGCCTTTGACTCTTGTCACTTGTAAGACTGAGGGGACAAAAGTCACAGTCCTTGCTGACACCGTTATTAGCAGATCTTAACACAATTTTAACTCTACAGATAGTAACTTGTTAATGAAACCACTCTTTTAAAGCCATGAAATGTAACCCATTTAGAGTTCACAGTGGAGTATTTCAGAAGATGATCTCACAGTCACCTCTCCCCAAGTCTGAAGGCCAGGCAAGGCCAGACCATGTTTAATACTCATCCACTCTAACTTTGAACAAGGTGCCACAAAGTGAAACTCCCATAGCCAAACTTCCTATTCTCTATTTACAGTAAAATTATTCACAGGAAAAAAAAACCAAAAAACAAAAAACCCAGGAAAGTGGAACTATGAGGTTTCTGGTTTATTATCTCCATGTCCTAATGTGCTAATTGCTGCCTGCCATGGGAAGATGGCATGAATTTATAGGGAATGGGGCTACCCACAGTGGCTGGGTCCTCCATCTCAACTAATATAATCAAGATAGTTTGTCCAGAGGTATGCCCACAGGCAAATCTAGCCCAGAAAATTCTTCATTGAGACTCCTTAGCCAGGTGATTCTAGATTTTACCAAGTTGACAAAATCAACCATCACAACTACCAAGGGAAATTTTTGCACAAGGGTATGATATGAACAAGACCTGCCTTAGAAGAATTTCTGGTAAACTCAACAAAGAGTGTAAGCCTTGTGGAGAGTAATTATCACATTCATCTGGTCACAATGAAGAACCAAATCATGGCTCGGTATCTGAAACAAAGGATTGAATGAAAGTTTGGAAGAACATTGAGTGAAAGCAAGAAAAATAGCAGGAGATTCCTACAGTCAGTAGAATAAATGGTAAAAGGGCATGAACTAGGATTTTAACACTGAAAGATTTAGGTCTCATCTCAACTTGAAAAACAGATTAACTCACACAGAAGCTGATAGTCAAGTTTAGTAACCACAGGATAGGTAGAGTGGTTATCATTTAATGAATCTATTCCATTCATAAAGTTTTAAGATAGGAATTTTACTCCTTTTTTGCCTTTTATATTTGGTTTTACAATGACTAGATTTTTGTAAGTTAAAAAGAAAAACACATGTTTAGGCATTAAACTTCTTTTTGTATTCCTCAAACAGCACATAGTATTATAGCCATGCACTGGACTTAGGGCTATCAGATAATGTTTATTATATGATTTCCAGAAAAATGGATTGTGAATTCTCTCTCTGATTTGAAATATAATTTTAATATACTTAGTTGTGCATGGCTGAGAACAAGTTCATTCCAAGTTCACTTTTTGCCCTGATGTGAGCAAAGTTCTCTCAGCTAAGTTCTTCTACTGTTACCAGGCTCTAGGCAATTATCATAAAGAAATACCAGAGGGCCCTGAGAACTCGTCCTTCAAATACCCATCCTCTGCTCACCTACAGTGCTTGCGGCATTCAATACTATTAGTTCTTGCATCTGTTTGAAATATGTACATTATTTCATCTTTAAGGGAACAGATTTTTGACCATTTGGAGTGTATAGATAATCTTTCGTTCAGTGTAAGAAAATTTTGACCTTAAAAAGATATAGAATTCTGGTCCCCCAAGTTTTATGTAACATAGGCTTGAAGCAAAGGGTTAAGGCATATAGACAATCATTCTGGGTTTCCTTCTTCCTACCCCTCTGCCTTTCCTCTTTCCTGTTGCTGTTTCCAATTGGTGTGAGAATTCCTAAGGTACCCACACTACTTTTTCTTGTACCATATTCTCATAATTTTGTTAGAGCTTGTGTACATTGAAACATGAAGCTCCAATTCTTCACTACAGCTCTTGCTCACAGTTGACTTGGGTCATCTTTTCTGACAGTTGCTTGTATTGGGATAAGCTTCCAGGTGGAGTGATGCTAACACAGGTCAGGTATCTTACATCCTGGGGATTATATCACATCAGGAAGTCTTGGCATTTCTTTTTGTTAAAGAACAACAGAAGATAAAATAAAGTCTACTGATGATAGGATTAAGAGGGAGGAATTTATAAATCGTGGTCATCTATCCCCCTGAGAAGGTAGGCATAAGGTAAGATACTATTTGCCTCTCTATTAATCCTATGATTTTCTGGTTTCATGGCTTAGAAAGTTGAGGATTTGTCAAGTGGCCAAAGAAGGACAACCAAGGTTACTTGGATTCTCCGATTTTGCTTAGAAGTTTGAAAAATAAACCCTAACAATTTTAGATATCTGCATAAGGAAATGTGTTTGGTGAGGGGAGGGGCTCAAGACAATTCTCCCCCTTTGATAAATAAAGAAAATATTTCTACAAATCTATTCTGTTGTACATTGTCACCTAAATTTAGTATGGAAAAAAAAAACCCATGGTATTTCTTAAAACCCATGACTTAATTTTAAAACTATGAGAAATTTCAAGTATACAGAAAGTAGAGAAAATTATCTTTGCCTCTGTATTAAGTGTGAATATTTTTCTTCATTTGATCAATAGTACAATTTATAAATATGCGGATTAGATGTAACTATAACCAAATGAATATTTAAGAACCAGATTCCTATACCACCCCTGCCTCCTGTCTTTGTTGACTTTTCTGAAAGCCCAGAGTGCAAACTGAAGTCCTCCTGTTGGTGCTGGCGGTTCAGGTCAACATGATGCTTAACATAGGGACTTGTTACTTCCTATGTTAAATCCAGTTGTCAGGTTTGGACAGCAGAGACCCATCCTTTTCCTCAGGAAGTCTATAGGGAGGTACTTGGATAGGCAGGATGCTCATTTTCCAGCTTATAGAACAAGGGTCATCCATCATGATCAAAGAAGAATATTTCATGCCATCCATCTCAGGTGAGGACTGCTATAAATATTCCATCCTCTCCCCCATTTTGTTTCCGGCTCTGATTAAAATGCACCTTCTAAACGGGAAGGGTGGCTTGAGATTATGAAATCAAAACACACAAGAATTATTCAGTCTCTGTTGCTCATTTTCTCCTCTGTGAATAATTTCTGCTGACAGGTGACCAGTGCAGCCATCTGTCTCTTTATTACACATGCCTGTGGTGGGTCCACTCTCTTCTGCCCTGGAGTTAAATGAAGGCTTCTTTGACAAGAGAATGATATAAGCCAGGAAATGCTATGAAATCATAGACATTCTTATTGCTATGTTTTCTTTTTAGGAATATAAAAATAAATCTTTCTTCCTATGCTTGAAATGCAAGGATTTCTTAAAGGTTCAGGTACATACATATCATTAAAACAACCCAACCACTCTTAGTATTAGGAAATCTGGGGAAAACAATTGATGCTTCAAAATTTGTAGTATCACTTTCTTTAGTATTTCATTTGCTTAGATCCATTAAAATGTTCCTTTGGAGGCCTATGCCATAGTAAATTGCTTTATTGTTTGGTATAGCCTCAAAATTTGATTAGGAAAATAAAATCTACAAAGTACTTCAACTATAGATGTGTACACAATGATTTGGATATAACGCTTTCTTCTCTTTTTATGTCAGTTCAGAGGGCAAAATTGGGATGATGCTTATTAAAACAACTCTGAAAATAGCCAACTATACACCCACCTATTCCTCACCATTTGGGTCCTATCTTCATGTCACACATGTTGTCCCTAGAGGAGTTTATCCAGTGTCAATTAGAGAGGAACTCATTCCTAGGCTGATCATATTTTCAAGGTTGTTGGTTGAAGTATGCCAAATGATTAGAGACTGATGCCTTCCAGAAATGGAAGCCACATTCCCCTTGGTGGAATTCCATTTTTATGAATTTTGATCTGCATTATTAAATACAATCAGGTAAAAATTAGAGTGTATTTGCTAATAAACATAACAAAACATAAGAAATTTTTAGGGAAAGTTTTCTAATTTTACAGACCACGATGGACTAATTTATTTTCTCTTGATTCTCTTTACAGTTTTTTTTCATTTGATTCTTACCATTACTTTAACAAAGAGAACTGAAATGTAATCTTTGAGATGCTCAACTCACAAGCCACAGACCTGGGAGGCAGGAAGCTGAGGTGGCCAGTTTTACCTATTAGGAATGCATCCCCTCTCTTGCCATGTGTGAGGATACAAACTAGAACAGCAACCTCCCCACTACATTCCCAAAGAGGGATCAGACAGAGTCCAGGCAAGGTCTAGATGGCCAGGCAATCTGGTCACCACAATGCCTGTTACTATAACAGGATACTTGGCAAGCAGGAGTATACACAGATGGTCACCCACCCACATGTCTCTATTTATGTAGAGGCCCCCAGTGTTTGTGTTAGCAGGTTTGGGAGTTAATAAAAGCAGTTGTTTGTTCTTTCTTCGTAAGTCTGAAATTCATTTTTAGTATAGATTTAAAAAGAAGGATTTGTAAGATCACTAGACACCAAGAGACTGGTGAGCAAAACCAAGAAAGTGTGCTGGCTTTGAGATCATTCATATATATATATATATATATATGTATATATATTTCCAATTTGACCACTAGAGGGTACTGTGGACTCATTGGTCAATTTAATGATTTTTTTTTTCTTCTTTCCTCTGCCCAATGTTGGTCAAGGGAAAAGGAGGAAGGAATTCAGGATAGATTAAAAGGAGTGCAACAGTGGATTTGTTCAATGTGAGTTTTCTCTGTCATGAGCCCTCTCTGTAAGCAAGATAATTAAATACATTTGGAGATTTTGAATGTGCTCTTGTCAGTGTCCTTGCTGTAGATGATATGCATTTATTTGGAAAAGAGCATTGATACCGGGAACCAGGTAAGTTCATGCGATGAACAGATAGATATCTCAGCAGGCTGCAATTACAAAAACATCTTTCCTCCTACAGACGGTGTGTGGGAGAGGGATGGTGTGTTTGAGAAATGACTGAAACCATGTCCAGCTGAGTCTGTCATCTGAGGTACACAGAGAAACACAAAGGCTTTTGAGACTTCTCCAGGACACATGCACAGCTCAACATGTGCTTTTTTTTTTGTAGTTTGATATCAATGAAGACAGAAAAGGTAAGACAGGATACATTAAATCCCCTGAATTTGTCCTAAGCAAGCCATTAAATGAAGGAATAAGTATCTTCAATCCAGAGTCCATCTAATGTTACAGTCATTCTCTCTGTCTTTTGCTAAATTCTCCTATTTATATCACCAAAGGAAGACTTTTCTATTGTTGTTGATAAAATCCTGTATTCAAAAGGTCATTTTTTTTCTGAGATTAAAACTATATTGTGACTGTAGTGGGTGATTTACACAGAGAGGTTCTCCAAATGGCCTGGCCATGGAATAGTCTACCCACTCAGTCATAAATGTTACTATGTGCTAAGCCAGATGCTGGGCAGTAGGAAGACAGAGATGAAACATATACTCCATTTCTTAAGAATCCTAACTCCAGGGGTGTAACTTGCCAGTGGGTTGGTGGACCTCATAAATAGAAATTGTAAGTCAGCAAGAAGCTCTTCAAATGCTTGTCTATAGTAGCTGTTGTGGCCCCTTCCGTATCTGTGTCAGAGAGGAGGTGCAGTAGGCAAGGAGAGACAGAAGCACGTGACACATCCAATATTGTACTTACTGTGATGGCCTCAGGTGTTCAGCCTCTTGACTCCTTGTAGCATCCAGCTCTAAGCTCTTAGCCTGGGGCTTTAGACCAAGAGATGCTAACAATCTGGGTGTTTGCTGGCACCCAGGTGTGTGGGTCTCTTTTCTGGCTCCTTACAACCTTTTGTTGACTCCCTTCCCTTGTTACTCTGCTTCTACTTTCCTTCTTAACTTGATGGCTCTCTCACTTGCAACTGCTCCTTCCATTTTCAGTGACTATAGCCAGCATGGCTTGGAGCACCTGCCTCTCCTAGGACAGCATTCTACTGGGTATGACTGGGATTATCCAGGCACAAGCCTTTCTTACTGTTGGGGTCAGGATGCCAGGTACTTGGAATCCCTGCACAAGATCACTGGATGATTTCTGGCAGTTCACATACACTGACTTTGCTGATTGGATCCAGGCTTGAAGGTATTACAGCAGTGGGTCTGAGGCTTCCAAGGTGGTTTCCCCTTTAGCTTTCAAACAAACACACCAGGGGTCTTTGCCCTCAGGTCTAGAGCTGGGAGCTGGATGCTGTTCTCAAACAAGGCTGTTCAAAGAATCCAGCACTGGACCCAGGAAGCACAATGAGAGCCACTGGACCCTGTTGGTACCTAAGCAGATATACATGCAATTGTGCCTGGAAGCCATGAGAATATGCTGGACTGTTTGGGAACCCAGTACTGAGAAGCTGTATGGACAGTGGTGGTACCAGGTAGTGGGGATTTTCAGCTGTCAAACCACTAGGTAATGCACACAAGATACATGTGACATCAGGTTCCCGGAGGGAGTCAAGCTGCTGACTGTGAAGGCTGCTCATTCTGCTGTCAAGGCACCAGATGGTACACACAGCCCCACCCACAGATCAAGCTTGTGTTGAGCCTGAAGGATCAGTCTGCTGCCCTAGGGTAGGATCCACTGCCCCCTGATCTCGGCATTTCTTCAGCTGCCCAGCTGTCCCCACTGCTGCTGCGGCTTGGCCAGCATTCTCTAGTCTTCTCTGCTGCCTCTTTCTTCATGTTTCCAGCTTAGCCTGCACCGCTTTGGTCCTCCTGTGGTAACACCAGGGGAAGCAGCTCAGGAGAGTGGCTCCCAGCTAATTCCCTTAGTGAGCCTATTATAGCGCAAAAAGGGAGTGTTTGGATCAATCACACACATTTGTTTGGACAACCATAGTCTTGCATCTAGTGTCATTCACAGCCATTACAACTTATGTTTTGGGCCAGTTGTGAATTTGCCACCCCAGGGAAGCATGCCTCCTCTTGTCAAGGTAGAAAGAGTTCATCTGTGGCTTATAATTGTAAGACATCTGGTGCAAACTGCTTCAGGCGACCTTGACTGCCTGGTGCTGTGCCTTCAGGGGCCGATGCAAGTAAGTATGTTCTTTTATATAGCTAGCTGAAGGCAGTTGTGAACTGTTCAAGACCACTGGTGCTGGCATCAGGGTGGTCTGGTTGCCTGTCTGACTGACCATGCTTTTGCTCAAGGGGTCTCATATAGCAAGAACATCTGGAATCATCCCATCTCGTACATTTTTTGTTTTTTTTATATAAGAAAATGAGAGAGAGAGAGAGTACTCACAATATAAAGAACTTACACTATTGGTGATTTCTAGCAGATTCCTGTAGTGCTTTAACACAGCTTCACAACTGCATGATGCCTAGAAGGGAGATGCCTCCCTAGTTTGTCTTAGTGCGAAGGGTTTAGTGCGAAAGGGTTAAGAGATGGCATTATATTGTTGACAGTGTGCATGGTGACTAGAAGGAGGTGAGATGACCTGACAGACATTGAAGGCGCAGCAAATCAAAATGTAGCTAAGAAGGCAGTCTGGAAGGACAACTAGACTTTAGAAGGAAGGAGAGAGAGAGATACAGGGACTAAAATGTGAGCAAAGGTATTTGGAGAATTCAGTGGTCTGGGCCATAATGATGTTCATATGGGTTGGAACTAGAAACTGGGGGAATAGGGAGGGTCCAAAATCAGAGACTGAGTACAAGTTGAACACAAGCTGTTTTCTGAGAGATATAGTTAAGACTTTAAAGAAAAATCTCACATGATCCTGAGATAGTCCTATAAAAAGCAGGCCATTCGTCCCCATTGTATAGACGGTGTAGCAGTATCTTAGAGAGCAGATGTGCAGCCCCAAGTGAGCATCGAGACTCAGCCTTCTGTGGGCTTTTCTCACAGCTTCCCAACCTTCAGGGAAATTTTAGAGCTTGACTCTCCTTCTGGAACTTGCCAACCTATTGAAAAATTGATTTTGCAAGAGCAGACAAGCTCCTTGACTTAATTATTTAAAGGTTGCCTGCTATTTTCAACATTTTCCCCCCAGATTATGAACAGAGAGGCCTTGCAAAGATTCTGACCATGCTCACTTAACCTTTGCTAAACATGTTTCTTCCAGTGTGTGTGTGTGTGTGTGTGTGTGTGTGTGTGTGTGTGTGTGTTAGTGTGTGTATATGTGTGTGTGTGTTAGTGTGTGTATATGTGTGTGTGTGTGTGTGTGTGTGTGTGTGTGTGTGTGTGTGTGTTAGGGAGGAATGAAAGGCAGTAAGAACTTTGATCATGGAGTTTTCGGGGTTGCAGGTACACAATTCATTTAGTAACACTAACAGTCAAATACCCTGCTAGTCACAAAGGGCACTGTCATAAAGTTCATCAGTACTTATGAATTCTCAAGTTCAAGCATTATTTTATAGGCAGTTAAAAAGAATCTGCATGATGTGAATACATTATAATGGCTTACCAAAGTCATCCTCGATTGGAACCATTGCGAGTTCATTATCTCCTTGGTGTCTCTCTGTGGTTTCCTGTGCTTTTTTACAGAGGTAGGGGTTAAAACCAACCTGGATTATGCTTGATTCTCTGTATACCAAAGCTATTTTCACAATGTTGGTATTCAGTGCCATCTAAAAGCAAGAAATAGTCCACTTCACTTTTTTTGGGTAGCACTGCTCTGGAAGGGATCATTTGCTTCTCCAGAAAAAGGTGTGGGTTAAAGATGCTGAACGTCTTCCTTTTTCTATTCACATTAGAGATTGCCAACCACCTTGTTGATTAGAAAATACTAAACCATAGCTTTCATTAAGTGCAGTTTTTCAGTCCATTAATAATTTAGCAGTTATAGAATTTATCCAAATTTACTGACCAATTCTATGCTGACAATCAAATCCAGGGCAAACCTGTAAGTGACTCCATTGGATGTTCTATGTGGGTCTAAGGTAAATGGTGCTTTCAATGCAATCATAAGGGCTGGAAAGATGGCTTAAGGCTAAAGACACTTGCCACCAAGCCTAAAAATCTGAGTTTAATCCTTGAGACCTACGTGATGCAAGGAAAGAACCAACTCTTACAAGTTTCCCTCTGATGTCTACATGCATCTCATGACACCTGCCTGTGCACATATGATAAATACACAAAATGTAATAAAAACAGATTTCATACATTCATAACTATTGCTTTTACTGAAACGATGGAAAATAAGGAATGCATGTATTAACTTGCTCATCAAGCAGTTGTAAAGTCTCTTCTGTTCAATAGATGTTATATTTGGCAATAGAGGCAGCATGGGAAGCAAGACAAATTTTTTTCCTTGCCTTCCTGTAACACTTGAAAGACTCATGAATCATTGAATCAGGAATTTCTCTGCAAGGTCCTGAGTGAAAATGCATTGAGTAAGATGGAGGATGCTCTGAGCTGCCATTCTCTAGGGTGGCCTGAGAAGTGTCTATGTCCACATGCAAAGGGCTCTGTTGGGTCTGTCTGTTTTCCCTCAAATCCATTCTCCACTGCTACCATGGTCCCAGCTAGGAGAAACACTACTTTCCTGCCTGTTGTCCTGACTCAGATCTAGACAACAGAGCTCGCCCTCAGTCCTGCAAGCTGCTAGATTAGCAGCAATGTTTAACTCTTCTGCAGATTTTAGTTCACGGAAGGGATACACCAGTTTTCAGCTAAGCTTGCTTAAAGATTGATCCTTCTTTGTGGGATTCCTATAGGACTCCTTCCCAATAGCAGGCTACCTCCTTCCTTTCAAAGGCCTACCCATCTAACTTTTAATATCTAGCCCAAAGTCTTGTTGATTCCAAGAATACTGGCACTTGGAATTGTGACTTAAGTTCTTCTTCCTAACCAGAGGAGTGTGACCTGCCCTGTCACATGGGCTTCTGGGCATATTTTCATTTCATATAGTAAATGAGCACTGATGGACAATGTTCCACAGAAAACAATGTCTTCACTGTTCTCTGCATACAGTGCAAATACTATGCCTTCTCAGAATTTCTGGCTTGCTGCTACAGGTGGTTGCCTTTACTCAGTCTTATTGGCCTTCTGCTCTCTCCACTTCAGGGTGGTTTTCAAGTAGCCCCCTTGTGTGCAAGGTCAGTTCTGAAGAATGGCCCTCTTGGCAGTTAGTGATGTTCTAAATCAAGGATCTCACTCTTCTTGACTTACACAAGTGTCCTGTATACCCTTTCTTTCCTCTCTACCCAATGAAGCTGTCACAAGCCCAGTTAACTTGTTTCATGTAGCAGGATGTAAATACAAGCAACTTTTCTGGGAAGAAATCTTTATGTCATTACCCACAGAAGACTTCGGAGACCACACTGACTTACTTAGTTGGTTAATAAGCACCCAACACAACACACCTCTGTCCATCATTAGGGCCCCATTGAGTTTCAGTTTAGTAGCCTCCATTCTCTACAAAAGCTGTCTTAACTCCTGGGTTCTTTTCAGGCTCAAAACAGCCATCTTGTACACGGGTTTCAGATGTAAGGAACCATTCAAAATGGACAGTTTCTGGGGATTTCTAAAGTGATTTTCTTGTCTTGAGGCAGGTTCTTGCTTGTTTTCCAGGCTAACCTAGAACTTGGATTCTTCCTCTCAAGCCCCCCACAGCTAGTATAATAGGCTTACCTTACCAAACCCAGCTTGCTTGCTTTCTCTCTCTCTTTCTTTCTTTCTTTCTTTCTTTCTTTCTTTCTTTCTTTCTTTCTTTCTTTCTTCCTTCCTTTTTCTTTCTTTCTTTCTTTCTTTCTTTCTTTCTTTCTTTCTTTCTTTCTTTCTTTCTCTTTTCCTTCCTTCCATTCCTCCCTCCCCCTCTTTCTTTTTTTGAGTAACTTTGTCTTTTCTTTCTTGATTTTGAGGTGAGGACCAAACTTGGGGCCTTGAGCTCCCTAGGCAAACATTTTACCTCTGAGCTATATCCCTACTCTCCCAGCTTAGATTTTGAGATTTATTATTATTTATATCACGTGTGTTATGTCACTGTTGTGTATGTGTACAGTGTGTGCATTGTGCATGCAGGTACACATGCATGTATTTGTGGAATCCCAAGGTCAACACTGGATGACTTTCCTAATTCACTTTCCACTTCTAATTTTTGAGGCAGAGTCTGTCACCAACGCCAAAGTTCATTGGTTTGGCTAGGTGGAATGACCAATGTGCTTCAGGGATACACTTGTATCTTTCCCTCAGGGCTGGGGTTACAGACACTTACCTTGCCTGGCTTTTTAATGCAGGTTTTAGGGATCCAAACTCAGGTCCTTATGATTTTGTGGAAAGCCCTTTACAGAAAGTCATCTCCTAGTCCCAGCTTGAATTTTTAAATAAATGCAACCAAAATGCTGTCTACCTACCTTATACCAAATGTGTACTAGATGCAGGGACTGGCACAATGAAGATGATGGGCACTGCATTAGCTGTGCGAGTCTATAACAGTGTAGCGAACGCAGGCATGAAATAAATAGCTACAAGAGTGTGATGGATGTTGCAGAAGAGGAGGTTCAAGGTGCTCTCCGTACATTCAGCAAAAGGATTTAACCTCATCCGGGGATCTGGGCTTGCTGAACTCTGCCAAGGCATAGCCGAATGACCCTGAGCAAACAATTTAACCTTTCTATAATTAAGAACAGTTTTTCTTACTCACCAATCCCTCCCACTGTAGCCTAAGCTCTGTGGACAGAAAGGACAAAGGAGAATGCTGTTTACAGCATTAAACCTGGTTGTAAACAGCAAAAACTTTGAAGAAATGACAGGGGAGGCTTAGAATCGACTCTAAAGCAACAAGCCAGTTTGGAATAGAGGCCTGGGAAAAGGGTCATGAGTAGACATAAACTCTCTATTAGGCATTCCAGCTGTCTCATTCCTTGTGGTCCACTCAGCCTTTAAAACAATGACTTTCAGATATTTCTGGGGTGACTGGAATGTCTGTCTTCATGGTCCTAATACTTTTGGGAAGAACAAATGATTCCATGACTGTGTTGACTCCTCTAATGTGTAGGTCTCCCCACTCCTTATTTTTTCCTTCCTTCTTGATGGGGTCTTGCTGTATTGCCCAAGCTAACCTTAAATGCATAACTCAACTATTTCATCTTCCAATATATGTGACATTGCAGGTTTGTACCAACATATGATGTTCTTGTTCACACATTCTACATGAGTTTCCCTAGCCCATACATTGTCCTTTCACCTGAGAAACTTTTGTATAATCTTGTGCATATAGGTATATAAAATAGGTACACAAAGAGAACATTTACTGATAATAAATTATAAAGAAATTGTTTATTTGCTATGTACGCAATGTTTCATTTATTAAAGATGAAAAATTGCACTCTAAGCTGGGCGGTGGTGGTGCACACCTTTAATCCCAGTACTTGGGAAGCAGAGCCGGGTGGATCTCTGTGAGTTTGAGGCCAGCCCGGGCTACCAAGTGAATTCCAGGAAAGGTGAAAAGCTACACAGAGAAACCCTGTCTCAAAAAAGAAAAGAAAAGAAAAATTGCACTCTAATGAGATACATACGCATGTTTGTTTTTATATAAGGAATTAAATATTGGCTGAATATTTAATTCTGCAGACATAGTGTCTTAAACTTTTCAGAGCTGATTGATAGTTTGATTTTATTATCATCAGTGCTGAGAATGTCACCTTGCATAAATACATAGTATAAAAATAGTAAAAGTATATTTAAAACCATTTCAGAAATTATTAGAAATTCTATCCTAATCCCAAGCTAAAATTAATTTAATGATGTTTTTTAGTGTAACATGAGCCAGCAAATCAAACAGCAATTTTTTAAAAAACCAAGCATTCTAACACAACTCAAGATATTTGAATTTGATACTTACATCCCAAGGAATGCTTGTGGGAAAATATTAAAAGCTCTCCCTACCTGTACTTAAGCCATGAAAAGCAGAAAAATGTGTATATGTGGTAAAAACAAAACAACAACAACAACAAAAAAAAAAACCACTGTAGTTTATAACCCTCAGCAGTTTTGCATCCTGGTCATGGAATGTTATGCAGTGTTTGTTGGCATCACATGGTGTGATGGTGCACCTAAGTGTTCAGAGCCCAGGCTGCAATGAAGTCACATAGTACAACAACACAGTTAGGCTTCAAGGGAAACATCACAGGCTCATCAAATGTTTGATTTTGAACTAAGTTTTAGTCATTGTATGTTCAGAAACCTTTTACCATTGTCTAGTTATTGCTGTTCCTACATTTAGTTACACAACAATACTTTAAAAAGCTTACCCAACTCTAAAGAGCAAACAGTGTCCTTTCTATAAGATGTAACATGACTGCATCCACATAGACAAGTCAGCTTTGAAGAAAGCAGTGCTGCATAGCCCACCTCTCCATCATAGTTTTGCTATCTCATCTCTATCCCATCAACCACTGTTCTCTACTTTACAAGCTGGATCCCAACTCAAGGCTCAGGCTCTGCTATTCTTGACTACAGGCTTTCAGTCATGGAAGTTACTTAAGTATAATATGTGGCCAGCTGGGGAGAGTCACTTTGGCTAAGAAATGATCACATCCTTCTAGGATAAACTCAGCATCAGTATTACAGGGGAGACTGGAGCATTGAGTATTTGGTATAGTTTAGAGGTCCCTTTTCTATACATAAAATAAGAAAGACTCAGTTGCCATGTTCTCTGCAAATAGTAGATTAAAGCTTTAGGAATTAAGTTGATGCAATCAAGGTGATGTTGCCTAAGATTTCTGGAACAGATTATTTTTCATCATCAATTTAAAGAACACAAAAGCCAAAAAAACAAGGTCTCAGCATACATTCAGATTTTATCAAAAGCAACTCCAATGGGAAAATTCCCACATAGTGTCTGTCCTAGAGAGGAAGAAGAAACTGGACATTGGCTAACACCCATGTTTAAGTGAAAAGATTAATCTATCCAGAACCTGTCTTCTCTGTCTGCTTACTGGGGATCTTACTGGGGACTCTGAGCTCCTCGAAATGATGGACTGTAGGGAAAGCAACGCAGAACCCAAGTTTCCTCCTCACAGAAGCACATTAGGAATCTCTGCACATTTTCCACTGGTATATGGTGGTGCTGGTTTGGTGTCACACATTTCCAACCTCTATGACAAAGGAGCAAGGGAACAATCAGAGCTCTCACCGACAAAAGGGATCCTTGGATGACCTCAAAGCAGATTCTTCTCATAGTGAAAAAGTTTGCTAGAAAGAAAAGCCTAGTACGCAATGGGAAGCAAACAGAGCACAGGAAATGTGGATGGGAGGAATCAATTTTTCTTTGTGGTCCACATTCCTCCTGTCCCAGAAAATGGAGGACCTCTCATTATGTCACAACTATAACATGTGATCTCTCTGATATTTTTACACTAGTTCTCTGGGCAGTGTTTTATCCATCTTCTTACCCCTTAATCTCTTTCACAAAGTAAGCCCCTAATAAACACATGTGGAATGAATATGTAGTAAACAAACTCACAGAGACTTTTACCATAAACTATCACCGTGATCTGCATACTTGCCCCAGAGAGAATAAATTGTCATTTCAAGAAGAAAGCTTGTGTTTCTCTAAATCAAAGATAGAAAATAGCCAGGTGCTTCTAAGCTCTGAAGCCCTCACGTCTAGGCTCTCAGGAATTACAGCTGCTAATCAGACATCTGTTTTCTCATCTTTTCTCTACTTATCAAAATCCTGTTGGTCTGTCAGGACGAGGATTTCCCCTCCTCCTCACTCCTTAAAGCCTTTCTTTGTCTAGGAGAGCTGGAAAAACATTTTCTTTGTTAAACCCTATTACAATTAATAGCTACTCATAGTCTCTTAGCAGGGATTGTGTCTGGAAGAGCACTACAGAGATCCAGGCCTTTATGCAAGCCCTGCCATTGTTATTCAGTGATGATCACTTAACCCCTCAGCCCTGATTTCATTCAAGGTGGTAATAAGCCCTTTTGACAGGATCACTGGGCTAGAAGGCAGGGTGAGGACATGGATATACAATGCTTGTTCCAATACCTGGAATTTACCAAGGGCTTAATTAAATGTAACTGCTCTTATTGACATTTCTCATCTTACTGTCTATAAAGCAAATTGAAGGATTATGTATCTTTTCGAATAACTACACATAATTTACTCACGTTTATTGGGAGAAATCATCATCTCTCTCTCTCTCTCTCTTTCTCTCTCTCTCTCTCTCTCTCTCTCTCACACACACACATACACGTACATACAAACATACACACACATGCATGCATACACCAACACACACAATATAATGAAAGATAGTGATTCATACTATGAAGAAAAGTTCCTTAGTTTCTTTCCCTGTTGCATTGTGACAAAATGACAAATGCAACTTACAGCAGAAGGTGTTCTGTTTAGCTTACAGTTCAAGGTACAGGTAAATCCATCATGGCTGGAAATCAAGGCAACAAAACCTTGAAGAACCTGGCCACATCATGCCCACAATCAGGAAACAGAGGAATGAATGCATGCTTAGCTAGCTTTCTCCATTTAGTGCAGTTCAGGATCTCCTGCCCAGGGAATGGCCCCTAGCCCACAATTAAAAATGTGTCTTCCAACACCAGTTAATATAATCTAGAAAGTCCTCCACCACCACCCCTATCATGCTCAAGGACCTTTCTAGAATGTTTCTGGAGTCTATCAAGTTTACAGCATGCCAAGTGAAGGAGTAGAAGGAAGGAAGAAATAGGACCAAGGACTCTGTGGCTGAAGAAATCTTCTGTAAATGAAATAATACATGCAAGCAGGGAAGGATCAGAGGACCTTGGTGGCACAGAGCCAGCGCAGTGGAGTTTTATGAAGAACGACGTATTCTTCATTGCCAAGGGCAGCCTGGAGGTCTTCCTAGGAGATCAGTTTAGTAGCAAATCAGGAAGAAGTGTGGAAGTGTGTAGGAAGTAGCCCAAACAGCAGACTCCAGGAAGCCCTGATTAAGGCTGTGAGAGAAAGTAGGACTGGACTGAAGCCAGCAGATAGTATAGGTTGAATTATGCAGTAAGCAGAGGGTAAAGACAGAAGCTAGATGTTTGGAAGAGGCAGAGCTGATAGAACACGGAAGATGACAGAAGCTGATGTAGACAAAGGCAGGGGGATGGGAAGCCTGGGCAAGGCTATAGAGGGCTTCAAGGTTCCTCAGGATTTGCATTGCAGTTTGCTGCTAAAATGGAACATGCATGTTGGTGAGACTAGGAGGAGGGGTGGAGTTTTGACTTAGGCCAAAGAAGAGGACGTTCATTAATGAACACTTAATAAATAAAGTATTCTTTCTGATCTTGGGTAAAGTAAACCATTTACTTCACTTAGTATATAGGGCATTGGCATAATGACAACCTGGCACCCCACTGTTTGTATAGTAGGTTTCTCTAAGTAAGCACATTAATAAACTCGCCTATTTTTGAAAGCATACATTTCACCTAGGTACACATTACACCATGCTGCATGTACACGCACACACACACACACACACACACACACACACACACACACACACACACACGAGAACAATCTACATCCTTGTCAACTCATAGCTCATGTGAATATATTAGTGAGTAATCTAGCTTCCCCTCAATCCTATGGGAGCCTTGAATATTAAAAGTTTTAGTTAGAGATATGTGGCTCTCACAGTATTATTTAATAAAATGAAGTTTCATTTCAGGTCATAACACAGTGGGGCCCAAGTTTTACCAGAGGGTTTGATTGCAACTTTTATGGATAAATGCTGATGGTGAACCAGTGGCCATGCTGGAAGTTTGGTACATATGCTATCCCATTGAAAATCCCCATACTCACCCTATAAGCAAACAGATGGGAAAACTGGGGTTCAGCATTATCAAGGAATTTGCTCAGGGTCACTCAGCCAGGGGAAGTGGCGTTCTCAGGCTATAAATGCAATCTTTCCTGGCCATAGACTCCCCATGTCACCTAGCTACACCCAGAGGTTGAAGAACAATGCTCTTTAATTTTGATACTGAAGATGCTCTCACTGACTTGAATTTCCTGTACAGTAGGAGAGGAGAGAGTGCATTTTAATAAGCTTCAATTAAAATTAATTTCATTTTACTTCTTTGATGTATGGTCTCTTCAAAATATCCAATTGTACTGATGTTTATTAAGTGCCTCTATTCACTTGCAAAGTGCTGGGCTCTTCAGGGGATCTACGGATGAGTATGATTTTCAGCCCATGCTTCAAGAGTGTACAATCTAGTGGAGAGGACGGGAGTATGCAATTTTCTCTAATACTAGATTGAATGTGATAAGTACCACAAGAAGTGGCACCAACAATGGGCCCTTAATTCAGAAATACAAGATTATGTGAAATTAGGAAATCGGCCTAAGCATCACACAATAGAAGCCTGTAAGGGAGTTTATTTTAAAAATGATGACCCATTTACTTGAATTTCTGAATCTATGACATGTATTGAGTGAAGAATATATTTATTGGTGAGGATGTTGTCTGCCAGGTTGTAAAGGTCATCAATGTCATTATACTTTTGTGGTAGTATTGTGTTCCCCAAGATATTGTACACTCTAATAAATTTATCTGGGGGTCAGAGAAGAGAGCAGCCACAATATTAAACATAGAGGTTAGACAGTGATAGCACACGCTTTTAATCCTAGCACTCCAGAGGCAGAGATCTGCCTGGATCTCTGTGAGTTCAAGGCCACACTGGAAACAGCCAAGCATGGTGACTCACGCCTTTAATCCCAGAAAGTGAGCCTTTAATCCCAGGAAGTGATGGCAGGGAGCAAAAAGGTATATAAGGCGTGAGGACCAGGAACTATCCTGGGTAAGGCTGGTTAAGCTTTTCGGCTTTTGAGTAACAGTTCAGCTGAGATCTATTTGGATGAGAACTCAGAGGCTTCCAGACTGAGGAAACAGGATCAGCTGAGGAACTGGCAAGGTGAGGCGGCTGTGGCTTGTTCTGCTTCTCTGATCTTCCAGCATTCACCCCAATAACTGGCACTGGGTTTGATTTCATTAATAAGAAATTTTAAGATTCGTGCTACATACTTTTCCCACAGAGATGTATGATTCAAATTCAGGGGCCATGGAGCTGTAAAAGCACAACCATCCCAGTGGAGGTGCCTGACCTGAAGCTGTTCTTCATTCCTTGTGTATTTTGGTAATAAGTACTGAAGACATAGTACTACGATTATATGAAATCTGTGCTGCATATATTTGTTGATGTTTATAATTTGGGGATTTTTTTTTAAGAATGAAGAACTTGAACTCCAGTAATGCTGTCATTCCAGAATTTGTCAAGTCCTATATATTTTGGGGTAAGCATCATTTTCTCAGGCTTTTAGAAAGAGGAACAATCAATATGCAGTGCCTTTTCATGTTTACTCAAGCTTTTGAGAGAAAAGAATTTGGTTGAAGAATATGAGCTAGTGTAACACATCATGTGAGAACAGAAATACAAATGCTTCCTGGTGCATCACTTATTCGCTTTACATTCTACAACAGTCATTTCCAAAGAAACAGCCGAAATAAACATTGCATCTTTCTTCTAAGAATGCATACTCAACTAGAAATGATGGCATGAATGGTCCACCACAAGTAGGTCAAAAGCAAGGTGCCTAGCACCACGGTTTTCGGGACAACTCTTGATTGTAGAAGTGATGCTCTGCTCCATAATGCTTCAACACTCCAGTCTGTTCCCCGCCCTGCCTGCATGTGTCTCTCCTAATTTAGCCTGACTCCCTTGCCATTTTGTGGGCTACACTCCCCTGCTGCAGTCGGTCAGTGCATCCCTGATGGATGGCCACAGCAGCATTTGGTATTGCTTGGATGAAGTGATGGATGCTTCTCTCCTCTCTCCAGCTGCTTGGAGCCAGAATACAGAAGAGCTGGTTAAAAGGTGATTAATCTTTCCTAATAGTGCTGCGTGTTGCAAACAGGGCTTCGGCCACCATGTCTTCATTAGCCTTAATCAGAGCCCACATTACCTCAGATTAGGTAATTGGTTATTTGTTATGGAGGAGAGGGTTGAGGACCTTTGGTGTGTTAACTGCATAAAGTCAGCTTGGAGAAGAAAGAGAGCGTGGTCACTGCCAAGAATCCAAAGGGAAGGAACTAAAGTTGCTGGGTGGCCCTGAGCACCTCTCCTGCTAAGCACTCCAGATGATGGAGGGGGGCAGAAGGCTCTGCCATAATGAGATGGACACTGGACAAGTACCTGCCCTCTGTTTATTTGCTTCCTGGATGACATAGTATGACACTAGGGGTTGACACTTACTGGGAGAGGTGGTTTCTAAATGGACAGAATACAGTCTTGGTACCTTTAGGGGTATCTGTACATCTTACGTAGTTTGAAACTTACTCTATGCCTAGGAATTCAGGAGGTACTGGGGACTCAGAGGAAAGAACACAGATCATGTTTTGAGTCTATGAAGATCAAATTTGTAGGAGAGCCAGATTATAAGCAAACAGGTAAAAGGAAAGTAGTGAAACATACTTTTAATGAAAAAAAAAAAAAGAAAGTGGACAGAGAAGAACCTGGACAGGCTTCTCCAAGGAGTGATATTGTGTAAGGATTAAGTGAATTAAGGAATAGATGTAGCTGTGAGAATGACCTTCTAAGACCTTCCAACAGTCAGTGCAAACCTAATGCATTAAATAGTTTCTTTGTTTCATTTTACTTTGTTTTAACACTTGTCAGGTATTGTTCAGTCTATACAAATAATATTATATGAAATACAACAGCCAAAACACTTAAACCAGCCCTTTCATTACTGGTGTTCAACAGTTATGAGTTGCTTCATCAGCATTCGGAACTCCAGGAAAGGACTTAATAGCACATTTTTTTTTCACAGAAAAAGTTGCTACCATCTGCTATCCAGGCACTATAATCTCTAGCTTCTAGTTAGCCACTGAAAACATATTCCATTCCCTCCCCCTTCTTCCCTTCCCCCTTCCCCCCATTTATTTCCAGAAATACAAGCATTAGGAAAGTTTAATGTAGTCCCAGAGGCTGACTAGTCTGTGTCAATCTAATACCACATCTACATGTTCCATGGCATAATCCTCAACGCACACTTGCACAGAGGAGTGGAAACCATCTTGATTAACAGTTATGATGAGATAAGCATAGAAAAGAAGTTTTGTGGGGAGTAGTGGTTTTATAGAACTTGACAATCTAATGAGTGAATTTGCCACAAGGCTTTTAATAATCCTCACTGGTGACTTGTAGAGATGTACATGGTAATGTGCCCTTTCAAGCACTGGTAAAAGCAAAACAAAACAGTGTCTGGCATTCTAATATCCATTTCTCAGAAGTAGGAAAAATAAAGCTCATTAATATAGCCTCTGATGATGATTATAAAAAGAGTCAGAGAAAGTAGTTATTCAAAAACTATTTAACATATCAATACTTATACTATAGTTGGAAGGGTTAAGCCCAGTAGCCTTTTCTCCATGGGTTAAGAGGATACAGAGGAGAAGAATCTAACAGTTTAAGTGAAGATCTGTGTCGTTTCTGACTTGGCTGGAAAGCTGGTCCTCATTTCACATTCTGTTACATTTGAAAACCTTCTGTCTTTCTCCACCCTTGGAAACAATGTCATTCTTTGTAAGACCTATTCTTTCTTCCTTAGGTCTGGTGGATTCCTTCTTAGCAGATTTTCTCATCTATGCCCTAGCATTTTGCACAGTATCTTTATTCCTTAGCACCTTGACTCCTGCACCTCACTTGATGCTCTTGCATCTTCCAATCAATCACATACACTACTGCCTGATTACCTTAAGCATCACCACTTTGACATGATACTGACATCTTAATGTTTAAGACTTTCAGAGTATAGAAGCTAGGCTTATTGGCTTCACAGCCTTATATAATCTCCCCTACGTCAATTATCTAATCATGTTTCAGTCTTCTGGTTAATAAGTTCACATCCTTTGAGCATGCTAGGGACATTCGTTGGTATCTGGTTTCAGTGTATGTTCCCCCCCGCCCCAAAAGAGGGCTTCCTCCTTCATGGATTCTAAAAGTTCTATTTCAGTTTCTCCCTTCTATAAGAAATTTATTCTCCATTCTCTTGGCATATTGACCTTTCCCTTTTTGAACACTTTCTCTAAACACCAAATGTCTATAAAAATGGTCCTTTTTATTTAGTTTTTCAATAAAAACAGTTTATCTTATGGAGGATGTCCTTTCCTGAGGCTATATTATTATTATTATTATTATTATTATTATTATTATTATTATTATTATTTTTAGTACTGGGTGACTGTACTGTATTAAGCTGCAGGTAGCAGAAAACTAACTTTGGCTTCACCAATTGGAAAAGGTGGTTTGAGGAACTAGAAATCTAAAAGCAAGGGCTCCATGGTGAGACAGCTGCCATTTGGGAGACACACTCTTTCAGTATTATGGCTTCAACACCCTTTGTGCATTGATTTCTTGCCTCCTCTTCTTGCCTCTTAGTCACAGTATTATTTCTGTGCCCTTAGGCAGAAGAAGGATTGGGACAATAGAAATTCAGATGTGTCTGGTTGGTCAGCATTTCTGAGAACTGGATCACATGCCACTCTTAGCTGCAAGAGAAGCTGGGAAATTAAGGTTGGGATTTAAAGCTTTTTATAGGGAGGTAGGACTGAGGATATGTGATCAAGCAGTAGTGTTAATCAAGCCAGTTTATAATATCAGCTACCTATGAGTGAAGCTTAATGAACAAATCATCACATTCAAGCAGTGCTTCTTTGGAGAGGAAAATAAATGCTAACATTGGAGTCAGATTGACTTGTTACTGAGTAGTGGCACTGCCTCCTTATGGCCATGTGGTCTTGAGAATGCTACACATATTTCTAAGATGGATTTCCTCATCAAACACTTGGCTTGATAATAACACTGCCTGGTAGAGTTATAGTGGTGATAAAAGGAGGTGAAGCCCACAGCATATTATGTCACACAGGGGGCTCTTAGTAAGTGCCAGTTCTCCCTGTTTCTCATATGAAACCCTAAATGGGTAGAGAAAATACCAAAGACAACAAAGAAGGAGAATAATTGAATCAAGGGAGACAATCTTTCCTAACTGCTAGACCAGTCAACTTCCAATAGTGAAAAATATCACCCCAGGAACAAAACTGCAGAAGTGTTTGTCATTTATTTATATTGTAATTAAGAACAGAAGGGAAGTCTTCTCAGAATGTTCGTAAAAGTGGTGACCCATAGATACTGAGGTATGTGAAAATAACTCACATGTCTCAGGTGTTTAATGAGGATCAATACCAATTTGTGAGCCTGCTGGGCCTGCAGACCCATCACCTCAAATCACACAAGGAACCCTGCATCTGAGGAGTGATTCTTTGTGGGTGGGAAGGGCAGAGTGAGATCCAATTAGCAAGATTTGGAAGAAAGGCAAATGTCTAAGCCATGCGTGATCCCAGGTGGTAAAAAACACACTATATTAATTATGTGTGTCTGTCCATCTATCTGGGTCTGTCTGTCTGAGCACATTTATAGCCCACCAAGATTATACTTTTCACAAAAGCAGAACACATGCTTTATTCTTCCCTGTAGTTTATTAAAGTGCTTAAAAAAACAAAAGCAACTTTTTGGCACTGAAATCTGTATCTGTAGATTTTTTAAAATCTATTTATGTATATTTATTTGAAATGTGTTTAACAGCCATAAATTCTTCTTTTTCTTTTGACAAAAGGCAAATCAAAACCTTGCCAGATGTTGAGAGGAATAGTAACCAAGTGATTCAATCAGAATTCTCCTGTGGGGACACGGACTCTCTCAGTCAATGTCATAGAACAAAATAGTCTCCGATTCACCCAGCAGTGAGTTCTTCCATCTGGTTGTGGCAATTAGGAGCTGAAGATGACGGGAAGTTAAATGACTATCTTTGTGAAACAAAGCAAAACAGAAAAGGGGACAGCTGGAGACTGGATGGCTTGGGCATGCAGGACTGGCTCTAGATAGACTCTGCTACTTCTAGTTGCTGTCTACAATGCTGGGCCAGGCTCATATGACTTGAAAATGACAAGCAATTAGCTGTCATTTACCTGAATTATGACCACAGCACATATGGGTCCGTCTAACTTTAGGTTTCTAGAACTTACTAATAACCTTTTTAGGAAGGAGCCAAACCACAAAATTAACCACACAGGTAGGGGGCGTCATAGGACTATAACTCGGGAAAAGGATGTTACTGCCAAGTTCTCTGTGAACTCCCTGAGCATGTATGGATCATATCTTTGATGTACTATAGTCTAAGGAAGATGATACATCTTCTTTACTAAACTCAAGGAAAGCCATGGTTCTACCAATACCCACCAAAATGTAATATGAAGAGTTTGATTAGTTTTGCGCCTATCTTTGGAGTTGGATAGACCAAAACCAGAGTTCTTGTCTTCAGCCTTGTGTTCTTAGCATCTGTAAGACCGATGTTTTTATTTTTTATTTTTATTTTTTTTGTAATTTTAGTAATAGAGATGTTAGTGTTATCAATCTTATTAGAGTTTGCTTGTTTGTTTGTTTGTGACACTATTCTTGCTATACAGACAAGGCTAAACTTAACTTCATGTTCCTCAGTCCTGGGCCTCCTAAGTTCTGGGATAACATTGCATGCCATGTAGAGTCAGGCTTTATAGAGTTTTATGAAGAAAATGTCAGATAAGTATGTTGTTTTTAACTATAATATATGCCAGCTCTTTGATAAATGATAACTCTCACTGTGAAGCTGAGGTATGCTCACAGTTAATGGCAGACATGGGATTAGAACTCTGATCCTTACTGCACTACCCTGGCTTTTAGGAACCATGATAACTGCCCACCTTTTTCACAGTTGTAATGGCCTTCATGTTTTAGCAGTTCTATGTACATAATACAAAAGCTCTGAACCAAATGATTGTTTCTAGGCTAGAAAGGTAGCTTAATGGTTTAAAAGCACATTCCCTTCTTGCAGAAGACTTTAGAGAACTTAGTGTCGTAGCAAAGGATTCGAATTCAGGTCCCAGAACCAATGTTGAGTAGCTTAACAACTGCCTATAATTCTAGCTCCAGGGAACCCAATAACCTCTTCAGGCTTCTGTGTGCACCTGCATGCATACACATACACATTATTAAACACTTTTTGAGATTTTCAATAAAAAAAATGATCTCTACCATTGCAGAATAAAATGGGCAGTTACTGCATTTTATAATTCTCCTTCAGTTTTCTTTAAATGTTTGAACCAAATGAGAGTTTCAAACATGTAATCACAAGGTCACACTTCGGCTCTGTAGCATTCTCCATCCTCTTTGCCCCAGAATAAGCTATGAGCAAGGTTAGATACCCAATTCCTCATTAGCAAGGGGAAGTCTTTTCAAGCAGTTTCTCCATTGAATAGATAGAGTGGATCAAACAAAAGAGATGACAGATTAGGAACTGTCTAGTGGCTAATGTACTGTTTACTGCAGTATAAATGACTGGTGTTTGAGAAATGACAGATGAGAGAGAACACAAGTACAGATTTAAATGACTGCCAGGTTTCTACAGCAGGGAGACCCATCTTTAGCTTGGAGGATGATGGTGTGTGGAGCCACTGGGGGAGAGTTTCAGGGACACCAGGAGAGCCTGGAGAGGACCTTTCAATTATTCCATTGATCTAGGAGCTGCCAAAGCGTTTGTGTCTCACACAGAAGGTGATACAAAGGGGACAGGATTCTGGCTATCTGTTTTTCCTCACTGTGAATTTACAACACATGTAATTGTCACTGGAGTCCAAGTGCAGCCATATACCAGAGAGGAAGCGTAGTGCTGGGGAGTATTACCCAGGCTAGGGTATTCCTAGGGAAACACTGACTAGGAAAAAGAAGCAATGGATGCATTTTAAAAGAAGGAACAGGCCGGGCGGTGGTGGCGCACGCCTTTAATCCCAGCACTCGGGAGGCAGAGCCAGGCGGATTTCTGTGAGTTCGAGGCCAGCCTGGTCTCCAAAGCGAGTTCCAGGAAAGGCGCAAAGCTACACAGAGAAACCCTGTCTCGAAAAACCAAAAAAAAAAAGAAGGAACGGAAGCAAACATGGAAGAGACAGGGAGATAAGAAGGATAGAACAGAGAAGGAGCATAAGAATCAAGAGAAAATCTATTGAATGATTCTGAGAAAGTGTAATGTCTGGGCTACAAAACTGCCATCTCCATAAAGATGGTCGTTTGTTCGAACCAGGAAGCCATTACTCTTTTAGAGAAACACAACTCATCAATTCTTCCATGCTAAAACCTGAGTCTATCCCCAGTGTCTTCTAGTTATGTTACCTGGATCAGTCCAACGGCTATCCATTCCCTACTTGCTGCCATCTTACAAAGAGACCCTGGAAGTAATCAGGAGTGCAATTCCCTCTGACTCAGTGACATGAGTCTCAGGGTTGCTATGAACACTGGATAAAAGCATAGGCAACCAAGTATTGTCTACAATGCGATTAACATGATATTGTGTGTGTGTGTGTGTGTGTGTGTGTGTGTGTGTGATTTTCAAAAGCTCAAGGTGTTCCAGTTATCATAGATAAAATAGATACTTTAATCTTATTAAATTTGTGACTAGCCTTCATTTTCTCAATAATTAGCAAAAGAATAATTGCTCTCAAGTTCCTGTGCCTCCTTTTTCCTTACAAAGAAATCTTTTTATGTCTGTGAGTGTGGGTAAGCATGTGGAGGCCAGATGACACCCTAGGCATGGAACTTCACAATTATTCCAGGGTTCTTGATCCCAGGTCCTTACACTTGTATGCAAGCATTTTACTCACTGCACTATCTTCCTACTTCCCCCTTTTCATTTTTTGTCCTTAAAAGTGACAGTTAAACTTCACAAAGCACAGCTGCTCTATGGTAGCCCACCGAGTTACTGATAACAATTGAAAATACCAACAAGGGAGTTATGTGGCCAGAAACGCTCAGCTAACAGGACCAGCATCTCCTAGTAGGCTGCCCCAGATCTCCTTCAGTGCTTGTTATCAAACCCCAAGACCACATAGAAGTAGACAATTTTTAAAATGCTTGGTTTTCTGTCAGATGGGAAATATATTTATTTTTCCTTGTAAGAATAGATTGCAAATGTTACTTCTCAGCAGCTCCTCTATTGTCATTTTGAACCAGATGATTCATTTTCAGGAGAGAATTTTACTATGAATCATAGGGTATCGAACAATAAACCCGGACCCTCCATACAGTTATCAGTGGTGTCCCTCAAGTACTGGTCACCACAACGAAACTATCTCCAGATTTTGCCTAAGGTCCCTTGGAAGGGCCCAGATCATCTCAAGTTTGGAACCAGATGGACCACTGCTGTGTCTCTTATTGATCCACAGTCTAGAAAAAGACCTGCACAGCCAGGCTTCCCGCTGACTCCAGAGCCTGCATGGGAGACAGACGTCTACCCATCCTCAAGGGCAAATCGCCATTACCTAAGGTTTCTTCCAAGTGACCTGCTGCTTTCACAATCTGGTTCCCTTTCTTGGTAGGCATCTTTGTGCGTTTTTGCTCTCCAAAGTCTGTAACTTACTCTTAGTTCCTCAAACTGCATTAGCACCAGGTTTACTGTACGATCATATGCTTGTTTACCTCTGCTCTTTGTTGTCTGTTTGTTTGTTTTTCTTGCAAATTTCTCACTTTGATTTCTTTCTATTTTGGTTACCTGTGTGTGTTTGTCTCATTAAAAAATCTCCTAAAAGCATTTTTGTTTTTATGTGTGTGGATGTTTTGCCTGCATGCATGTGTATCTGTACACCATGAGCATGCCTAGTGCTTGCACAGGCCAGAAGAGGGAATCAGATATTCTGGAACAGGAGTTATAGATGGTTGTGAGCTGTCATGTAGGTGCCAGAAATCAAACCTACATCCCATGGGAGAAGGCCATCTCTCCATCCCCTGTTTATCTCATTTTGATATAGATATGTCTTTTATCTGCTCATATCAATATCTTTGCCAGTGTATCTCTACTATGTTTTATCATTTAGCCTTTTGGTGAGTATATTCCTAATCCTTGTTATTCCTGAAACAAGTCGTGTGTGTGTGTGTGTGTGTGTGTGTGTGTGTGTGTGTGTGTGTGTGTCCTCCTGTCCTATTTCTGTGGACCTTCTATTTTAGTATGCCTATCTCTCAATTTATTCAACTATTTTTATGACTCCCTTCCACTTTAAAGGGTGGTTATTTGTTTTCACATCTCTGGTTATGTCTGTATCTTTTTATTTCTATTAAAATTTCATCGAATTTCTGCCTTCTTTTTGGAAATCCCACCTTGCTTAAGCTCCTATCTCTTTTTCTGGGTAGGAAATTCCTCAAGCAGGCAACAGAAACCTTTTATTTCTGCTGAATGATGACCAACTGTGTGTGAAAGAAAGGAATGGACTTTTTAGTTAACTTACCTGAGGCAAATCTCTGTATTACATCATAGAAGTGAGATGTTATAAACTCTGTATCTAGCCTATATCATTTAGGGAATATTAAATATATAGTATTTAATAAACCTAGTGTTAGAAGTACATTTTAAATATATATTCTATATCATAAGCAATTATAACTTACTTGTTATATACACTTGAAGTCAGATCTGTTTCTAATGTGAGGGGAAATAAAACCAATGATGATTTGTAGAAAGGCTACTTTATGAAAAGTTCAAAAATGAAAAAAAGAATCAGTTTTGGCAGTTTGTAGAGTCTTTTACTTTGGTTCCTGTCAAACATCCAAGTCAACACTAAGGGCATCACAAGCTCACAAGGACAATGAAAGCCATCCTGTCTTCTCAATTTTCTAAGAAAATGAGAATTGTAATAAACTTGCAAAGCAGATTGGAATCCATCTGGTGTAGCCAAATTAATCCTCCTTTAATGATTGTTTATACTGTGTATCCAAAATCAAACTCAGAATCCACAGTTAATCAATTACAATTTATATTCGGTTTGGCTCACCAAAAGAAGGGGGAATTGTAAAGTGAGTAAAATTTATTTTATAGTATAAACAGGCAGAAACATGGATCTTAATTGGACCATATGTAAATAAATCAAATGATGTTTCCAATTTTTATGGTTGTTATTGTTTGCTTTACTGTGGTTCCGGGAAATGTAATAGCAACAGAAATTGTGAAGCTGTGTGAAGAGGGCTTGTTAACCCCCTTCAGAAGAGTCCCACCAATCAAATAAGTGCAAACCGAAACCAGGGATGACGGCAAGGACACATTAAACAAAGATAAAATATCTTTCCTTCCTCTAGTTGGGGATACATTTCTTTAGAATTCTATTTGAATGTCACTAGCCTTAATAATATATCATTAAAAATGAGCTCTGGGCAATTAATATTTGGAGATTATATGATAATTTACCCAGGAAATTTTTTTTTATCTGGAAAATTACATATGCTTCCGTCACCTTGACACTTAGTAAAATCTCCTCTTGTAAAGTTAAACTCTGTTTACAATGTTTATTTCAGTCCAATTTAAGACATCATATATTTAATGGACATTTATTTGCTGGTCATTTGCCTAGATTTGGGAGACTACTGTTCAGATAATATTTCCCTCTTCACAGAGGTCTCAGCAGATTTAAGAGGAATCTCACGTCTTGTCAAACATCACAGATTTGTCTAAAACTTTCTGTCCTCAACAGAAGAGATGGAAAATGGGAAAATGACAAAGGAAAGCTGTGTGTGTGTTGTGAGAACATGTGTCTCCTGCAGGCATCTCAGTGGGGAAGATGGCACCTGACTGTCCCACTGGCTCTGGGGTTCAGCATCTCCATTTGTTAAATCAGTCTCTCCCTAGGCCTGGACAACATGCTAAGTGACTTCTAGGCCTTCACCCTCCCTTGACTTAAGTTTCCACACAGTAGCCAATTACTCCTGATAGTTGGTGAAATTTACTAGTAATTGATTGGTTAAAACCAACTTATGAGTCTCTTTGTCCTTTAGGGTAGAAAAAAAAAATCTGTCCTCTTACTCAGAACTCCAAAGAGGCAAAATGATTTGCAAGGATGGAGAACTTGAGTTCTGGTTTTCAGGTGCACATCTCTCTCTCTTTCTCCCTCTCTCTCTGTCCCTCTCTCTCTCCATACATACAAACCAACACACACATACAGGATTCAAATACTAATTCACCGTCTTATCTATCTTTCTGCCCTGGGCAAGTGATTTTTACTACTATATGGCCAAGCTATTTCACCTGTGAAATGGGGATAATAAAGTCACCTAAAGCACGGGGCTGTTAGCAGTGAAAGTACTGAATTCTAGGGAAGTGATGTGCGGTGACTGTTAGGTTTTAGTTCTGCTGCCACCTCTGTGACGCATCCCTTCCCAGTGCCCTTCCCTTACTCAGCCCTGAAGTGCTTTGGGCTCCCAGTTACTGTACATCTGCTGTGTTCTTTGTCTCCTTTGCTAGGCTAATTCATACTGGACCGTCAGTGCTCAGACTTTGACCTCTTCCAAGAATCATTTGACTACCCTGTGCATTGCAGGTCATGTGCTGAGTTAGCCTTTACTGTAACATTCCACACTTCATATTTAATTGCCTGCCTCTTTCTCCTCTCACTGTGCACACGCCTTGAAGGGAGAAACTCTGCCTACTGCTAGATCAGAATAAATTCTCTTTGCGGCTCCATTTCCTGGCACAATGCCTGGCTTGTGAGAGGTGTTCAAGTAACCCCCATTTCCATCGAATGAGTAAAGGCAGGTTGAGAATTCACAAAGAGGACTGACTTAATGCAGGTCATGTTTCCCATAGCCGCATGTTAAAAGCTTGTGTGTTTATGAGTTGACAGGTGTCTCCATGGAACACTGGGGCCTTCCAGATGTTCATAAGGTTATCTGGGACGGTGAACATGTGGTCAAGTAATGTGGGGATTGGGAATGTCTCTCTTTTACAAAACTCTGGTTGTGATCAACCCTACACTAGCTACATAGATAAGAAAATACAACCTAAGATTTCCCAATAGTTTGAATCATAGAATACATCTTTATCAATATATTATGGAACCCAAGAACACTGCCTCAAGGAGCACAATATGGGACACAAAAGCCCAAAGTAATCAAATCTGCTATAACCCAGACTTCTATTTTTACTTCTTTGTCCTAGGCTTGTTTCAGGAGGTTGTCAGAGGTCTCAGAATGCCTTAGCCCTGAGTAGAGACTAGTTTGGGCTAGAACTCTGAATGGATGCCAGCCAACTATAGCAAACTTGAATTGTGGAATTGCACTGGTTATTATGACCTGATTTCATAGCAGGTATTTCTTCTCCCTCATCCCATGGTATCGGATTAGCAGAGGAGACAGGACATGAAGAACTTAAAAAGACAGGGCTCACAATTTTAGTGAGTTTATAGGTGTGGTACCGGTTTCTAGTATTTTTTCCAAAATTCCCAAGTCACTTGTTAAACTGACTTATTCTCAAGGCCTCAGCCTGGACCTATGAAATCAGATAGTCTGTGAGTGGGAAATTTATACCAACATTTGTAGCAAGCTACACTGTGACCTTTATGTTCCTTGATGGTTAAAAACCATGATTCTGGTTACAGTTTTGAGTAGGAGGAACTTGAGAAATGAAATTGTTTACTATGGTCATTGTTTCCAAAGTGTGTTGTTGGCTGCCTGTTGACTAGAACCTGAGAAGGGAGTCCTAGGAAGAAACATAGCTTACTTTGATTTGTGATAGTGAAATTTCCAGTCTAAGATTGGGAGTGGTAAACATGGTTCTGTGTCTCTGAACTGGTTATACACCATGTGTAGAATGTGTATCAGGGCAAAACCATTTGTATCAGGAGCCAAGGAGCAATAGAGAGAGAAGAGGAAAGGATTCTACAGCCCCACCTCAAGGACCTGGCCTCAATAATCTAAGGTCCTCCTAGGTTATTGCCTGATTTAGAATCCACCTCTAAAACTTCCTGACTTACCACCTAATTGTTCTACTTCCTCATAGTAACTCCACCCCCAGAGCTAAGCTGTCAACATATTGGCCTTCTGAGAACATTTATCCAAAGTATAGCATACTGTCACCCAGGAAGTCATAAAGCAATTATATGTAAAGTTATCAGTATTGGGATATTCTCTGTGTCATACTCATATGGACAAACACACTCATTTAAAAGACTAAGATGTTTCTTTGAGTAAGAACATTGTGGGGCAAGAAATTTAACTGCCTGAGAGACACTTATCATACCACTGTGAAACCAGAAGAATGGCATGCCACCTGCTTTCACTCTGCACTTGAGACTCAAGAGAATTAAATGAGAAACACAGAGACATGCATGTGAAATGTAAGGTCTTGGGGCCAGAGAGATATCTCAGTGGTTAAGAGTGTATACTGCTCTTACAGAGGAAGGAAGTTCAGTTTCTAGCACCCTCGTTGGGGGACTCACAACCTCTTGTAACTCCAGCTCCAGGGCAACAATGCCCTTTTCTGTCCTCTGTTGGCATTGCACCCCCACCACCACTTGCACAAACCCACACTCATACACACACATATATACATAATTCAAAAAATTGAATGTTACAAAAATAAGTATAGGGGCCTGAAAAAAAAGACACCATGATGCCCATATACAGTTGTCTTGATACACATAATAGCATTTTTCTAAGTCAACTACTTTAGTTTATTACAGCTGGTTTAAGAGCATATTTTGAAAACAGACTTTAATACAGAAAATACTTTCAAACATTTAACATGGCTGCTGGGAATATGAGAAATGTTTGAGGATGCATAGAACTGAGCCACATAAAGCATTCGCTCTGAATCTCACAATAGCTAAGGATTAGGCATCATTACTGCAAACTCTGGAATGATTCTGTATTCTGAGCAAATACTTTGGAAAATGAATAGGAGATTCCTTTATGAAAACAACCTCTCTCCTAGTGCCATGTGGGCTGAGGTGACTCAAATCATTCTCTGTCTAGAACCACACCAGATTCACAGAACACACTAAGATCCATGGGCAAAATTTTGAGACCCAAGTGTGTACTCTCACTTTAGCAGGTTTACACTTTTCCTTGTGTCAGTATCAGCCATTCTGACATGGAATCTAGTGTATGAAAAGTAACTGGGGAAAACCCAGAAGACACAACAGACTTGACAGGAAATAGGTAGAGGCAAAGTCATCTTCACGTACAGTAATTAAGAAGGTAGATATAGAGATGAGTAGTTTTAAGTGAGTACTGTCCTTTTAACAGGCCTCCCTCTCCAGCCTTGTCTCATTTTTCATCTTCATGAGGGTCTTAATGTATTTTTTCATTATACAAAGCATGCTGTATTCGGCCTTTTCATAAAAATGTATATGATATTCTCTTTTGACAGGCATTCATGTGGAAATAACAAGTCCTATTTCTGTCCATCGACTACATGTACATATTCATAGAAATCCTGTTTTCCTAGTAAAATATGCTATATGCTTATAATCCCAGTGTCTCAAGGCATTTAGGTCAATAAACGCATCACATTACACACTTCTCTTTGTTAAAGTGACATCCATGGGGTCTTAAGTCCCCAATATAACCCAAGTTATATAATTTTCATTCATGTATAGAAGAACAAGAATGCAAGAAATAAAGTCACAGTCTATGTGATAGTTACTCCATACCATCTTGATGGTTCTTTCTCTCTCTTGCTCTTTATATTTCTAGTCACATAATACTGAAACTTAGAAGAAAATTTATATTTTGAGATTTATTTTTGAAGGGGCCTAGATGAATCTACTTACCCTTCTGTTGCTATCTAAACAAATATGAAGCGTGTACACCCGTATGTACATGCACATATATATGGGTGAGACTTTCCTGCTGTAGTATAATTGTAGTATATGGTTTATAATGGCAGTGATCTGAATTCATTTCTTTCCAAAAGAAAAAAAAAATCATTGTTGATTTTGTTTTTCTTGATATAATCAATTCCTTCTTGAACCGTGAAGCGTGTTAGGGTCTTTATACACTTGTCTTTCCATGGTGTCATTGCATGTGCTCTTGGATGTATAGAAGAAATGTAATTATAAAATCACTGAATTTAGAAGCCAGTGAGTATTTAATATCATGCTTCATGATATATTTCCTACTTCCCACTTCCTATCACAATTTCAAAGCACCAAATTGTCTTTCTTGTTTAAAGTAACACTATAGCTGATTGATTGTTTTAAATTTGATATTGTTTTGAATTTGATCATCTTTTTTTCTAGAAAAAAAAGAGCAATTTCTAAAAATAAAATAGTGTGTTAGATAGTTACTTCACAATGGCGGAGCCACTTGTGGTACATAGCATGAGTGTATGTGAGAGGCAAGGTGTGGTAGTGTGAGTTCTCCATTTGTTTCCAGTCTTGTGCCTTTGGATGAGTGCAAGATGAATGTACTGATGAACAAAAGAAGAAAAATGGAAATGATAGCATTTAATGTAAACCAAGATATCAACTGCATTATTATTATTATTATTTGATTGCTGTTTTGTTTTGAGTTTGTTTTTCTAAGAAAGTGAGAGGAAGAAGTTAAGGGGGGACAAACTGGCAGCAGATTGTGGGTGCTGATAGCTATGATCTCAAAGGGATTTCGCTTTCTTGTTGATATTGAAATACATTGCATTACTTAAGATGTAGACTGGGAAATGTAGACTATGACATGTATGAGGAAACATGACTGTTTCATTGTACTTTGACTATTATGATGAGCAGCAGGGAATAGGGAGCTAGATGGGGTCAAAGGAGTTAGGTTTTTGTGGGGGGTTTTTTTGGTGTTGTTTGTTTGTTTTTGTTTTTTGTTTTTTGGTTTTTTGTTTGTTTGTTTGTTTTTTCAAGACAAGGTTTCTCTGTGTAGTTTTGGTGCCTGTCCTGTATCTTGCTCTGTAGACCAGGCTGGCCTCAAACTCACAGAGATCCGCCTGGCTCTGCCTCCCAAGTGCTGGGATTAAAGGTGTGTGCCACTGCTGCCCGGCTCAAGGTTTTAGTTTTAATGCACATTACTAATGACAAAATTTCTATGTCTCTTAGAGGGACAAGGATATTTAAAAGTGTCTCAAAAAATTGCTGGCCATCCTTTCAAACCTTCCCCCAGCTTCCATTGGACGACATCACACTTATTTATAGTCGAATGAGGTTGAAGATAACATTTGATTGTGAGATGAAGAAAATAGAAAGGAGCAATCTAAACTTCACCACCCGGAAACAGATTGGGCTCCTCTGTGAAACTCTGTTTCCGGGGAACACCAGTGTGCTCAGGTACTTTCACTTACTGACTAGGAGCTGATGAATATGCCACATTTCCCTCAGAATGCCTTGCAAGCCTTTGCTCTTGCAGTGCATGAAAAGCATGAGTCTTCCGAGCACCTCCTCCTGTCCTCTGAATTTCAGGCCATTCATATCAAGGAGAGACAACAATGGAAAATAAATGCTTTCTGGTTGCTTTAGCTGACCTCCCAAGGTCTTCCCATTCTGGAGTAACACGTTAAGGAACGAAGTACCTGACATCTTCCTGTTCTTCCTTTTTCTTCATGTTCTTCACCGTGTTGCGGGGAGAGATCCTCCTAAAAGAGCATGTCATTTTTAAGTTGACTTTCTTGGAGCTGAGCTAAGAACCATTGCCAAGGCCAGTGGGCGTAAATTCAGCCCTCCTGACGGGAGACGAAGGGCTGTGGGATTTATGACTTATTTGAGTTCTCATATATCACCTTCTGTGCTACTCGCTTATGATGGCCCTGCCAAAAGATAAAGAAGTGTAGGACGCCCGGTACGGGTTGTGGTGACAGGGCCAGGGACAAATGTCTCTGTTGGGTAAATTGATTTGAAGGGCTCTAGTGAAATATCAGGTTAGGTTGAAAATATGATTGGGCTTAATGATCCTGCTGACTTCGTAGACTGCTGGGATCCCAAAGCCTGGACAAGTTAATTAACACACTCTATGAAGGGGGTGTGACTGGATATTTGTAAATCCCTGTAATTACTAATGTCAAAAAACACCACCACGTAAAATCAAGGCTTATTCTTAGGCGTAATATAGTGAATCTCTATTGAAAAGTACAAGCATTATTTGCAATTTATAGAGTATTTATCTGAGAAAAATATGTTGGGAATATTATTTCTTCCTTTATATCCATAAGTCAATAAGCAGAAATCTAAAGACCTAAACATATGCAATGAAAAGAATGGACAAACAGTTTTCTGGGCCAACAAAATATAGTAGACAGACTTAATGAAATAGTAAGGAAACTGGATTGTTTTGTCTTGTTTTGTTTTTGATTTCTTGGAAAGTAGGGTTGTGTTAGGCCACTCGATCAAAGCTTAAATAGATTGATTATTCTTTTCAATTATGATGAAAAACATTATCTTTTCTTTGGAATGTGGCTATTCAGCTAAAAAATAATAGAGTTTAGATTTGTTCTTAGGACCAAATTGTTTTGCAGATTTCTTGTCCTATGATTAAAGTTGCCTGTGCATTTTTAAATTCACTCCCCAGTCAGTATGGTTTTCTTCCTGTTCTCATCCCTAGCTAATTATTGTTGACCGCTTATAGTTTGATTTTATTTGGGGGGACAAGAATGGCTGTCCCCATCTTTCCAAAGGCACGACAAAACTCCAATTATTTCTCTGAACTTTACACCTTCCCTTTGCGGCAAGGATCTCTATAGCTAGTTTTTCTTTACTGCTGATTGGTCAGCAGAGCCATGGGTGAGCAGAAATCCCTGTCTACCTGGCCTCTGTTCCCTGGGTCTGTCTTGAAATCTAAGCAAATTACTCATGTTTGTTTGACATAAAGTGTGTCTTTTGTATTTCTGTGAGTGGCTGAAAGCCCTGGCATACCTCCTCTAATGTATGTGATTTGAATGAGAAATTGGGTGTAGAGAACAAAACCTATTATTGAATATGTTCTAGTTTTAGAAACAACAACAAAAATACCCAGGAAAGAAACAAAGCTAAACAGAAACCCACAGGAGTCAGCATTTGCATGTCATTCTCACTAGACAATGTGCTAAAGAGAGATATTGTGGAAAGCTGGCTTACCATTGTTAGAAGAGTCACCAGCGTCATCACAAAAGTTGAAGCTGTCTTCACAGAATGTACAAGTGTCCCTGTCCTGGGGCTGACCCTTAAGGTGACACCTACCTTGGACTCTCCCAGCATTTCACCTGCAGCTGCCATTTTTCCTATTTGAGAGGTACTCTTTTGCTCTGGTTGCGTTTCAGGAAATTGGCCATTGTGTTATGAACCCAATAATGCTCTGTGAGCCTCATAGCGTCCATGACTTCTAACTCATGTCTACTACTAGTTGCCACACAAACGTGCGTTGCTTCATTAATGTTGATTTTTAACTCATATGAGAGTATCAAAAATAAAAGAAAACAAGGGAGTTGTCCAACATGACATAGATCCAAAGGGGCATGGTAGTTTTTCTCCTTGTTGGGATTGGCTCAAAAGCACGTGCCCCTCAGCCATCTATGCAGTCTGTTGTTAAATATAGGAAATTAGTGTCTATCTATCTCCCCTTTCCAGGCTAGGGTCTTGCCATTCTTCCTCTGGCATACCTGCCACTCTGACTTGAATCTTTTAATGTGGGAATCATACAATGATTTTCCAACAATGCATGTTTGCATGATCTTTTTTTTTTGAAGGAATATTTATTTTGTCTTATAGTTTGAGTCCATCATGGTAGGGAAGGCATGGCAGAATTCACAGTGGCTGGGATGTATTTGCACAATCTTTTCACAGCCACTTTAATCTCAAATCATATGTCTCTCCCTGGAACTGCACTGTCATTCTCAAGTACTGCCCAGCCCCCAACCCTCAGTTCCGTCTAACCTTGCTACACCAGTGTTTTCCTTCACTTCAGATGATCATAATTTGTAATTATTTTGACTATTGGTTGAGCTATTTTCTGTTTCCTTTATCGCCCTCCCCCCACCAAAGTATGAACAAGAGAGCAGAAATCCTGTGCACCCCAATGCCTACCGGTGCCCTACACAAAATGGGCAACAGTAATCGCTCCATAAGTGAGTAAATACCTGAATGAAAAAATGTTTCTGGAAAAACAGAATAGCTAACAAATAGTTCTAATGCTAGGGAAAAAAAGGGCTAAATGTTCTGGAAAGAGAAAGTATGCCAAACAGTTTCACTCCAGGAAAGTGATGGATTAAGATGAATAAACATATATTAGGGGTCTAATAGAATGTTACTGCAAGAAAATATACCTGACCTGAGGCTGGGGAATGGTAGAATTTCCTACGCAGAGATGGTGGACAAGGTGCTGGAAGAGCAAACAATATGAACAAACATACAATGATAGCCTTGTATGGGAAAAACCGTAACCTCACAGTAGAAAGAGCCAAGTTCAAGTCCTGACTTCCCCTAAGTAATTTTTGATTTTGAACGAGGTACTTAATGAACAGTCCCAGGAACCTTATAAATTCCAGGTACATTATCACCATTATTTCTCTCTGACTCTCAGTTTCCTTGGCTGCTAAGTGAGGATATTAATCCATGCTTCAGAGGTTTTTATGAAATAATGGATGTCAAAGAACCTGGTTTTTAGCAGATCCTTTCATTCATAGTGATTTTACCTGAGTTGAGGTGACCTGATATATTTGGAAATGGGTTATTTAAAGTCAAAGAGCAGATCCATTATAATGCCGTAATTAGAATGGATAATCACACTTGAAGAAAATGGACCACACGGTGAGTAAATGTGGCTTATTAATAAAGTATTGCACCTTGGCTCTGGGGAGGTAAGTTCTAGTCTTAATGTAACCTTAGGTTCTGGAATATGCTTAGGGGGAAAAAAAGCACTCAATTTATCTATGGCACAGGATTCTTGTTCTTTGAATTATCGTTATTACAAATATATCTGAATGTGAACTTATTCTCTTCTTTTAGGGCTTCAGTAAGGAGAGTGAAGATCACTTCTCTCTAGAACATTAAGCTTAAGCAGAAAGGTGTCATATGAAGTATGATAATGGATGTAACATGAAAAGCAAGTAGGCCACTGAACCATTTTCACAATTCAAAGGAGTCCCGGCAAACCATCCTTCTAATACAAAGATCTGTCTAGATTAAATAATGATTCTGGGGTTAACCAGTTCTCCCGATGTTCCAGGGTCTGTCATTGTGAATTGCGGTGTCACTTAGCAAGTACATAGAGAAGAATGAGAGGGGAGGGAACATTTGAATAGCAAGCTGTTAGAAAATGGCAAAGACAGCCTAGAGGGGAAGAGCGAGGGAAAGGAGAGCCTGGAAGAAAAGCAGAGTGGAGAAATAGATCGCTGAAGACAGAAGCAGGCTTCCTCATTTATCTAGCAAAACCTGCTCCATTCCTCTTCCTGGTGTGACGGCATCTGAAATGAAAACCACTCTGTTGGGGCTGTCAGAATTCCTTACATGCAGGCAGTTCCCTAAATATCCCATTGGACCTCCAAGGTACCCGAAAAAGCAAAATACTTGGCTGGTGCCTTTCCTGTATTAAGAGGTATATAGTCTGCAAGCTTGTGTGGGGTTTGGGACAAGGCAATCTTGCTAATGGCATGAATCAGGCTAATAAAACCCTGAAAGTCTAGAGTCTTATAGCACTCACAATAGCACTTACTGGAGGAATTCTTAACACATGGTTTTCCCCATTATAGCCATTTCAGAGATGAGAAATTGAGGCTCAGGCTGACCTCAATTACAGAATTTACCCAAGTTCATGTAGTTTGGGAATGATGGGTCTGTACTTGAATCACTCTGATTTCTTAGCTTACACTCTCCTGGAGTATTTGGCTGGGTAAGCCAATCTCTAATACATTTTTTTTTCTTTTCTAACATTAATATGGGTGTACCTGCATTATGTAGGAATAGAGTATAGGCCTTTTGAGGGGCTAATTTTGAAAAGTAGCTCATCTTCAAAGGATGTTGCCTTTCCTTCCCTTCCCCCATTCTTAGAGTTGGTTTAAAACTTACACTAGGCAACTTGTGGCAAGGGCTTGTGTGAGTAGCTGAAGCAACTCACTTGAGCAGAAAAGTTCTACCATCTGGGTTACTGCAAATGTGTCTTGCTCTCTTGGAAAGGGAGCAACTAGTGCAGGATAAATGATTCAAAAATGCATCAGAGTGATTTGGAGGAAGGCTAAAATTTTCCTTAATTATCACTGCTGTAGAACTGCTGGCCAAAGTTAGGAACCTTTTATTTCTGCTCAGCAAGCAGCCCAATAAGGCTCTAGGATGTACAGCACAAACAAATGCTATTTCATTCTTTTCCATCCTCTTAAAATAGTCAATCAGGAACTCATTTTTTTTTTAGAATAATCCTTTGTTAAATCAACCAGCAAGACAATGAAATAGGAATTAAAGAAAATGAAATGGTGAGGATTATAATATATTTATTAAATTCCATCAAAAGTCCTTTTCCAAACAAATTGGTTGAAGAGCATCTCCAAACTATGACCCTCTCAGTTCGATTCTGCTGACATCTTTATGGTTTATCAATGTGCTCCCCTCATCCACTAGTTTCTAATTGTCAACACAAAAGTGTTTTAGATTGTGGGAGTAGCCAGCAGGATCAGAAAGCAGAGCAAACCTGTGAAATGAACCAATAGTCCATGATGGTATAGGCTGATAGGGGTGATTTGGGGGTACTGTAGAAAGTTGAACACATGCTGGTTAGCATCATGACCTTCCTTCCCATTAGGCTAAGTGGTCACTCCTACTATCATGTGGAGGACTTGAAATTGTACACTGATGCAATCTTTCAAAACTCCTCACTTCTGAGAGTATTACATCATACTGATGCAGCTACAGACCCCTGTCATCTTAGCTCCTGTGATCTGGGACAGCCTTGACCCTGCTGGTCTTCAGCAGAGGTTTCTCACATGTGGTACACCAGGCTTTTCCCCATAGGAGATAGCAATGTGGACTGTGGTTCTTTGTGCATGGAAACCTTGCTGGCCAGATTGGACATCTGTAAGTGTCAGTCAAGAGGCCTCCATGGTCTGTGATGAGGTGATTCAGTTCAGAGAGACATTTATCACTACCAAAAGAAATTTAGAGTTGCCAGATGAAGATCCTTTTCTGAGTATAACATGATTATCTGAGGCTACATTTCTCAACCCTGTTATTACTGACATTTCAACTAAGTGACTCTTAGTGGTGGAAGGCACCCCTGCACATTGTGGGATTCTTAGAGACTTCCCTGTGCTTTACCTAGAAGGTACCTGTGATATTTTTCCTCAGTATGATAACAGAAAATGTCTCCAGCCATTACCAGATGTCCCCCCACACTCAGAGGTAAAATCACACCAGCTGAGAACTATTGCTTAGGTTTTGTGCTCTTTGAAATAAGACCAGGATTTTCTCCCCTCCCACTTTTTTATGCTTAGAAAGCCAAGTCTTCTTTTGAGAAAAAGCTAGTTTTGAGAAAACATATTGCACTTTAATTTTATAGTGGTCAATCTTCACCAGTTGTGAAAAAAGAAGTTGGGGAACCCAGTACATTATGTATACATACTTTTCTTGAGACCAAATTCCCCGAATTTGTTACCAACTAGCTATTCAACCTTGGCCAAGTTAAAAGAATCTTGCAGTTCTGTCTTCGAAGTCTTCTCTCATGTGTAAGGTGAATAATAACTGTACGATAGCAGGCCTTTTCTTTTTTGGGCCACCAAGTAGTTCCCAAATCAAGACACAGAGACTTCTTATTAGTTATGAATGCTCGGCCTTATCTTAGCTCTTACTTTAATCTGTTTCTCTTTATCTATGTTTTGCCTCCGGGATCTTTTTTTTAAATTTTTTATTTTTATTTTGCAATACAATTCAGTTCTACATATCAGCCACGGATTCCCTTTTTCTCTCCCCTCCGGCCCCCCTCACCTTCCCCCCAGTCCACCCCCCATTCCCACCTCCTCCAGGGCAAAGCCTCCCCCGAGGACTGAGATCAACCTGGTAGACTCAGGTCAGGCAGGTCCAGTCCCCTCCTCCCAGGCCGAGCCAAGCGATCCTGCAAAGGCCCCAGGTTTCAGACCGCCAACTCATGCACTGAGCACAGGACCCGGTCCCACTGCCTGGATGCCTCCCAAACAGATCAAGCCAATCAACTGTCTCACCCATTCAGAGGACCTGATCCAGTTGGTGACCCCTCAGCCATTGGTTCATAGTTCATGTGTTTCCATTCGTTTGGCTATTTGTCCCTGTGCTTTATCCAACCTTGGTCTCAACAATTCTCGCTCATATAAACCCTCCTCATTCTCTGACTGGCAGCTGCCTGGCTTCTGGCCCAGCTATGTCTCTCTCTCTCCCCCATTCTCTCCTCCTTCTTTTTCTTTCTACTGGAGCCTAGGTTTCTCCTATGTTTTTTTTCTTCCTGCCTACTAACCCCACCTATCCCTCTCCTGCTTAGCTATTCACTGGTCAGCTTTTTATTAGACCAATCAGGTGCTTTAGGCAGGCAAGGTGAAATAAATGTAACACATCCTTACATCATTAAACAAATACAGCATAAACAACTGTAACACATCCTTACGTCATTAAACAAAGGCAGCATAAACAGATGTAGCACATCTTTGCCTAGTTAAAATAATATTCGACAACACTGTACTCTTTTCATGTTGTATAGCAATGATTCTGTGAACGGAAGTAGAGCTCTCAACAGCACAATGGCTGGCATGTGTTGAGAATACTCAATAGAGATTTTTAAAAATGATTATTCTTATCGATTATAATACTTTTGAAATTAAAAGACTTGTTAGCAAGCCAACCTTTACTTTTTCTTTAGCAAATACATTACACCTATTTTAGCTCCAGAAAGACTCTCTCTCTCTCTCTCTCTCTCTCTCTCTCTCTCTCTCTCTCTCTCTCTCTCTCACACACACACACACACACACACACACACACACACAGGCCCCCATACATGCATCAACATACATACCCACCCATATGGCCCACTGAGTTATATGGTTCTATGTACTATCTTTAGGCAAATCTAGTCCATTCAGATTTAGTCTTTAGATTTTTCTGCTTCTGCTTATTACTGTTGCAAGCTTTTTATTGCCGTGATTTCTTTCCAGCACCACCATCAGATAAACTGCAAATCATTCCCTTGATTTGAAGCCTGTGCACCAGTGAGGAAGCTCCTAGAGTAGCTTTGATTTTATGCTTCATTGCCTAGGTCTCATCATATGCATCATGACATCTTTAAAAAGAGGACAAAAGCCAGGAAGAAAATAACTCTTTTGACCAGAAACATCAAACTTGTACCAAAAATGGCACAGAAATATACAAGATGAGAGAATCCTATTTTATTTTTATGAATTTATGTATTTGTGTATTTATTTATTTAGTCACAGGACTAAAGTGACCTTACGGGAACAGCAGCACAGCCCTTGTTTTTCTGGGGTTGTTCACACCTTTTCTTCACCTCCTTCTGTTCCCCACTCAGCTCCTCAAAAGGCAGCCATCCCTCTGCCTTCCTGCTCCAATTTTATAATTCAGGCATTAACCGTAAATAGAAAGGGTCAATCTCAATCCCAGGGGTGGCACCTTTCTGGTTGCCAGAGGTGTGACAGCCTGATGGAGCCATAAAGCACAGATCTGCTCTCTGTGCCCCATGAAGCACACCCTGAGTAATGAGTAACAGGTCTGTTACAGTGGCTGCAGATGACTCATGAGCTGAAGACTGGGGCATCCCTAACCACCCCGAAACCCACAATTTCCCGTAGATGTCCTTCCCGTGCTAACACTTGACAATCTCTAGCATTCTCACCACTCAGAAGACCTTGTAATTCACAGAGCAGTAGGGAGCTGAGTAATTTCCTTTGTTTGGATGAAATGGTAAAGGCAAATTCCTTTATGGCTGTTCAGGGAGTACTGCAGGTACCCTCCAAAAGATACAACACAGAAACCTGTGGGGACTGTGACTATACCTTCCGTCCCTTCCACATGTGCAGTTGCACCCTGATGATAGATGATCAGTATGCTTCTCAAATATCATAGTGCAAAAGAATTACCATCATCTCATCATCTTCCATTTCTGACCCTCAGTCTTCTGAGATGCAGCTTGTTTTTTTTTTTTTTGTGCTGCTTATTTATTTTCATGAATTTTATGCTACTTTATCTTGTTTTATCTTTGTCATGGTAAAGATTGAGCCGAGGGACTCATGCATGTCACACATGTGTTTTATAACTGTGTCCCCAGTCCCAGGTATGTGTTTCTTTATGAAGTCCAACATGGCTGATACTGATGGTTCTCAACTTCTGACTCCATTTTTGAATAGTGAGATCCTAGTTTTGTTTTTGTGTCCCCCCCCCCGCCCTGTTTTCTTTCTGCAACTATGCAATGTTTTTCTGGAATAGCAATTATCAGCTTTTAAAGGAACCAACAGTAATTGGTAAGTTGGCATTGGGAGTAAAAAGTGTTTTTCTATGACCACAGATTACTATAAATTCTGAAAATGGAGGGTATATAGTTATCTTTGGTCTTAGCTCCCTTCCCTGAACAGAAGCACATTTTAATAATCAGACAAATGGCCTTCCAGATTGTTCTTAGGTTTCTGCACAGTCAATCAGCACTAGCCTGCCATTACATGGAACTGCTAGCGCTTCTGTTACTGAGCTCTGACAATATTAGAACTTGTATTAGAACATTCTCAGCATGACAAAAATCTGCTTCTCCCCACTAGAGTAAGTTTAGATGTTGCTGAAACCTAATGCCAGTAGAGCACCTCAATATGTTTCTTATCCATTTGCTCCTCTTGCTTTTCCATTCTACTGAGAATAGTAGCTGCAGTTCATGCTTTGAGTTTGAGACCTACTCTGGTCCCTGTGAAAGGACAAATAAGCAGAAGCAGTGAGGTACAGTGGAGGCCTAAGAATTTAGACATATACACACATATATACAAATACATATATATATATATAATGCACACATACACATATACATATACATATATATGTGCATATACATTGGAAAAATGAAGTCTCTTTTTATCAGCAAGGCCTACAGGCTGATATCAGCAAAGAGTGAATGTTCTTGTGGCTCAAGGATCTTAACTATGTGTAAAACACTTCAAATAATAAGTATCCAGATTACGATGACCTGGATTCTATTTTGTCAGGCTGTATTTAGAGAATAGCAAGCAAGGCATGCAGGTTCCTTTACTAGAACAAACACACACACAAAGGAAGACAGCAAACCATTACAAACCCCAAATCTAAACTCAACACTTCAACACCATCCCTGTCAATACCTGCCTTGAATCTGGTATGGTGTCTAAGTTGCTTTCCTTTTGGAAGTAGTTCCTACCTGCAGAGGCAGATATATGGTTTGAGTTGTACCTGTGACAAAAAAAAAAAAATATTTGAGATTGGTTGATTTAGCTCAGTTTCCAGAGCTGTGATAAACACCATGGCCATAACCACCTTGGGGAAGAAGGTTTGTTTCATCTTACAGCTTGTAGTCCATCACTAAGAGAAGTCAGGGCAGAAACTCAAGGCAGCATCCTAGAGGCAGGAATCTGGTTACAAGCTTGGTTTCATGGTTTGCTTAGTGGTCTTTTTTTTTTTTTAATAAAACCTGTGACTACCTTCCCAAAGGTGGTACCACCTACAGTGTACTGGGTCCTTGCTTCCACACTACAACAATAATTAAGAAAATATTCCCACAGACTTGCCTATGGGCCAATCTGATGGAAGACTTTTCTAAATTGAGTTTTCTCTTCCCAGGTTACTTCAGATTTGTATCAAGTTGACAAAAACTATATATTCAACCTTGAGTTGGCAATGATTTCTGGGAAGGAATACACAAGCAATAAATGTAAAAGAAAATATCAGTATATTAGATTAATTCAAAATCATAATTGTTTAAGAAAAGTGGTTCTCAATCTGTGGGTCATGACCCCAGTGGGGTCAAATATCAGATATCTATCTACATTGTGATTCATAACAGTAGTAAATTTAGAATTATAAAGTAACAACAAAATAATTTTATGGTTGGACCACAACATGAGGAACTGTATTAAAGGTTCTCAGCATTAGGAAGGTTGAGAACCACTGGTTTAAGAAAATGTGTCTTTAGGAAAATTAAAAGATATACCACAGACTGGCAGAAAGTATTCCAAGACACACCCCCAAATTAAATTCTATTAAGAATATGTGACTATCTCCTTGAAGTAGAAAAGGAAAACAATGTAAAATGGGCAGACATGAATAAATACTTGTAAAAGGAGACATGGTCAACAGATTCACAAATAGACATACCATTTCTAATAGTCAAGGAAATATATATTAAAAACTGCGATGAGATATTCAATTCCTCTACAATCACTGTAAAAAAAAAGATTGAGCATACTGAATGTTGTCAGTCTTTAAAACTACTGTGAGCTTAATACTCTGCATTTGAGTTTAAACAGGTAAAACCACTCTGGGAAGTACTTTAGTAAATTAATGTAGTTAAACATACAGCTGTATTAGGTTTTTAGCATGTTCTGTTTTAGGCACTTATCTGAGAGAAATGAAAGCACATGGTCATATATGTTGTCATTGACAGTGGACATATCAGCATATGAGCTTTACACTAAATAGAGGACACATGTCTATCAACAAGAGTATATAAACAAGATACATCCCTACATGGAATACTAATACTAAATGAGTATGAATAAAATGCAGATATATATTAATACACAGGTATCTTAAAAATCAGTAAATTTTTTGAGGGTAGAAAACCAACATACTATATAATCCCATTTGTATAAAGTTCTAGAACAGAGAAAACTAAGTTGGGTTAGATATTGGTATGCTAATCATCTACAAAGAGTGGAGACTGGGGCAGGTGCAGACATTGCGGAGCTCTCTGGGTTGGCGGAAATGTTCTATATTCAGATAGAACTCTCCATTTCGGGGATATATTGACTTGTTCCAACTCATCCTATTACATACCTAAAATTATGTTTCATTCTGTGTACAGTTTGCTGAAAATTAAAAAGCATCCCCATGTATCCAAGTCTCTAGGAAAGTCTTTATGAATTTGGACTGCTGTGTTCATTCTCCCATCAGCATTTATTTCTCCTCCACAGCTGAATACCATAATCGTGCACAAACACCCTCAAGCTGTTTATGAGCATCCCTCAGATGCCTATATCTTCCCTGTGGATAAAGTAATTCCTTGTTCGGCTTCCCCAGGGGGCATCTCTCACATGCACCCTTCATGTTAGGCTTCTACTCTTTGGACCCCCTGTCCCTTTCTTGTTCTGAGTTATTTCCAGCAGAATGGAATTAATGGCCTTTTCCACTTCAGTTGGACTCTTCATTCAGATTTTTCCAAGCACATTATAAACTCTAATTCATTAACATCATCATAAATGGTAATGTCCTGTGAAAGAGAGGGGTGATGGCACCAATTAAAATAATCGTCTTGTAATCGCACGTCAAGTCTATGTCAATGTAAACATTTGGAACACGCATGGATGCATCCCCAACCCCCTTTCAAACTGATAACAGCACAGTATGGTTACTGAAATTAAATGAAACCTAGGTGGTCACACACGGAATGTGCAATGCTGCACTTGGTACATGGATCTGCACCGGGGAGGAAGCATAAGAAAACGATAAGAGCTTCATGAGGATCCAATGGGCAATATGTATTCATATGCCTTAAAACAGACATGGGGGTATTGGCAAATGAATGTCTATGCATGCATTCATAGCATCTCAGGACCCTTGGAAGCTGAGTACCTTTATCATTGTCTTACATGGAAACACAAATCAATTAGGCTACTTGCTCAAGGTCATATGGATTGTTTCCTTCCAGATCTCTTGACTCCTATTCTTGCACTATCCTATTTGCTGCATGTTTTACATTCTGTAGGGCCACCTAAGATACCTGTTCCTTGGGCTCTTTCTAGTTTACATAACAGGTTTTAAATGCATTGTTTTACTTGTGCATGTGGTTTTTAGGTTAATAATAATAATTCTCTCACAGTGTATAGTAAGAGCTGAGAGCTATAGAATGAGCACTCTGGGCTCAGTACTATTTTTAATATTTTATCTGTGTTCAGTCATTTCATCTTCCCAATGCCCTAGCAGACATTGCAACAGGATGTTATAATACACAACACCCCTGCTCCAGTACCATGCATCTGAGCTAGCAAAAATAACCTAAGAAAAATTGCCTCTTATTTTAAATAAGTTTTTGATTTTGTGTTGGACCTGTTCTTAGCTCTTGTTGATGGTAAGTTGTACACAAGGAGACACAATAGTGAGTCCCATTTTATCATCAGATTCACAAGCATTGCATGGTTAAAATACTTGTCTCCAGTTGCTCAAGTTTGCATGTTTTAGAGCCAGAAGCCGAGTGTAAGGACTCTGGTTCAAGCAGCCAGGTAGTAGCATCCCTGAGTCCTGTCTGGAGGAAAGGAAGTAGGACTTTACTTCCTCTGGGCAAAGAACTAAGATCTCAGTTATGAGAACCCATAGAAAATTCATGATAGTTGGTATCAAATGAGTGGTTGTCACTGCAAAGTAGTTTAACTTGAATTTTCAGAACTCAATGAGCAAGTATGATTATTATTCTCACCCCCTCTTGCACATGAAACAGCTGAAGCTAGTAATAGAAAAGAAAGTACCAGTGGCCACAGGCTTGTTTGGTGTGAAGGGAGCCAGACTGACTGGATGACAGTTTTTTGTTTTTTTGTTTTTTTTTTTTTAAGCTCTGCCTTAATTGATGACACAGTAAACAGAGTCAGTATGAAATAAAACCTCACTGGTTCACTGGAGAAATATTTATGCTCACTTATTTCTGAGCTCGAAGGTGTCTTTGGTTTGCTATAGACTGGTTTCATTTCTATGGAACTGGCATCAAATCAATTTTAGAAAAAAATAAAACAAACAAGCAAACAAACAAACAAAAAGCTCCTGAGCTTCTCTCCAAGGTCTCCCTGGTCATAGTGACCTGACATGTTCTTGGTTTAAGCTAGAAATTCCCAAGAAAGGGCAGTGTTAGGAGAGATGGCAGCCCCCTCTCTCTGGAAAGGGGTGACTGTATGGACCATGGGAGGAGATGCTTTTTCTGAAAATACTGCAGTATTGGAGGGTTGATTAAACAGCCCAGGACGTTCTTTGCCACCTTCATTCACCAGGGTGGACAGATTTACATCAGGCAAACAGAATTAGCATTCACATGGATATGTTGTGAGTGGAGAGGAACAAGCTCTCTCTTGCTGAAATTTTTGTTGCTTGAGTTGTGCTTTGTAACAATTTTTATTTAATGAATGTTTAATGCCTCATAAAAGTACAGAAGTTTAGTTTGGAGGAATATGGTTTTAATTTTTTTTTAAAAAAAGCTAATCTATACAGACATAGGAGTTGTGTCCACACACCTATCCCACTCTAGAAGTGAAGGACACCCTGGGGCATGCTGAATTCATCCTCTGTGCAAAGTGTCTGCTCCAGCAGACTTCTAAGTCACCATGCCATTGAAAATGCTGTGAGCTAAGCAAATCCCAGTAAGAGACGGGCTGGGGTCTGTTTGTACATGACATGGAGAATTCATTCTGAACCTTTGCATGCCCAGCCAAAGCCACTTACACGTTTTCTCTTGGGCACTTTTCTCCTTTCGATAGTCTTTGTCTCCTAATGTCCATATGATTGGATATCTGACAGCGATACTGTGGGATGCTGTTCAGGTAAAAATGATAATAATTGTCTCTTCCTGAAAGAATGTCCTACCAATTGAAGGCTATCTAGGTATAGGACAAAAGTGTAATATTTGCAAGCAATGAAAACAGATGTGTTGATAACTTTCTGCAAGACAAAGGGGTACAGTTGGAATGGATGCTATATGTAAATAGTGTGGTAGTTTGTGAGCTGCAGATGTCTCTAATAAGCATTTTGTTGCATTAGGATGCAGGATTCCACTACCCTATGCCCACCACAGTGATGTCCCCTGGGCTCCTTATGTTTCTATTCCTTCAGGACCTATAGAAACAGCTTAGACTTTAGTTGTCTCTGTAATTCCATTCCAAAATAGAATTTTAAGATTCTTTCTCGGTCTCAACTATTTATAATACTACAACGTTTTAATAAGATTGTAAGGCAGGCAGATCATGGCAATGCTTGTCTATATCATAATAGTTGATATTCATTGAACATATTCTGTTTGCCAGTGTTGGGCAAAATGCCATATACAATATCTAATTTAGTCTTCCCAGCAGGTTGAAAGGAGGGGAATGCTATTTCTAGTGTATGGATGAGGAAATAGAAGTTAAAGCAATCTTGGCTTGCTAGTGCTAGGGTATGTAATGTGATTGCCTCATTGTGCCTAGCAGAGGTCTGACCACCTAGGGAGGATTGTATTAGAATATGTGTAACAGACTTTAAGAGAAACTTTGGAAGATGGAGAAAGGTCACATCACAGTATCCAAGATGTCTGAATATACTTGCCCATACCATATATAGACTGTGAAAAAACACATCTCATTAGGCAAATAGAACCCGATGTTAGAGTAATTCATTGATGTTCTTACCTTAGTAGGAAAAAAAATAAAAGCATGCTATGGGGATACCTGGAAAGACCATCACCCCTAGCCAATGCAGGGATAACTTGATTCTGAATAGATATGTTGTAGATAGGGCAACATAGCAGTTAGTTGGGATGTGCTCCTTCTTGAAACACGAGCTATTTAAGGCATCTGTGTGATATAATTTCATATGTGGAGAGAGTAACTATGTATGAGCAGGGAGAGGGGCATTGGAAGGTTCTTCTAGGTGAGAGTTGATCAGAGTCTTAAAGTATTGAAAGGAGGAATGGATAGAAGACTTAGCAATGAAATATTTTGATCTGACAGATACCTAGAAGCAAGAGGACACTAACAAGCAAGCAAGGATCACTAACATTGAAGGATATGTTGATTGTCTTGTAAAGAGAGATGTTTTTATTCCAAGTATATGAACAGTTGTAGTAAGCACTGATGGAAGAATGCCATAGAGAAGGACATTTTAACTCTTATGCGATCGTATTGGACAAAATTTCAAAAACACATATTTATCATCTATCATTGAAAGCATTCCAGGATTTTCATTCAAGATAGATTTACAAATCATTTGCATGTGTTGTAGCCTAGGTAACAATGTACATGATACTTAACAGCTCACTGAATTCAGTGAGATACATCTTACCAGTATAATCAAAGATTTAGGGAATCTAATTATGCCTAATGCCCAAGGAAGTTATTTGTTGAGATGGTGGAAACTGGCTGAGGGACTGTTAGACAGAATTGCAGTATAGTCTTTGGGAGATCTCTCAGTAGTCCCTAGAACATTTAGAAGGATGACAGCAGAACTTAGAAAATAGACAAGGACCTGGCTGGGGAAACAATTTTGTGGAGCTGTTACTCAGTGTAAACAAGTACCGCTGCACTGTGCAAGTATATATGGAAGATAAAGAGGGGGAAATGGACAACATAGAGTATAGTCAGGAATGGTTGGGGCCGTGAAAAGTTCAAAGGTTAATGCCCTTCCAAAAGGCACCATTTGATTTTCACTCCAGTGGATTAAAGCCACTGGCATAGTTTTCAAATAAAAATAAAAAGTGATAAGGTTCCAGTTAGGTTGTTCCTACCATATATCCTCGATCTAACTATAACCCAGAGGCATTCAGATTACCTGGTGTTATGCAAATATGCCACAATATCATAATGACTGGCAATAGAAGTCAGAATAAAAATTCCTAAGAATGTTGGTCATGTTTTTGCATCTCTGTGACAAAGTGCCTGGGGAAAAGACAACCTAAAGGAAGAAATATTTACCTTTGGCTCATGGTCTTGGAGACCTTACACACAGATGGCTGTTGCTGTTGCTTTGGGCCTGCGGTGAGGCAGAATACAATGACTATCAGGAAGATTGCGCTGGAGGTGGTTGCTTACCTTATGGCAGCCAGTAAGCAACAAGAGAAAGGAACTAAGAGTTTCAAAGGCATCCGCTACCCACCTCTGAATTGGCTTCCTACAGGCTCCTGTCTTTTAAAAAAAAATTGTGTGTGTGTGACTACTTTTTCTGTGTATAATATAGTTTAGATATATGAATATGTGTATCTCTGTATGTGTGTGTGTGTGTGTGTGATTTTGTGTGTCTGTATGTATGTGTGTTTGTGTGCATGTCTTCTGTATACATGTGTATAGTGTGGTTTATATATGTTGTATTTATCAACATGTAGATGTGCTTACAGATATTTGCATGTGGAAGCCAGTGGTCCTCCTCTGTTGCTCTCCATCTTACTTTCTGGGACAGGGTTTCTCATTGAATTTCACAATTGGCAAGACTGGTTGGTCAGCAAGCTTGGGTATTCACCACCACCATCCCTACACGTACACATTACTTAAACTGGTGTTACAGGTGTATGTCACCATGCCTGGCTTTTTACATGGAGGCTGGGGACCCTTCATACACACATAAAGGTACTGTACACACTGAGCTGTATTCCTTAGTCCCAAGCCCATGTTTTTATAGCTCATTTAACTATGAACTTGTCAATGAACCAATGCATTAAGGTAGAACCCTCATGATCCAGTCCCCTCTTAACAGCACTCCTAGTTAGGGATCAGTCTTTCAACATATGAGCCTTTGAGGGGACATTTTATATCCAAACCATAATACCAAGTAACTAAAGCACTGGCATAGATATACTTGGTAATCTTTCTCAAGTGGCACCTAAATTTTATTTGACATGTAACCTTTTCTTTTTTAACGTTTGCTGTAATGATGTCTGAGGAGGTCATACAGCACATTATCAAGGAAGGCTAAAAGGCAAGAAGAGGAGAAAGATAAAAACACCATGTTAATCTGGAATTGAATGAAGATTTGGGTATTTAGAAAGACAAATCCAGTGTATGAAATAGCAGTGGTTTTGTGTTTAGACATCAGAAAATAGTCTTCACTGTTGTTCGTGTTGTAATTCATGGGAATGCTTTTTATGATTAAGCTTGGGATTTTTAACCCCTCCCAAGGTGCCACTTAATAAAACATAATGGTTTAAGAGTTACCGTAGAAACAGGAACTAAATGTAGAATCCCAAGTAACAACACGAGGGAAGAGTGAGGAAGCCAACTGAATAAGGGAAGCTCTTGAATGATCCAAGAGCAGTAGAAGCAGCCCAATAGAGAAACAGCAGGAATGCCAAAAACATAGATGAACACATTAGTGTTTTACATAATGTCATAATTTACCCAGGAACAATAAACTCTGAGAGTTCAGCACTTTCTATGATAGCAATTTGTCATATAATCCCACTTGCCTTGGTAGCTTGGTGGGGGCAAATATGGGTGCTTTCATTCTATTCTTTGTTACTAATATTAACTATCGTATCACACATTACACAGCATATATATATATATATATATATATATATATGATGTATGTGTATCTCACATGCATTCACACACACACACACACACACACACACACACACACACACACACACACACACGCATGCTACAGAATGAATGTGAATTAAAGGGACCAGAGTATAGTTCAAGAGATTTCAAAAGCAGGTTGAGAAAGAGTCTGTAATGATGAGATACAGTGCTGAAGCAAGCTGGTGCTGAGTTCCTGCCAGGAGTCAGGTTTAAGAGCAGAGATGCGGTGTTCAGTTGCTAGGTCAAAGACTGGATTGTTGGGTCGGGAGCAGGAAATGGTGGGTCAAGTCTAGATCCAGACAGGCAAACAGGTGATGGACAGGCAGCTGTATCAACATCAGGGAGCTGATAGGAACTGAAGCTCCAGGGACACTTATGGAATCCTTATTCTCTTACTCCACACATACCCAGTATCAGGTGATGAGTTGGTGTGGAGTCATTTCATCACAGTGTGAGGTCTCTATCACGTTGTAGACTCCAGATGAGAGCTAGCTAAACTCTTTGCTTAGTCTGTTATGTAGGATAAGTTCTTAGTCCTTTTTTCTCTGATATTATTTAACTGGTCTTTGTGCTCCTATAGTCTCAATTTACCCCCAATAAACTTATGACACAGGAGCTAGTCCCCTTTGTATCTCAGGAATAAGTAATTTGTCTGTGATGGATGGATGTTGCCTGACACAGGCTACAGCTTTTAAGTCCTTGGGTTCACCTTTCTCTTCTAAAATGGAGTCAATAGATGTTTGTACCATACAGTCTCCTAAGGCAGCACACAGTCTGAAAAAAAAAAATCAGTGTTTTACACAAATTAGGCAACCTAGGGCATAGCCTAATCTCACATAGGAAGTGTTCCAGGAACAACATCAATTGGAAATTTGGGCAAATGGAAAGTATAAGAGGTCTAAAAGGTAGATGTCACTAGTGACCTCTGAGAAAGTACTCTAAGAAAGAGTTGGTAAGAATCCAGGTAGCTGTGCCCTGGAGAGTGAGAAGGAGGTCAATAAGTGGAGTGACTGGAAATGGTGTTTATTGTAGTTTGGCACTGAAGAAACAGGAAGGGATACAGTCCAAGGGAAGCAAGGCTGAAGACAGGTTTACTCTTGGTTTTCTGTTTCATTCTTCCTTTTATTTCTTTTCTATCTTCTTTCCTTCCTTTCTTTTCCTTCTTCCCTTCCTCCCTCCCTCCCTCCCTTCCTCTATCCATCCCTTCCTCCCTCCCTTCCTTTCTTCCTTCCTTCCATCCTCCCCAGAGGAGAGAATTGATAATACTGAGACGGGGGAAGTGATAACTGATGAAGAAAAGTAATGAATGAGGCATAAAATGGAGAGACTAGAGTTAGAACAATAAAGGTTTTTCCTTTCAGATGAAAACTATAAATCCTTGGAGGCAGTGGAGAGGAAAGTTGAGGGTTCTTATGGCTGATGACCTCACATTTGCTCTGAAGCAGCAGGTGACAGGAAGGGTTTGTAGAGAGGTGTGGGCTGGAAAGAATTAGCAACAAGTTTGGAATAGCATCTGTAAGGAACTTAACAAGATGAATGAAATGGTTGTTGATCCTCGTACTGAGGAGGACATGTTAAACAGTAGTGGTCAGCATAGCTGTGAGCCTTTTACTGATAATACCAATGAGTCCAGGGGAAGGGGGAAGAAAAGGAAGTCAAAGAGATATGAAGTTGAACCACCTGTGAGAGGATAAATGGACAGGGAACATCGGGTTGGAAGTGAAATAAAGGAACCAAGAGAAGACTGGTTGGCTGAGAGTGAAGAGAGAGAATCTAGGGTCACTATATTTCTTGGATGTCGGGAATGAAAGAATTCTTGTACTAGATGAAATTATGACCTAAAAAACAAATAAACAAAATAAAACACCTCTGAGATTCCTTCAGTAGACTGAAAGAAAAAAGTCTATATACTCCTAGTCAGTCTCTCAAAACTGAACTGAACGAAATGTGTAGGTGACATTTCTCTTTTTCCCACCCCCTGTCATTTTCCACCTTTAGCTTCCATTCATACCTCTAATAGCTGAGGAAGCAACTCAAGAGGGACCACAATCTGTGATGAGCCATCCCTACTCAAGTGGATCCACTAGACAGAATTTTGTTTCTGCCTCCCTATAGGCTCAAATATGATCCCTAGTGATTGATTCTCACTTCCCTGTAACTTCAAGGAGCTTACACTACAATCAGCCTTTTGACCTTTCAGATTTCAGCCACAAGAAATGAGCACTTTCCTTTCAGTGTTATCCAGGTGATAATCTGAGGAAGAAGGAAGAAGGGTGTGCAGTTAGCTAGGAATCGAGAGAGAGAGAGAGAGAGAGAGAGAGAGAGAGAGAGAGAGAGAGAGAGAGAGAGAGAGAGAGAAGTTTTAACACCAGTGCCTCTCTGTTCGGAATCCCTTATCCCTAGTCATATAGTATATTTTTGTTTTCCCTAATTTCCATGCAAATACCAATAAATCTATCTACTTTGCTTTGCCCTCGGCTTACAGGTTTTAGAAACCTAAGGTCGACTGGAGGTTATTTCTTCAGTGAACCCTCAGATTTCACCCTGGGGACCGGCTCCCTTGATGTTGAGACAGCTAAATACACTAAACAACAAATTTGAAATGTGCTGTAGACTCTATGGAACCAGGGAGTTTGAATCTATGCCAAGGCTTTAGTGCTTCTTGGTGTATTTCTGAAGTAGTTAGGAGCCCCAACCAAAGTTTTATTGGAGGACAGAATCTACAGAGAGCTAAAAGAGCTCAAGTCAAGACAGCCTTGAAATGAGAATGAGAGATTTAACAGCAGGCACTGTCTGTAAGAACATTGATGTCACTGCATTTGAGCTTCCTTCTCTTGGAGACTATCTTTCCATGCACATTTATTGAGGGTCAATACTTTGTCTTCTGTGCACACATCTGCAGCTTAACAGAGTCTACATTGTGTGTTTGTGTGTGTGTGTGTGTGTGTGTGTGTGTGTGTGTGTGTGTGTGTGTGTGTCAATTGTCAGGTTGTCAGTTTTCCCAATCTTAATTCCAATGATTGCTAACTAGTAAAATTTCTTTTTCTTTACTTGAAATATTTCAGAGTTTTTTTTTCTAAAAATACCACACAATTCCACCACCAAAAGGGGCTTAAGAAATTGAAAACGCCATTTTTCAGATCCATTAACATCATATGTTTGAGCTGCTTAACCTCTGCCTCAATTTCTTGTGAAATTAGAATTATAAATTCTCATTCTTTGACTAAAGCAGAATGGGAATTCCCCTCTTCTTTCTTTTTGACTCTCCCAGCACTCCCATATTCGTATGAATGTGTACTTTCATAGTTATCCCTGAAACTACTAAATTAGGAGCTATGGCCACAGCTGTAACCGCTCATAGAGCACCAGGTAAGTCAGGGCTCACTGTGCATCACCAATGATATAGCATACCACATGGTCTACTAAGGTGTTGTTGGTCTCTGGGTATCAGTATCCATCACAGGATTACCATTACTCAGGTAGACCTTCAGATGGGTAAGTTGTGACTTACATAGAGAGGTGGCCCTTCTCATTGGGAAAGTAGAAATATAGAAGTTGTCTGCAGCCTGGAAGAGCCTCCCAGTTCACTAAGATTGTATTAGTGTTCCCTTTGTGGTCAGAATTGGGAACATGGCAGTGCCTTGAAAGGGGTACCATCTTTGTTCATGTAGAGCATCCTTGAGAAAGAGAGAGAGGGAGGGGAGGAGAGAGGAGAGGGAGAGGGAGAGAGAGAGAGAGAGAGAGAGAGAGAGAGAGAGAGAGAGAGAGAAGAGAGAAACACATGCATTAATTATTCACAAGCAAAAATACACTTGTAACATTAAAGCATACTACTAAGTAGCAGACCTTGCAACTGTCATGTAGAGAGTGTTGACAGAATTAAGAATTAAGAAGGACATGGAGAGCTTGTCTGAGGAAGTGCATGTAGTTAGGAATATGAAGGATGAAAGAGTCACAAGTGGAAGAGAGGAAACTTATCAAAGAATTCTTTACAGAGAGTAGGGTATGCGAGGCAGTGTGCTGTGCTGTGACTAGGGTGCAGCATGAATGAAGCTAACACGCAGGGTTACAGGAAGCAGTGATTAAGGTAGGACTTGCAAAGGAGTCTGAATGTAGGAGTTTAGTTTTTATTTTAATCGTCATTTGTCATTGAGCAATTACAATATCCCCTGAAAGATGATCTGAACTCATAAAGTTGGTCCTGCCTGCTTTCTTGAGGACAGCCAACTTACATGACAAGATCTTTGTCACTGTGAATTATGTCTTTGTCTCAACCAAACTAGGTTATCCATGAATCTTCTGTGTCCTTGTCCCAATTTCCTGAATCACAAAAGAGCACGCAAAAGAGTGCCCCACTCCCATCCCAACCCCATCCCCCTGTCCATGTACCAACACAGCATGTCTGGTGCCTGAGTCAGCAGAAAGAGTAATGGCTGTTGCTTCACTTTACCCAGGCTAATCTATCACACCTCACCCAGAAACCCCTGATCCACTCCTTGAGCATTCTCTGTCCTGAGGTGAAGCACAAAAGCAAATAAATAAGCAGGGAGCAGTGTGGAAATCCTCTTTGTCACTACTGAAGCATGCTCATTTATTTCGTAAAATGTCTGTAATTTTTAAATTGCTTGATTTAGCCACTGGCTATTTGGTATCTTCAAGGGGTCCCCATCAGGAGCAATACTTCCCCATTACCTGCAAAAAAAAAAAAAAAAAAAAAAAAAAACAAACAAAAAAATAAAACAAGGCAGGCTTTTGATCGCTGGAATTAATTACATGCACAGAATTTCATTGCTGAGAGCAGCAAGCAGCTGGTTCCTACAGGGCCCAGGTTGAAATTTCTCGCCAGCTCCCCATCTATGCTGGATCCTCCCTGCACACCTACACCCTTTCTTTCTGTCATTATGCTCTGTGGGTTCTATTCAATGGGGGGGGAAATTGTAATTAAAACATTTACAAAGCTTTCCCTATGACCGCCCTTAAGGCTGTGAACACTCACAATTCAATCTTTCCCTAAATAAGACACAGTGACAAAGTTTCCAGGAATTTCTTCCTCAGAGACTCAGGCCCCCTAGAATGATATTAATACATTTAAAAACAACTTCACAATGAAGCATAAGCTTGGGACAAAAGAGAGGGGAGCACAGTTTGCTCTTCAGTCAAGTAGAAAGAATTGTAAGGATGACTAATTATTCTCAGGGCCCAACAGCTTCCCTAGTGGTCAGTGGGATCCCTTGACAATGGTTTAGCTTCCTATCTCCCCTTCTTTCCTCCTGTTAATTATTCATACCTCTGCTACCAAGAGAGGGGCCTTGTTTTCCTCTTAGGTGTAATTAGAGTAATCAACGGGTTTATAATACTTACATATTTTATTTCTAGGACTCTATTCAATTTTATTTTCATGCAGGAAAATATATAGTGCAAAACAGAAACCTTGAGTCCCTAGGTTTTGTGCAGTCTTGCAGAGAAAATTGGTTTTGCCATAATAGCAATTGGCAGCAATAATTCTTAGATGAACAACCTGAAATTACTTCCTTAAAGGCAATAATTTATATAGTATTTATTTTGAGAAAGGGTGGGGAAGATGAGGTGGTAATTTGAGTGCATTTTATTAGAGTTTATCTTTATTTTTTGAGATACAGGAGGAAGGCAAGTCATTGGTGTATTCCTCTGATGATGTGCATTTGCATGCAGTTTGTCTTTGTTGAATAGATTTTGATTTGGATGACAAATTAAACTCCCTGCTTCCAAACACTGAGCTCTTTTGTTCAGAATTTACACATTCTTAAAAGCCGAGGTGCCCAAGCTCTCCTTCAAAGGTAAAAGGGTTAAGCAAACATTCAGTAGACAATTATTCTCCCTGTTATATATTAACAAACCACCTTCTAGCAGCTCAGAACACATAGGAAATAGTGTTTAAAAGATATTTTGCACCATCATCACAGGCATTTTCATGGCAATTATGTGATGTGCCACAAATAAGGCTACACTATTTTTTTTTTAGTACAACAGGATGATGAGAAAAGAAAAAATAAAACCAAAAAACAAAAAACAAGAACAAGACACTGTTTTAGGGCTTGGTAACCTAAGCGTGTTACTTAAGATAGAGGATTCTTCAAGTTTTATAATGAATAAACCATATAGAAGGATTTGACATCTTTGATTAGCAGGGTTTATTGTTGGTGTTATGTGTATTGATATGAAAATATTGGCCTAGGAAAATGTTATGAAAATATTCTTCAAATAATTTCAATCATAATAATGAATAATAGATAGATAGATAGATAGATAGATAGATAGATAGATAGATAGAGTTAAATAGATTTCTCTTGCCCTGTATTCACAATTTTTTGTTTTTGTGAGTTTACATATTTATGAATACCTATGAGGTAAAGAGGTGTAAATTATTCACAGTCATTCTGATCATTCATATAAAGCCAAAGTGAGGATAAGTTCCTAATGAATTCAAAGACAAATAGCTTATAGTATGTCTTATGCTATTTAATCAGGTTTCCATTGTCATGGGCACTGTGCTGATTTGAATAAGAATGGCTTCCATAGGCTCTTACATTTGAATGCTTAGTCACCAGGGAGTGGAATTCTTGAAAGGATTAGAAAGATTAGAAGGTGTGGCCTTGTTGGAGAAAGTGTGTCACTGGGTGTGGACTTTGAGGTGTCAAACCCCCTTGCCAGGCCCAGTCTCACTCTCCCTATTGCCTGGGAGATCAGGATGTAGCTCTCAGCTACTTCTCCAGCACCATGTCTGCTTGTGTGCTGCCATGCTCCCCAACATTATGATAATGGACTAAGTCTCTGAAACTTCAAGCAAGCCCCAATTAAAGACTCTCTTCTATAAGTGTTGCCTTGGTCATGGTGTCTCTTCACAGCAAAGAACAGTGACAAGACAGGTGGTTTTTAACTGGGAGTGAATAGTTGAGAATGGATTATTGTCCTGGCATGGACAGAGCCTGGGCCTTTCCTCTCATTGATTCTTCCAGAATAGCACAATGGTAACAGTAAATGAAAGTAAAAATATTCATTAAACAAATAAAGTATAAGTAAGGGGATAAAGACCTCTTCTCAGTGCCTTTCAATCTTCAGTGCCTTAGTTATTTTCCCAATATTTGATAAGACACCCTGACTAAGACATGAAGAGAATAATCATTTGGAGCTCTCAGTGTCAGAGGGTTAATGTCCAAGACCATCACGGTGGGGAGCATGGCACCAGGTAGGCAGGCATGGTGTTGGAGCAGTAGCCAACAGCTTACATCTGATCCACAGCAGGAGGCTGAGGTAGAATGGTCTGGACTTTTGGAACCTCAAAGCCTGCCTCCAGCAACAGCTTTTGTCCCAATAAAGTCATACTTCCCAAAGCTTCCAAATAGTTCCACCTACTGGAAACCAAGTACCCGAACAGGAGCCTATGCGGGATGTTCTCCTTTAAGCTGCCCCACTCACGGAACAGGAAATGGTGAACAATTCAGGGAGTCATTGCAGACTTCAGAGGGATGACGTGGTTCTCACCCTCACTTCCCAGAAGAGGTCTGATGGGAAGTTTGAGGAGTGCAGTAGGGGCACTGAAGAAGGGAATGTCTCTAGATGGTTATTCCCTTAAGTTATTCCTGGCTTGCTGGTGGTTTCCTAAAACTCTCATTTCAGGGAATCTGCCATTCCTCCACCTTAGCTTATTTCTCCCTTTTGAAAAAGAAAAGTTCAGTCCTCTAGGCTCAGGGACAATCTCCAGATGATGGCAGGTAGAGGCAGGGAGTTCTGCTGGAGGAAGGGAGCTCCATGTTGTCAAGCTATTGAGATAAGCTGCCAGGCCAGGGGGAAGCCGCAACCTCTATCAGCCAGCAAAAACCTCCCAACATGTGGGTAATTAGCATTTCTTTGTGATGGGAATGTTTGGACTCCTTTTCCATTTATGATATACAATACAGGGCTGGAGAGATCGCTCAACCATTAAAGGCTAGGCTCGTGGTAGTTTGAATGTAATTGCACCGCATAAGCTCATAGGGTGTGGATTTGTGGATTTGTTAGAGTAGGCATGGCCTTGTGGGAGGAAGTGTGTCACTATGGGGGTGGGCTTTTGAGGTCTCCTGTGCTGAAACTATCCCCAGTGTCATTTTCCTCCTGCTGCTTTCAGACCAAGATGTAGAATTTTCAGTAAATGAGTAATTATCAACTATGAAGAGAACCTAAAGGAGAAAAATTGGTTTTGGGAGGTTGGGTTTTAAAGTTTAGTCAAGGAAGGCATCACTTTTCTGACGAATCATAAACCTGTGATTTGCTGTTTTTCTTTAATTTATACTGTGACCAATAAAATTTCTAGCAACTTCCTCTGAAAGTGACATCTGAAGCCTGACCTCCAGTTTTTCTGAATATTTTGTGATATATTTTGATCATTCCTTGGAGACTTTACCATCATGTAGAACTATGAGAGTTTATTACAGCATACTAGAGTTATAGTTGACTTATCATGTAAGACTGTGGCACTGGGACTTGTATTCATTAGTACCTCTTCTGGATTTGTGCGTGAATCTGTCTCCACTGAAAACTGTATGATATGAGATCATTATGATAACTTGTAACTATTCATAACATACTTTGGCAGAGGCCCCAGGTTTGACTCCCAGACACACTTCAAAACTCATAACTGTCTATTACCCTGTTACAGGGGATCTGACAATCTTTTCTGGACCCTATGGGCTCCTGTACCTATATGGTGCTCATAAACACTCACAGGTACACACACACACACACACACACACACACACACACACACACACACACACACACATCTCTTTAAAAAAATGAACTCAACTTGAGGATATTTGTATATCTAGAATAATTAATCTGTTCCTTCAATGTCTTGTGAAAACCTTGCCAATCTTCATCTTCTAGACACGATTTCCCTAATACCTCCAAATGTCTGTCCCTCTGTGTGAGTCTTCATTGTTTTCTCTCTGGGAGACATTTGAATACAATCAGGTTAGTTGGAGTTAAAAAATTTGTTTATTCTTTATTATTATTTCACACTTAAATACCAATACCCATTTCATCTCCTTGTTTTTGACAGGGGGATCTTCACTAAAATACAAACAAAAATAAAGAATAAATAACAAAACTGATCCAGTTTTAAATAAGTCTTCCTGGTAGGAGCAATTAGTTTAGCAGCAACCAAACACGTTTATTGTGGGAAAATTTAAGTCTAGTCATTAAAAATGAGAAGTGTTTGTGAAAGTTTGTTTTCAGCTTTGATCTGGACCAATGGTTCTCATCCTGTGGGTTGCAATCCCTTTGGGGGTTTAATGACCCTCTCACAGGAGTCAGTCACAAATATCCTGCATAACAGATATTTACATTACGATTCATAACAGTAGAAAAATTACAGTTATGAAGTAGCAATGAAATAATTTTATGGTATGTGGGGGGTCACCACAGCATGAGAAACTGTATTAAAGGGTCTCAGCATTAAGAAAGTTGAGAACCACTGGAAGGTGGAGAAACCTGTTGACAGTTTCTGTAACAATAGCACACTCTGTGTTAAGGGATTTATAAGACTCCTCTACTCCTGGAAGAGTTTCTACTGGTCTTTTTCTATTAACATCCGAAGCAGATTTATTAGCTTCTTATTCTTTCTAAAGGACCCCAGGGTCTTTGAAAGTTTCACTTATCAAAAATCTATTTTCTTCATCAGTTTTCTATCACCGTGACAAAATACCTGAATTTAAAAAGGAAAAGGTTTATGCTTTTTTCTCTTAAAGATTGGGAGAGTCTAGATTGTCATCATTGACTCTTGCTTTGGGCCTGAATCAACACAGGAAATTCTGTTGGTAGAGGAGATTGTTCATTTCTTGGTGTAAAGCCCAGTATCTCAGTGTCCTCTCAAGGCATACCAGCATCTGTGTCCCCTCAAGGCGAAATACCAGCAACTCAGTGTCCCCTCAAGGCATCCCATCAATGACCTGGCTTCCTGCTACCAGGCCCCATCTCCTGCAGATTCCATCACCTCTCAATAGCACCACAGGCTATAGAGCCTGCCTCTAATACAAGGTCTTTTAGTGCACATTGAAGATCCAAGTTATAGTACTTATAAAATATTTCTAGTTATGATTTTGGTTGCTTCTTGGTTGTACTACTCAGTATCAAATCACACAGTACTTGACTGTTCCAATTTAGTGTGAGGAACACTAAAACAAATAAATAAAAGTGAACTTTTTGCTAAGTTCACTATTCCACTGTCATGTGGAAGGCTGAGTCATGCAGATTTCAAGTTCAGGACTATCCTGGGCTATCTAGGGAGTTCAAGGCCAACCTAGGCTACATCAAAACTGTCTCAGAAACAAGAAACACATTGAAAAACAAAAGTGAACATTTTCTCAGATATTTTCATTAGCAGTTGAGTCAGGCATTGAATCATGAAGTTGACTGACAGTGAAAGCAACATAGGATGGGTAGACACATGGGTGAGTTTACAAATGGACTATAGAGAGATAATAAAGTAACTTATGTTACACTTGGACATTGTTAGGACCTTGGTTACCATGGGTTTGAGACCTGCTCTACTGGTTTTGAAAAACAGACGAGGGTTGATAATAGTCTATGAAATAATATTTCTTTTTAAACCATCGATATCAAAGGTGCACTGTTGGGGAAAGGTGTCTTTGACTTTATGAATGTCTATTAAACTGGTAAGTATCCACAGTGCAGTGACTGGTGACCCATATATGCACTGCAAGCCAGTCTAGACAGATTGCCAGTCTCAGTGTTCTAATGGGTTTGAGCCTAGACAGTCCATGGTTACACTAATGTTGGTTGTCAGTGATGTCCTAGTCTGCTCTAGAAACTTGCATGTTGTGTCAACAGAGTAGAGAGTACTTAGAGTAGATGCCATTTATGTTATTTCTGTTGCTGTTATTAAAGCAACCACGCAAGTCACAAACCTCTGAGTTTCAACCAAAGACTGAATTTGCATTAGAATAAAACATACTGTGGTGTAATATAATGGAATGAATAAATGAAAAAAATTATTTTTATTTTAAATATCAGATGTAAGTCTCATTTCTAGAACATAATCCCTTGTAAACTTGAGTGTACCAACCAATCTGATTTAGCTGACAATTAGGCTTGTTTCATAGGGTAGTTATGAGAACCAAGGGGACCATGCATGCATACATTCTTAATCACCCTTAAGAACTAGATATTGTTCAATTGTCACTGCATTGGAGAGTTTGTCCGTTTGATGATAGCATAACTAAGATGACTATGCCTTATACTCTGACTGCCCTCTTCTAGCTTTATTCATGTGGTCTGTATACCTTGACTTCCTATCAAAATCATCTATATATTGTATTGTAAGCTAATAGCCATACTGCCTGCAATTAACGTATTTGTTTCTTCTTTCAGAGACACTCAGGGCAATGTAAACAGCTTTAGAAATCCCAAGAGTTAATTCAACAGATGGATTTTAAAATGTAGAGAATATAGACGTGCTTTTAACTAGTTCCCGTAGGAACTTGCTCCAGATATATATCTCAGAGACAAATCAGCACGTATCCTTCTCACAGACATTTCATTGGCCTATGTAAGAAAATTACAGATTAAATCAGGTTTTTCTTCCTGCTGGGTGTGAATTAAATCAATGCTGAAGTGGGAGTCCTAGTTTATCTATGTTATAGAGGTTACCAGAACCAGTGTTAGGTGACTTGGGTCCTTAAAGAAGCTGGTGACATCACTGTTACATAGTGTTAACAACAATCTTTCCTTTTGGATCCTTCCCTTGGCAACTCTTCCCCACTCCCCTTTAAAAGTTAAGCCAGAGCTCTCTGGAAGTATGCTCTATTTCTACCAGTTTGTTTTTATGTGCACATCATGACTGATGCACATGCTCCCTTCTGATCTATCAAATATCATTCTTTTATAATGTGGCATAGTAAAGTATTAATAGACCATTTTCTTCAGCCAGATGGCATGTGTTCAAATCTCAGTTCTATGTGTCCTTGGACACTTATCTGATTACTTTGTAGCCAACTCATAAGAGAGCTCTTGGGCTAGTGAATTCAGCTGGCTTAGGAGGTAAGGAGGTAGGTCACCAAGATGGAGGACCTGATATTGATTTCTGGAACCTACACAGTTGGAAGGAGTGAACTGACTTCCCCAAGTCGTCCTCTGACCTCCGTATAAATGCTGTGGCAAAAATTCAAGGACATACAAAATAAAATAAATAAATACTTATTGGTTGAGATATTAAGGCAACTCCAAATAGTTAAAAGGGAGGTTTATTTTGTGGGGTAACTTACAAGTGAAGGGATAGGTTACAGGGTCTGGGAAAGGTGAAGCACAGTCCAGAGGTGTTCTCTGGAGAACTCTGCTCAGTCTACCTCCAGCGTCCAGGATCCAGGAACCAAGAGAGCAGGCGCATCCGGATCTCGGGTCTTCAGGGCTCCTTTCTCGGCTTGCCTTCTAGGCATCACAGTTACTGAAGCCTCAGTGGGGGTCATACTTCCAGGTCAAAGCTGGAACAGCTACCCACTACAAATACTGTATATTATGAAAAGAAAAGAGGTGCTAGAATCTATTTAAAAATCATTTTGTAGGATGATTACATTTCTATCGTGTGCTTAGAAAAGTAAATAGTTAATAATAAGTACCATCAAAACTTTTGTTCGATGAAGTAAGGCTCATTGAGCGAGCAGCAGTGCTCAAATTATTTACTGCACTTTCTTCCACACAGCAATTATTCAATAATTATATATGCTAAATAGTAGACTAGAAAGGGCAGAAGACACTGAAGTTTAAATCAGTAACTAACTATGTGATCTTTCATGTTCATTGAAAACTTCTGTGGAGTGGTCAACCTACCCTTAAAAAGAATGTGTCCTGTGTCCTTCAAAAAGGCAATTATAATTATCAAAGAGATAAATATTTTTAATTAGTTTAAGGCACATTAATAATGCCTTTTAACCTTTATAGTTGTCAAATTAATAATTAATAACAATTAAATTAATTCCAGTGGGAATCAATAGTTAATGTTTGACAGGTGTGCCTGGTCTGGAGTTTGGCAGACATACTAAGTAAGCACTAAAATCACTAATGTCACAGCCTGTGTTCATTCCTGAGACTATAAAAAGTGTTTTAAGTTCTCCCACCCACCATCCCCATGGGGGGAAGAAGACATCCTTTTTGTTCTTATGTCCTTTCCACAGTATTTGACTACTTGTTATGAGAGAGAACTTGAGCCAGCTTTGGATATCTGGGTTTTCTTTGTCACATCCCTTCAGTCTGTTAGACTGAACTCCAAGGACAGTGGCTTAAGGCTGTTTGTTTTGATGCTGATGGATGTTGCAGTCTGTAATCCATGAACCGAAACACCGCTCCTCTTCCATTGCTCCTGGCATATCTTGTTGTGTTTATGAGTCTGACAGGAAAACACATCCCAGGCATATCTCATATGCTGATCTGTGAGAGAGATAAGCTCCCTGTTCTGCTTGAGTGGAAACAAAATAAGCAGGTGGCAGAAAACCCTGCATTGATTTCCACTTGGTGTGAGAGTGCCAGAATAAGGCTGGGTCTTCTCTGAGCACATTCCAAGCCTCTACCATTTGATCTTTAGGTGCATAAGTTTGTGAGCTATGGTAGGCAGGTTTCTTCATGTTGTAAGGAACCTACTTCTAGTAATTTATTAATTTATATTTCGCGAACTGCTGCTACTGTATTATGATACATTCTGTCATAGACTGAAAACTGGGTACTTCAGAGCCTAAGGTCCTCTACAGATTTGCTTTGTGAGCAGCACATATCTCATTGCTAGTCTCCTATTCAGATCCCTGCCTTAAAAGCATATCCATTTGAACTGACCCACCCAGCAGATTTTTCTAGAATAAAGTCAGTTCCTTGTTGAAGAGAGATGGCATACTTGAAAGAGTACAAGACAGGCTCAAGTGATTCTAATCAAGATCTTGAATTTTGTTTGCTTGCTGCAGCCTTGCTATGCAGTTCGTGCTGGCCTCCAATGCCCAATCCTCCTGTCTCAGCCTTGTAAGTATTAAGATGATAGATGTGTGCCACCATGCTCAGACTGAAACCTGAGCTTCGATGCAGTCATTATTGTTGCATCGTTTGACATATTGCCAAACCTGGATTGGATAATATGATTTCCCAATTAGGCTGTAAGCTTCTTGGGGCAGTCAGCCTTTGATGATGGATAGATCCTAGTAAGGAAGACACACAATAAGTGTTTCTTACACTTTAATAGTTCAGAAGAATGAGGTTGGGATTTCTTCTCCCCTAAAACTTTGACTTGGCAGGCTCTTTGTAGTTCTGTCCTTCCACTTTTGGTTCCTTGATTATTAATTGGTTCCAACAGTGTATGTTTCAGATCTTTAATTAAACCCTCCTTTCTGTCTAAGTCTCTGCCAAAACATATTTTTCATTTTTTCCCTGCAATGCTCAAACATCAGTTGATGCCAAGTGCACGCTGTTTCATTGCATTCCATCCAGATTGAGTTGCAAAGCGGGGTAGAGCTGCAGCGTTTATTCCAGGCATCTTTACAGGGAGATGTTCTTGACTCTCAATGGATAAGACAGAGGGGAAGGCAGGACAGGAAAATGAGGTAGACGTTAAGTAATTTATGAAGCAAAGGGAAAATGGCAGATCAGATGCCCTGTGGCCCTCTGCCAAACTGAGTTATCGAAGTGTTAGCTGAGACAGGATCAATAGGGACACTTGGTGGACAGAGCCCTTTTAAGCCAGCTCCTGCATTCACCAGGCACCTCCTGCAGCCCTTTGATGAGAGCCTATCTTATGGTTAGAGTCTTATCTGATGGGAAGAGATGTAGCAGAGGCAAGTGTTAATGGTTTCTCTCTTGCCTCATCTATCCCTGGATTCTTCAGTGCCAGCTTTTGATATTTCCTCCCTTGTGGAGTGGCTTCTTAGGTTATAGACTAGGAAGGAGAACATGCTTTCAAATTCAGCAGCTTTAACAATAAGAATGTTCTCTCTCTCTCTCTCTCTCTCTCTCTCTCTCTCTCTCTCTCTCTCTCTCTTTCTCTTTCTCTCTGGATTAGAACTCCAGGGAAGGCTTAGTTGTATCCAAGGTAATAGCAAGGACTTCAGACATCCCAAAGTTGGACATAGAATAGATCTACTTCCAAGCTCATTTCTATGGCTGTTGCCAGAACTTTGACCCTAGCAGACTGTTGACCAGAGACACCAGTTCCTTGTTATTTGGTTCTCCCCTTAGAGAAACTTAGTTTGATAACCATTGTCTTCTTTCATAGAGAAGGAGAATGAAGGATAAAGGGAGAATGCGCCAAGGTGTCAACTGTTGAAACTAATTTAAAGCGGTGTACTAGCCCTTCTGTGTTTTCCCCTTCCTTTCAAAGTGAGTCAGTAAGTTGAGTACATATTTAAGGAAAGGGAGTGGCACACATACGTGGATGTCAGACGCTTGGATAACAAGGTACCATCTAACAGATGAATAGATGTATATACCATGCAACAAAACTTAGAATGCCTACCTCACAGCATTTGCCAAGGTTAAGCATACTAACTGTCTCAGTGCCTGCCATGAAGCAGAGAACATTTTATACAAATCCCCACTCACCCCCAGCCAATTGCCTGGTGCACTGTAGACACTGAAGTACCTGCATGCTTATAAAATTATGTTTATTGTATTAAAAAGATGAGTCTCCCTGCTCCACAAAAGAGATCGATTTTTGCTCTTTTCCTACTTTGATAATTTTCTTCTTGTATTTCATTTTCCTAGTTATCATCAAAAGAATAGATTAAGTTCTGAAATAAAATCATTTGATAACTAAAATAGGTCTGGTGTCATCTTATTTGATTTATCTCTAATTTGTAGGTAGAAATCTCTTCTTCAGGTCAAGGATACTTTGTCAGTCTACCATGATAAAAGAGTTAAATTCCTAAAAGCCCAGGGGACACGCTCTTCCCAAAGGACCAGTAAACAGAAAGCAAAGAACCCAGTGTAAGTCCTTTGAACCATATAACCTGACACCTTTGTGTGTGTGTGTGTGTGTGTGTGTGTGTGTGTGTGTGTGTGTGTGTGTGTATGTGTGTGTGTGTGTGTGTGTGTGTGTGTGTGTGTGTGTGTGTGTGTGTGTGTGTGTGGGGACATGGAGGACACAGCCACACTATACTTTTTATGAACCTGGCAAGTGACTTTCCCCCTACATCTTGAAAATTTTTTATCACTAAACTTGTGATCCCCTTTCCCTCAAAAGCATAAAATACCATTCTCGTTAATGTCATTTGTCTAAGATACTTAACTAGGCTTTGTTTACACTTGAGTCTGTTTAAAAATAGTGTCTGGCACAATCACTGTTACATACACACACACACATACACACACACACACACACACACACACACACACACACACACACACACACACACGTTTTTCTAAAATACTTAAAATGCTGGTCTTTTATAGCCAAATGGAAAGACAATAGAAGGCATAAAGTTGAAAATGAAACTAAAATGACATATACTTGAGTTCTGGATCTGTCAATTCTGTTGCAAGTTAGCTCATTATAATCTGTAAGATGTTGTGAGACAAACTTTCTTTAGCTAGATAGGGCATAAACTATGAAACTTACATGAATCTACTAGATGGTATAGTAGAATTGTCCTCTATGTGCTATTCAGGCAAAAGAATGAATACCTCTGTCAGAGTTCAGCCCTCTAGGTTGGAGGTATCAAGGCTAGGAAAAGCTCTCTCTTTAATTTGAATTATTTTATAGACAAGGATGCTATCTTCTGAGGGTTTTCTTGATGTCTACGGAGATATATGTAGACCTTTCAATAAAGCTTTCAGAAAATTAAGCTGGTTTTCTTGCACTAGTTGAAATGGCAAGATAATTAGGGTAAGATATTTCCCCTTCAGATGTGCTTTATTAAGAATGAAACTAGCAAAATGTCCAGGATTCCTGTTGCTGTTTTTAGGATCAGAAAGTCTCAGGATATGATCAGAATTTAAAGGTCCTTGAAATCACTCAGCCATAAAGGTTATTTTGTCAGAGTTATGATGACTCAAGGTAAGCTTGTGGTCAAAGTGGCTTTCAAGACAGAATAAAGTATGGTCATGTTAACCACTGGGAGGGTCAGGCTCTTGACAGCTAATCTGGAGTGGCAGATACCATATTTTCTACTACTCCACCAGACACAAGTGGCAGAGGTCTCTTTCCATGACATATACTGCCTGATGACATATATGATTAAAAATCCATTTGACTTGCCTTTCATACTTTTCAGATTCCTAATGCAAAATGGTACCTAAACCATTTTGTTTTAACTAATCCAGGTATGAAAGATTAAATAAGATGAAGCCTATTTCAGCATGTGCATTTTTCTGAGCAAGTGGGAAAGCAAGAGGTGGTAAAATAAGGTATTATTCACTTCAATGAATACAGTAGCAACTTGGCCCTGATTGTTAATGTTTGTCCCTGCTCTGTAATGTATAGTTGTGTTGAATTAAAAACCCCCTTGCATACAATCTTATTTACACCTACACACATATTTCTAGCAGATGAATGGCCATTTCTGGAAATACTTAAAGAATCTGAGTTGTTTCTGCAACACAGCTCCAAGTTCAGCAGATCACCCTGCTCTCTACCAACACTTACAAGGGAGGAGATGATGCTGGATGATGTACAAGACCCCTTCCGGCTCTAATATCCCATTGGTCAATGATATTATAGGGATGCTAGGACATGATGAAAGAAGACCACGGTGTTTTTCTGTCACCATGTTTATGATGCATGGCATGATGCCTTTGCCCTTGAGTCAGCTCTGTGGTTTTTAATGATAAAAGCAAGCCTGCATCTTCCTGCTTCTTGGGGAGGCGACTCTGCTACTGAAGAGCAAGGATCACTCTTTTCCCAGCACTCTTATGATCTCTGGTACCACTCTTCTAATCCCTGGTACCTTTGTTCAATGTCATAGTCTCTGACTTGCTGAAGACAAGTTTGACTAAAGTTTAATATTTTAGCTGAACTACCAGGCACTTTTTTTTAAAACCAGGCAAATACAGTGGATTAGAATCTCCTGATTAGTGTGAAGTAGATAAACTGTTTATGAAGCTTCGGGCTGATAAAAAACAAACAAAAACAATAAAAAAGAAGAAAATACCATAGTGGTATATTCATATTAAAAAAATCCTTCTCTCCACTATACATCAATAACTAGAAACATAAACATGCCACTGAAACCGAGTTTTCCCCAAAGAAAAGGATATTTATAGAAATCAGCAACATCTTCTTTGATATATAATAAAGCATTATATTTAAGTTAATACTTAATTCAATATCTCAGTGAAAGGAGAGGTGCAATGGAGAATTTAAATCCACACACACACAAACACATACACACAGACACAGACACACACACACACACACACACACACACACACACACACACACACGTGTGTGTGTGTGCATATATCCATGTGCACACATACCAATCATAGTCACTCATTTCAACCATCTTCAGAATTTTTCTCAGAGATATTCTAAAGAAATAATAGATGAAAATGAATACTTCTGCCTGGGTTAGTCTTCGAAAGGAAGTGCCAAGGCATGACAGGGCATGTACAGGAGAAAAGGAGAAAGTCAAACTGAACCCCTTACTTGGTGAGAGAGAGTGGTTAGTGTATTACAATCAGTATGTCCCTGGATTGGATTAAGCCACAGCATGTAAGCAGAATGCTTTCCTAATCAGCTTCATATAAAGCCTGCAGGGAAAGATAACTGGGAGACCTGGAAATACTTACCAAGAGGGGATTGTGGTTTAATTTGGAGGAAAAGCTGAAACTGGCAGGCAGGGCCCCTAGATGTCTCCTGTGGCTCAGCCTCTAATATGCTTGACCCTCCCCACCATATCAATAAAGTCAGTTTGATCTTTTGCCTGAGGAGAAGCACGCAGAAGAAGCAGACATCTCACAGATTTGAAAAATGCCATTAAGAAGTGAAAGAGGAAAATCCACCATTCCTTTGAACAACTGTTACCAGGTAGAATGCATTGTTTTAAGACAGATAATACCCACTTCAGGAAGAGTTTTAATTTATGAGAATCCCCCCAATAATGACAGTTTGCATAGGCCATGGATTAGGATCAGTGAATAAAGGAAATTTGTCTATGTCCACATTCAAATATTTTGATTCCCATTCTCCAGTTTCCCCCCATCCTATTCAAGGCTGCAGGCCAAATTCTCACAACTCTCCCATCACCCAGCTCCTGGTCTCTCAAGACTTCTTACTGTCTCTCATGAGTCATTCCTCCTCTGTTCTCCTACATTTCAGAGATCTTGCTTCTTTTCTTTCTTTCATAACACTAGGGCAGACATTTTCTCAAATTCTAGGTCTTTGAAGAGCTTAATGGATGAAAAGAAGGAAGCCTTTGGCCAGTTTTAACAACAGGCTCCCTGAGCAGATTCTGGCCATGCTCCTATCCTGCTCATCCTCAGATCAGCTGTCACAGTCTTTATCTTCACTCTTTTGTTTAGGGAAGGTCTCTAAACACAGCTGGGGTGTCCTAACCTGTGAGCAGCTAGTGACCTATATACAATGGCCTTAGAGCCCAAAGGAAATACCCCACCTCGAAATCAATGGCTCATCTTTTCTTCCCTTCTCTACCAACATTGTGTTTTAATTTTCTGCTCTCCAAGTTTATTTCCTGAGTCAGAGAACAGTCACAAGTTCTAGTATTTAGTGAGGACGGGCCTTGTACTGTGATGCTTTGAATCAATTTTCTCATCAACTCTTCCAATTCCTTATCTTGTAGATGGTAAATTAGAGGTTTTGGAGGTGTGATAGTTAGCAAGTGTAAGCGTGTGGATTGAAATAGAATCTATTGACTTCAGATTCTACCTGTATAATATTGGCTTAAGAATTCTTGTTCTCTGGTGGACACCGTGTTAGTTAAAATGAACTGAAAACATATGGGAAACAGGATCTTCCCCGCTTTAGTGATCTGTGGATAACTGTATTTTCACAGAGAGACAGGCATTGTCCTCCTGTGGGCAAGAATGACGGTGAAGATGTGAATTCCCTTATGAAGGACTAAGACCATTCTAAACTACGTATTTGTTAAAAGTCAGCCTTTCCATGATTACATATATATATATATATATATATATATATATATTGACATGTATAATATGTTATTATATATAAAGTGTAACTATCCATATTCACACACAAAGATAAACAAAACAGGAGCAGGTAGGAATGAGTGTTTGTGTATGTGTGTATATAAATGTGTATGTATGTATGTATATGTGGGTGAGTGTGTATGTGCATATGTGTTTATGTGTCTGCAAGTGTGTGTGTGTGTGTGTGAATGAATGTGTGTACATGTATGTGTAGAGTATGAGTGTGTATGTATATGCAAGTATGCATGTGAGTGTGCATATGTCTATATGAAAGTGTGTGTACATATGTATGTATTGTGTGTGCACATGTACTATGTGTGTGCAAGTGTGTATGTAAGTGTTTGTATATGCATGTATGTTTGTATGAATGTGTTAGTGTATATGTTTGGAGAATGTGAGTATATGCAAGTATGTATGTATGTATGTATGTATGTATGCATCTGGTTGTGTGCAAGGATGTGTATATGCAAGTATGTGTGTATGTTATGTGAGTGTGTGCAAACAGGTGTATGTATTTGTGTATGTATGCAAGTATTTGTGTATGTGTACATGTGTGTATACATGTGTGTTGTGTACATGTGTGTATGTGTATGCACATGTGTATATGTGTTTATACACCTGTATTTACAGATACATATGTTATGTGTGTGTATATACATGTGCATGTGCATGTGCATGTGCGTGTGCATGTGTGTGTATCCAGTACCGTTTTTGGTAGGAATAGGCCATGTGCTAGAAAATCTCTGGATTCAGATACCAAAAAGTTGCAAGTTAGCAATACTCAGGCTTGATAAAGACTTTACAAAGCTTAGAATGGAAAGAGTTGTAGGTAACTCTAGTTTGAGTCTCTCTCACCTGTAATAATGGCTAACATCTATCCAGAAAAGAAAGAATATTTGACCAGAGGTCAATGGTAGAACCAAGCTTATATTCAAAAAGTTTGTCCCCCTGGTAAGTCTTTTTCCTACCTCACCATCCCTGTCTCCTTTGGCAAAGACATTGGAATTCTTTCTTTTTCTTTTTTTTTTTTTTGTTTTTTGTTTTTGTTTTTGTTTTTCGAGATAGGGTTTCTCTGTGTAGCTTTGAACCTTTTCTGGAACTCACTCTGTAGCCCAGGCAGGCCTTGAACTCACAGAGGTCTGCCTGGCTCTGCCTCCTGAGTGCTGGGATTAAAGGTGTGCGCCACCACCACCCGGCTGACATTGGAATTCTTAAGCAGAGGTAAAATAATTTACAGATGAGAATCAGGCTGAACAAGTTGAATACTCAGGCCATTTTGAGCAGGAAACACAGATCTAGAAAACCTGTTTAAGAATTCAATTCAAGCTCACCTTATTTCCTTCTTTTTTTTTTTTTTTTTTTTTGAGACCAGGTTTCTTCATGTGGCCCTGGCTGCCCTGGAACTCATGCTGTAGACCAGGATGTCAGGTACACTTTAGCATGAACTCTGTTGGCAATTTCCAGTCTCAGGCAGATGAGAATTTCTTCCAGAGACACTACAGACTGTCACACTACATAGTGCCATTTGCATTCATGACACTAGAGGGGACACAGACATTGACAGAGAGTTTTTTCTCTGCTTCTTTCATTTTTAAATGGATGATGACATGCTTCAGAGAAGCATCCCCAAACAAAATATGACAAATTCCCATTTATTTTCCATCCACGACACAGTGTAAGAGGCTGTACCAGGTCTAAGTGTGGTGCTCCCAAGGCCTAGATGTTTAATCCTTCAGCGCCATGGGTCTCCTACAGAAACGCCATCCCACCTCTGTCACTCAGTGAGGATGATTGGCATTCTGAAGGAGATTTATCTGCCTTCAGTAAAGCTATTAGTTTGAAACTCTGATCTATAAGTCTGGATTGGAAACACACAAGGGAAGGATGTCTACCAGAGGCAATGGTTTTTGTACTTTCTCAAAAACAAAGTGAAGTAAAAACACTAGATGGAAAATCGAGCTCCGGAAAGGAATGGGAGGGTGAAAGGGAAGTGTATTGAGCTCTTGTAATGTGCCTGGCACTCTACCAGGCTGTTTATATTATACACTGGAAATGGTACACTGGCTTATCTTTTTCTTCTTTCCTTTTTAATCCAGAACTGGTGTGCAAGAGTGTTAGAAAGAGTAGGGCATTGTGGGTACACTGGAAAACAAAGCAACAATATCAAAATGGTTGTTCTTCCCTATTTAAAACTATGGAAGGGGAAATTTTGTAATTATAATTTATTTAAAATGAAAATAGTAAACTTAGTAGTGTGCTGAGTGTTATTAAAGGATGCTTCTTTTAAGATCTCTGTGGAACATTTTATGGCTGGAAAATGTCTCAAAACTTGGCGGTAGAAACAGGTTAACATGTGGGACTATGTAGGAACAGTCATTAGGGGTTTTATATAACCAACCTCATAGTCTCCTCTTTAATGGGGGATTTTAACTTTCAGAGCCAAGTTCTACATGATAAGACTACAGTGATTCCCAAAGGACTATCGTATGAGAGTCTGGGAAGTGATACAAATCTTCTGTCTTTCCAACGGCTAATAGTGGGGTTGATTACATGAACTTATACATGGGTTAACATTCATTGAATTGCACAGCAAAAGGAAGTGTAACTCCATTTTGGTGCATGATAATTTTAAAAGATAATTTAGAAAAGTGAAAGTCCTCTAAGACAATATCAATTCTGCACCAATAGTATGTAAGTGGACGGCAAACTAAAGGGCCAGCTTTAGTAATTTAGATGGTCAAATGTCCCAAGAAATACTTGGATATCAAAAAGGACATTCATTTTCATACTCATCACTCCTGTTTTACATCTGTTTATTAAAGTTATTCTTTCTTGCCATTGATCATAACCCTTTGCTGTTTTGTAGCTTACTTCCTACATTTTCATGGAGAAGGAAGTCCAGGAGGCTCCAGGGTGATGAGCAAAGCCCTTGTGCTGCCCTCCAGAGGTCAAGTTGCTCCTTCTCCTTGCTGTTCTCCCATCATCCATTCCCCTATTGATTTTTTTTTTTTAAACAAAGGTCAATCACATGTTTGTAGGTGACACCAATTGCTTCCTGGAGTTTGTCCTGTCTCCTTACTGTTCAGGTTTAAGCCCCTTGTGGCGTTTTCTACTGCATGGATAGTGACAAATGAGGTTGAAAGTGACATAGAAATGAACTCAGAAGTGAGTTTATTGCACTGCCGGGGACCATCTGTTAATGTAAATGTTTAAGGTAAAATGCATTAAGGCTTAGGAGCTGACGAGACATTTCATTTGCTTCCTGCCTTCGGGATGGATTACAGCGACTGCCGCCTCAGTCTGGAGAGTTCCAAGTTAAACCCGGGACGTCGGCTTTTGCTCCTGTCACCTGCTGTTCATTTTCAGAGACGGAATCTTAAGCACTTCTTAGAATTGTCATCATTAAAATAACCAGGTTAAGCAGTAAAAGAGGAGGAGTTATTCGGGTTTTGTTAGGTTCACTACATTTACTACGGCTGCTAAGCATTGATGATTATGTACAGTTAAATTTATTGTGTTTAGAATAGTATCAGAAAATTAAGCTGTGTCCTTTAGGGCTATTAATGCCAATCAAGATGAAATTAATTTGTTTAATGAATTGATTTGGTATTAAAATTTAAGCTGCTGAGTTATATTGTAATTTCCTTGCAGTCTCATAATAGAGAACTTTATAAGTACCTATTTCATTTTTTTAACCCTTGAAAATTTAGTATTGAAGAAGAAATTTAAGTATCTCTTTGCTGTTCATAGGAAATGGCCTTCTCCAAAGGCAGAATCAAATTCACCTACCAGATATAAGTCAATAATTTTCATTTTCAGCTTTTCCTTAGTAAGTTGGTGACTTGAGCTTATAGAAGGTTTTATGATCCTTGCAGACCTATCCAAGAGAAAGAAAGCAGGGAAAATAAGCACAATCAGAAGAATGGAGGGAAAAATGATCTGAATGAAATTCTATTTAAAGAACTAAGTAAGTGGTGCTGGGGAGATGGACCAATGGGTAGAGCAATCAGCTCCTCAGAACCCATGTCTATGCGGGGTTGGGAGAATGAGTCTAGCCTGAGATTTCAGCCGTGGAAGGCAGAGTGAAGGCATCTTCAGAACAAGCTAACTAGAGATTGAGACCTATGGATGAGCTCTTGGTTTGATTGAGAGACCCTAGTTCAATGAATACAGTGGCACAGCAGTCTAGGATGGTCTGACGTCAGCTTTGGGAATCTAAACACATGTATAGTACACACATGCCCACAACACACATGTGAACCCTTGTGCCTCTTAGTCTGGATGAAATCTGACAAATCACTCAGCCTATTTTCTCTCTTAGGTAGATGTAAAACTGAGGATTCCCAAGACAGTGGCTTTCTCAGCATTTTATTTCAGTACATCTGGCCAGAGGAAGAAGCAAAATAGCACAACCACATCCTTCTATCCTCAGGTTGTTGTCCCTGGCATCTTCACTAGACTGTCATTCCTTTCCCTAACTCGGGATCTGAGGCTCCATTGAGAAGTAGGTTTTGTGTGTATTCTAGGAACTATATACATGGAAATCTGTAAAAGGGACACAGTACCTTCCCATCTTGCACAGTTTCTTCCATTTTGAATAGAGAGCACATGTTGTAGGTATGTCATTTTGTATGGGGAATGTGAAAAACCTGCTTAGTTGGTGACCCTGAATTTAATCAGATACATATAGCTGGATAACCACATGTTCTGGAGTCACAAAGTCCAAATTTAATGAAAGGATGGAAAAGGAAGCCTTTTTTTTTTTCAATTTTCAAAGACCTACACATACAATTTTTATTCAGTATTTCATTTTATTTGTTCTCTCAATTAATGCAGAAGTAATTAAGATTTAACTATAAAATGAAAAGTATTGAACCTAGTTCAGACTTCTGTATAAGAAGTCTCACACTTCATCTCCGACCACATAAAAATGAATGTTCTCTATGGAGATGAATAAGCATCCAATAACATAGGCAAAGTCTTCCTTATCGCTTCAAGTGTACAAAACCTTTCATTTAAGTGGATTCTCAAAGGAAGTCAATTTCCTGATAGAGAAGAGGACAGAGAACAGTTAGGTAACATGGTTAAGGGAAATCATAGATTGACATGCTTTCCTAGGAAGCCTAAAGCTATCAAGTTTTGTTTAACCCATTCACAACCAGTGCTCTTTCTCTTCACATTCTCACGGCACCCCTTCAAAGAAGTGTACAAATAGATCCTTGAACCAGGATATCCACTGTCATCTTCATGGTTCCTTGAAAAATTCCCTGCAGGAATGACAAGTTGCTTAAAGCTTCCCTTGAGAAGACTGTGGGCTGCTGGGTCACCTGTGTGCTTGATAATGAGAGCTACCCATTCTCTGTTAGAGCATTCCTGGGACTTAGTGAGTTGGAGCAATTTTATGATGTCTGGAAATTTCCCAAGGATAATTGCATTTGAAATGAGATAGGGAACTCCTCAGGGACCTCTCCCACAAGGAGGGGCTGGAGCTCCTGATCGGTCAACGAGAAGAGCACGGTTGGGTCTTGTGCCCACCTCTGCCAAGTCTGCTGTGGTGTTTCCAATAAATCACTTTAATCACCACCTGAACTCCACAGTGCCCCAGCTTCCACTTAATAAGAAAAATGTCTCGAGTCTCTGTCATTCTACTCAACATCTTATACTTCTACCTAGAGATCAGCATGAAGTAAGGTGACCTGAGGTCCCAGGAGAAATTTGAGCACATTACTATCACCGTTCCAAATGCAGCAGAGATAAAGAAGGATGACAGTAAAGATTTGCTACCTTGAAGAACCTCTCCTTTCCTCTGGAGTTCTAATATATCTATGCACATGAGTGTAATATTTTACTATTTTATACTATAATGATGATATTCATCCAAGAATACATGTTTGTTGGATTTCCACCCCACCCTGACTTTTTTTGACTGAAGAAGTCTCTTAAGGGGCTAGAGAGATCACTCAGAGTACAGAAGACATGGATTCAGTTCCCAGCACCCATACAGGGTAGCTCACACCTACTGCAGCTCCAGAGGACACAGTGACCTCTTCTGGCCTTCTTCAGGCACCTGCACTCATATTCACATACCTTCCTAACTCCTGTCCCAACCCCTCCCCACACATAAAGACACACATGAACACAAAATTAAAAATAAAAGAAATCTTTAAAAAGTCTCAAGTGTCCCAGTTGTAATTCCTGTACAAAGAAGGATTATGTTATAATATATTCAAAATTTATGTAGAAAAAGGGCAAGCTTTTGAATACATTATAAATTAATCCTTACTTTTCATAGGAATTACAATCGGAAACTTGAGACTTTTCAAAGATTTCTTTTCTTTTTCGCTGAAATACAAACACATTCTTACCATGTTGGGTTAGATATTCACTGACGTTTCTTTACCACGTCAAGATCACTTTGTACATCTTGTTGAAAATGTACCTTTCTGATGGATACTTAGACATATGTCAACTTGAATCATTGTACAGCTCTTTAGTTTTAAAAGACAATTATTCTAATCTGTGTCATTCTCTGTGCTCTCAGAAACGCAGGCTGTTTCATTCAGATTTTGAATGCGTTCTCTGCAATTGACTGTTTTATCGATAGTCCTGTGACCCCAACCAGAGCCAGCATGGCATTGTGATTAGAGGAACTTAGAATCCCCTTGATCTTCTACCTGTCCTGCTCTAAAGCTAATCAGCCTAGGGGAGGGAAGTTAGTGACTTGCTTTCCCACACCAAGCCTTGAGAGACTGCAGATGCAGTATGCTACCACTGATTCTAAAGCATCTTTCATATTTTAGGGAAAAATATGTGCTTTTATTGGCCAGCAGTACGTTAACAACTTTAATGTATAAAACTAAATAAAATAAAGTAAAATAAAAACAGAGAAAGAGAGAAATAAAGTCTTTGGTTTTCTAAGAAACATAGCTGGTGCAAGGAAATGCAGAAGGGCCCTAGGAAGATGGTGATCTGCTTTGAGCTTCCATGGGTGAGAAGAAAAGTTAGACACAGAATAGATACTGAAGCAAAATGAGAGGAGTATCGTGAACAGGTGGACAGCATCTCCAGGTAGGGTTTTCTCTATTTTCTTGATTCATCGACTGTCCTACACATGAAGGGAAGAGGCCCCACAAGTGCGTTCTCTTTATTATCTGCCCTTTTTGAATTCCCAAGTGTTACTAAACTCACGCCTAGGAAGAGTTTGACGAGCTCAGAAACTTTTATTTAGAAACTAACTTGTGTGCATGGTATGTTGCTAAAATCAGATTTCCCCCTGTGGAGATGGTGGATACAAAATTCTTCATTCACACCCTCAGATGAGTGCTGAGAACAGCCAGGAGTTTTTCTTCTGTATGTTGCTATGCTGTTTGGTAGACCAGAACACAGAAAATACCTGCAGGGAATCCGTTAACCTCTCCATACCTCTTGACCTGTTCTAAGGACACTCATGCCACCTGAATTAAGACAGTGAGTTTTTGTTTTTCAATTAGAGACAGAAATCAAGGGGCAATTATGCATCATTCTTTTTTTTAAATAATCCTTTAAAAAAATCATACCCAAGCTTCTGAATTAACACATTTCAGATTTCTTCAATGATGAAACAACCTTCAGTTTGATATATCAAACAGTACCTCTCCATGTTACCACATTCACAGTTTGATGGAGGTCTGGTCTTGTTATAACTTCAGAACTATGTCTTTTAAATATCAAGACATTTTAACTGAATTTCTGGAAGCTGATTCCCAGTTAGTGTGACATGATATTTACTCAAGGCTCTGCATGTGCATTTTGGGATGTATATAACATCAGATGAAGAATTCCATATGTATTAATCAGCTTTCTCTTCCTATAAAAATACACAAGGTAATCAAGTTACAGAAAAGCTTATTTCAGTGTTAAATTTTGGGTATTTAAGTCCATGATCAGTTGGCTACAGTGTTTTAGAGCCTGTGACAAAGCAGCATATTATGGAAAGGCTGTCTCACAGGGGATGCTGCTTGCCTCATGGCAGCCAGAAACCAAAGAGGGGGAAGGAAGGCTTGCAGTCACAGTATCTCTTTTAAAAGTATGTCTCCAATGACCTAATGTCTTTCCACTAGGATCTGCTAACTAAAATTTCCAGTGCCTCTCAGTAATGTGCTTGCTGGTGACCAAGCCACATGGGCTTTGGAGAGGCACTAATCTAAACTACAGCATCAAGTACTTGAAAAATCTTGCCTTCTCCCTGTGAAGGATATTATCCAGCTACCTTGTATAGAAAGTCTGACTTAAGAGGGCATTCAGTCCCACTTGCCTTGCAGAATCACAGACTTGTGATTGCATTTAAAATCCAAATTGGATCACTATCTTTTTTCTAGCCATTCTCCTTTGATTACTAGTCCTCATTTTGCTCTTTAGGTGACCAGAGCATCACCCCTCTCCTTTCACCTTGTCCCTATGCACCTCTTGAGTATTCTGTGTTCACATCTACCCTTTACTATCACTGTGGCTTTATAGTTAGTCTTCTCTCTCATTCCCAGAGTTGCTTTGCCCCACATCGCTTTTTGCCATTCTGTCCACTATTGGAAAGCAAAACCAAAACCAAAACAAAACAAAAAATCCACCTTCCCTCCAAATCATCTGCACATTATAAAAGGAGGAAAAGAAAATATTTAGTCTCTTTAGGAAGTAGGCTTTATCCACTAGTCTGCATAAAACACAGCAGGCATTCAGTAACACATGGCTTGCAGGTGCAGACAATCGTGGTATTGGATGGAAATAAAGCCTACAATGGGAATTGACTGATAAGTTTTCCAACACGTAGAACTTGATCAGGAAAACACAAATTCCAAGATTTAGATATGAAAAACCAGGGGAAAACTACAAAACTCCAAGAGCACATATACCATGAGCAGCAGGTAATATATCACAAAGCCCTGGCATTGCTAAGACTTGTCTCTCTAATCCGCTTCAACAAGCAAACAGTAGCATCTCATCATCTCATTTCAGTAAAGAAAATGACCCAATACAGACAGAACTTGGTATCCTCTCTCCTTTACACTAACAAAATTCTGTCTTGATCAGCACCAATTTTTTAATGTTTTATGGTCGTCATTATCATCATCATTATTTACACCCCGACCGCAGTTTCCCCTCCCACCTCTCCTCCCAGTACCTCCCCTCCACCTTCTCTATGCTCCACCCCCCATCCACTCCTAGACAAGGCAAGCCAGTATGAGGAACTGGGTCCCAAAAGCCAGCAAAAGACACTCCTCTCCTCCCAGTACCGATTCCCCACCTTCCCTCTGCTCCCCCTCATCAACTCCTCTTCCCCTGCTCCCACTGTTAGGAGACCCACAAGAAGACCAAGTTACACAACTGTAACATATGTGCAGAGGGCCTAGGTCAGTCCCATGCAGACTCCCTGGTTGTTGGTTCAGTCTCTGTGTGCCCTTAGGAGCCCAGGTTAGTTGATTCTGTGGGTTTTCTTGTGATGTTCTTCACCCCCACCCTGGCTCTTACAGTTCTTCCTCCCTCTCTTCAGCAGGATTTCCTCAACTACTCCTAATGTTTAGCTAGGATTCTCATCATCTGATTCCATCAGTTGCTGGAGGAAGCCTCTCTGATGACAATTGGGGTAGGCACCAATCTATGAGAACAGCAAAATATTGTTAGGCATCATTACATTGACTTTTTTTCCAGTTGTGTCTGGTTCTATTCTAGGTTGCTGGGTCATCCAGGCTCTGGGTCCTGGTGCTCTAAACAGTGTCAAGGCTGGGTTTCCTCTCATGCATGGGTCTCAGAGTGGTCATTCACTGCTTGGCCACTCCCACAAATTCTGTGCCACCTTTACCCCAGCACATCTTGTAGGCAGGACAAATTGTATGTCAAAGGTTGTATGGTTGGGTTGGTGCCCCAATCCCTCCACTAGAAGTCTTCCTGGTTACAGGAAATCAACACCAATTTTATGTCTTGGTTTACTACCTGCTATTAAAACCACCTAGCTCATTTCCCAGGACATAGTTGTTATTTGAAAAATATTGACCATAAAAAAGAGGCTGAAGAAAGCAGAAAGTCTTAAGTGTCAGGACAAAAAAGTCTGCATTAATATAATAGATAGCAAGACTGTTATGCCATATTCCTGAACATATTTTATTCCCCTTGTCTGTATGTAAAAAGCAAGAAGAATTAATAACAGGAGCATTTCCTAACTGAACTGTAGCTGCATCTGGCTCTGATTCAGCCTTCAGTTTTGCAAGAACTGTTCACACCATCTCTTATTCTGGTTTCCCAGCTGATTTGAGAGAAGACAGAGGGATTAAGAAATCAAGTACCTTAGCTGAGAGGTTCCCCAAGGGGTACTTTGTCCCACACATTCTCCCTTGTGGCTTATGTAATCAGAGCATTCTGTATGCTAAAGGTATTACTATGAAGGCAATTGTTTGAGTCGGTGGGTGATGGTGTCAGAATAATTATAGCCAGGTATGTGTGATCTTAAAGACCCAGTTAGTCCTGCAGGAGGCCGAGACAAGACTTCTTCTCATACTTTTGTAATCACACTTCCAATGCAAGGTGGTTCTGCTTACCAAGTAGGAACAAAGGAGAATGATTAAGGGGGACTGTGTGTACCAGTGCTTTGGGGGGAACCCCCCAAACAATCCAAGTAAATCTTTTCTAATGTGTCCCTTTGTGTGCTGTGTATATTTCCTTGGGGTTCTTTTTTTTCAGTTAAAATAAAACGAAACCACATGTATTATAAATGAGTGCAGTTCTCCCCATGTCTTCAAAGAAAGAATAAAGTTACTTTTATAAAGGAAATATAATGGAGAGTGAATTAGCTAGTTGTAGTTTGTTATCTTACTTAGTTTTTTTTTCTATCCCAGGCTACTTAAAATGGGCAATTATATATCAAACTTGAGAAGAAATTAAAGTTGTGGAGAATTTAAAGTTGTATATGTTCCATGGCTAACAGTCCTAACAACATAAGACACCAATTTGAAAGTTAGTCTCAGTAGAATACCTAGACATGGGACTATCCTTGTTGGTAGGATGGAAGAAATTGATAGGGAGCTTATTTATTTATTTTTCTTGTTGTTTTTAATAACAGGACGAACACAGGCTACTTAAAAACTTTTCAAAATTTCTTGAAGAATATTGGAAAAAATAGGCATCTTCTCAGATTATCTCTAACCCTCCTCTCTTTCTAGGTGGGGACACAAAAATTCTGTATACAGATTCCCAAATTGCTCACCAAGCAGGAACATGTACACACACACACACACACACACACACACACACACACACACACACACACACACACCTACCCACAATGTTTTCATGTAGAACATCTGTATCTATGTCCTGAACATGTCAATTGCTCTTTTGCTGCCTGTAGAGACATTTAGGTTCAACTTCAATTCAACAGCCAATCAAATTTGCATTGGTTGAAGCTGCCTCCTCCATATGTGTGTTTGCATGGATGACAATGAAGAGTGACTGAAGCTAACCAATCAGTGCCTTTCCAAGTGTTACCAGAGAATGGGAGAAGAATCATCTTAGTACTTAGATAAGGTAACCCAAAGGTAGGGATGGATCTCATAGCATGTCTTCCCAGTCAAAGAGCCCAATGAAGACGTGAGGAAGAATTAATGAAACTGCTAAGCCAGAGACCAGGGAAAGGTTGGTAAACCCCACAAGAAGGTGCAAGGTGGGCAAACTTGAGAAGGAACAAAGAACAAGTCATGTCAAGTCTTTGTCCCCTAGGCCTTTATCAGGGTGGGCACAGAACCTCATGAACCAGGGTTACCCCGAGTTTACTTTTTGTTAGTTTGGGCTGGGAAGGCACAGCTAATTGTGTTTATTTTCATCAGTTTACCCTTTTAGCTCTGTGCAGTGTTTAAAGCCCCAGGTTACTCATCTGGTTCATTTTTAACTAAGCAATGACAGGAAGTTCAAAGATGGCTTGATGAAATGTTCATTTTTGAAAGTTTCTAGCGGTCTTTTTGTGAATCCACCTCTCCATCCTATTCTGCGACTCCTTGTGCACTCCAATGACAGCATGATGGCTTGGTTCTGCGGTGAAATGAACCCCATAAAGGAGCACAGCAACCTCCCACACTGTTCCATCTTTTAGGAACTTTAGGCTTCCCTCTGCCTGGATTTCAAAAGATCAAGTAAAAAAAAAAAAATTCCCAAAGATCCAAATTCTGCTGGTATGTGGCCTTACAGTCTGGAACTGAAGATTATGAATGTCCAGACAGAGCGGACCATTTAGATTGACTTATCGTTCACCATTCATCATTAACTTCATTCATTCATTCATTCAGACCAAGCAAATATCGTTTACCATTAGCATATACCAGGACATGTGAAACCAATAGACACGGCTTATTTATTGACAGAGGACTTTTCAAGTCAGCCAAGGAAACACAGGGCAATAGGTAATCAAGAACATAAGGAGTACATTTATTAGCTGGATAGAGAGAAGTTTCTGAGAAAATGTTGTGGTGGTGGGAAACTCCCTGGATGATAAGACATCTAATTTAAATACCCAGGGGGTTGTTTATAAGGGAGCTTGCCAGGGGCTGGCTGTGTAGGATAAGTGCCTCTTTAAGCAGAAAGGAAGCAGGCCAGATCTCTGCCTAAAGGACACTTAAAGGCAATAACCTTTGCTGCCTGGGTACTGGGAAACAACTGAGAAACTCTGAGACGCAAAAGGGTCTGGGTTTTAAGGTGTGAAAGACTGGAGAACAGACAGAAAGGGGCAGAGGCATCCTTAGGGTGCTGTTGTAGATGGTAGGAGGACTTGGGACCAGAGAAATGTACCTGTTTTCACAGGACATGCCTTGCTTCCTGTGAGTGAGCTTGTGCAGTTGCTTAAGCATGCCAATTGAATTTGGCCATACTGAGACACTGCAGAAATCCCGAACAAAGCTGGTAACTGTCATTATGAAGCTGACTGCGGGCACTGTAGACGTGAGATAAATATCTGTCTTCAAGGGGGTATATTCACATGTACATTTTTCATTTTGTTTTGTTTTCAAGAGATAATTGCAGCTGGGGCTGGAGCTTGCTCACCCTGTCTTTTGGCCTCACACTGCAGGGCCTGCTCTATTTTCTACATGACTGGGCTTTGCTTCAGAGCTGACGAGTCATATATCACTCGGATTGATTTTCTTCTCATTTTTTTTCTCTTCTCTCCGCCACATAAGGGGAGGAGGGAGAGGTAAGATAGACATTTCTATGAAACGTCAAGGATATCAACCCAAATACTCAACCGTCAGGAGACCTCCAGTCTAGCACTTCTGTGTTGCTCTTGTCTTTCGGGAGTTGACACAAAGAAATACATGACTGAAGGACATTGGTCCTTGGGAAAGGAGGGGGGAAAGACAGGTAGATAAGGCTCTGAGTGTTGTGATCTGCTGGAGGGGAGTGGTAAAAAGAAACATAGCTGAGGTTGGGAAGCCCAGCCACTGTCTTAACCAGGAAACAAGGCTAAGTAAGCTCTTAATTGCTTACAAACAATTTCACAGCCATTCATTCTTATACTTGTCCTCAGCTATGTAGCCCCTTTTAGCTTACTTCCTTTTTAGTGCAAATCCACAGGCAAAGACCCACAAGTATCATCTGTTACTTAAAACATTTAAAACAATTCTTTATGCTTATTGATTTTGAAAGATTGATTTCCTTTTTTAAAATATGTATGTTTTGCTTTATGTAGATATGTATATGAACCATGGCCTGTTGCCCATGAAGTCTAGAATAAAGTATCAGATTACCTATAAATGAAATTGTAGATGGTTGAGACACCATCTAGATGCTGGGAACCAAATCAGAATTCTCTGCAAGAGCAACAAGTGCTGTTAACCACTGACCCATCTCTCTAGCACTTATTTTTTAATTCTTTGAGAATTTCAGAAAATGTATTTTGATGATTCTATCCCCACTCTTTCCCCTAATTCCTCCCAGGTTCATTCCTACCGTCAACTTTATGTCTTTTATTAAAAGTAATATATTGATCCAAATTGTGTTTCCCATGTACTTGTGGGTGTGGGGCCATCACTGGTGCATGCTGAACTACTCTTAAAGAAAAGAGATTCTGTTTCCTCCAGGTAAGAGTAGGGCTTCATGAGCTCTTCCCACTATGTATGCTAGACTGTTGATTGTTTGATATTGTGTAGTTCTTTTTCAGGCTACCACAGACGTTGGGAGTGCAACTGTTCTGTTTTGCTCAGAAAGCACTGTTTAGCTCATGTCTTCCCTAACTTCAGGCTCTTACAGTCTTTCTGCCCCCTTTCCCATGTTAGCCCCTCTTCCTTGGTGTGTACGTGTGTGTGTGTGTGTGTGTGTGTGTGTGTGTGTGTGTGAGAGAGAGAGAGAGAGAGAGAGAGAGAGAGAGAGAGAGAGACAGAGACAGAGACACAGAGACACAGAGACACAGAGACACAGAGACACAGAGACACAGAGACACAGAGACAGAGACAGAGACAGAGAGAAGGACACTGAGACAGACAATTTTGGGGGACAAGAGATGCCTCATTTGGGGGGGGTATAGCTGGAAGTTTTCCTGTGTCCTGTAGCTGCTTGGTCCCAATGCCACTTGAACCAAAAGGGTATATATAAGAATTTATGTCAATGTATTAATGGGTGCTATGGGAATACAGACTTATGGGTACAGGATAAGGCAGATCCAGTTGCAGCGTCCTTCTCCTTTGTCTGGGAAAGATGTAGCTGGACACATGCTGCTCCATGCTGCCTGCCTTGGTCTTCACAACCCAAGAGAGAGCGTGACTCCCCCCTTCCCTTTTAAGAGGTCATATAGGCAGATAAGAATTACCACCTCTAGCCTCTATTGCGCCAGGTAGTCCTAGGTTGTAGGTGGAGCAAATACCCACTACAAGGAGAGGGGCACTCCATTGACACTTACTCTCTGCACTTAGACCAGTTGGGCATAAACATCCACGATGAGACCTGAGAACAACACTAATCTATAGTAATATATAGCAGTAAGAATTTATTTAGAGGGCAGTTTCATACACTATACATGTAGCAGAACAATAGTAGTGGGTTCGCTCCAGGAGCTGTAAGTTCATAGACCATGGGTTCTTGACCATATTTTTAGTACAACATATGTATTTCTTTTTGTGGAGAATGCCTTAAATCTGATCAGAAAGTGATTAGTGACCAATACCAACCAACCCTGTAACATCTGTGCCACTGTTGAACTCATGGTGATATCTGTGGAGATCAGCTGTCAAGAGGTAAAGTATTAGCTTAGCATCAAAAGTAACCGAGAGAGAGTAGAGACACGACAGTGCAGAAAAACAAGGCTTTAAAATGTCCAAATCATGGAAGCCAGGTGCACATGCCTTTAATGCCAGCACTTTGGAGTCAGGGGCAGGTGAATCTCTGTGATTTCAAGACCAGTCTTGTCTACATCTCTTGAATCCTAGGAGAGCCAGGGCTACATAGTGAGACCCTGTCTCAGAAACACAACATGAAAAGAAACTATAGCACATGCCTAAATATGTGAATGCATGACTCTCCCTGTCTCTGTCTCTTGTCTCTGTCTCTGTCTCTGTCTCTGTCTCTGTCTGTCTGTCTGTCTCTCTCTCTCTCTCTTGTGTGTGTGTGTGTGTGTGTGTGTGTGTGTGTGTGTGTGTGTGCGCGCGCACACGCTTGTGTGTGAAAAGGAGGGGAGTAGAATAAGTGATTTGAAATGTGAATAAATACCAATGCACCCAGTGGACAGGCCTTCATTGTTTAATGGAAACGAATTCTTGAATTTGCAGAGATGCCAGGCAGTTGTGATTTCTGGTAACCCTGCCTTGTCTTTTCTTTTAATTTTCCTGCCTAACCACACACCTTACAGTACCTTGCTGTACCTTGCACCTTGCTGCACCAAGCCACAGAGCTACCTTCTGTTGTGTGCTTTTGCTGAAACTGCCATGTTCCTCCTGCTTGATTTTCCCTCAAGTGGTAGTGGTAGAGTTAGCTAAAATTAGTTTTTACTAATTTAACTGGCTACCACCATAGACCTAGTTACTATCTTTGGTTATTATTAGCAGTATCACCATCTATAATTTATTTCTTTTCTTCATGTTCTGTAAAATATGGTTATAGGCTTAAGCCTAAGCTAGTTTTGTATCTTCCTTCTTCTAAATCTAATCTGTCATTTACAATCAGCAAAAATGTTATATACTAAGCACTTAAAGCCCTTGCAAGATGAACAGGTCAGATACCAGGGAGTTCCCCTCTCTCACCCATGCCTTCATTCAGTTACACAGTAGTAACTGTTTACTGAGTACCAGCTTTGGACCAGTTAATGCTTCAGATGCAGAAGATAAAAGTAAGCAATACTCTAAGGGGCTTAGATGATGGCTTCAAGCACAAAGACCTGAGTTTGATCCCTAACACGCATAGAAAAACTAAAAAAAAAAAAAAAAAAATGCCAGGCATTGTGGCCCATATTTGTCATCCCAGTGCTGGGGAGGGAGGTAGGACAGGATGATCCCCAGGGCTCAGTGGCCAGCCTAATTGGTGAGCTCTAGGCCAATGAGAAACTCTGTCTCAAAAGAAGTGGGATGGTATCATGGAGGAATAACACCTGAGCCTTGCTTCTTGCCTCTATGTACACACACAGATATATGCAGGCTCACCCATATACAGCATGTGTATACACATACACAAAAACATATAAAATTTCAAAAGTGAATGATATGAGATATTACTTAGAATTTCTAGAAACTAGTCATTAGATTTGGAGACTAAATGTCACTTCATATTTATATTCTCGGTGTAATTTTTTTCCACAGACTGTCTGTGTATCTCCAAGGGAACTCTTGTCTTTTCAAACTCTTTTCAAACATTGTCACTCCTCTGTATTTTAAGAAGCTATATTTGCTTCCAGTACTTTCTCCCTAATGTCTTAGGGAAAACATTTCCTTCTTCTCTTCTGGTGAGTATGAAAATTATCATTGGAAATCTACATATGAATTTTTTCACAGAAATTCATGTATTTCTGAACTAACTGAAGATATTTCCTGTTCTGGATTCTAGATTCTACAATATCTAAAAAATGCTTATGACTTTTACCATTTTTCTAGTTTTTCTATTGTTGATGGGTTATAGGATTTCCTTTTTTATCTGAAATCTCTCATTTCTCAATCGTAAGTGACTATTGATTAGCATCCAGGTAATGACTTTATTCTTGTACTCCATCATCATAGATACCCCTTAACTTTCAGAACTATGCCTTTGTGCCTCTACAATAGGATCATGCTTCCTGTGTGGTGATGTATGGAATAAACAAGAGCATCATATTGTCTGCTTTGCCCATGTGGCTCCTACTTGTCTTTTTTGTGAATGACTGTGTGGATCCAGTGGCCTGCTCCAGACCCCTGAAGCCACATTACCATCACTGCTGTCTATGTAACCCCTTCAAAGGAACTCCTAGTCTCCCACATTTGAGCTTCTTGTTCAACTTTTCTCTTTAGCTTTTCCTACTTTGTAGTTCCACAGGTATTTTTATTTCTCTTATTGATCCGAGCATATGAGAAGACATTTTAATTCTGATAATAACTCAGTGTGTTCCCAAGAAATTGAGATTTTTGAGAAAATTTTGATAGATGGTTATAAAATCTTCAGCTTTATGTCACCTTCTCATTGATCATTCATGGTCCCTCCTTGACCAAAATGGTTTTCTCTATATTCTTCTGTCTTAGTATCTGAGGTGTCTTCAATCTCGATTCATTCCTTGGCTTTGAAAAGGTTTCTTGCCTTTTCTTCTAAACTTCAAATCTTTTGGTTTAGTGCCATAACTGATTAGGAGCTGGCACCTGTGATGGGCTCAACTGAATTCAAAGTCTTAAAGCAAAGCAGTAGAGCCTGAGGTTGGAGAACAGAGGAGAAGGGAGGAAGGGAAGCTCCACAGCCAAGTTAATCTCATGCCCTAGTCTTTCCAGGAGTGTGCCTGCTCCACATCTGAAAATCTGACTGTAGCCATTATCTGGAAAACCTAACTGTAGCATGGCAAAATGAGGAAAATAGCTGTTTCTTAATGAACACAGCCAACCTAGATCCTTAGAGTGTATCAGGAAGCTTCATCTTGAACATGAGGGGATGAATTTGCATTGAACTTCAGGAAAGGGTTGCTGATGATGTCAACTCTGTGGATGAGTATGACATCCCAAAGAAAAAAGGCCAAATGTGCTGTAATTTGTGGCTGAACTGTGTGAACTAATAACATTTCCTGACTGGATTTGTGACTCTGGTTATTCTTTCCCCCCTCTTATTTTCAAAGCTGCACATCAATGGAAGTGCCAGGAATAGATTTCACACTGGGTTGTGTTGGTCAACTTTCTATCTGTTACAAAATACACGAGATAATCAAATTATAAGAAAAAAAAATGATCTGACTTCAGTTCGGCTATACCTCCCAAAATGTCCACCACCTCTTAATACCATCAGACTTATAACTAAGTCTTTAGCACATGAGTCCCTGGGGGACATTTAATATTCAGATCAAATAAGCTCAATTATTTCACTGTGTCATTTTCCCCTCTAAAAGGTAAAATTTGTCTATATTTTTTTGTGATGCCCCCTGCTAATCAGTGTAATATGTAGCTGTGTGCTAATATTTAGGATTTTTATAGTTTATATTTCATGTCAGAAACCATATATAAAAAATACCCTGGAAAGCAAATAAACAATACCTTTTTAGGTTCATTACAATTGCTCAGCAAGATATTTGGATTTATGATATTCTCCTATAGCTGCCTCTCAAAAAGGGATACCCCTATAAGTTGTTAATACCTCCAAGCCTTGGAGATCTCTCTTGGGCCAGTATGTGAGCTCACATTGTCAAAGTAGAAAAATGACTTCTTATGAAGTCATGTGAGAAGAGGATTGCCTATGATATTTGCTTCAGCTGGGTTACAAGTAATTTTACTACTGCTGAATTAAAGCACCCAGCCATCTGGCTCTGGCTGTGACCTGTCCGAGACAGTCTCAGGTGTACTGTGTGAGGAAAACTTCAATTAATCTGATTTTTAATAAGAAATTGCACCACTGTCTCTGTTTTACATTTATACCCATGGCCCCTTCAAAACCACATGCTTTATTGCATATGCTTCTAAAAACTGTTTACTTAGCAGTTTCGTTTTGTTTGCAGCCTGATTGCACTTTCTTCTCTAATTAGCAGACATGTGCATCATCTCTTGGCGATAAGGGGAGTATTATTTTCTTCCTTGTTGGGTGGTTTCCTAGGAAAGGAGCTCATGGCATCGCTCTGGCTCTGAGCGTGCTACGCATCTTCCCACACATTCTCACCCTACCCCAGCTTCCTTGTAATGTTGCTGAGTCTGGCTTATTTAGATCTTTTTCTCTAATATAAGTCACTTTTATTTAAGTTGGATTGAAAAATGTGTGATGAGCTCAGAGCTGGTGAGGTTTTAGAGCTCAGAGTACTGCTTCCCATTGATATTTCTGGATACCAAGGTGACGCCAAGAATAAGCATATCAGAATGCCATCTATAGAGAGTAGCTGGGACTCCTGACCGCTTAATAAGACAACATGACTCCTGCTCTTCATATGCCTTCACAAGTTGATATTTAAAGACCAAAAGGAGGCAGAGTTTTCTTATGTGTTTCTGTCTCTGTTAGGGAGGAAAACAATTTTAGGAACCCTCATGACAACCCCTAGCCTAACCCTCAACAGAGTGGCCTTCAGAACCTATTGTCAAAATCAAAATGATTGTCAACAGCTGCAGAGGGGAGTTTTTCACAATGAGCTTAGTCCAACATGATGCATAAGCTCAGGGACAGACCCATTGCTGTGAGCACAGTCCCATGTGCCCAATTCTGAGGGAATATCAAAATTCTGTTAGTTAGCAAGCACAGATAAACAGATGTGAGATAGGCTACCATAGAATAAATAGTGATTGACCAGTAAATAATCATCAAGAAGTTTCTGGTACCTTATATACTACTTGTGAGTTTCTAAGCAAAGTTTACTGATTTGTCTGAGGTCATTTTTCTATAAGGGTTATTTTTTCATGTGTTTATTGAATGTCATCTGAGACCTACATTCCCTCACTGTATGAGGCTTCAGAAAATACAGGTGAGTTTCGATGTGTGTGTGCTATAGACCGAGGAGTGTCCTAAAAAGAGTCCACGATGAGCAGAGTAACCATTTAATTAATAATTTAAGTTAATATACTTCTGAGAATAGAAAAATCATTGTATGTAATTCTATCAAGTCAATAGTGATAAACGGTTCTAGGCAAACTAAGTGTGTGCTAACAAATTATATAAGGGGATGCATTGTTAAAATATGATACAGAAACACATTTTTTCTCTTGAATTATCTTAGGTAGAGATATTGGTATATTTAATTATTTTTAATGAAGATCACTACATTATAAATATCTTGCAAATAAAAAAATCACATAGCTAGATTAACATCCCCATGCAAAAAGCACTTGCCCAGATCTTAAGTATATACATCTCAGTGAACTTCTGTACAGTTAGAACAGACATTGTGAATTGCACTTTCACTATCAATTACATTGTTATGAACCTTTGCATCAAAAATGAGGAAAAAAAGAAAAAAGAACCGAAAAGTTCATGACAAAGTTAAAACTGAAAAACAATTAGCTTTATAATGACTCATGTATCCTTTGCCTGTATTCTATCATTCCCCACTCCCTAATATTACCCTTTCTTCTTCTCCTTTCTACATGCTATGCTATACCTACATACACGTCTGTTACATATATACATCACAGACTAAGAGCTGAATATGAGATAGAACTTGTAATTTTTTTCTTTCTGAGACCTGGTGGCCTCACTTAACATTACATATTCTGTGATACCACTTTCCTGAAAATCACAGAAAAAAATGCAAATCTATATAAAAATATTTTAAGGGCTGCTGTTGTTTAAATCCAAAGTCTTATGAGACAAGAGAAAGTAAGATACAAAAAGAACAATGGCTGTTTTAACTTTTCAGAGTCTCTGAATTTTCTAGGATAAATTTTGAAAAATATGGTATTGTATAGCACTTTCTTTTCTCTGGAAATCCAAATGTTCATCTTTTATTTTACCCAATTCCTTTTCTAAAGCTTCCTCTAATTTCTTCAAAGATTTTGCTGTAAAGATAATCTTGTAAAGAAAGGATCATCTTGGTCTTGGACTGGGATGAAAATCAGAAAAACGTCTTTCTTTTAAAAGGAGTAGCCCCAAATAAATATAATCTTCAATGGGAAAAGATGGTTTCAAGTTTATGAGCAGAACATGTGATTGATAATCTTGCTTGGGGAAGAGGAAAACCATGGGTTTTGCCCTCAGCGGGACCATTCAAAGATTTTTCCTTGCCTATAAGTGCCTTAAATGTACATGTTGCTTCTATGCTCACACAGTGTTCTTTGTTAATCACAATAGGAGAGGCTTTTCATGGAAGCAGCCACCGAATCTGTTTTAGGGGTGTGGTGGATGGTCTGTATGTATCTGAAAGAATAGAAGGCTTAAAAAAAAATGCCTGAGCACATTTATATCTCAAGTGAGTTTTTTCAAATTGAATTTCAGTTGGTATTGAGATACTAAGAGTGGTTGCTCTCCAAGTGCCGAATCATCTTTCTGCCACTACATTTCAAGTAAACACTAGTCCAGAGCTCTTATTAAAGGCAACAGGACTCTCCCTTCCTTAGCTCTGCAATCTCAACGTCTCTTTCATGTTACTTAAAAACATGACGTAGTTTCTTCCTTTTTCCTTTTAGGTTCAGGATCCTTCATAGAACAGTCTAAGAAATCATAATTGATGCTAAGACTTTGCTGTGATTTCCAGTTTATGTTTTCAGATTTTGTATCTCAGACATATTTCCCCCCCTTTTTGATACATGATAATTGGATATATTTGTAGAACACTGATAATTCGTCACATTGATATAATGTGTAAAGATCAAATAAGGGCAATTTATATTTCTATTGCCTTATGTATTAAGCAGTTCTAAGTGTTTACAGCCTTCAAGTTCCTCTTGTTGGTTTTTCACTCACAACATAATAGGTAGCTGTAAATGGCACTCATCCTATTTTTGTTTTAGACCAGCACTCATTCCTTTGATGTAACAGTAATTTGGTACTAATTATCTACTTTCCCTCCCTGCCCATTCCCCTTTTCCCCCTCTAGTAAGTGAGGAAAGATTCAGCCCTCTTCTTTGACATGTATGTTATTTAGCTTCTACATATGAGTGAGAACATACTTCTTGTTTATCTCACATAACATAATGTCTTCCAGTTCATAGAGAGAAACCTTCTGGAAGAGTTTAAGAGAAACCTCAAATGTGTCAACAGGATTTCATTGCCTTGTGAAGGGTATTTCTTGGTCTGCAGAGCAGTTGATCTGTGGGTTATATTCCGGGTAGGCAACCAGAAAGAGCAGGTCACCCCTTGGGACTTGATGACACTGTTGTCATTTAGATGGCAAACAAGGCATGAAATACTCTGTCACAGAGCTCAACATCCACCAAATGGGGACACAAAACCCTTCACCTTTGGGTATAACCTGAGATTGCAGTATTAAATTATGTCATGTGTCTGGTATTCCTGGACTCAGAACATGTGGGGTTTTTTTTATGGCTTCCAAAGAACATGTTCAGTGAAAAACTGCAGAGAATAGATGAATTCATATGAACGTTGAAACAAAAGCTCCAGAATTAATGCATCTCCAGTGGTGCATAATTGATCATTCTTTGATCCTTGCATTTAATACCTAAGGGTCAGATGATAATATGAGTACAGAATAAACTTGATATTCAAGGAGAGTAACAGACCTATATCTATAGTCTTTTTAGTAGACAAACTGGCTGTTTCCCACATCTTACTCTTGATAGATCTCTAACAGCCCAGCCAGTAGCTAAGCAACAAAAGAAGGGAGCTTTTAGGGATGGGAGTGTGCTTGTTTGTTGGTTGTTTTAATGGGTTCTTTTTTGATGATGACTTCTCCGTGATCATATTTATGGAATGAGTCTGAAGTTGTAATACTTCTTATGTGGAAGAATTGCTACTTCTCTTTATTTTTCCAGTTACTTCAAATATTCTCAGATTCCTTCACTTTTTTTTTTTTTTACTAGCAATAAAATAAAGGATTTGCTTTGCTCATACTGGTGTCATGGATTAGTTTCAGCTCAAGGTGACAGAGAAGTTTGGGGAAGAGAATAGTCATTCATTATGATGGAGTGAACTTCATTGTCCTTCTTTTGGTTCTGGATGTTCTTAGCTGTACTCACTGTCTCAAGCACTACCATGGCAGATGTGGTCAGTGACATATGCACAATGATGCTTCCAATAGCACCAAGTAGCTCCCATAGACCTCCTTGTATCCTGATTGCTGAATGGAAATGGAGCTGTGTAGGTGGAAGTTTCTTTCCCGCCTGCTTGTTCCCAAATACTTGGCAGCCACCTCTTAAATAATTGACTCTGAGGCTTAATATTACCTATAAGTGCTTGGCTGGTAGCTCAGGCTTATTAATAACTAGCTCTTACACTTAAATTAACCCATAATTCTTATATAGGTAAGATTTATATATTTAGCCATGTGGCTTGGTACCTTTTCTCAGTTTGACATTCTCATCTTGTTTCCTCTGCATCTGGCTGGTAACTCCTCACCCCACCCATCCTCTTCCCAGAATTCTCCTAGTCTGCTAGCCCCACCTATACTTCCTACCTGGCTACTGGCCAATCAATGTTTTATTAAACCAATTCGAATGACAAATCTTTACACTATACAAGAGCATTATCCCATAGCAGGGCTGTGATCTCTTTTTTTTTTTTTTTTTTTTTTTTTTTTTGGTTTTTCGAGACATGGTTTCTCTGTGTAGCTTTGCGCCTTTCCTGGAACTCACTTGGTAGCCCAGGCTGGCCTCGAACTCACAGAGATCCGCCTGGCTCTGCCTCCAGAGTGCTGGGATTAAAGGCGTGCGCCGCCCAGCTTGTGATCTCTTTTACCTTGATTCTCAACATGGCGTCCATCCACTGAGTTCCCCAAAGATACTTTGGAATCCTAATTTGTAGTACCTATGAGTGTGACCCTATTTGGAAACAGGATTTTTGCAGATGTGTTTAAGCTATAACTTAAGATAGGGTTAGAAATACAGTGGGATGTACCAGGAAGTCCTAAGTAGTAACCTTATAAGTAGATGAGTCATACACATGCACAGAAAGTCAATCCCCTGAGAGAACACAAAAACACATAGGTAAATGTGACATTGCAACAGGTCAGAGATTAGAGTCATGAGTCTGTATACAAAAACATGCCAAGGATTGCCAGCACTACCAGAAAGCGGATAGCAAGGTATTGGGGTAAATTTTCCCCTGTAGCTTTCAGATGCCTGTGGCTCTGATGATATTTTAATTCCACGCTTATCTCTAGTGCTGATAGAAATAAATTTCTGTTGATTTAAACCATACAGTTTGTTAAATCTACTCTAGGAAAAACTGTTATAGACACTACAAAAATAATCCAATCCCCTTGCTCCCCTTTACCGCCTTACTCAAGACCACTGTGATGGTTAGTTTTTTTTAAATATATATTAATATATAAACATATATTATCATACATATATATTTATTCTTCTCTCATACATTATATTCTAATCACAATTTTCCCTCCTTCTTCTCCTCCCATTTTCTACTTCCACCTCCCCTTTCCCCCATAAAATTTTCAACTTCACACAGTCTAGAATATCACTTGAGAATAAGGTCTCTGTAAGGAGTTTTCTAGATAAATTTGGCTTGTGGACATGTCTGTGGGGGATTTTTATTATTATGTTAACTGATATGGTTACACCTAGCCCACTGAAGGTAGCACCGTTTCTTAGGTAGGGATCCTGGATTGTATAAGTATAGAAAACAAGCTGAACACTGATAGGCATGCATGCATTCATGTCTCTCTGCTCTTGGTTATGGATGTGACTAGCTTCTTTAAGATCCTGCCTTAAGTTCCCCTAGTGATAGACTGGAATTATATGCCAAACAAACCCCTTTTTCAGTAAGTTGCTTTTTTGTCAGGGTATTTTAACATAGCTACAGAAATGAAACTAAAATAACTCATTTCTTCTTGAGTAGGACCCCTTTCATTGAACTTTTGAAAACAGGAGACTAGCCATCTTCCTGGCGTTGAAGAGGATGAAGAAAACGTCATTACTGTTTTGTATTTTTAATGTATTACCTTACATTTGTAAGAGTCAAGAACATGTTAATAATTCCAAATATTAAATGTCAAGGTTTCCTGACCTTGTTCATATTGGCATGTTTATCAATGAATGTTTCTTGGGACTCAGACTTGTCAATTATTTTCAGCGAATGTAACTAAATTGCCTCCCCTGCACAAACCCATAGAATAATATAGCCTTAGTCTTCAATAAGCAACCAATCCAGAGAGATATACTTATGTAAACATGTTTATAAAGTGTGGCACTATTGCACTCAAGGTGTAATTACTAAGGGTAAAGGAGTAGACCCAGTCACGAAAGTCTTCATTTACAGGACATTTTGAACTTCATTGTTAAGGATGGGTAGAAAAACAGAGTAAATTAAGGTTAGATTATAAAAGTGTTGGTGTGTGTATGGGCTAGGTCTTGTACTACAGGTTTCTCTGTATCTTCTCATCAAATCTGGGAGTTAATGATTTGTCCAGCACTGCTGACGAGTCTGAAAAGAAAACATAAACAATTTGTTCAAGAAATTCAGATGGAAGGCTAGAGGCTCTAGTTAAAACCAGGAACACAACCTTTGTTCTTCCAACTACAGTGTGCAAATTAGAAAAACAAAACCCAAAACAGCAACAACAACAAACCAAACCGAACCAAACAAAACAAGGGACCATTTGGGGATCTTGTAAATGGGTGTGGTAAGGCTGGATAGAGGCTTCATTGTGTTCCAGAGATTGGATACAGAATGACTTGGCACTGTAAGAAGGAGCTGAATTGGGTGTAAAAAAATTAGGAATCCTATTGGAAATGAGAGACCTTTGTGTAAGCTGACAATCAGTTTGTGAGTTGATAGTTGAAAAGGATGAAAAAGCAGAGTAGTGACTGCAACGCAGCTGACTTGAGTAATGATTTGAGAATGCTCTGACTCCCTGAGGTTGACGAGGGATAGAAGAACACATTCTGGAGAGAAAGATAATGAGTTTGTTTATAGCTGTGTTGAGTTTTAAGTGCCTGGTGGAAGATGTCCAGCAAACAATTGCAAATGTTGGTCCGCAGTGAAGTCAGAGCCAGAGATCCATTTATGATTCATCAATAGGGTGGTGCAGCCAGAGTGACATTTTATGAGACACAAATCTCATTCTTGTGTTCCCACTAAGTCCCTGGAACAATTACATGATACTCTTAAGAGAAAAAAAAAATAGATCTTTACTGTTGACACAGATCTCAAGACACTGTTTTGTCTAGTTCTGACAAGTGTCCAGCCTCATCCTCATATTTTCCCACATGTACAGGATGTGTATTTCAGTTCTCAGAGACATATCTAAGACTCCTCTTTTAGTCAGTTACCTCAGTTCAGGTCACATCCCTAATGATCATACAGATCTGTCAGATCTGTCGACAAATACATGCACACACACAAATGCATACACACACACACACACACACACACACACACACACACACACACACATGCATACCAACATGCACATGCAAATCTGTATACATCATAAGCATTGTATGCATGTACATGCACATACACATGGTTAGCTATTAATTAGTTGGTCCATAGATAGCCAACATACTATCATTTTTTAATTAGATGTCTTCTATGACCTTATAGTAGAGTAAGTTGCTCTGATCCCTCATTGTCAAAGAATACTGAATTGTGTTGAATAATCTATGATTTAGTTTTCTCTTCTGTTATAAGTTGCTTATCATCTGTATTGGTTAATGTTGTAAGCTTGGCAGGATGAAAGAGACAAGTCTTTGGTCATAATTGTTAAGGATTATCTTGATTTGACTCATTGAGATGGGAAGACTCATCCCAAAAGTGGTAGGTCATTCTCTGAGCTCCATTTCTGAGCAAACTATCTGAGCATGAGCATTCCTAGTTCTCTGCTTCATGCCCAGCTACCTTAAAGCCTGCCACCTGGCTTTCCTCACCATGAGAGACTTTATCCTCAAACCATGAGCCCAGGTGTACCCTTTCGTTCTTACATTGTTTTGCCACTGAATTTTACCGCAGCAGCAGGACACATACCCAATACATCAGAAGAAGTAAGCTATCTAAATTTTTCTCTTTCTTCCAGTACATCACCCGTCTTGAGAAGTTATTCTGAAATTATACAATGGAACATATTACTGAATGATGAAGTGAATGAATGGAAAGATGAAACAATGAATCAATGAACTTTGAGATGAATGACTTGGTGTTCTTGCAGGATTAAGTTATGCAAGATAGTCAAGGGCTGGAGTGTCTTCTTTATGGTGGACTTCGAATTCCTTCAACCTTTCCCCTGCCCCAAATAAGGATTACTGATTTGGTAAATTTTGAAGACTTCTTCAAACTTTTTGGTCTCTAAGATGAATGGAAGGTTTTTCCATTTGTGTCAAAGTCGGATTCTAAGTAAAATACAAGAGGAAAGCTCTGCAGTCCTTTCCATTATTGGGTGTCTGTCTCATTAGTTGATGCCAGTGTTTGGATAATTGACTTCTCATTAAGACCTTTCATTAGACTGTAATTTCTCTCTTTTACCTGCTGGCACAGAGTTTAGAATATACCGTTTGTCATTGCTTTCCTATTTATCTCTTCAAGGAAATTCACCTTCCCTCTGGTTATCACATTCTCATTTTTCTAGTTTTCATAAAAAATTTAATCTTATGCTAGCATTTTATTTTTTCCCCAGGGAAAGGCTTTAGCCATTGCTCCATTCAGCATTTTAAAAGCTTTATTTTTAGTGAACTGAAGGAGCCATTCATCAAGACTTTATTTTGCCTGCACTCATTCATTGCATGGAAGATTTAAATGCTTTTCATGGTATTTCAGGTCTAAGCCTAGTTGTTCATTTAATCTTAATATATTGAGAGTGAAAAAATGATTTATTTATTATTAAATAACGTTTTTCCCTGTAATTATGATTACAGGCATCTTTGATTTAATCCCAGGCAGCCAGTTCTAGGTATGTGTCTTAATTATGAGGAAATGGTGTGAAACACATAACTTGATTGTATCACATATATGCAACTACCAGAACAAAAATAACACGCAGTCAAATTGGCAGTATCATTCTCATTTATAAACACATGCCATTTTAACCCCTTATGCACAGGGCTTACTATATTTAACAACTTCAATCATTTAAACAACTTTTTAGGTTTCCCATGAGTTGTCTGAACTTTTCAAACAAGAGAGCATGAAATTTCAAATGATTATTCATATATTCTCCTTCATTTAAATTGTATTTTATCTATGCTAAAGAAAATACATTAAACAAAATGCACTATAAAGCACATTTATATAATTCTCCTATTGGAGTTTTAGTGATCATTCACTCCACTCTCCTTGCTCCTCCTAAGTTTTATATAATCAATAAAGTTGTTTGATTTTTTTCCCCAAACATCTATTTCAATGTGTTCATCCAAGTATCTCTCCATTTCCTTCTGTTCTTTTATCCTTGGCCATCTCAGGCAGAGCTGGGCAAATAAGTCTTAAGTACTGAGAGAGAGAGAGAGAGAGAGAGAGAGAGAGAGAGAGAGAGAGAGAGAGAGAGAGAGAGAGAGAGAGAGAGAATTGATTGCTCGGATACTAAGCCCCCCAAGAAATGAATAGGAAGGTTAGTAGAGAAGAGCAGTGGAAGCATAGGTTTTCCATTATAAATGGCACCAAGGAGAACACCACAGGAATGGGTCAAGAAGCAGGTCCACAGTGGTGATGGCAAGGGATTTAGGACAAGTCCTTTGCTCCTGATGATAACATATATCTCAGACCTTTACACATTCCTTGCTCTCCACCGCTATTGCTGCTCAGTTTTCATCCCCACACTTCACTTTCTAGCCTATACTTGAAGTCTCCTGAAAACAAGAATCTGGTTTTTCCCCCCTGATCACCACTACATAAACTATAATTAGCACATGATAGATACTAGACGTGAATCTATGAGTCTAGAGTTGTACTGTGCTCACTGGAGTTTTAATCATTTTGAATTACTCCTTTGCTTTCGCAACTCTCTTGTTTTCTGCCCCTTCAGTACAGTGTCATATATCTTTCATTCCTATGTTCTGATGGTTATTCATTCCAGTCCTACCACTTCGACATGCATATCTGAGAACATCAAGATAGCATGATCCATAATCTTGCAACACTATGGCATCTGTAACACTATAGGCCACAATGTGAGAACAATTGAGAGAGCTGAAATATAACTCAAGATGATGAATCTGTTTTTGAGATGTTGATATTTTATCTTAGGAAATGAAAAATCATTGTTTCATTTCAGTGTGGTGAAAATCAGTTAGAAGATTTACTTATGTGATGAGGTAAATAGCTAGGTTTGGTAATGTTTGATACTCCTTGATATATAATTCTAATGGCAATAGGATATAGATAGGGGAATGACATAACCCAATTAATATATAACTATAGATGGATATTATATATGCATACATATATCATGTGTATATGTGTGTTTGAGTGAGTGTGCTATATATGTGAATCCACACCTTCTGGGTCTACAGAGGACTATGTCCGCTTACCTTTTTGGCAAGTCTGGCTGCCCATCAAGCTCCAGCAATCCTCTTTCTCTCACTGCAGCGCTGGGATTATGGCCATGTATAGGGCCATGCCCAGCTTTTTACATGGGTGTTATGGATTGAATTCAGACTCTCACGCTTGTGTGCAAGCACTCTTAATAACTGAGCCATCTTGCCAGCACCCAATTTATATTTTGAAAAAGAACTTTTGTTCCATTTGGAATACTGGTTTATAGAGAAGAGTAGGAAAAAATTGCTTAGGAAGTCTTAATAGCAGCATTGGAGAGAAGCAGGTATATTGGATGTGGTCTGGTGTAGAGAGGAAAAACTTTGCCAGGAGTTTGTGAATATAGAGCTGGGGGAGAATGAATGAGACTGGGGAAACTAGGATGTCTATCAATTTCTGACTCTGAGGTTGAGTGGATAAAGGTAGTGTTTGCTGAGACGTGGCATACAGGGGTGGAAACAAATATATGTTTTATTTGACTTGAGTTACCTAATTCAACTCAAAAAATATTAGGCTTCACTTGGAGCCAAATACATACTTTATTTTGTCAGGACCAATATGAATGTGCCGAAGCAAATGATGAAATATGGATGCCATCTTCTTGTATCACAAACGGAAGTGTAGTTTTCAAAGTGGTGAAAGCCATCTTGGAACTGGATGTCATGTGGTAGAGTTTGGAAACATGGGAGGAAAGTGACTATATGCTGCTCTGAATGGTGTGTGTGTGTGTGTGTGTGTGTGTGTGTGTGTGTGTGTGTGTGTGTGTGTGTGTGTATGAGTATAAAATTTCCCTAGAATGCCCTTGAATTGAAGGCAGACCTATATTTTCAAGTTTAATCTGTAGGAAACCTTACTCATTTTTCCTCAAACCAAGCCCTAATCATTTTTCTCCAAGCCATTTTCAAAAACAGTATTTTACAGGAATACTCATCAAGTTGCAGACAGACCAATTCTCTTTTACTTAAAATGAAAATAGTCTGTTATACACTTAGCATCAGCAAATGTTTTCATAATCCCAAGAATATATTCACTCTCCCAGGTTTTGCCCCTATCTTCCAAAAATAGAGAGCATCCCTGTTATTCTCAGACTTCAATAATACACAACAAATATAATAAAGCACTAGTTACAAAACCATATATTTTTCCATACATACAAACAAAGGAGTTGCATAGGAGCTGTGAAAGGGATAGCTTTTCTTATGATGCTGAACATTCCAGAAGCCCATCTGAAAGTTGAAATTCAAACTAATAAATAGCAATCTTAAAATTTTTCACATCCTTGGTGATCACACTACAATACAACATATTTTTTGGATAGCACCAAATAGGATCAATTTTTCCCTAAAATGAATCAGTTGCCTGCTTTTAGTTTAATACAACATAATAATGTACACACACTCCAAAATCACTTAAAAGGAAGAAAGAAAATTATTTTCAACTTTGAGAAAGGGAAAGTAATTTGCAATCCAGTAGAAAAGAAAGAGAAGTAGGAGAATCAAATGTTTTACTCTGTTCCCAGAGAGTCTTTGGAACACTGGCATATTCATTACTTTCTTCTGCATTAGTTACTTTTCTATTGCTGTGATAAAACATCATGACTAAGGCAACTTACAGAACAGTGGTTCTCAATTTGTGGGTCTTGACCCCATCAGAAAACATAGATATACATTATGATTTCTAATAGCGGCAAAATATAACAGTGATGAAGACCCAGTAAAAATAATTTTATGGTTGGGGGTCATCTCAACATGAGGAACTGTATTAAAGGGTCACAGCTTTAGGATGGTTGAGAACCACTCGACCATCAGAGGACTGAGCACGTCTATAATATAGAAGGAAAGGTTCTTTTGGGCTTGTGGTTCATGTATTGAATCACAGAGAAAGTAAACTGGACATGGAATGAATCTTTAAACTCTTAAAGCCTACCTCCAGTGACTTCCTTCCTCCAACAAGGCTGTACCTCCTAAATCTCCTAAATACTGTTATCCACTGGAACCAAGTATTCAAATGCCCAGTACTGTGAGGGACAGTCTCATTCAAACCAGCACAACTAGTAGCCTTGTTTTAAGGTAACAAAAGCCAGGGAATATAATCCCAACTTTCTTTGAGATTGATGCCTTTGAAACACTTGTTTCTCTCATCATTTCCAGAGAATATGCTCCTCTGTAGCAGGCTTTTTCTTTTTTGTTTGGGCCATCAACCAGCTCCCAAATCATGACATGAAGATTTCTTATAGGTTATGAGTGCTTAGCCTAGCTTAGGCTCCTTTCTGTCCAGCACTTTTATCATAAATTAACTTGTTTCTCTTTATCTACCTTTTGCCTCGGGGCTTTTTACCTTTCTTTTTGTATATTTCACTTTCATTGCTTCTAGTGTCTGCTGGCTGCCTGGCTGGCCCCAGTCATCTCCCTTGTCCTCTCTTCTCTTCTTCTTCCCATTCCTCTACAGCCTAGATTTCTCCTCCTATTTATTCTTTCTGCCCACCAGTCCCACCTATCCTTTCTCTGCCTAGCTATTGGCCATTCATCTTTTTATTAGACCAATCAGGTGCCTTAGGCAGGCAAGGTGAAACGATTGCAACACATCTTTACATAATTAAACATAAATGCAACATAGCCAAAAGTGACATACCTTTGCATAGTTAATGTAACATTCTGCAACATAAACAAACGGGACACATCTTTGCTTAGTTAAAATAATATTTCATAATATTCCTCCCTAGGGTAGACACCATGAGAATTTCTTTTCAGGGACCCTAAATATTTCAATGTATAAAATGTGTTACTCATTCACAAAGGAGTTACTTGGCATTCAATTTACTTCAATTATTTTCCACCTTTGGTTTTTCGTTGATCATAACTGTATTCACTATGCTTTAACAAAGTGTGGGCTGGCTGGTGGCTTCAGCTCAGCCTTTAAGGATATCTATTTATTGACAGATTTAAATGGGATGTGATTCTGTCATGAGGTTTATAGAGTGATAACATTAATTTTATCAGTTTGCTGACAGATTAGCTAAATTTATCAAATTTAGAAGAACTAGCTGTATTTCTTTCTCCTTCATTTTTTGTATGTATATAGGGTATTCGTGTGTATGTACGCAAGGTGCCACGTGCAAGTGGAGGAATCCCTTCCTCCTCAAGTCTATAAAAAGAAAGCATATGTCATCAGCAGAGAAAGGAAAAGTTGAGACAACTGAATTGGCACCTCAGGATCACAATATTGCAAAACTCCCCTTTTAATCTCAGATATAAAAGAGATTAATATTTAGGTAGATATATTTTGTATGTCTGAGAATTTAGTAGTTGTGTATTCTATGATAAAAACTGGAAGATATAGGAATCCTGCTGCCTATTCACTAGTATTTTCTTCTTCCTCTGTCTCCGTTATATATTATATACTTTTAAGAACTCTTTTGACAACTGTATCCAATAATTTGAATATTAAATAATTTATCCCCAGTTTCTCTTAATGAGATTTTAAAAAGATTAGAAGATATGTTTGAAAGTATCATCCATCTTAAAAATGCCAATTTGACCTTGAAAATAAGCATTGACCCACATTTTCAGTGACTGCAAGTCTCTCTGAGTTTATAACTTTCTGTGACAAATAATATATGAAAGACCAATAGAAATCAGATAGTAAAGCAAATTCAATATAGCAAAATTAACAATTATAAAATAAGACATAGCTATTTTCATTACATAAACATGTTTTACATTTAACACACACTGCAGAACCATAAATGTTGAAGGAATACATATACACATGTACTGAATTACAAAAAGGGTCTTGGAGAGTATTAATATTAACTAGTAGCATAGGCCAATGTTCAACTAAACCTGTCCCCTCTCTCATTATAGTCTTACCTTGTCTGAAGCAATGTACAACAATTATGTTGCCTTTGGAATGAATTCAGCTGACTCCTACCAGCAGGAGTGCAAGCTTCATGAGAGCACTAAGGTCATTTTTGCATCTTTGTTTACTGACTTGTTTACAGTGCTTGGGATGATGGATTCCTTATAGTAAATATATACTACATACTTGGTATAGCGATGGATGAGCAGACCACAGATTATTTTGGTGACAAGTGACATGGACCATGGTCTAGTCAGTAGTGTTGTATTGAGGTAGGTCAACTTCCTCATTTGGATCATTGTTCTATGGCTTAGCACAAAGAGGAAGATGAAGGAGATGTATCTGAGAACTTGGTACTATTTTTGCTATAAATATTCTGTGAATCAAATACTATTCAGAAGAATTTATTCAATGAATTGGGAAAGAAGAAGGGAGTAGGATATGAAAGGGTGCGAACCATGAACCCTAACACAGTGCACAAGCTGTCTGGATAAGGGACAAAAAGAGTGGAGGGGTATTCTAGAGGCAAATGCCCTGGAAAGGATAAGTAGAGGCAAACTGTTCCCAATACCATCTTTAAAACCCTCAGAAGATCCTGAGTTAAAACCTGAAATGCCTACTGTCTGACATGAAATGTCCTTAGTTACTATTTTTCCCCCATGCTACTTTTATGTCCCTGTGGCTGCTGGTGCCAGGGGCATGCACACCAAACTGATCTGCTTAAAGATTTATTGAGAGGTATTAGCTTATCAGAACTCAACGGCATAATCAGAAAAATTGGGACTTGGGGTGGATATATCAAAGATGCCTTGTATACATATAAAAAAATTAAATATAAATAAAAAAGTATATTATAAGGGGAAAAAAGCGTTGGAGAGAAATCTATGGGTAACCATAAGAATGACTTGGTCTATACCCACTTTTTCAAAAAGCCTGCTTTCCATAATACAAAAGGAATGTATTGTGTGCATGACGAAGTTACCTGCTCAAAAGTTGGAAAAACAGAAGTCTAAAGAAATTATATCCCATTTGAAGCAACATTAAAAATCTAATATAATCCTCTTCTGAGTAATCATTTAATTATGGCATTTAATAATTTTATTTTTATGAAATACATCAAGTACAGAAAAGTGACTAAAATATCAACAGATTCTTACTTCCTACACTTATCCATTAATCTTAACTGTTCCAAGGGAAGATATTTAGAAAGTAATACTTTGCAAAGCTCATCCTTCTGGGGGCTGCCAGCCTCTCTTTCCCAAGCGCCTACTTCAGCATTTTATTTTATTTTATCACACTAGCCACCTTGTAGTTATGTGCATTTCAGTATGTAGGAGTAAGCTGGCAGGGGAAGGAAAGAAGAATGCATTTTGCATTCAGTTGTACAACAGTTTTGAAGCCTGGCTGGCAGCAATATTGTGGACAGTAGATCTTTCAAACAAGCAGACCCTTGTCTGTTCCTTCCTTCTGTAATTGTTGGCAGGGTTCTCTGTTGTGTGTCTTGTTTCTTCAAACTTAGAATGAATAAGCTAGGATACAGGACTAATGTAAAAAAAAATTACAGTCTTTGTTGACTTATTCAGCTGACTGTGTGTACTTAGAAAAGAGAAAGAAGCACTTTCAGAAGTGTTGTGTAGACATACCTTTAGAATTTGGAACAAGTAAGATGCAGTAATTTCAAAAGGAATCAGTCTCTGGACTCTACAAAGTTTACTTTCTGCAGAAATATATCCTACTGACCACAAGAAAGTAAAATATGAGCAATAGAATATAGACTACAAACACATTAACCTATTGACCTAACATAGACCAAAACATATAGCAATAGAATCAAAAGAGACTTAGCAGATGGCCTGAGGGACAAAATATTTGCTTTGCAAGCATGGAGACCAGAGTTCATAATCCCTAGCACTCATATAAAAGACCAGGTGGGGCAGCACACGTCAGTAACACAAGCACTGTCTTCTTTGGTGGAAAAAGCATGTACTATGTGTATGACAGATGAGTCCCAGGGGCTCACTAACTAGCTAGTATTGCTAAAACAAGGAGTTCCAGATTCAGTGAGAGACTGTCTCAAAAGACCAATCTGGTGAAGACGCAATTGAGGGTTCTACATTTACACCCATGTTGAGTCCCCCCCACACACACACAATATACATACAAACACAAATACACATACAAACACAAATTATAACCAAAAAATAAATGTCTTGAGCTGAAATGAGATATTATTCACAGATATCCGAGATAAGCCTTTTCTTTTTCGTAGGAGGGCCATAAGGAAAAAGATCCGTCTAATGTTAGAGATTCAAATTCTAATTTGGAGAGTTTGTCTCTGTTATATAAAGTTTGTATGATAGGATGGACTGAAACAGGAGCTGTTGTTGTTGTTTTCTTCCAATAGAGTACTCTTTGTCATCCTTTGAACAACTGATATTTGAGGTCAAATAATGTTGTTGTAAGGGTCTGTTTTTTGAATTGTAGGATGTTTGACATCATCCCTGACTTGGACCCAATTGATGTTCATCATACTCCCCGTCCACATGCAAAACCCCAAATATCCCCTGATATTGCCACATATCCTTGGAAGACTCTCCTGGTTGGAATTACGGCACTAGACAAAGGCATGACCCACGCTGACCAGAAGGAAGTTCTGTACATGTAATTGACGTTTATTGTTTGTATCAAACCTGCAATGCACATTTCCGAGTAGTCTAAGTTCAGGCCTTTTTGTTCCATTGGACATTTTTGAGTGCCTTAGGCATGTGCATGGAAGAAGGCAGAGTGGTGGCCCATTGCTTAATATGAGAGTCCACCAGGCATCTCCCCAGACTTTGAGTCTTCTAGCCTTCACTCTCTGGTGATTTCTTTCTATTTGCCATGGAAGTGACTGTCTCCTTTATTCTGAGGAAAATCAAAATTTCTCTTGACAGTGTAAAGTCTTAAACTTGCTCTCATTTTTCCCTCCACATCATGACAAACATTTTACAAAAGTAGTATTCAGTCTCTGCCTCCACATCCCTATGGCCCATTTTTTGAGGGGAGACATCCCATTTGCTTAAGCTCCACTAACATAATATGGCTCCCCCAACTGCTGTCATTTAGCATCCCACTAATCACTTAACTGACCTTTCTTAAACTAGACTTCAATGGAAAGCTGATCCTCTTGATCACAGCTCCCCCATGTTATGATGTATCAGAATCATTGGCCGGCTTCTTAAGATACAGCATTCTGGGCCTCAAACACAGAGCTGCCGGTATATCTGCTCTATGTAGGGTTTGATAATCAAACTCATAACATGTTTGCAGATGAGATTCATTACAGGCCTGAGGCTCACAATTCAGGAGCTACAGTTTCATTCTTATCTTTGAGTGCTTCACTTGGTCCCATTAATACCAAAGTTTCTTATTCTTACATCCCATTGAAAGTTTTAATCACATTTTCTAGTTCTGTCTACACCTTACCTCTAAATCAGTAGTTCTCAAGTAGGACAATGCTGCCCTTACCCAACAAAACATTCTTTAATGTCGGCAGACATTTTAAATTATCAAAGTCACCTGGGAGACAAGGGGAAAGAGCAGGCATTCCAGGATCAGCTGCCACTAGAATTTAATGGGGAGAGGTCAGGGACTGTGTTTGACATGCCATGAAGAACAGGGCATCCCCTTGCAATAAAGAATTAGCCTTAACAAAATGTCAATAAGCCCAAGATTGAGAAGTGCTCCTCTGAACATGGCTATTCTCCAAGGAGAATGGTCTTGGATTCCCATTGGGATATAAGTCTCTCTCTTGTTGCTCTCAGGCATGCTCAGCTTCAACTCTCACATCTCTGGAAATGACTCCCTAAGGTATTATCTCTAAATAAGACATTACTCTTATGTCTGGCCTAGATTTCCAACTTCCTGATAAAATATCAACCAAATGAGCCATCAGCCTCATAAGTTTAGTTTGCACCAAACTAAGCTGAACCTTACTGTAGGAGACTTTATTTCTCTAAGCGTTAATTATTTGATAAGGTTTATCTTTACACCTTTTGACTTTCATTACTCATACAAATGATAAAAGATAATACCTTTTAGAAAGGGAAGCATAAAATCATAGTTTGATTCAGAAATATTTGTCTGGCAGTAATTGAGGCATTCACATATGTTCAGCAAAATCCTCCTAATGTAAGGTATTATAGTAGGAAAAATACATCCATACATTCCAAGCAAAAGTAAATGTATCAGTTTGCCTAGACCTTAATACAGATTTCCTGGATATTAACCTCATGATTTAAGCTTCAGACTATGACCATATATAAGAATATGATCTCAAAAGTAGAATGATTCTTTCATCCACTTCGTGTTATAGGAAGTCATCATATATTTTGTTATTTGATGGAAATGTTATTTATATTGCTCTTCTTTGAGGATGCTGAAAGTCATAAAAGTAGTAGTTACCGCCGGGCGGTGGTGGCGCACGCCTTTAATCCCAGCACTCGGGAGGCAGAGCCAGGCGGATCTCTGTGAGTTCGAGGCCAGCCTGGGCTACCAAGTGAGTCCCAGGAAAGGCGCAAAGCTACACAGAGAAACCCTGTCTCGAAAAACCAAAAAAAAAAAAAAAAAAAAAAAAAAAAAAAAAAAAAAAAAGTAGTAGTTACCATTTAGCACTTACTAAGCACCAGCAAAAGCACTTTGTATCCTATATCATGTGTAGTAAACCTATGAAGTAGATTTTATCAGCATGCATTTTATCTTATGCACCCATGGAAACAGTTGATTAAAATGAAGGAGGGCTGAGGAGACAGTTCAGCTAGTAAAATGTTTGCTGTGCATGCACAAGGACTCATGTTCAATCTCTGGAACCCACATAATCCAGGCATGTGCACTCATAATCACAGCACGGAGAACATAGAGACAGTTAGATGTCTCCAGAGTTTTGGTCAGCCAGCCTCATCCAATCAATGAGCTCCAGCCCAATAATATAACTCAATCCAAAACAAAAACAACAACAAAAACAAAAAAAACAAGATGAATAACAAGAATGGCACATGGAGAATAGTACTGAAGTTGACCTCCAACATCAACATTCAAGAGCATACTCATTCATTTATACTCACACCCATATGTGCATTTGCACACACAAACATGCACACACAGACTCTGTCTCTGTCTCTGTCTCTGCCTCTGTCTCTGTCTCTCTCTTTCTCTCTCACACACACATACACACAAAGAATAAGAATACAAGGAAAGGCATCTAGATCATAAGTGATATAATGAAGTAAGGTATGAAGACAGGCTTTAATAACTAAATTCTTACTACAAATCACTGCCACATTGACAAGAAATTGCTCTGGGAACATAGTTATCAGTACTTGGGTTTCTCAAATAATAAAACACATTCTCCAGAGCATCTAAGACCTGGGTGGGAAGAAGAGGCCATCCACATTATCCCTGGGTCTCCAGGGATGGTGGGTGTGGTCTGCCATTACAGCATAGCTATAATGTCCTCTAGAAGCCCTGCAGCTGGCTAATGGAAGCAGACACAGGGGAGAGATTTTCTTTGTGGGAGTTCATTACAGAGACGTCTACAGACTGCTCACTCTCTCCTTGACACCCTTTGTCTTCTACAGCTTCCATTTCTTAGTTATAATGGATGCAAAATTACTGCAGCATTTTGTTCTGCCAGGCTGACCCCATTACAAATACAGCATGCTCATAAAGCTCTGGCTTAGTTACTATTTGCATGTTCAAGACTCCTGTGAGGCAGGGAGGTGTGAGGTTTGGCCACAGTTCCAGACAAAGTGAACGGCTGCATCATTTTCAAAACAAGGAGGCCAGCATGCTTTTTGAAATGGACATTGTTTTGATCACTGATGGAGTGATCCCTACTTATTTCCCTCTTAATGGTGATTTTCCTCTGGTCTGTGAATGGTCATTAACTGAAAGCCAGGTCAGAAGTACCAGGAAATCATCATTTCCCATGTAATAGTTACTGGAACTGGAGGAGACTTCATTTTCACTTCACTGTCTCTTGATAGCACGCTGTAAAGACACAGCAAAATATGTAAGAGGAGGGGAGCATTAAATTTCTCGGGAGAGAAGAACTTGGGATGGCAGCGATACTCAAATTCTACTGTCGTCAATCTTTCCTCCTTTTCCTCAGGCCTTCTCAATGTTGTTTGCAACACCCGTCCTACCACACCTGGTGATGATCTTTATTGGGGAACATGGAAAAATTAGTTGGAGCAATAATTTGTATTCCTTTATCTACTGGGAGGAAAGTATATTCATTTACTTAGTAAAAACTACTATGTGCTTACTCTGTTCTACTCCTCATTGAAAGCACTAGACATATTAGCAAAAATAAAATGACTCCTGGCTTAGAACTTATATCCTGGTAGTTTTTACCAGAAAGCAGCCACATGTATAATAGACTTGCTCATGTCTTTTGCTTATTTTCAAATTCTCCCTATATCTCATTGTACTATTTCACACATTTAATAAAAGATCCTAACACACACACACACACACATACACACACACACACACACACACACACACACACACACACACACACACACATTTTAGTGATTGTCTTAGTTACTTTTCTATTACTATGACAAAACATTGTAGCCAAGGCAACTTATAAAAGGAAGTGTACAGTTGGTCTTACAGCTTCTGACTGTTAGAGTCAATGATGGCAGAGCCAAGACATGGTGGTAGGAACAGCTAAGAGCTCACAGTTCTATCTGGAAGTAGGGAGCAGAGAGAGGTCATACTGGGAATAGTAGGAATTTTTTAAAAACTTGAAACTCACTACCAATGACACACCTCCTCCAATGAGGCCATCCCTCCTCATCCTTACCAAACAATTATACCAACTGGGGACCAAGTATTCATACTTACGAACATATGGGGACCATTCTCATTCCAACCACCATAATGATGTTATATGTATATTAAGACCCTTTATATATGTATTATATAATATATATTATGTGTATGTGTATTGGTGAAATTATTAAGGCCACTCCACGTAGTTAAAAGGAGATTTATTTAATGGTGTAACTTACAAATTAAGGGATAGGTAGGTCGCGGGGTCTGGGGAAGGTGTATCGCAGTCCAGTTCTCTGGAGCTCTGCTTGGTCCACCTCTCCAGTCCAGGGTCCCGCAACAGAGAGAGCGCCCGCTGATCCAGCTCTCGGGTCCCCAGGCACCTCCCTTCGCCCCGCCTTGTAGGCGTGACAGTTGCCGAAGTCTCAATGCGGGTTGGAACTTTCAGATCAAAGCTGGAATGGCTACCCACTACATATGTGTGTGTGTTTGTTTGTTTGTGAAGCTGTCTACATGGAGAAAAGAACTTAGATACAAAGGTACAGACTCTCTTTCCTTTTAAAGTGAGTGCAAAAAATAGGAGTTATATCAAGCTGCAATAAAAAATTATGGATGTTATGAAATAAATGATAATTCCCTATTCCTTAAAGAAATATTTATATCTTGGGTCATAAACTTTCTTTTTTTATATGTTTTACCCAGGATAGTATATATGTCAGAAAATTTCCAATGTCATTTTTTCAAGTACATGGACAGATGTGACGGATAACAATAGTTGGTGGGTAGGAGTGAGTAAGAAAGATGAGAGGCTGAAAAGCATTTCCAGTCTTGGGCAGCACTTCTGTCTCTTCCAGCATTTGTCAGAATCTACTTATTAATCTGTCAGCATCAGAGAGATTGAAGGAGACACCTCCTCTCAAGGTGAGTCCTAAAGAAAAGGAAACTCAGGGGAAAAGGCATTGTTGGTGGACAGGGAAATGATCCTACCACAGTCTGGACTGCACCAGAAGAGGGAAGGACACCAACCCTGGCAGGGTGGAGAGGGTAAGTCATATCACACTGTAAGGATGCAGAGGTTGCAATAACAGTGGAAAAAGAAGCGTCGTCTGAGTTTTCTTGTACAAAAAAAAAAGCAGAACCATCTCAAAGATTCAGAGCGGATATTTGTGAAAATCTCTGGATCTGACCCATGCTGAGGCCCTGGCATTTCTGTAGAGAGAGGGGAAATCTCATCCCAGTGGGGAAGCACAAATCATCCACATTCATTGGATGAAGAAAACAAAAGCAATAACTCTTTCCTCAATGAAATTGTGCCCTTATCTCTGAATTTGGTATCCTTTTTGAGAAAGTGTGGATGGCTTTATAGCTTTATTTTACTTGTGAAAGTTTGAGCACAAACACACTTTGTAGAGGATTTTTGCCTGTCCATGCATTGGACACATAGTAAATTGGTTCTTTTTCCTGTTAATGGAGTCATGTGACAACTTCTAGCCAATGAGAGATGAGAAGAGCCATGCGTGTCCCTTGTAAGTCAAGCATTTAAAGGGTTTTAGGAGACCTCCTGTAACACCCTTCCTCTCACTGTGGCAGAATGCAGGGAGTGGCTCTCCACTGAGGTTCCCTCCTTAGAGGGTAACCATGGCAACACCAAGCAAAGCTTCTAGCCCATCCACAGTGGACCAGAAAGGAATTTTGTTGTTTTAAGAAAGTTGAGACAGTATAACCTGACTTTTACAAGGGACACAGTGAATTAGATGGAGAAGTAAGACATTTTAATGTTTAAAATGAATCATGGGAAAGTATATCATATCACAAACTTATTTTGCTACCTTTGTAACAGACTTCATTGAACTCACTCTCTTATGATTTTTTTTTTCTGTTTTTAGTCTTGGAAGTATATAAGTCCAACTTTAAATAGGCTGTACTAATAGAAACCCAATGGACTGGAGACTCTACTTTATACTTTGGAATCTGAGGGGGTTTTGGTGGGAGAGGTGATTAGAACCCTATGTCTCTTTGTCAGTGGCCAACCTGTTTAAGTCATGTATTCAAAGAGCAAACTCAAAATTTCTTCATTAAGGAAACATCACAAGGATGATAAATACCTCTAAGAAATGTAAAGTTAAATTCCAAACATAGTGCAGCTAACTTTTTGTTGTTGTTGTTTGTTTTGAGACAGTCTCACTATGTAGTATTGGCTAGCCTGGAACTCACTGTGTAGACGAGGCTGGCTCCAAACTCATAGCAATCTACCTACCTCCTCTTCCTGAATGCTGAGATTACAGGTGTGTAGCACCTAGCTGAAGTTTTCAAAGTCCTGATTGGTGATATTATATGATTCATGTCCGTCTTTAGGTGTCATACTCATTGTTAAAAAGCATGTATTCCTATTAACTTAGTAAAAATCAAAGACTCTCTAGCAGTTTCATCTCCACACAGATGAGGATGAAACCAGTGGCCATCATTCCTGTTGGTATGTCATACCAATGTTACCTACCGTAGGAGGCTGTGGTGAGTCTGTGTCCACCAGGCTATTAGCTGGGAAGCCCTGCTTTGACAAGACCCATCTCTTTCTTCCTTACCTACGATGCTTTGAAGGCAGCATCACTGCTATTTTCATTCACTTATTTGTACTCATTCAGTAGTTTCTAAACAGGCACTTAAACAGGCACAAACTAAAACATATAGGCCCACACAGTTTTCCAGTCCCCTACATACTGAAATCATTGACAAACATATTCTCTCATATTGATACTCCTTTTACTGCTGTGTTTTATGCCAAACTATACTTTATATTCACATTTTGTAATATCACTGTGCATCTTTTATGAACTTTATGTATGTCAACCAAAAGGAGAACAGTGAGTGATTATCTTATTAATTGGTCATAGTTAGTATTCTCATTGTCACTGATTGGCCAGTCAGATTTCCTTTAGGTAGCCTTCAGCACTTTGATATTTATAGACTCATCTTTCGGGCACTGTAGACATTCTAGACTCGTGGAGACGACTTTGTGTCCTACTCTGGGAAATAAGCAAACTCCAGGCATCCTGCATGGGAGTGTTAGCAGGAGACATGCTACTCTTTAAATTTAGTAGCTACAAGGTTAAAAAAAATACATTTCTTTCCAAGGTCATGAGTTTACCCTGAGTTTTCCCCAGTAGAAAGGCACAACTTTAGGTAATTCTTAAAAACTACTGGCTGGTTCCACTTTATGATTTTTATCTAGCTGGGCAGTATACAATAAATACCATAAGATTTTCATAACACACGCTGATGGGAAAATCAAAGTATATGAGGGTAAAGTGGTAGATGAGATTATAATTCATCAAGTATACATTCATACCCAGAATCTACTCTAAAACTGATGGATCCTCCTCACTATGTATTTTTAGTTTTTAATACATTCTACCCTTTATCCTTTGAGGGTATATTATTTTCTAAACAAAGAAAAATAAAGTGCCAACATTTTTAAGTAATGCAAAAAAAATTTCTGCCAGGAAGTAACTACATATTGTTTAATATCTACCTGGAATCTTTATATACAGCATATTGATACAGTCTTAAAAATGGCTACTTTTTACAACTAGGATGTATTTTCCTTTTGTGCTAACACTTTCCCTTTAGACTAAGGAGGATTTAGGGTAATATTATTGTGTCATATTTTTGCTTCAGTGCACTGCACTCTGGGGAAAATGAATAGCAGTGGACTTGTTACTTAAGTTTGCTCATGACCTCTCTCCTGTATGTATTATGGGTAGAATACAGGAAAAGAGAGACAAAGTTCTAGGGGAATATAGGTTCAAAGATCTTTCCAAAAAACATTAGCAAAAAGTGTTTCCAATATGCTTAAAGCATGCAACACATTTATCTATGTTAGAGCCATCAATTAAGGGTCCTGGATCCAGAAATGAGAAATGGGACAATATCCTAAGTAGATTTTCAAGGCAACTGGGAGTTCCTGCTTCCAGACTTCCTTCTACCTACCATACTGATATGTCCCATGCAATCATGGGACTACAACTTGATTGATACATTATAATTGAGAAATAAAACCTTTCTTTGCTTGTATGAATGCTCACTCTTACATAAAAGATCAAATCTGAATTTAGAAGGAATATTTTGGCCAAAGGTAGACCTTATGGCTTCTCTTTCAGCGATCTCACCTTTCACAGTTAGAGCCTCTATAACTCCACTTATTTCCAACTTAAGTTTCTCTTTCATCATTTTCCCCTTCTCTCTTTATTGACCAGTTCTCTCTTTCAGTTTTCCATATTTATAAAATGTTAGGGGAGTTTACCACTGAGAGGAAAGGGGACAGTTAGATACCCTGGTGACTTTGCTGCACTTGAATGTGTGATTATTTCCTCACAGGTTTTAAAAGCTCCGACTTGACTGATCATTGTTCATAATGAGTATCTGTAATATATGCTGAACATGTAACCAAGGTCTAGCAATTAAATCCCTACTTCATGAAAGTGCTCAATTCCTACAGTGTGGTAACTAAAATCAAACCTACCCATTGTTAGGTAAATCATGGTAGATGAAATCCAAACATTTTAGAACTACTGCCTGTGGATGCGTGCATCCGGAAGGGATGGTTTTTTGTTTGTTTTGTTTTGTTGTATCTTCAGCACCCTGTGCAACATACTTAGTCCCAGCTACTGCTGGGGTTGACTATGTTCTAGGACAATCATTAATCATGTCAATACATCTCAGAGTGGCTTTATTTTTTTATTTTTATTTTTTTTTGTTTTGGTTTTCGAGACAAGGTTCCTCTGTCTGTCCTGGCTGTCTTGGAACTCACTCTGTAGACCAGGCTGGCCTCACATTTAGAGATCTTCCTGCCTCTGCCTCCCCAATGCTGGGATTAAATATGTGTGTCACCACCCCCTGGCTTCCCAGGGCATTTTTTGTTGTATGGTACATTCCGTGTTGTAGCAAGATGTTTGGATCCATAGCTACTGACAAATATGTGCAGTGACCATGTGCAGAAGCCAAAAGAGATATTCACTATAGCTGTTAATGGGATAGTTTTCTAGAGGTTAGAGGCACTGGTAGAAGAAGCAGAAATAAGGAGTGGCATATGGGGACTGGCAGAGTACCCTGACATTTTGAGGAGTATTCCTACACCCTACTGTAGCCGGAGGGAAGGCTGGCTGAAAGAAGTTGGCCAGAGGCATGTTTTAACTTTGGACAATTTACGAAGAGAAGCAGTGGTATTAATAGTGTGCAAAATACTGGGAGGCATTCCCACCATTGGAGTGAGCCTGTGGCCCCTTGCAGGGTTGTTCCAGTTAGTATTCCCAAGCTCACACCCAAAATGGGAGAGAGGGAAGAGGACTGGGAACAACCCTTTGAGAAAGATTTTTAGTATTGTTTAGGAATCAAACAGTGTACATTTGTTATGGCATTATAACCTGAATTAGTGGGTGTAAAATGGAAATAGATACTTACTTGAAATAATGCAGAACTTGGGTTTCACTCATAGTCCAGCCAATTAAAGTGGTGTTTGACCATTCATTTGTAAACATTTGCTTGTTTTCTTTCAAACAGTTAGAGAGACCCTGTAGCAGGGGTGGCACAGTAGGCTGCATGTAGCCAGGGTCAGAGTATTACATCTTGAAATTTTCATGTGTAATTTTGTAAACTTTTCTAATATTCTTTGAAATACAAACGTGGTCAAAAGGCAGCTCTGCAGTTTGAAAATATTTATTTGTCTCTTTGTCTTTTAAAGTCAGGAGTGACTCTAACTTAATTTCATGGAAGTAATGGCAATATAATTTTTAAGGACGGAGTTCACAGTTTAGGAGAGGGTAAAGTATTTTTCCAATTCATCTTCCCCTTATTTTTATCACCATGCTGAGTACAGTAGCAAGAAGTGGGCAATAACTTACTTTTATTTAGAATACAAATCACAGAGTACCCTCCTCATGGCTGCAGCACCTGACTTTGTATGACTGTGTGGGGTGGGGTGCATGTGTACACGTGCGCAGGAGCCCAGGAAAGAATAGTCCCCACATTTCATCTATTATTCATTTCAATGTTTACTGTCAAGATGAGTTTTCCAATTTTCTATTGTTTCCCCTAAATGGAATCTCTCATGTAGAGTTTTAAAGCTGGGCTGTCTGCTAGGAAATAGCTGTATAATAAAACAGCCAAATAATAGTGCTATAACTCAAGTTATTCGTCCCTTCTCTCAACAATAGGCCCTAAAAGGCATCGGTATGTGTGGGTCTTAGTGAAACTCAGAAGGTAGTTATTGAGTGACTACTACATGCAGACTGCAGGTCTGTGGCTATGGAGATGGATATGAAAGTGTCCTCCTCTCAAGTGGCCTGAAATTTGCAGACAAGATAGATGTGCAAATGTATATTGTCTAGTGTGACTTCTAATAGAGTGCCCTTGGCATTGGAGAAATGGACAGAAGGGAAGATTTAGTTCTCTGAGGCTGGAGTAGAGCCAGGGAGGTTGTTTCGGCGGAGATTTAACTTAAAGTGAATGCAAAATAAATAAACTGGGTGGGCCAGAAAAGCAAAGGTTATGGAGGCAAAATGGTGCATTCTAGCTCTCAGAATTTTGATTCATTAAAACACTGCTTTCTCATGCTTATTTCCATCTTTGTTTTTTAATTATATCTAATAAGTGTTATAAGGATCTGTCTGATCAGGATAACGGGATGGCTGTATTCCCCCCCCCCCCTGCCTCCTACTTCCATATCACACCATTCCATGAGCACCAAATCTTGGTTCCTAAAATGGATATAGCCTGGCTCCAATTAAAAAAAGTTCCATGTACAGCTCAAATGCAGGCCTGAGACTTTTTCCATGTTACTTGAACTTGGTATTGATTATTTTGGCTCTAAGCACAATGCCCAATGGGATATGTTGGTTGTGTTATATGAGGAATAAGGAAAAAAGCATGCTAAAAGAAGTGAAGAGGCAGAGGTGGGATCAAGAAAGCCAGAAGTCCTTCCAGGTTTGTTGCTAGGGGTTAAAGAGACCAAGAGGTCCTCTTGCTGGTCAGCTCAGAGGGTGGCAAAGGAATATAATACAACAACTCAGAGTCACTTTGATGCCCTGAATAAGAGCAGCATGGTGCTTAGTGTCAATCATATTGTTTGCTTGTGCTCTCCATTCCTGGTCTCTACTCTGGCAGGTAGTATTTTTCTGGGAGCACACCAGGGGACAGATGACCCTGTGTGTGCTTATATTCCAGAAAGAGCTGCTGGGAGAATTAATCTCTACCCATTGAGGGTAAGCAGAGACAATGGCAGTGACTGTGGTTTTTCTTTAAGCAAGGGCATCATGCAGAGTGAAAGAGAACACGGCAGAAAACCATGCCCACATAATGAGACCCCCAGTGACACATACTTCCAGGAAAATTGGGATTTGGGTGAATATATGAACACTTTAGCATTTGTTCTTTGTGAAGGCAAATTTCCAAGAAAAGCCATCTAATTATATTACATATAACGATTATATATAATATATTAAACACAGCTCCTGGAAGTAGGCTAAGATTGCAGGGATTTAGGTGTTGCATCAGTCCATGAATCCCCAATCTTGGGACAACTTCCGATTTGAACAATGATCCCTAAAACTTTTATTGAGAGACAAGATGGAGGTCATTTATCATGCATAGGTCCCTCACGTGGAACTATCAGAACTACATACAGTTCATAGAAGCTGTGGCTTTCTATGCAAGACAGCATTGCAACTCAGACTAAAACATATGTAAAAGAAAAGCTTTGAATTGGATTATTCAGAACCTAAATCATTTAGGTGCTACTCATAGATCTGTTCCTAGCCTAATCATCATCAGAGAAGCATCACCCAACAACTGATGGAAGAGGATGCAGAGACCCACAGCCAAACATTAGGCAGCACTCAGGGAACCTCACCCCATGGAAGAGGGAAAGCAGGAGCCAGAAGGGCTGAGGACACCACAAGAACATGGCCCACAGAGTCAACTGAGCAGGGCTTGTAGAGGCTCACAGAGAGTGAAGAAGCAATCACGAAGTCTGCATGGGTCTGTTCTAGGTCCTCTGTGAATATGTTAGGGCTGTGTAGCTTGGTATTCCTGTGGGACTCTACAAGTGGGATGGGGACTGTCTCTGACTATTTTGCCTGCTCTTGGGACCCTTTCCCTCCTACTGGATTGCCTTATTCAGCCTTGATATGAAGGTTTATTCCTAGTCTTATTGTAACTTGTTATGCTATGTTTGGGTGATATTCCTGGGAGACCTGCGCTTTATTGAAGAGAAACAGAGGAGGAATGGATCTAGGGGAGATGTGGGGAGGGAGGGCAACTTGCGGGAGTGGGAAGAGGGGAAACTATAGTCAGGATATAACATATGAGAGATGAATAAGTTTAAAAAATTATTTAGGTTCTTAAATTATTATAAATGAAGCACAACCCAGCACACTCCACACAAATTGTCTTCCTCTAGTCACTTCTGTTCATCTGTAGACCTTAGCTTACCTTCTTGTTTTCAGGGACACCTTTTCTGACAACTGGAGCTAAAGGCTCTCATAGATGCCTGTTCTACCATACTGTTCTTTTTCTTTGGGGGTGTGTGTTTTTGAGACAGGGTTTCTCTGTATAGTTTTGGTACCTGTCCTGGATCTCACTCTGTAGCCCAGGCTAGCCTTGAACTCACAGAGATCCGCCTGGCTCTGCCTCCCGAGTGCTGGGATTAAATGTGTGCGCCACCACCACCCGGCTACCATGCTGTTCTTACATCATGTTCTTAGTATGCATTAGTACATACAGTCCTTTTTGTTTGTTTGTTTTTGTGTTTTTGAGACATAGTCTCTTTTTGTAGCCCTAGTTGTCCTGGAATTCACTCTGTACACTGAGCTGGCCTTGAGCTCACAGAGATCCACCTGCCTCTGCCTCTTGAGTGCTGGGATTAAAGGTGTGCACCACCACTGCCTGACTTACAGTTCTACATTCACCAGTGAGTTTACAATATACTTTCCTCACTATGAGAAATGAAGGGTCTGGGAAGATGACTTGGTGGGTAAAGGTGCTTGCTGACGGACCTGAAGAACTAAGTTTAATCCTGGAACCCACATGATGGAAGAAAAGAACAATAGCACACAGAAACATATATGCACTAACACAACAGAAGACTGTAAAAAAAATGAAAAACTAAAGATGACAGTTCTGTTTTGTCCAACAGCTCACTGCTAATATTTAAAACTGGTAGATATATACCAGATGCTCCATAAACATTTGTTTGAGTGGCTGGTGGGAAATAAGGCTTTTTGTGTGTATGTTCAATGAACATTTTTTTGCAATAGGCCTTTCATTTACTTCATTTTCTTGTGGACAGACTTATTGGCAAATCCAGTTCTTGCTCTCACCATTTTGCTACCAGATCAGTGTGATGAGGGTGTGCATAGCCCTAGAACAATGATTCTCAACCTGTGGGTTGCGACCCCTTTGGGAATCCTCTAGCTCCAAAAATATTTACATTATGATTCATAACAGTAGCAAAATCACAGTTATGAAGTAGCATGAAAATAATTTTTTGGCTGGGGGGGGTCCCCACAACCTGAGGAACTGTATTAAAGGGTCACAGCATTAGGAAGGCTGAGAACCACTGCCCTAGAACATGGGCTCAACTTTGTCTTGCTCTGTGAATGTTGAGCCTTCTTTGCTGTGTCTGGCCTGTGGCCTTCTATGCTTAGTGTTCTTCTGAATTAGCCTTGGCTTTGTAGCATCTCGCACCGAGGATGATTTTCTGCATGTGCAACTTTGTGTTATATGTTTGAATATATGTTCATGTCTTCTTGTTGGTCATCCTATATATTTTTTTTTAATTTCTGGCTGATGATTGTCAACTGCAGAGATTTGACACTTTTATTGATTGCGTGATTTATTTGTTGTTATTCAGAATAGTTGTTATTGCCAAGTGGATGGTTCCATATGCTTGTGCAACTCACTTCATTAAAACATATCCTTACACATTGCTGCCATTATCAACACAGCTCCTTATTCTATCCTTTTGGTGTTTTTGTAGTGATTGGCTCTTGAAGCATTCATAATATTCAGAAATAACCCAAGGTCAGGACATGTAGCCTCTGTCAGTTCTATCCAACACAGAGAATTTAGGCCATCCACTGCTATGGAGCAATTGAAATGTGATTAGGATGGCTGAGAAATTGGGTTTATAATTCAATTCAATTTTTACTTAACTGAAATTGTAAATTGATATTCAATTCAGTTACTAGAAAACACTTCAGAATGTGTAGAACTTGTTGAATTATTTTTTTCAATCATAAATTTTTATCAAATTCCTACACAGAGCATTTAATAAAAATTTGATATTTGAATGGAGATGTACTCTAAAGTGCTCATTAGATTTTGGTGACTGTAAAAATTAGAACATAAGATATTTTAATTTTGTTCATGTTTTAAAATAATTGTATCTAATATATTAGATAAATAAGTAAATTATTAAAGTAAATTTCACTTGTTTTTAGCTTAGTATAATTAGGAATTTTTAAATCATGTGTTTGACTTGCTTGTTATTTCTATTGGTCATCATTGGTCTAGATATATTATTGACTTAAACTGGTTAATACCAGTGTGCACTAGATTTGTTTGCTTGCTTCACAAAAGTGAAACAGAATAAGAAGACAGCTGCTATCACAGTTTGGGTTCCCCAACAACAGAATCGGCGAACGGAAGCTGATTTTAAGATGTGTAGAAGTTAAACCAAGGTGCAATGCCATGATGAACTCAGCTAAACCCACCAGGATCACAGAGGCTCCCATGGCCTCTAGATTGTCTGGAGTTTGGTCAAAGTGATCATCAGTCCACAGTGACACATAAGTAAGTCATTGGATGTGGGTCACTTGCAGAGGGGAGTGACACTGGATAAAGTGGAGCTGTGTGGTTAAATTCTGAAGGAACTGACAAGTGACGTCTGTAGATTGCAGTTCTCTTTCCTGCTTAGCTCAGGCAGCAAGTACAAAGACACAGGGTGATTTAGTAGCATATTAGAGTGTCTACTATACTAGCATTATTTCTTCAAAGAAAGCACATGAAAATCAGATTATCATTTTTCTCATATGTATGTGTGTGGTGTGCACATCTTTGTGTGCAAGTTGACATGTATGTAGATGTGTGTGTTAATGTGTACATGTGTGCATACAGAAATCTGACATTGAAGTTGAGTGTCTTCCTCAATTATTCTCTACCTTATTCACTAAGGCAGGGTCTCTCAGTTGAGCCCAGACCTCACCAGTACAATTAGTCTAACTAGGCAGCTTGCTCTGGGGATTTCTTGTCTCTGACTTCAGATTACTGGTATTATAAATGGGCCAGTATACCTACCACTTACACGATCTGGGGCTCCAAACTGCAACCTTCATGCTTGGATGGAAAGTGGTTTAGCCACTGACCGTCTCCCAATGCTTCTGGTTTTCATATATATATATATATATATATATATATATATATATATATATATATATATATATATATATATATATATATATATATATAAAAATGTGGTGACTTCATTACTCAAGTCTAGTATGAAGTCCTTTTTCATGTCTCTTGTATGCACTATACATGTCTCCATCTTAATTAGTCAATGGGTTTTCTCTTGTTTCATTCATTTGTAGGCCATTTCAGAATCAGTCTTTCATACTTTTAAGTGGGAAGATGCAAAGGCCACAGCATTTGCTGAAATCTGCTCAGGTCTCTCTTCTGCTTCTCTTTTCTCCTACCTTTAGCATGCTTTCTTGTATATAGTTTAGCTGTTATGTTCATCCAGAAAGGAGATGATCTTGATTCCTATATCCCAAGACTCAATAGATAAACTCAGAAGTCTCTTATACTTTTTAGAGATTCATCAGTCACCTGGTGAGACCTCAGTTGAGTTTATTTTGAGTTGCCATCGAAAAACTAATAATAAACATAGAAATAAAAATGTGAATATTCCAGTTTTACTGGCCACTCTTTCATCTTAGATTATCTAGATAATCTAGAGATCAGCATCTCTAGATGCTTGTATTTGGTTTATAATCCCAGACCAGGGTGACTAGACTGTTACTTCCAGTAACTCTGACTGGAAACTGTCTTCTGTGCTTTCCACTGGTGGCCTGTATCTTTATTTCCTTTCCTGTAGCTGTGATGAAATATCATGACAGAAACAATGCATAGAAGACAGGGTTTATTCGAGCTCTCAGATTTGATGTACAGTCCACCATGGTGGTAGGGGTTCCATTATGTCTATATTCAGAAGTGAGCAATGAACATGCACATGCTAGTGCTCAGCACATTCTCCCCACTCTTACACAGCCCAGTACACCAGTCAAGGGATGTACCACATCCACAGTGGGTGGGTGTCCACAGCTCCATTTGGGTAATCAAGAATATCCCTCACAGATGTGCCCAGAGACCCATCTTATGGATTATGCAAGACCCTGTCAAGTTGGCAGTTGACACCATTTGTCACAGCAGGTGACACTGGTCAGAGTTTATTACTTTTATCCATGAATGTTTACAAGAATGGTGTTTTGGTTATGCCGATTTTACTGTTTAACTTGAGGCTGCTTATTTCCCTGACAATGGGGACCAACACACACACACACACACACACACACACACACACACACACACACACACACACGTCTTATTGGTTTATATCATGGTGGGATTCTGCCTCTCTACCTTCAGTGAATGCTGTGGCATATCTGTGTCATCTCTTCCCAGTACCTCCTGCAGTAAAACTAAAACAGAGAGAGTAAAACCAATAATGACTTGAGAGTATATCCTACTTATATGTAGGCTGGAAGAGAATATCTGGGTGGAACAGGAGGGGGAACACAGAATGTCAGTGGTGGAAAAGGTCGGCTTTGTACCTGCTGTGGAGAGAAAACATGGAAAAACCTGGGAAGAGGAAGCCTTTCCCCCTCCAGCCGGCCTGCTTGTCTGTTTCCTCCAGTTCTTTACACTGCTGTGTAATTTTATGGAATATGATTCTCAATTAGGAAACTTTAACACAGACCAAAAAAAAAAGGAAAAGACTGTCTTCTAAATATATCCTTTGTTCTTCAGGCAGCAATTTAATTTCAGTTAAAAGAAAGAACAAAGGCACGCCAGTATTTTGGAACGAGGCTAGCTGGTACTTTTGGAGAGGCCCATTTTAGCAATGGACCATGGGGCCATTGCAGAGTTACATAATGTCTCCTCCCCATTGCCATAGAGAAGTTGCAGCTGCTGAGACTTTGGGGAAATGTAATGACTTGAATTATGCGTTGCTTGTGTCCAGAAAATTCTAGGCATTTTATCAATTTTTTTCCTCCATTTTCAAATTACCCTTTTGAGGGAGATATAAAGGAATAATCTATTCATCCCTATTTTAGAGATAATTAAACCGGGTTCCAGTGGGGTTTGCTGTGTTGTGCCGAGTTATTATTTGTAGAAAGAACAGACTCTTACTTCTTGCTTCTCCGACGTGCAGTATTCTAGCTTCTCTGACTGGTAACAAAATATTAAATATTTTGTGTGGATGTAAGAAGTTGGGAATTATATGTACTTCACTGTATTTACTGAATCTCCCCTTTCTCTAATGAATAACAAGAAAATTGAGATTTTCTTTTGGAATTCCTACTGACCATTTTTGAGATTCAGCTACCTACCTCACCAATGATAACTTTTTGCTCTGTCTTACATATTTATGATTAGTGAAAACACACTAAAAATGAACCAGGTAGTACATATGGAATGACACACGTCTTAGTTAAAATGCTTCAACAACAAATTTGCTCTTGAGCATGTTATCCAAAGAATTATTTATTTTCTTACTTATTTATGGAGCATGAGGTGTATGTATCTTCATTAACACTGGTAGAAAAGGGTTTGACTTTTAGCCTTTTCTCTAAGACATCTTGACTGTAGAAAACTCACAAAATCACTCATTTACATTGTGTCTCTCTTCTCTTTATGAACATAAGTACTGAGAAACCACCCTAGTAATATCTCTCAGGGAGGTTTGGAAGATGCAGTCATAAGCACTAAGAAAGATGATACAATAGAAATAAATAACAGTATCATTTACCCTGTCCTCCAGGAGCTTTGAAACACTCCCTATCACCTTGCAATTTGCCTTTGTTTTTTCCTTATTTTTTGACAGTTTCATATACATACACAATGTATTATGATTATATTCACCCCCTCCATCATTCTCTAGAATTCCTCTTCCTTTCTCTCAGAATTTCTTCTTCTCCAACATGGTCCCCCAGTGACTATACCAATGGAGAAAATGACTCCCACAGCAACCGTGAATGGTCAGCAGCTCCTCAGAGAAGGATGGGGCATCGTCGATACTTTGTTCACCATAGTGGAAAGTTGAATTATGTAATCATGTATAGGTGTCAGTTACAGAGGTAACATAGCATATCTGAATGGCAGTGTCTCATGATATACTTGCCCATCCTCTGGCTCTTAAATTCTTTCCTTCCTTTTTCCTGTGATTCTTGGGTAGGGTGATACAGGTGCTGTGTTTAAAGTCTAGTGCTCATCAAACATTTATTTCCCACTCTTTGACTAGATATGAATCTCTGATCTAACAGTGACCCTCCACAAAAAGGCAGCTTCTCTGCCCCAGGCTGAGAGACATAATAATCTATTTTACGACATAATAATATATTAAATGTAAATATTCAGAAATCAGTTTGGTAACATACACATTCAGGGGAATAATCATTCCTTCTTGGGTTCCTGTCCTTCCCAGCCATAGGCTTTTGACCAGATTGGTAATATCTAAATAATATGTCAAGGTCAATTCCAGGATAACTTTGATGTAGATTCCCAGGTTTACTCACAGAAGTGAAGCACAGGAAGGTGATTGGCTTCTTGGACGTCTACTGTATCCCTCCTCTAATGAAAAAACGGTTTTTTAATATCAAGAGGATAATTATGCTGCATCTGAATTATTAAACCAAATAAGTGGTCATTAAATTCAAAGAGAAAAGATCTGAATACTCATTAACTATCATTTGCAAAGATAATTCAGTTGTACAGGTGTTCTACATCAATCATTCCTTTTAATTCCTGTGAAGAAATATGTATGAAGAAGATAAGATTGAGAGAAGATATGTGGACTGGCTACCATCACACAGCCCATTGGCTGAATCTGGAGAAGTCAGATACCTATTTAAAGACAGAGATATTTTTACCATATTACTTTGTCTCCTCATAATTCTCCAATGCTCATTTTTTTTATTTCATCCCTTTCCCCCTATATCATCTAGTGTCCAGTTGTCTTTTTATCTTCCTGCAAGGGTATGCTCACCAACTCCTGTCTAGAGTTAAATTTATAGGAGACAAAGTAGAGGAAAAGTATGCTTCCAAGTGGATGAGCTGTGTTTCCAAAGGCATAAATCCTAGGAATTAGTAATATCCTACATGAAATCACTGAAGGATGGTGTCCATGGTTATTTTAGTGGCTTCTATGTTATTCTCTACAGGTGTGATTTATCCCATAGTCCCAAGACATATTTGTTCTCTCTAGAGTAGACTGCTCTTGCCTTTCCCAGCAGCCCTTCAACCCTACCACACAAAACTATAGATCAAGGCCTATCAGTCCATGCCTGACATGTCCCATTCAGACTGTGTAGCTACTAACCTAGAGATGACATGTGGTGTCTCTGTTTCTTTTTGATCCCTTTAATGACCTACTTAATAAGCACTCAAAATGAGCAAGTGGCTGAATTTCTCCTCTACATCTCTGCTTCCTATGGTCATGTATGAGTAACGAGGAGAAATCCATTAGGATAAGTTGCATTTAATAGAAGATGACAAGATTTGAAGAACAGGGCCTGGTCAGTCATGACTAAATGTATAACATTTGGTTGTGACCCTGCTAATCCCAGGCTTGCCCCTCTTACAACAGGGCCAAGGTGTGTGCTGTACCTCAGAGTGCTTTGTGATAGTCAAAAAAGAAAATGATCCAACTCCAAATTTAAAAGTCAATGGAGTGTTCCCCATAGACTGGTGGTGTTTATGTACCAAGATTAGAAAGGAAATCAGAAGGTTATATAGGCAAGCAGAAACACTGTAAGACATGAAGCAAAATACCAAGTCAGTACTAGCCTGTCCTCTAGACTGTTCACTAATACTGTTGTTGTAAGATGCTTGCAATTGGGTACAGCAAAGATTCTCTGAGACTAAAGGAATAACCCACAGATGAGAGAGGACTTCCAGTTCTGAAATGCTTTGGTAGAACTACGTTCTCTTAATTTGCTATTGCCCTTGTAGCTATTTGGAGAACATGAAGTCTCAGGAGTGGACAGATATCCGTCCAACAAAATAAGACATCAATCTATTTTGTTACTGTGCTTCTGGATTCTGCCTGCTGCCTGCTTAGAGAGGAAAGGCTTACTCTAAAGTTCTGAAGCATTTGCTGCTTGTCTCAATAGGTAGATTTTCAATTAGGTCCCAGCTTCTCACCATCTGTTATTTCTGCAGTATTTTGGCCTTCATCTGGAGGAAGGTGACAGGAGACTGTTCTGTTCCTGCAGAAAATTTGCTTGTCATCGGAGTCACTGCGTGCTGTCGAAACAGCTACTGCCTACATTGCTCTGCCTCTTGAAAGCTAGCATTTGGGTGTGAATCAATTATGAAAAGTGATGCACACCGCCTCTGCACACGAACTTACACATACACCCCACCTGAGAACCCGAGACATAACGTTAATGTCTGGAATCGTGAACGCTCATGCAGAGCACTTCAAACAATACTAAAACCCAACCACTTGCAAAGAGTGAGTAATAACAGAAATCCAGTGTTATATAAACCAGTTCTAATAAAATAGTTCAGGTCTTTTAGTGCTTTACCATTTGACAACAGTGCTTTTATATTTATTTTCTCTTTTTCATCTACAAATACTATGTAGGCTATTTATAGATCACCCATTTTCTACTCCAAAAAAGTAAAAACCAAAGGTTTTGCCTAGTGTCACATCCCCCAAAAATGGCAGAACTGTGAAATTCATGGTTTGAATTGCATTTTTCTTTTCTTTTTCTATTTTCTGCCATATATTTTCTTACACATCAGGGTATAGGATAACTTTATTCATTCAAAGGAGCAGATCAAAAGGGTCCATGAAAGTTTGACCCTCAGAAGTTCACATTGGCATTTCATTATCTTTGGAGAAGACCAGCCATTCTCCATGGTAAGTCTTGTGTTGGGAACCTCTCACCCCAGTCCAAATCTCTCTCTAGAAAGCAAAACAGTAGCATTTCTGTGAAGCAAAGCACTTTACTAGGCAGATATTTTGAAAATTCTAGAAATTGTTAATAAATGATACTTTTAACTAAATATTTTATTTATTATTATATCTATATTTATTCTTGGAGCATTTATTACATGCTTGCAAAGTATTTTGATCATATTCACCCCCTACTCTCTATCTCTAAGTTCTCCTGGATCCAATCTCCCCCAATTCTCTCTCCCAACTTCACATCTTCTTCTTTTATTTTTTCAGTTAAGTCATTCAGTCCAATTAGTGATGTTCATGTGTGCAAGCATGTGGGGCTACCTACTAAAGCATAGTCTACCTTCCAGGGACCACACCCTTTAAATAAAACTGATTCATCTTCCTTAGTGGTCATCAACTTTCGGTAGCTCATTTGCTAGGGGAAGGGGGTCATGATGGTATTCTTTCAAATTTTATTGTAAAGAATACTCCTTGATTAAGGCTTGGAAAGAGAAATAAGGCTTCAATACACCATGTTGTCATCTAGCTAACATGGTTACTCTATTGTAGAAAGCACTGGAGTCATTGAAAATAAGTTATTGTGGTGTTCTGTGACTCTAAAAGGGTGGAGGGTATGATAGATATGTGAATCTTTATGGCCTAATCATTAAGGTCATTGTCTTATTGGGATTTATAGGACTAAGACTTGATGCAAGTTGTAAATTTTGGGGCAGAAATCATTGGGCAGAATGCAAATGACTGATTGTACCTCCTGTTGAAAATCACTAGGAAATGTAAGGAGGCTGAAAGTAATGAATGAGGTTGAACTTGTATAGAACACCAAGACAGAAAATGTTCTAGATATATGAAAATATCCTGAAACAGGAATTAAAATTTCTGTTCTAACATGCAGGTTTTTCTTTATTTCAGAAAGTAGTACACCTAAGTTGAAGGAAAATAAACAAAGCTACTTCCAAAGCAGAGGCAATTAGAAAAGCCATCATGGGAAGAGCTGTTTTTCTGTAGAAGTCAGGGGCCTGCCAGTGGTGACCTCATAAAGAATTTGCAAAATACCTGTCTTCTCCAAGTCCTTTCCAACCCTGTAACATAGTATTCTTTTTCATTGACAAGGACAACAGCTTCATCAACATGAATTTAATTGTGTCTTGTATTGAGTAATGATAGAATCATATGAGAACAATATAGCACTTCTAGATAACTGAACAATAATCATTTCTGGATCTTCTTTGAGGGATGACTATCACAACTGATCTCCATGTAAAGGTTTATCTACTGACTTTCAAAAATGAAGGACATGGTTTTATTTGTAATGCTCCCCTATCTTGTCACACAACACTCCAAGAGTTCTCTTGGTCAGTCAGTCAGTAGAGACATGTGTGCTTATTTGTATATGCATATGCCTGCACCATGTGCCTTGATACCCAGCATATTCTGCGGTAAGGAAAAGAAATGGGTCCTTATAAACAAAAATCATCCATATTCTAGATAGGAGTCTTATGGATTTCACTGTTATCCAGTAAATTGTTAAGTGAAAGTTTATTCTCATGTCATGCTTAATGCAAATGTTCAGTGACATGCCTGCTCTATAATTTTGCAAATATCAAATGGCTATCTAGAAGACCCGTGACTTGTTTTAAATGGCTCACTTAAACCCCTCATTAGCTAGATGCCTCTTTAGCTTTATTTCAGATTGCAGAAAATTTCACATTATGTTTGAAAGTGCTTAGTTAATGATTAAATTTTCTTTTTCAGTAGTGGATGACTTTTACAACAGTCTAGAAAACCTTCAAAATAAAATAAAAATCAATATTATCATGATTTCATATCACAAGCTGAATTTGAGTTCACTTTTAGAACTAAACACTACCAGGATTGAACACTCCAAGGTTTCCTCAGAAATAATAGCTTACACAAATCACATATGCATATATGCAACTGGCAATAGAAACACAGGAAATGATGTGAAGAAAACCTCTTTTGTTCATGTTTGGAAGCTATATTTGTTTCTATTTTCCAGAAGACACTAAAATTGTTTGTCACTCAAACTAAATCCATTTGCTTCATTATCTATTAGTTTCTGCCTCTTCGCATTGCTTGGATTGGAGCCCGGGGAAACAGGCCATGAAGATGCCATGGGAAAATGATTCTTCTGCATTCTCTCTCTCAGAGAATTGGGAAACTGACTATAAATGCTTTGTTTGGACATATAGTGCTTACATGAACTGGAAGTCTTTGTTTTAAGCTAATTCAAATTTTAATACTGGGTTCCTACATATGTCCGAGACAGATCAATACTGGGGTTTGGGAGATTTAGAAGCATGACTTTTTCTTTGCCTTTTCTGAACAAGCTGAAAGGTGAGGTGCTCTGTACCCTTCAAGAACGGCTAGTAATGGGGTGAGGTTGCTTGTGATCACTCTCATTGTGCCTCCTGATTATAAGTGGGTAATCATTTTTTCTTAACTGTAACATTGGCATGTAGCAACTGTTAATACCATCTTTGTGGAAAGGAGGATTGGAATTAAGTGATCCTCAGTAGCATTTTGCTGACAAAAAAAAAAAATCAGTGGAGACAAAAGTCACCTAAATTAGCATGACCAGCACAACAAGGAGGTGTGAATACAGATATTTGGGAGTGTAAGAAAACTTGCTACTTTTTCCTTTCTCCCCTTTAATTCTTGTACAGTTAAATTCAATCAATAAAGACATTATTTGTATTAGTAACACTTTTGGAGTGCCTTAAGATCACTAGTATTTGGCCTTCCAACAGGAATGTGTTATATGTCCATAATGGAAATGCAAAACTCCATTGTATAAACACAGACACAAATATATATACAGATTTTATACAATATGGACATCTATATGTATATTAGTCAGGATTTTCTAGAGGAACAGAACTGATAGAATGAACATATATTAAAAAAGACTTTTATTAAATTAGCTTATGTTTAGACTGAATAGTCTAACAATGATTGTCTATATGCTGGAGAGGCTGAGAACCCAGCAACTGCTTACTCCTACAGATTGGATGCCTTAGTGGTCCTGATGAAGTCATGGTAGCTTGAAGTATTCCTGGAGAGCCTCCTGTCTTCAGGGTCCTTAATCCACATAAGGAAATGGAAGAAGTTGGGTTCTGATGTCAGTGTAGATGGTGATAGGGCAGCAAAAGGTACATGCATTCCCCAGAAATGTGCAGTCAGGCAGGGAAAAAGCAATTTCTCCCTTGGACCTGAAGAAAGTGCTGCCTACTCTGGGGAAAGGTTCTTCCTGTACATTTAGTCCTTTCTGTAAATGCTCTCTAAGACCCATCGAGTAACAGAGTTATTAGTTGATTCCATAGTCAATCAAGTTGATGAGATACCATCTTAACAGTGTATATGTACTTTAAAGAAGACATTAATTTAAGACAACCACTGAGAAATGAAGGAAATGAGCAAAGATGTAAGATGTAGCAGTGTCACCTTGTCAAATAGAGCAGTGGAATTTTTCAACGTCAAGTGACTCCATTAGAAGAATTTTCAGTGTGATGAACTCAAAGAAAAAAAAAAAGTGAAGCCTGCCCCAGTGATAGATTTCTACAGCCACAAGAGTCTCTAAGAAAGCTCCAGATTCCTGCATTGCTTTAAAAGAATGTTGTATCTACCTCTGCCAAATCTTCCTTTCTTGTCAACGATGGTCCCTTTAACCTTTGTCACTGTTGACTACTTCCCTTGATGCCACACTTAAATGAGTTATTTAGTGATTGCACTTAGCATTCTACACAGCTCCTTATACACACTCAATAAAGGTAAGCTACACTAGTTATTGCACTTTGATCCTTGCCACATCCCCTGGATGTATTTAGAGCAAATAAGTTAATCCCCATTTTATTAAAGGCAAACCGAAACTAACAGGAGTGAGGAGGTTATCTGACTTGTCTTTGGGCATTCTCAGGCTCCGTAAACAGTGTGAGAGGTACCGGAACTAAGGACTCTAGTCTTTTAGGCCAGTGATTGCTCCTAACAGTACTTTGCTCTGGTATTTTGGTTTTGCTACTATTTATCCTATGGAATATCCTTGTAGAGTCTGAGTTTTAAGTCCAGGCCTTGCCTTAATGCAAAAGCAATGCATTTGTTTAAGATTTTAAGTGTCACTGAAGTGACAGCCAATGTATAATACTAAATGACCTCTCTGGAAGTCTGCAACTTTCTATATATATTTAGTATATCCCATTAGATACAATCTTATGAAGGTGTCACAAACAAATCAATCACTTCTGACTTAATTATTAGTCAACATGAGCATCTGTTGAGAACTTGCCAGTCAACATATCTATACCACTACTCATTGAGGAACACATAAAGCACTATATGAACATATAGAAAGAAATACTTCCCTTGAGTGTGCCATTTGAACTGAATAGGAGGTGATGGGTAGTCCTGTGTCCAGAGAGAAGGGCTGATAGAAGGGGATAGAGGAGGGTCTTTCAGACTGAAGAGCACATTTGAGCAACGATACTAAATAAATATTGAGTAATCCCGAATAGTTCAGACTGAAGTGTGGCAAAGTAGCTGTTGTTGTCAGCTCAAGATATACCTTGCCTTCCAGGTTAAGGAGTTTCAAGGGAACTTGATACTATTTGAGCATTATTAGAAGCACGCTATGACCAGATATGTGATTTAAAAGGACAGTTCTGACAGCAACATGGTGAACAAATGCTGAGACCTGTGACAACTGTCAAGCCATTTCTCGATTTTAAGATGACTATTGAGTTTAAGGAAGTGACTGAGGAGGTGAGAAAGAGGGAACAAATGTGAGGGCTTAGCAACTGATAAATACAGAATACTGCAATGGAAGGGACAGGAAATTTCTTAGGCAAATGTGTTGATAAGTAGAACTGTAGCTAAGACATAAAAGTAAATCACACCCTTCAATGTAGATGAGATTTAGCAGAAGAATTCCATCTATTCATTTGTCTCTTCATTACAGTACAATGAGTGTTTTCATGCAAATGTAGTTCTGCTCATCCTCTGCTGTCTGGTAGGAGTTTCTTACCATCCTCAGCTGTAAGTCCCTTGAGGACAGAATGTTCCTAGCCTAACCCACTCATCCTTTGAAACCCCCGGGATCTTGGTGCCCAACATAGAGTCTACATGTTTGAATTTAAATATAGTTACAGTGGTAGAAAAAAACTTAAAAGATTTCCTTGCCTGTGTTCAGAATCTTTGGTTTAGCTCAGCCTTTTCATTTTGGCTCCTGAGAGCTTTGTGGAGCTCTGCAAACACTTGCAACTGACAGGAAAGAAAAAGAGAGCGAGTGAGCGAAGCAGAGGAGGGGGCACTGTGGCTTCCACACTGAACGCTGCAGGTTTGCCTCACTCATAATTTTCACCTTTGATGGGGAACTGTCCCAGACTTCATCCACCAGGCTAAGGTTCTGACATGGTACCTTCTTAAATCAAGCTTGAAGGGAAATTGATTGAAAAGAAAGCACCATTATGGGAAAACAATTCATTCTCTTCCCCTTGACAGAAGGTAGACTTTTGTCTATACTGTAGAATAAATATTAGCTGGCTGATTGCTTTAAGATCTAAAAGCTGGGAGCAGTTGTGATGACTTTGCTTGCTGTAGGGTGATTTCCCTCCATTTTACAGACATTTGAAATGAGGGTTTGGTTACAAATATTTTTCTACCTATGTAATTATTCATATTAACTAAATATGAATGCGTGGAAACTTTTGCAGAGACTTCTGTGTGCCATGGTTTCTCTCTAGAAGAATACATACCTTTAGGCAGGGAATAAACATATTTTTTATGGAAGTCTTAAGACAACAGTTTGCCTGTGTTTTCAAAGAGGATTAATTTAAGCTTATAAAGGTGGATTGAATGGAAAAAAAAGGACTGTGATAGTTACTTTGTAGAAAACATTTCATCATTTAGAAGGATGCTTGACTGTGAGACATTTATCCTCACAACTGAAAAACGTTGAATTCGCTTTCTCTTGTAAGCATTGCAGGCAAGCATCCTCTGGCATACCATCTAGCCATCTAGTCTTAAAGTCATGTGTTTGTCCAATACTTAGATAACACTAGGTTGATGTACTATCTCTGCTTCAACATAGACCTTACCACCATCGCTGTACAATGCTGGGCCGAATTCACACATACGTCTGCTTCCCAGCTCCCATGTGAGTTGAGTTTGACTTTCCTGCTAAAAGATTTTCATGCATCTCTGTGGTTGTTTGACTTCTGGGAGTAGAGTGGAACAGGAACAAATAAAATTGTTTAACTTATACCTGGACTATCACCTCAAGTTAACTTAAGAATTTTAGGGGCCTTACTCCAAATATGGTGCTTGACAGTAGAGTAACCATCTCCAGCGGCATGGAACTACATCCCAGCTGTCCAGGTAGTTTTTGCTGAGCAGGTGACTTGTTATGTCAGGGTAGCAGATGAAGTGCTGGTCTGTGAAATGCTATCAAGGCACCCCTCCACTGTTCTTCTGAAGTGCTTTCCTTCTGGACCAGTCTTGGAAGCATGTGCCTTTTCTTGACCACTTGATTTCTAGTGAGGTCACTTTCTCTCAAACCGGAAATATGCTTATCTCCTTAGTGTTTTCTTTCTCCTTCCCTCTGTCTCCATTTCTTCTTTCCTACCCTTTTCTCTGCCCTCTTTTTCCTCTCTTCTCAGTCTTTCATTTCTCCCATCACCTCATTCTTTTATTTTTTTTCCACTTAGTAAGAGTTAATGGATTTAAAAATTAGGTTATTCAAGATCTCCGTCATAAATCCTGGAGAATTGATGTTTGAATTCTCCTTGGCTTGACTCAATCCTTTATCCTTTTTAGGTAAATGAATTAAGTTTCATGCAATTTCCTGTGTGGGAGACTCCTTTTAGATGAATCATTTAAATTGAAAGCCTGTCTCCTCATCAAAGGGCACGATTCAGAGTTCTCCTGAGTGTTACAAGCACACTTAGCACCGTCATTGAGACTCATAAGGCGTCGTGTACCTTAAATCCATATCAAGTCTTGATTCATGTGTAGTTATTTGGGTAAAGGGTAGAACTGAGTTTTGTATCCTTGAATCTCTTTCCAAAAATTTCCCTTGGACCATTTAACAATTACTCTTTGTTACTTCTCTTCGTGAAACACTCCCATTGGGAAGTTTCAGACTTAACTTTGGCATCACAGCAAAGTCTTATCTCATTGAGTTCTGCATCCCATAATCTAGTGTTGATCTCAGAATAGATTAAATAGTAAAGAAGCTATTATTCTCCCCTCTGTGCAGAGAGTGCTAGGGATGCTATGATCCTGCCTCTTAACTGTGGAGAGTTTTTAAGGAGCTTTTGTTGGGGCTACAGGGACGCATCCATGTGCTAAGCCAGTTTCATTTCAGCCTCGTGGTCTTCTGTGAGAGGATACTCTGGTGTGTTTGTGTTTGACTCTGCTGTGTGGTCCCCGTCAAATGTGCTTTCAGCGTTACTCTTTTGTAGACAGAAGCACTCCTTCTAGTAAGAGAAACGAAGAGTTTCCTTTGGTCTTAGATGGGCTTACCCTGGCGCCTGCGTGTTATTGCATTGTAATCAATCAGTAATGCATGTCTTTCTGTTTTGTAGTTCCAAACCCCCCTTTGGAGTCCTGTGGCAGAGGGTAAGAAGGAGATGGCAGGCAAGATTTGCTAATATCTTCACAGGACTGGTGGCGTAGTAAACTAGTGAATCCCTTTTCTAGTGTTACAGATAAGGAAGGAGAGACATAGAACTGTGGTTTCACAGGTGCATGTGCATGCAGCTACTGAACCACAGAGACACAGTTCAAAGCTGTGTTCTTTCCTCAGCAAGTTGCCTTGTTTATCTTACACTAACTGCCGTTCCCATGTTGGTAGGACTCACCAGGTACAACAATCAATAGCCAATGGCTTGTTCCTGCTTGCAGACCTATCACAAACTTAAGTGCTTAGTGGTTCCCCAAATATTTTTTTTCCTAATTCAGAGCTTCACTGCAATTCTTTGCAGTCTTTTTTGTTGTTGTTGTTTGTTTCTTTGTTTAGAAGGGATATTTTTTGCATTGAGGAGACTGAGGGACATACGTATCAGGGCATTTCCAGGGGTAATTTTCTGCCTTGTTTTTCTCTGTGAGTGACTATAGACATAGGTTCAGCCAGACAACAGGTAGTCACTTCCTAGTGTGTGCCTGACATTAAAATAGGCATTATAATGTAATAGAAAGTAGCAGCCACAGCTTTGATTGAGGCAATGATTGGCATGTATTTTTTCATCCACTCTTCATAGGCCTGTCTATGATGTACACACTATGATGCATTTGCAATTTTCTGCTAAAGAAACTAGGATTCAGACAAGCATGATGGCATATGCCTTTCATCCCAGCATCCTGGAAGTGGAGACGTGCAGATGGCTCTGAGTTCAAAGTTTCAAGGGCATTACTAACATACACAAAGCCCAGAGTCTGATCTCAGCACCACATTAATTGAACTTGGTGGCGCATATTTGTAATCCCAGTACTTGAGAGATGGAGACAGGATTATTGGGAGTTTAAGGTCATCCCTGGCTACATAGTGAATTTGGCATCAACTTTGGCTACACAAGAACCTGGAGAGAAGAAGGGGGAGAGTGAGAGAGGGGAAGAGGGAGGGAGGGTGATAGGGTAGGAGGGGGAAAGGATGGATGGTCAGAACCCAGGCAGTTGACCCATGCTCTTGACCATTACCCAACTACAGGGGAAAGCTTTGATGTATAGCACTATAGTATAGGTGGTCAGACACACCAGTACAGAACTGGCCAATTTCTAAAGAAGTATATCTGGACATTGAAATGCATGGCAAACACAGAGGCATGAGACTGGCATGGGCATCCAATTCAGTTTCATTCTATTTTATTTTCATTCCTGAGGGAGTGTGGTACTCAATGTGCTAACATGGGAAGCAATATGGGCTTATCAGCAGTGGACTTTGGGAGGATGGCAGTCATCTGAAGTGGAAGACTTTGGAGGGCAGGCTTTGAAGAACTTGTGGAAGATAGTGTATTAGCAAATCCCTCCTAGAGAGCAAAATCACCACCTGGGGAAACTGAGGCTATTGTGCAATTCTGAAAGGATGTGGAAATCGGGACAATAAAGCAGGTCCCATCTCTTTGGGCAGACCTCAGGAAAGTCCTATTTGAGTCTTGAATGGCAACTTCCTGGAGTCTAGGAATTTGGAGGAAGTGGTAATTTGCCCAGGGAGGAGGCAAGGTGGCCCTGAGAATTCCACAAGAGGTCTGTCCACTTCATGAAGCATGATCAGCCAGCCACTTCTGAGGCTGAGGAGAACAAAGACAACTGAGCAATTAACCTTTAGTGATGGGTGTGAAACTCTAATTAAGAGCAATCTCCTGTCTCCTGTGTGGAAGGGTTTACCTCAGAAAAAAAACATACGATGGGGAGGAGGTAGATCAGTGAATTAGCCAGCTAGATTTAAAATGCAGCCAGATGAGCACAAGAGGGTAGGAGCATAGAAGGGGACTCGGCCAATGATTGTTCAGTTTCCCAGGCTCCCTGCCTTCTCTTATGGCAGCAACAGCCCTGACTGAGAGGTGCAGAAGCCAGCAGCAGCTCTCTGGGAGGGTGCTGACTTCCAAGGCTTACACGCCCCTCTGTTGTAATTCCTTCCTTCGTTTGCTGAGTATCATTGGTAATTTCTATGTAAATTTGCTCAGGGTAGCAATTTAGCAGCTTCTCTGTTGACAAATGAGGAACAACTCAGTAGTCAAGTGATGGCATTTCATCATCTGTGCGGAGGTGGAAAGCGGCATTTTGAAGCCTTCGGAAGGGTGCAGAGATCGACTCTGGAAGTGGGTTTTCTTAGGGAAGCCACATTTCCCCTGCACTCTATTTACTTTTCTATATTTTTAGATGGGGGGGTACACTGGGGGAGGGGGATGTTTTTTAGAGAGTTACTGTTCAAATATTCTTCCTTTTATCATGTGGTTAGTCAATGCATTTCAAACACAATCAAGAAAGAAGGAACCTCCTAAGTTCCCAAGAGCCTTCAAAAATAGGTGCGTAACTTGACCAAATGTCCCTCATAGTCCATCCTTAGGAGGCTGACCTTGGAATTCTTTCTGTGATGACTAGGGAGAGGTACAGGGGAGGCAATATGACTTCCTTCACAAAGCCCACTATTTTTATTTTACGTTTGTGTGTGAGTGCATGTGTGTGTATGTTCTTGTGTGTGGTAAGTATATGTGTGTACAGATATGAGTGCACATGCATTTGTGCATCATAGATGTCCTTCTCTACTGTTCTTTACCAGACCTATCACTGAACCTGGAGCTCACTATTTAGCTAGCAAGCTCCAGGAATTATCCTTTCTTTGCCTTGCCCCTGCTGGATTTATAAGATCACATTGTTTCTGCTGGCTTTTGGGGGGGAGGAAAGGGGTGGGGGTGGGGATCCAAACTAAGGTCCCTGTGCTTGAGTGGCAAGGACTTTACCAACTGACCCATCTCTCCAGCTCTCTTGAAGCTACTTTTTTAAAAATCTGCTTGAATCAAAACCCTTAGCTTTGTTCTAAGTTCACTTTTAGCCAATTCACCTACATCTCTCTTACACCTTCTCCTGAAGCTAAACAGCTTTCTACACTACAAGAGGCAGGCAGATAGAGGGGTCCTTAAAACCACCCTTGCAGGATGCCTGGTACTCCTTCCTCTCCAGCAGTGATGTCCATTATGCATTCGCAATAGAGCTGTGGATCTATCCCACTAATTTATTCTGATCTCTGTTCTAAATGCTGGAAGGTCCAAACAGTGATAGCATGGCATGCTCCTACTTTTAAGGAGCCTTTATTTTAGGGAGCAGGAACGGGTCAGTGAGCAAGTGAACAAAGAAACCATGTACTGTGTCAGAGCGGCAGACAGATCAAAATCATGTTTAGAGAAGACAGTTAAACAGAGATTGGGGTGGCTGGAAGACAGCTCTTTACAGATCCAGGGAGGAATGTTCCGGTCAGAGAAGACTGCTGGAACAAAGGTCCTGTGGCTGGAAAGCACTTAGAGAGTTGGTGAATCAGGCACAGGGCCAGATGACAGTCTGCAAGCAAAGCTTGTCTCCGACTGGGAAGAAGGTGCTGCAGTTTTAGCTCTATACTTTTGGGCTTTATTGTTAAGTTCAAGCTGACATGATAAAGAACCCACCCTTCCTTCGTTGTTCATTGTACCACCTTCCTTCCTTCCTTCCTTCCTTCCTTCCTTCCTTCCTTCCTTCCTTCCTTTCTCCCTCCCTTCCTCCCCCACTCTTTTTTCTTTGTTGTTTTTTTCCAGAGAGAGTTTCTCTGTGTAGCGCTGGCTGTCCTGGAACTCACTCTGTAGACCAAGCTGGCCTCAGACTCAGAGATCCTCCTGCCTCTGCCTCCCAAGTGCTGGGATTAAAGGCGTGTGCCTCAACCACTGCCCAGCCCATTGTACTACTTTCACTGCCTCTCCGACTTGAGAATACCTTACCAACAAACTCAGAAACTATTTTGTCCCAGTTTCCTTGGATCTAGGGGAAGTTAGGGGGTGCCCAGACATTAGATCTTTCTCTAGATTTAGGTTAAATTTATGTTAAAAAGGGTTTGGGGATTTGTGTGTGTGTGTGTGTGTGTGTGTGTGTGTGTGTGTGTGTGTGTGTGTATGTGTGTGTGTGTCATCTAGACACCAACTCCATAAACATTCTGTCTCTTTCCACATAGACTCCCTAGCTTGCCTTACATCTTAACAATCTTCTAAGTTTCTTTTCTCTATAAATCCACCTTAAAGAATTTCTACCATTGCAGAGTCTTAGCTTCCTATATGTGAAGCCAAAGGCAATGTCATTTTTTTTTCTTTAAAACTCACTTGGAATATGCAAGTTACTATTTGGGGGAGGAGGACTAGAAATGTTTCAATTTTTTTTCATCTTAAAATGAATACGGGGAGAGAGAGAGAGAAAGAGAGAGAGAGAGAGAGAGAGAGAGAGAGAGAGAGAGAGAGAGAGAGAGAGAGAGACTGTCTTAGGGATAAGACCCAGAAGTTGACATGAAAGTCATATTCTTGGAGCATATTGGTCCACAATGTGTTTGCTTTGGGGGTGGTCACAATAGGTTGAGGCATAACAACCATTTCTGACATCCTTCCGGAGAAACTCAAGTGCCCTGTGTTACTTTTATATTGCTGTGAAAAAATAATACCATGTGCAAAAGTGACTTATGTAAGAGTTTGTTTTGGCTTCTTGTTCTAGAGGGAGAGTCTGTAATGGCAAGGGAGGCACCATCACAGACAGCCAGAGCAGGAAGTTCCTATCCTCAATCACTGGCAGAAAACAGAGAAAGTGAACTAGAAATGGACAAGGGTATAAAGCCCCAAAGCCTTCCTTCAGTGATGTGCTTCCCACAGCAAGGCAGTACCTAGGAGGCATATAAACTCCCTAAACAGTGCTACTCACTGGGTAACAAGTATTTAAATACACAAACTTATGGGGGACATTCCTCACTCAAACCACCATGGAGACATCATTTTTTTTTTTCTACCTTTGTATCATTAGCCAAAGTTCTCACCTAGAACCCAGGCAAGCAGAGAAAATGTACACCTCTGTTGCTCTGACATGTGGTTGACAATGAGTACGGGTGTTCATGTCAAATTAGGCTAGGTGTGTGCCACTCCTGGATTACCCCAAACATTTTCTTACTGAGCTACATTGCTGTGCAATGGGAAGCAGGTTCTTTATTAGGCAGGGTCGGGTTCAACTTATGAAATTGAAGAGATACTGAAAATTGAGTATTTTTTTTTATTCTGATACTTGCAAATAACCCTCTCTACCCCCACTCCTCTTCCTCTACCATTTCAATGCATAGTTTAACATTGTTTTGTATTGTAGCTATGGGGAGTGCGACTAAGGAGGATTGTGGGAAGCAGGCTTAGAGATGTGACTGACACCCCCCTCCCCCTGCAGCTCCTTCCTCACACTCAAACCGATGTCACCACTTCACACTGCCAGCTTCAGTTCACCTCCCCACCTTCCATATGAAGTTGCCATCTGACCTGGCTATGGAGGATATGCAGCTTCCCTCCAGGAGATCCACCACACGAGCTAAAAATAAAGACTGCTATATCTCTGTAGACACTGCTAACCCAATTAGAGCAAAAAAATTAAAGGAAATTACAGCCTCATTAAATAGAAGCAGGAAAACTCTAATAAGGCAAACTAAATCAGTTACACAATTTAAAACTTTTCTTAAAAATCAAAATAATTTGAAACCACTTATCACTTAAATGAAGGGAGACGCAGAATTGCAGTCTTCATGTGAGCCAGTAAACTTGGAGCACAAGTCCAAGACTCCCACCCAGGAATAGTTATGACAAGCAATCCTTCATGGAAATCCAAAATTAACTGGCAAAAGATTTCTAGAAGTTGTCATCTTTATAAATATCCTCCTGAATGACATTTTGTTTAAAAATGTGATCAGGCTCTGGAACGATTTTAAGTCTTTGATATTAAGAAAAGGTATGTATTTCTTGAAATATTTTATCAGAAAGAGGTGGATGGGGGCCCTATTGATTGGTGTCAGAATTTGATTTATCCTCAATTGCAGGTGCCAGGCTATTAGGCCTGCACCACTCACCAATAATTACCTTACATCTCATTATCTTATTATTTGCATTATTAAAATCCCTTCTCTGAAGAGATCCATATTCATTTTAAATTTATCTTATTTTTGACTGGTAATTTTACCTATGTGTGGGATATGGTGTCATCTCCTCTCATTATGTGTATACAGTGGAGACTTATCAGTTCTTTGAGTACAATGTTGCTGTTAGATATTCAATTTTTTTTTTCTTCATTGATAGCCATGTGGAAGCAAAATGGACTTCCTTAAAGAGAATTTGTTTTGAAATAGCTTGGAGGAGATTCTTCCTGTCTGTAATAGATTGTAAAACACACACACACACACACACACACACACACACACACACACACACACACACACAAACACACACACACACACACACACACACACACACACACACACACACACACACGCTCAAAGATGGATTCATACACAATATTTTGTGTGTTGTGGTGAATAAACAGGAAAATGTACACATACAGTACAATATGGTTTCATAAATCAAGTAGAGGTAGAAGACATTAAAATGACCCCACTACTTCAGACCAATACTAAGTCATTTTCATCACTCCTTGTTACCTTACTCCTAAAATTCAAGAGTTCACAAAACAATTAGATCCATGTGACAAGAAGTATTCCCTGATTTGGGGAAAATGAGCAGTGAGGTAGAGACTGAATTCCCAGGTCATAGTTCTGAATTGCCAGAAAACTAAATCTTCTTAAAATTATCTGGGTCAGCCGGGCGGTGGTGGCGCACGCCTTTAATCCCAGCACTCGGGAGGCAGAGTCAGGCGGATCTCTGTGAGTTGGAGGCCAGCCTGGGCTACCAAGTGAGTTCCAGGAAAAGGCGCAAAGCTACACAGAGAAACCCTGTCTCGAAAAACCAAAAAAAAAAAAAAAAAAAAAAAAAAAAAAATTATCTGGGTCATACATGGCTGAACAACTGGCTTGTATCACCCTAACTTTAATGTGTATTCCTAAAGCTATCTAACCACAACCATTTTCAAAATACTTGTCTATTGTTGGAAACGTGTTTTTAAATACAAGTTAGGTTTTGAAAAACAAAATGCATGTAACAATTTTATTCGTGTGAGTACCTATGCATATGAGAAAGAGAATCTATCAAGCAGAAGGCTTAAACCTAAGTGAATAACCATTCATTGTTACTTCAGAGAGAGAAAGAATTTCCACACAGCCAGAGAAGAATGTTCATGTCACATGTGTTCCGTCCTCATTATTGTACTGTACTCATGCTTAGAATAATGCCACCAAGGTTCCTGATCTGTCATCGCTGGTCACCAGCCACCTTTGCTGAGATGTTATTGTGAAGAAGACAGTGCTGGGCCAGCTGACCACTGAGGTGGGAGTTGTGAGAATTTCTAGTGGCATTTCGACTTGAGAATCTCTTGTCCTTTTCCTTTGATTCATCTCTTCTTCATTTGACGTTCTCCAGGATGCTGTAACAAACTACTCATCGGTAGTTTCCCGCCCCCATTCTTCCTGATGTGTCTTTTAGTTTATCTTGACATCCAGACATGAGAAAATTAAAAGACCAATGCAACCATGGAGGTGAAAAAAATCCAGATTTAGAAAAAGTAGCAGTGTCATGGATGAAGTTTGAATGACATGGCTTAATTTAGATTGTCTGGGGCTTTCCTGGAAGATTTTTCTACAAGGCCAATAGGACTCACCAAAAACCTGTGACATTTCACACCTTTGCCTTTTCTAGCAACTAATACTTTTTTATCCCTCTTATCAAACTTAATTGCTGTACATTTTTTTATCTATCAGAAATACTAGGGTGCTTGGAGATGGTTGTGTGATGTACTACCCACCTCAGCTCACTTCATGTTGAATGTGAATGACTCTCTTAGAGATGCTTAATTCACAGCTTATATATAACTTGATCTGATAGCTTATTGTCAATGTCTTAACTGGAATTTAAACATTTAGAGCGTAGAGATTATTGAACACACAAGGAGCTCAATAAGTCTTCAAGGAATCCAATTGAACTGACAAAGTCAGAGACTTGTTCCAGCTCTGATTGCCGGAAAAGTTGACAGGGTTTCTCCAGAGTAGAGACTACCTTGAAACCATGTGCTGCTTGGTGAAATAGATTCTGGAACACTTGGAAACATGATGCCTCCCATTGGGTCATATGCTTCAAGTTTTCCCTCATGACCCTAGTACCCTCTTTTGTTACGGTGAAACTATCCCCTCATTTGTATACATGCCAGGCTACTGTAAGAGCTTTAGTATGTGGTGTGCCCGTTCTGAACCTCACTTAGTCTTCCTTGACTGCAGTGTAGCAGGAATCTTAAAAGTTCTTATTAATAAAATCAAACCTGAGGCCAGTTATTGGGGTGAACACTGGAAGATCAGAGCTCTAGAACAAGTCACAGCTACCTCGCCTTGCCGGATCCTCAGCTGGTCTTGCTTCCTCAGACTGGAGGCCTCTGAGTCCTTATCCAGAATGGGTCTCAGCTGAATTGCTGCTCAAAAGCCTGAATGCTTAACCAGGCCAAATGCTTAACCAGGCCAAATGCTTCTAGTTTCTGGTCCTCACACCTTATTTACCTTTCTGCTTTCTACCATCACTCCCTAGGATTAAAGGCTGGTTTTCTGGGATTAAAGGCGTGAGTCACCATGCTTGGCTGTATCCTTGAACACATGGATTTCTGCCTCTGGAATGCTAGGATTAAAGGTGTGTGCTACCACTGCCTATCCTTTATGTTTAATATTGTGGCTGCTCTGTCTCTGACCCCAGATAAGTTTATTAGCATGCACAATATTTGGGGGAATACAATACCACACTGCAGGTTTCCCATCACAAAATTATCATCATCTCTACCTTGTCTGCATCACAAGATCTTACGATGATCTGAAGAGGTCATTCCTAAAGGCTCAAATCACAAAATGCAACTTAACTAGATTATATTACCATTAAATTTAGCTAATCATCTCATTCATAGCACACTTTGATGGTACCAAAAAGAGCAAAATCACCTTTCCACGTGTGAGTGAAGCTCCCTAAACTTCATCTTGTGCCACTATGGCCTCGTCCTTCAACAGAGAGGTAAAGTGGCATGTAGTGGGTAGCCATTCCAGCTTTGATCTGGAAGTTCCAACCCCCATTGAGACTTCGGCAACTGCCACGCCTACAAGGCGGGGCCAAGGGAGGCGCCTGGGGACCCGAGAGCTGGATGGGCGGCGGGCGCTCTCTCGTTCCGGGACCCTGGATAGTGGAGGTGGACCGAGCAGAGCTCCAGAGAACACCGCTGGACTGCGATACACCTTCCCCAGACCCCGCGACCTACCTATCCCTTAATTTGTAAGTTACGCCATTAAATAAATCTTTTAACTACGTGGAGTGGCCTTAATAATTTCACCAATAGTGGCATGACTAAGCTTGGAGGGTCTTGAGTTTCTGAACACGTTTTCTTCTTTCTTTATATTCCCCTGGGGATCACTTGTGAGTGTACGGAGACTTAGAGGCCACTGCACAGGTTACCTTTCATTCCGGAGGTCATGACATCCCATTCATGGCTAAGCTTTGGAGTCTTTTTCTCCTCATCACAGAAAATTGATGTCACCTGGAGCAGCTCTTCCCCATTCTTAAGTCTTGCTGCTACTAAGGTGGAGCAGCCTCTGAAACCTGGAGGGTTGACATCCACAGTTGTGTGTCTCAGAGTAGAAGGGTTCATTAAGGGGTGACATCTACAGATGGGTTTCTCTGAGTAGAAGTGTACATCAGGAGACACTCTCAACCTGCAAAAAAAAAAGAAAAAAAAAGATTAAATTAAAGTCAGATTTGAACCTACCAAATCCCAGAAAAATACTAAGTAAAATGACTGACAAAATACATACTTTGCATAAGGACCTATGGAATTCATGGGATTCAAGCCCTCCCTCAAAGAGAAGCGTGGGGAAGGGTTGTGAGGTAGCTATTGTCCTTGTCATTTGAAGACTACCTTCAGTGATTTTTGTCAAAGACACTTGCCATCTGTACCATTTATTTAATGGTCTTAGGTTGGTTTGTTTTTCTTAAAAAGAAATACATTTGTTTTAAAAGCAACATACATAACATTAAGGTAAATGGGAAGCCAGTCTCACTTCTCATAAATAAAAGACACTATTAAAGATAAAAGCAATATAACCAAAATATGTTATTAAGTTTCATCCACTTAATAATATAAGCTGACAGAACCCAAGGTTAATTCTCCTCTCATTAAATAAAATAAAATAAAAAAACTAAATGAGTCTGGCCAAGTTTCATTTTTTTTAATCTGTATGTACCAGTTTTCTGAATAAGTAAAGATAAATTAAAAGGAAGCTTAAGGTTATTCATTTCATGTATGTGTAATTTGGTATGATTTAGTATTTTCTTTATTTTGACTTAATATAATTTAGTGGATCAAATGCAATAGTCACAAACATTAGTGAATTTATAGATAGATTATGGGGAATGTTATCTTTATCCCCAGTTGTTTTCAATAATGTGACTCCAATTCCTTTGTATTATAATTCTTAAATATTACTTGAAACTCTCTTTCCTGCCTTACTTCCTCATTAAAGGAACATGAGCTTTTCTTATTTAAGTCAAAGGCTCTACTATGTAAAGTAAACCAATGCCTACAGCAAAAACCACTAGACTGTTTTCTTTTCAGATCTGTAGATGTTTTATCTAGACATCCCAATTTAATTCCCACTTCAGCTCTCTAAAGTCAATGCTGTCACAATGCCATTTTATAGATGTAGAAGCACAACTTATAGGATATATCAGATGGTTACAAACACACACTAAGTCAGACTACCCATTCAGAAGCCTGGGATCTATTCCCTTCCTAAAATAATGTTTAAGAGAATAATTACTAATTATGAAAAGAAGCTAGTTTATTTGGGAAGGAGTATAATTGTCTACTCTAATGAAATAAGGTCAACATTCTGAATTCTTAGAAAAATCATATTTTATATTTTGGACTTTTGTTAAACAAAACAGAAACTAACAACAAAAATAAAACTCTTTAATGATCACAGAAGTTTATTTTTTATTCATTTAACAATGACTATTGAATGTTTCTTCCTCCTATTATATTTCTTGCCTTTAATCTTTAATAAAATTTTATTTTGACTATGACAAATTTAGGAGAAAAATTTTAAGGGCACACTTGGGAGATAGAGGACAAAAGGATCTGCAGCTTAAAGCTAGCCTGGACTACACAGCAGGTTTTAAGCCAGCCTGGATTATGTGAGTCACTGCCTCAAAACAAACCGCCACCAACTCATTGTTCATAATCACTCTCACTCCAGTGCATAGCATTCCCTCACCACCTTGTTTATAATTTCCAGTTCCTTTTCTCAACCTCAACACTGTCCACATGCTGCATTCTTTGCATGGCTTCTCTGTACATGGTAGGATGAATTATGACATTCCCCGGCTCAACCCACAACACACCAGAAGCATCTCTTGCTCCAGTTGTAATAATAAAAACCATTTACAGACTCTGAAAAGCATTTTTGGTTAACCAAGGTAAGGATATTTTCTGTCTGTTCTTCTGGTAGTTGGTACTGTGGCTGATGGTTGTGCTATTGTTTCTTTGCCTCCAATGAAAAACTCTTTCTCTGCATAGAGAGGAGACATGCTCAGAATCCTCTGGGTCTCATTTAAATGAACATCCGCTGCTTTCCAAGATCTTGCAGTGAGGTGGGAAAATCACTACATATCAGCACATGTACACCAAATGTTTTCAGCACTGGATCAAAATCTTTCCATTGGTCTTCTTAAAGATGGGATTTTCTGAAGGGGTGAATCAAGCTGGGTCACTAATAAATGTGTGAGAATCTCATCAGTCTGGGGCCACTGTGGACACCAACGAAGAACTGAGCAATACTATAAGGATGGGCTTCCAGAATCCACAGTCCTTTTTTTTAACCAACAAAAGTTTAACTAGTGTCATACTTTTGCTGGTACCATTAGAAGCAGAAAATCATGATAGCATGCCCTGTCATGCTCTGAGCCTGGGAACATCATACCCTAGACCACTCTCCCATCTCTACTATGGCAACTGCCTCAACACTGTTAGAATGAAACATTCTAGGAAAATTCTGGAGCCCCTGAGCCTGGGCACCATTATTTGACGAGTAAGTGATTCAGAATTCATATCAAGTACATTGTTTTAAATTCTTAATTGTTAAACTGGTCAAAGAATCCCAGGACTGCTGTTGGGAAAGATAATGGCGATGAGGAACATGGATGTATAGGGAAGTGCTTATAACAAAAGATCAGAGATGTGATCTTTCTAAGCAAGAAACAGACTTTTCATTGATAGGTACCTGTGATAGGGTCTTCATGTGCCATATCTCACATTTTTTTCACTTAAACATTTATTGTTTGTATACTGTTCCCCTAATATGCAGCTACACAAGGGGCAAAGATGGGACAGGACTTTTTTTTTCAATCTAGGAAAATGAGCCCTCATTGGAAAAGTGTGTTTGTGTTTTCATAATGAAGATAAATTTTGTCTCTCACCTAAGTCATCTTACACCCCTCTTCTTGTTCCAGGAACAGTGTTCTAGGAAGTATGTTTCTTTTTACCCCTATAGAATCAAACCCAGCACTCGGATAATGTAGGAAAGGATCTGACAAGGTACTTTACACCTTCCTAAAAGACATAAGTTATTGTTTCATGGAATCTTGACTCTGCGAGCTGCTCCTCATGAATAACTAATCAAGTGATTAGTGAGGGCTCACATGGTATATGCTGCTGGTAGAGTTCATTCTGAGAATCCCATCCAATGCCCACTGTTACCATGAGTGAAGTTGAACTTTTTTTCTGGTAAAGCTCAAAGAAATACACCTTGAGATGCGTATTTTAGTGTCATTATTTATTAAAGCTTATTTTAAAAAATTTCATGGAGAAGGGTGGCTCTGAAGGGGCAGCAGGGAGTCTGAGAAGAGGGGAGAGAGGTGGACAAGAGAAGTACTTGGAGGATAAGGACAAAATTTTATATATTTTCACTCACATACATATCTAGATGTAAGTATGTATATTATTCATTGTCTACATGTATACATATTTACATATATGTGTGTGTAAAATATCAGAAGGGAGATAAAATCAGAAGGGAGACTATCTGGGTAGAGAAGAGGGACCAATGAGGTGTGGCGAATGGAAAAGAAACAAACATGAACAAGGTCCAATGATACCTGTGTATGAAAATTTCCCAAGAAAAACCTTTATTTTACACACTACAAAGTTAAACATTTACTTGTTGTACTTATCTATAGCATAAGCACCATTCTCTACTATTGAGCTTATTTGCATAACTTAGATGTATTGACCTATTCTTTCTGTGCTGTTTTGATTTGCACTTGGTTTTATTTGAGACAGGTTCTCATATACCCCAAGCTGGCCTACAAGTCATTGAATCCCACTGCATCTGAGACTGGTTTGAACTCTTAATCCCCTGTCTCTGAAGCATTTGGATGACAGGTTTGCGTCACCAGACCTGACTTGGAGATAGATGACTAATGTTTGGGGGCTTTGTGCATAATTAAATGGCTGTACTCGTCGGCACATATGTCCTTTGCTATATTTTCATATTTATAATGGGAATTGAGGACACAGTGAAAAGTATCTGTGGTTCTTTTTAACTGGATTGGAGAGTTCAATCCTACAGAAACACTAAAAACTCTTCTATTGAGTGATTCAAAAGCAAATCCTTTTAAGAGACATTGATTGTGGAAAAACAGTGCCTCCAGTAACCAGAACTGTTACCCACTTGGATCTCCTCAGAACATTCAAATAATTGAAGCTAAATCACTCAAAGGAAATTCCATCCAATAGTTAAAAGAAGTTGAGGGGTTCCTCCCCTCTTTTGCCCTATCATTACTCCAGATATTTTCTCCTGAGCCTGTAACATCTGCAGCAGTTACACCTTCCAAGGAGCTTTCAAAGCAGTCTCAAGCTAAATTATATAGGGTCTGTAAGTGGCTTCTTAAATTTTAAGAGACAAGCTGAAGCTGGAAATTTTAAGTCCACATTTCTGAAGTAAATGTACATGTCCAATATAAAGAGCCTTCACCAAAAATCTGCTATGTGTGACTAGAAAAGAGGGCTAATGATTAAACCCTCTTCTCTGACCTGGCTTGTTTTCTCAGGCTTTCTAAGTGAGTCCATTCTACATATTTCCTATTATGACTGAGCATACTGCTGATGTACCACCACTGTGTCTTTTTCTCTTCTTGTGCTAAGGGTTTGGAACCCAAGGCCTTGCGCATGCTAAGCACTCATCTATCACTAAACTCATGTATCAGACCTCTGTTTCTTTATTCATGGGCATCCTCATGCAAGGTGTGATGGTGATAGCAGGGCTCGTGGGACTCCACACATTCTCTCACTCTAAGATCTTCTCAAGTGAAATCCTTCCGTCTTTTGCTGAATGGATGTCTGGGTGCAGAGCTGTTCTTTGCACATGTTCGTGTTGAGTAGGTGCTGTGTAACATCACTTGTTCTTTTTTTAATGTGACTCATGACAGAATTACCAAAGCTTTAGTAATCTAAAGAAAAAAAAATAATCACTTGCCATCTGCAACTCACTGCTTTTAACCTGAAAAAATAGGATCTGAAATGATACCCAGATCCTTAAGATAGTTCTCATGTTGGAAGAAGCTGACAGATGGTACATGTGGTAGGCTGGTGCAGCATAGGAAGAGAAGCAGAAACAAATAGACAGCAGTGTGCATAAGATGCTTGGAAGAAGGTTATGACTACTCTTTCACCAGACATAATAGTGATTTCCTATATTCTCCAAATAGCTGGTTTATGCAAAGGGCTGATGACTTGGTAACATATTTCAGTGGATCTAAGGGCTGGAACCTTAATAATACAACAGAGCTTCACAGAGGTCTGTTGCTTAGGGGAATCTTCTAACATGCAATTTGAAGCCATGCAACTTAAAATGCTGACTCAGTCTGTGCCATTCTTATTATTTCTCCATATAATGCATATCCTTGGATTAAAATGTCTGGAACTTGAATTTCTTCTTTCTAACTAACATCTTAGTTTGTTTTGTAGCTAGGTGAAGAAGGAGGATAAAGTGAACAGTTCTTAAAGCAGTGTTTTCCCTGGGATATAGTCCTACTCACTATACTTCACAGATTTTCAGGATATATTTCTAGAATTGATACTGGGACAAGCTTTTCTACCTTTATCCCAAGGTTCTCCCGACGCCTACAATGTAGGACCTTGGAGAATTTGGCTTTGCTGATTTTATTCTGAAGGTATAAGACATTTGTCACGGATTGCTTCAACTAGCATTTTTCCCATGCATATAATGAAAATAAATATAATTAGAAGGCAAATGATTCATTGAATTGCTTTTGACACAGTCCACTCAGAGAGACTGGACAAAGAGATGACATACAATGTGGTAGGATGTGTGGTCACTAATGTGAAGGTCCTATTTTGGATTATCATTTAAGTTTTCTGGGTGTGGATCATATTCTCTCACCGCTGAAAAGGCTCTCAGCTGAATAAAAATGCGTACCTGCTTTGCTCTATAACAGATCCCTTGTGTGTGAATTGCATTGTCAAACCTGTGTAGATCTTCCCACTTGGAAGAATGGAAGCTGTCCGTGGTGCTGAATGTTTTCTGACTAAGTGAGGCTAGATAGGGGTATCCAGGAAACTGTCCGAGAGCCCCTTAATCAGCACTGATTTACCATACCAAAGTCATCAGAACAGTGAAACCACACTGAGCTTAGCAAAACAGGAGTAGCAGCTACTAGAGGAAAAGGCAGCCAATGCTTCATTTCAAAGGCCAGCAGCCTCTAAGCAGAATATTCAGATAGAATATTAGGGCCCTGTGTCATATCTCAAGGCAGTATTTTATGAAGGGTGTTTGACAAAGTCTTCCCAATTTCAGCTATATCATACAAGTCAATGCTTTTGCCAGGATGTGGCTCCTCCTCTCCTTCTTTGTCTTTCTTCTCTTTCTCCAGCCTGCCTCTCCTTATTTATCCCATTTCCTCCTTCCCCCTCTCTTCTCCAATATGTCCCCTCTGCTCCATTCCTCATCCTCTCCATTTCTGTTCCTTTCCCTTTATTTATTATTTTTACAATATTTTTTTCTATTTTTTCAATGATATGGGTCTTGATGGTTGTCAGGGCCAGGAGGTTATTTCCAAAAGCATTGAGTGGCAGGCTGTGAAGCTATTCGGAAACTGCCACCTTAGTGACTATAATTTAATACCTTCCCTCCATCATTTGTTAGCATCTCTGTGAACACAGTACATGGCTCTCTGATAATACATCAATAGAGCTTTTTGAAGAAAAAAAAATAGTATCATAAGAAAAGTGTTCCTTCAGCTAGGAAGGGAAACTTGGTATCTTTTAGTTTCGAGTAGATTATTTCATCTGTCCTGAAGTAAAATAATGTAAACACAATTTTTAATGTAAACACAACTTAATGAAAGCACTGGCCATCATATATTCTGGTTCAAGAGTGACTCAAATGGCAAAGTTTCTGTCTTGACATCAATATGAGAAGTTCTGGGACAACCTATCAGTCCTGAATTCTTGATTGCCCTTGGTATACTTTTTCACTCCCCCCATTTTAAATTTATCTCTTCTTCACTTCCCATATTATTTAATTTACTAAGCAAATGTCCCCTGGTATAAGCTGTGTAAATATTGTAACTGGATTACTGTCTGTTTACTTAACTCATTACAGAAAACCATGATAAGCTTTTTAATTACAAAATTAGCTCTGCTGAATCAATTTCTTCCATTTAATGAACTGCAGAAAAATTTCAGAGTGAGGATAAAAATCATGCCCCTTTACCACCCCTCTTAACAGTGCTCTTTGTCTAAAAATAATGGTTATAATAAAAAATAGCATTGGCTGTGATTTTGTCATCCTTATCTGGTCCCATGTGTCCTTTGAACTGACCACCTACTCTATACTCATTTAGTCAACAATGTGCAAAGTGTTCCTCTCTAGCTTCCACCTTCTTCTCAGCCTTGTGCTGAATGCTCTGCCCTTATCTGGCTGGATCTTTGTTTGCCAACTTGATTCTGATCACTTCACAACTTCTGTGACTATTTTCTGTATGCTGCCTGTGTGACCAACACTGTGTGCTGCTCACTCATCACTTCTTCTTAGGATACACCGATCAACTATAACGTATGTGTGTTTTCTTTCACAGATCATCATGGCTTCCTCCATTTTCCTTCTAAAGGTGCAGTTAGTCCGTTCTATTGGTGAAATTATTAAGGCCACTCCACGTAGTTAGAAGGAGATTTATTTAATGGTGTAACTTACAAATGAAGGGATAGGTAGGTTGAAGGTTCTGGGAAAGACGCAGCAGTAGTCCGGTGATGTTCTCTGGAGAACATCTCTCTCTGTCCACCTCTAGAGTCAGGGCTCCCAGCAGCAAGAGAGCACAGCACATCCCTATCTTGGGTCTTCAGGCCCTCCCTTGGCCCTGCCTTGTGGGCGTGATAGTTACCAAAGCCTCAGTGGGGGTTGGAACTTCCAGACCAAAGCTGGAATGGCTACCCACTACACCATTCCGTTAGTGTGCCCAGTTAAATTATTTTGCTTTTACTTAAGTCATTTTGGGAATTTTGGGAACATAGCTACTTATAAGATCATCAAAATCTTCATGGAGGCACTTCTGTGATAATATACCAAAATGTTTTCCTCAAAGTCAGTTCTAGAAGGGAATATTTGGGGAGAAGGAACCATCCTTTACAGAAATGAGGATGAATACATACATACAACAGGTATTTCCCCCTCACTTTCCCTTCTTTTTTCACACCAATGAAATTATGCTATATAACTGATTAACCTTATTTAATAATATAAAGTTAAGATAAATCAGTGAATCATTATTCAAAAAATGCATAATAATCAGGATTTCCAAGATTGCCATACATGTGAATCAAGAGTATTTTTATTGAAAAATGTTTATGGCTTCATTTCCTGGACATGGCCAGAAGCATATAAAAATAGACTTAAATATTTTTGCCTATAGCTAGGAAATAAAGAGAAAAGATGAAAAAAGTGTACTATTTATGTTACAGCACATAATTTAGAAACTGAATCTTGAAGGTGAGACATTTTTCCCCCACTAATGTACTAAAACAAAATTCCTCTTGATGTGTTTATAAATACATTGGCATTAATGATATAAATTCTTTCTTTTTAACATTCTTAATTTTTGACCAAACTCTTGGTGGCTGAGTTTTAAGTTTTTACTGCCTAGTAAGTGATAATCTTTGAAGAATGACACATTCATAGGACCCCCTCAGGAACTCCAGATATATTTGTCCACACCCCTATGTTCCCTTTATATGTGTATCTGTTGGTATGTGTGGGTGTTCATATGTGTGCATGCATATGCTTGTGTCCAATGTCTTCCTTAATTGTTTTCCACCTTATTTTTATGTATGTATATGTATGTATTTGAGATGAGGTCTCTCACTGAGCCTAATGCTTGCAAATTTATCTATATCTCTAGCCATACAGTTCCAGGTATCCTCCTGCGCCTGCCTACACAGCACTGGTATTAAATACATAAATCAGCATGCTCACTCTTTTTTGCAGGTACTAGGAATCAAACACATATCCTTAAGCTTTTGCAGCAAGCACTTTACTTACTGAGTTTTTTCTACAACTCCTAGACCCTCACTGCATTACCACAGTTTGCTGTTGCACTTGCTACCACCTAAGAAAGCATACAAATTAATTTAGAATATGGTTGCTTTCCCATTGGGTGGTTTGAGACAGCATAAGATAATTAAAATAACTGAGTTGCATTTCATCCCAGAAAGACCCTACTCTTTGTATACTTTTCGGTATCTTCATCAAAAAACAAATCCAAACACTTGATTTGGTCACTGGAACTTCACCCACACAATTTTGGGGCTCTGGCCAAAAAGCATTTATGTCATGAGTCAGAACACTGCATGAGAAATTTCTCCTTGAGCAGAGATCACTGTGTTTGACAGTTGGCTTTTTCCACCACAGACATCAAAGAGCGTGTGACTGGTAGTTGTGCACATGTAGGGAAGCAGGCCTTCATTCTCTGGAACCAGGTCTCATATTATCATAGAGCAGCATCTCTTTGGAACCAGCCATGTACCACTTTTCTCTTCAAAGCACCTTCTCTACTGACCATAACTGGTTATATAATCCTGCATTTTCTATTATCCTGACTGCTGATCCATGCCTGATGGCTATGCCAGGTCTCAGAATGCCACATGCTTTTGATTGCGGCACTCTAAGCTGCTTAATAAGACAATTAAAAATGATTTACAAATGGCCATGGCAATGCAGCTGGGGATGGAGGCAAAAGCATTCTATGGGCTGTGATATTAAAATTGAATGTCCTTCCACATTCCCTCCGCAGATGCCTTCAATTCCAATACCGGGTTGTTCCCTGAATGTTTTTATCAAACATCCTAAAGTACCTATTGCTAAATAATATTTATCTGGAAAGAATTCAAGGTACATTCTCCTGGTACTTGAGTAGTTACCAAACTTCTTCCATGTAAGAGGGGTAAGGGAATGAAACTTCCTAGCATCCTGGAGTAATCAAGAGGTGACATAAATGTTCCCACATCAAGCTGCCTCATTCTTGGTCTGAGGGTCAAACCTAATTTAATCAGTGACGTATCTTTCTTGATCATTTCCTCTTTTCTCCTCACTGGCATTGTTATGGTGATTACAATGGGCAATTTTCCCAAAGATTCTATTGTGACTCACACATCATAAATAATGACCTTGATGCTTGATTATGATAACTTGGAAATTAAAGAAGAATTTCATTTCTTATGTTGAAAATATGTATTCATTTATTTATTATTTTAAGTCGAGAGGAGTGAGGACCATTACTGGAATAAATATTGAGAAGATTCCCTATTTTTAGCTAAACTCCAAGGATTGATAAGATTAGCATTGATTGGCTTACAGTAACTTTTCTTAGGACGAGTTATGGAGTAGATATTTTAAACAGGACAGGGCTGGAGAAATTGTCCAGTGGTAATATGCTTGCCAAGCATGCAGAACATCCTAGATTTATTTCTCAGTAAAGTGGATGGGAGGGGGAAGGACGTGAAACAATTTTAGAAATAAGGTATCTTTGTTTTTCATTCTTTCTTCTGTTATTTAGTTAAAGTGTGAGACTTTTATCTAGTCACCACATTTTTTTATATATTTATGAAATCATATCATTAATCTTGACTTTCAGATTTGTGGTGCAGAGCAGGGAGCTGTCTATACGAAGTGTTTGGAGCATAGGAGTTGCTCAGGGTTTCCTCGACTTTGTTCAATCTTCCCATTTGTGGGGAGCATGGCTAATGAAATGTTTATGGCTATTTGTAGTGTTCTCCCTGGAATATGCTGACAGGGGCTGTGAGGTGCAAAGCAGTTGATGGTGATATTGCTATTTCACCACTAGATCACAACAGTTTGTGACCTCATTTGAAAATTAAGCCCTCCTATGGATATTAGTAGTCTAGTTTTGTGTTGTTTTCAAATGATGTAAACACTACAGTGATGGGAGCCATGTACCATGTTTTGAGGGATTTTTTTTCTTTCTTTTTTTTTTTAAAAAAAAAAACACAGACTTTTCCACAATATTCTGCTTTGAGAAATAGCAAGAAAATAAAATCAATAAATTTGCCCTTGGGAACTAGTGACCTGTGAGCCATTTAGGTTATAGGGACAGAAAGTTTCTTTCATTTATTATTTCTTTCTTTCTTTCTTTCTTTCTTTCTTTCTTTCTTTCTTTCTTTCTTTCTTTCTTTCTTTTCTTTCTGGTAGAAAGACACCAAGAATAAGGTAAGAAGCAAGAAATGTCAGTTCCTCCAGGGTTCCCCTTAGACTCTAATTCCTTCTCTCCTTGACATGCTGAGGTTCATGTTCATGCTAAGAATCCCCCTATCTTGACAGTTCATGAAGAATGACCAGCCAAGCATATAGCACTGCTCAAAGATCTAGTACTCAAGAATGCTTCTGATCAAACAATCTCCACTTTATCTCACATTTGCCCAGCCTTCATTCTTCTCAGTGTCAGATAGTAGTCCTCTCCATACATCCCACATTTGAAGATTCCAGAAACTACCTTGCCCCTACCTACCTACTTCATTCAAGTTCATGTATAAATATTCTCTGTTCAACCATGTTCCATCTTTCCATACAAAACAGGCTTAAGTGAGCCCTTTTTTGCCTTTAAGGGCATTTGTTTTTCTCAAAGAAAAGAAGGGACCAAAAGCATCCCATGACTTGACTATTTGAACGGAAAGGGAGGCAGTAGCCATAGTGACAAAATAACCAAGGATTTTGAAAATACACATTGCCTTCAGATTTCATTGTCTCTTCTGCTGTCTTGATCTCTGGGTCACATTCTGCTTGGCATTATATGGAGACTTGCTTTGGTGCATCAACATACATCTGTGATCCCAACTCTGAGACAAGGGTGGATGATCCGTGGGGCTTGCTGCTCACCCAGGCCAGCCAAATCAGTGAGTGCTGGAATCCGTGACAGACCCTGTGTCAAAAAATAGAGTGAAAAATGATTGGAGAAGATACCCTGTATCTACTTCTAGCCTACACACACACACACACACACACACACACACACACACACACACACACACACACACACGGGAAAAATGAAGCTGAGTGTAGTGATGCATACTTGTATTTTCAGTTCTTGGGAAACTGAAGCAGTAGCATTCTAACTCAAGCTGGGATACATAATAGGACCCTGGAAAGGCCATAAAGTCCTCTTCCTTATCTCCCACATGTGCTTCTAGGGCTTACCCAATCCTCAACAGGTTATGCTGAGTACAAGGTTATTCTTTCACTCTATACTATTGTACGTTTATTATTTACACTATTATTGTAAATCTATTGAACATTTATTATGGGGAACTTACTTAGCAGGGGCATGCAGGGACCCAAGAAAGGTAAGACTTTTATTCTGCATCATATATGTCTACAGTGTAGCTCTAGAGAAAAAACTTCCAATAACAACTGTTAGTTTAATTTGGAGATTATTTATGTCATAGCAGAGGCATATGCAAAAAAAAAGAGATTGAAGTTAGTCTTTTTGAATTATTCTTATTCTAAAATTCCAAGAACATTAGACATTTATACTTGCATAGTTATTTCTAAGTGGGGACTAGCCATAGTAGGTGTTAAAGATTCCCAGGACAAAGGCACTGTGTGGAAACAGGAAGATTGGTATTCGTGGGCATCTTAGTTACTCTTCTATTGCCATGGAAACTTATAAAACTTAAGTTGACCAAGGCAATGTATAAAAGAAAGCATTTAATTTGGGCTCATTGTTCAGGAAGACTAGAGTCCATGAGTATCACAGAGTGGAGCATGGCAGTAGACAGGCAGGCATAGCATCTGACCCACAAGCAGGAAGCAGAGAGAGAATGACACGGGCTTTTGAAATCTCAAAGCCCTCTTCTAGTAACATACCTCCTCCAGCAAGGCCACACCTCCTAATCCTTCCCAAACAGTTCCATCAACTATAGTCCAAACATTCCAATATATGAGTGTATGTAGAACATTTTTCTTCAAACCACCACAACCAGATGCTGGAATTTTAGCTGAGCTTTGAAATGATAGATTTAGATGGAAAATTATTTTTTCACTAATGAACAGTGTGGACATAGATATTGTTAGTTTACCCTTTTGGGTAGGAAAATGGTTCAGTCAAATGGGCTTCTAGAATTGTACTCCCCTCCCCCTGCCAGATATTTCTTGTCTGTATATTTTCAGGATGTAAGTATTTGGGAATTACTAGATATCTTTAAAGAACACAGATTCATTGTGATATAAGACCTGTAGGAATTTGAGGTGCTAAGAATTTCTAGAAAGAATTGTACTTTTGGTGCCTGAGTTGATCCAGCCTCATTGGTTTGGGATACTAATCAATGCCTTTCTAGATCAACCCTATGAACCTGTCACAATTCAAGAATTGTCATATCTCAAAATACCTTTTTCAGTTGGAAGGGTAATTTCTCCTTTTATGAATTGTTCTAAGGAGGTTGGAAAATGCAAATGACCCTTTGAGAACCCCTTGCAATACACAGTACCCTCACTTAGGGCCCAGTTAGTAGGAAAAACCCAATCTACAAGGTCTTACTGTGTCCTTGAAATTGCACTTCAAAATTACATGCAACAACTTCCCTCCAGGCACAGAAGCAGGCTCCATGTTTTAATTCTGACCTTAATTAAATCTCTACACGGGCCGTGCATTTGGCTTTCCAGTGATACAGGCCAGGTAGAGGAAAGAGAAGTGCCCAGCTCTTCTAGTTCATTCTGTTGCTATGATAAAACACTCAGAAAAAGGTTGTGTTTTGGCTTACAGACGACAGTTTATTACTAAGGGAAATCAAAGTAGGCACTCAAGCAGAAATGTGAAGCAGAAATCATGAAGGGAAACTTCTTCCTGGCTTTCTGGCTCACTTACTTGCAAGTTTATGTGTCCTTAGCTTTCTTAATCAGCCCAGGGCCACCTTGCCAGGTAATGGTGCCACCCATTGTGGACTAGGCCCTTCTACATCAATTATCAGTCATGACAATTCTCCACAGATTTGCCACTGGACAATCTGGTCTACATGACTCCTCAATGGAGACTCACTTCTTAGGTGACACTTGGCTGTATGAAGTTGACAACTAAAGTCAAGTATAACACCTGCATTCTCTCTTTCTCAAATTCTTTCTGTCTTTCTCGGTCTCTGCATGTTTGTCTCTGTCTCTCTGTCTCATTCTCGCTCTCACTCTCTGTTTTGTAATAGGAATTAGTTTTTAAGTAAAAGTCCTCTGGCAGTATTACAGAATTGCAAGTATGAAGTAGTTAAAATGAATGGCCAGAAATCATTCTTGTGTCCTCTCTTCCTCTTATTTAGTTTCTTGCACATAATAAAACCAGAGTTCATTGAAAGATGTTATGTATGGGCCATGCTCAGTCCTAACTTGATCCTAACATAGCTGGAATGCTATGTATGATGACATCATCCTTTGAAATCCAATGGCAGTTCATCTTGACTCTAGACAATGTTTTAAAGATGTGTCTGATGATGTGGTACCTATGCTGTTTGAGAGTCAGGCTTTGTTTTCTTTCCCTCTTCTACCCCCTTTTCTTTTTGGTTTCTCATAGCATGTGGAAGTAAACTTACAGCCAAGAGAAACAAATACCACATGCAAAAGTTCCTGCTTTCCAGACCGGAAGGGGGTTTCTTGTTTGTCTGTTTTAGCTTGATTTTTCTGTCTGACTGAGAAAACCCTCCCAACTGAGCTAAGACTTGGTGACAGACTGCTTGCAGGCCAGATTCAGCATGTGAAAGGCAAGTCTTTTTTCCCAGGGTGCTTAAAGCTGGAACGAAGTGTTTTACATTGCCTTGCAACAGTCCTTAAAAGGAAGACCGCATTCTAGATGATACTCTGAGTGCAGAAAAGACCTCTTTTGTTGATGGGAGCAGAGTTTAAGTTATTTTTATCACTTTTTGCATTAGAGTTAATTAGTCTAATGAATGCTTAAGTAGGAAGCAAGTGTGAAGTGAAGAAATAGTTGGAGAAAGTACCCAGAGAAAAGCAAAAAAGAGGCGGCAAGTCTGGCACCATTAAGTACTGAGCCTGAATCTTGACGATGTTGTTCAGCTGGCCCCTGTGTTGGGGTTTCCTCTGCCTTGCTTACATTGATTAGAGAAAAAAGAAGTCATTTCCAAGGCTTCAGTGAAAAGAGATAAAAATATTCCCCCCCTTCCCTCGTGTCTATTTTGATGAATTTATACCTTTGTCCTATTGCTTTTATCAGTAACAAATGTGTATATGAGTATAAATTAAAGAAACCAAGGGATGAAAAATGGAGGGAATAGAAGAAAAGAAGGGAAAAGAGAGATAGTGAAAGAGAGCAGCCAAAACAGGAGAAGTATTTATAAACCTTGTCTGGGACAAGGAGATGTCGGGAAATGATAATAGATTAAAATCTAAAATGTCTAGGAATGCATTCAACAATAGCCCACGTGTTTGCTTAACTACACAATGGAATGTATGTGACCAAATGCAGGTCTGGTCTGAGTGAGGTGACTGAACAACACAACCACTTATGTGGTTTATCTACCACATTGCTAAAGAACATCTTCTCTGGTGTCTTCATCTGCTCAGCATGATGATAAAGTTCACATGGAAAAATGAATGTCCTATCATAAGCCAAGGAAATGCAAGAGAGAAGAGTGTGAAGATTGGCTATCTGATACAATTATAACATAAAATTATTGTTAAAAAAAAGAAATTGTGTATGATCCTGATATAGAGAAAAGTGAATTAATGAAAACCAAAGAGGAGTAACTCCAAAATTATCCCTAGCATAGGTGGGAATTTGATCCTTTGTAAGGTGTTCTTATAGTGGAGTAGTGGATACATTTATTTGACAAATGGGAAAAGCACAACTGTCTATCCATATGAAATGAACATATTAAATAACTAGCTCACTTCATAAGCTAATTCCAAAAGACTTAAAGGAAAATATTAAAAGAAAAAAATGCTAGAGAAAAAATTGTTATTTACATAATTTAGTGGTGATTGACTGACATTTTTCTAGTCAATAAAGGCAATCCCAGATGCATGCATATACATAGATGTATATATATAATTTATAGCATAACACAACTTATTTTTATAGTAAAATATACCCTTTACAAATTCAATATGTAAATAATATGGTTAGAAAATGTCGTAATGGGATATGTTCATGAGGATTGTAAGCAAATTAAACAAACTGTGTCTTCCTTTATCTCATGTAACAAGCAACCAGAAGATAAGCAGTCCAAAGCCCTACAGTAGCTGCGTGCGGTATCTCAAGGTGTATTCACTTATCTCTACTTAGCAGTCCTCACTGTGGGCTTTCATCTTCCTGTTTATCACTTCAGGTACAAGCAGAAAATGCTGGCCAAATGTGTTCTTTTTTAAAGAGGGATGCAGAAACTTCCTGTGACAGCTCCAGGTACAAGACATACTTGCTAATGTCTGGGTCTGAGAATTGCTTTTATTTGCTTAATCATGAATGACTTGCACCCTTATCACCATAGTTTTTTAGCTATGATGTGTGGGGGTTTACATTAATCTGGACAGATGGGTCAGGGTGCCTGCTGTGCAAGTGAAGAAAATGTCTTGACTGTTCATGGGACATTTTCAAACTGATACCTAGAGAAAACAACTCAATAGAAAAACAAGTGGGAAACTCAGAGTAGAAATATTTCAAGTGGCATATAACGCTATGAAAAGAACCCAGATGCCTTAACATTCATGGAATTGTATGTTTAAGGAACAATGAGATATTGTTTTATAGTCATCCTATCCACATGGGTTTTATGGTGTTCTAATTCCTGCTGTTGCTTGAAATGCAGGAAAAATTTACTATAACTTGCTTCCATCTTTAAAAGATCAATTTTCAATTAGTAATTTTATGGACCTTTAAACATACAGTTATGTGTTATCATTCAGAAATCCTAGTTATAAAACCTATTTCATCAAATAAAAAAATGACTATCCAAACATTTGTGCCCAAGGTTTTCATTGCATCATTTTTTTTTGTAGTGGTTAACAAGAGTGAGAAGGTTAAGTAAAGGTTCATAATGGGAAAAATGGACTTTCTAAATAAATTATAATGAATATCAATCCTATTATGCAGTTGTTTGTCCACACAGATTTTGGTCCATCTTGATCTTTACATGGTGACATTGAAGCATTTCTACAATGTATTATTAAGTTACAGAATGTAATAATAATGAAGAAAGAAAAGAATGGTGTAAGATATTAATCTGGGTTACCAAGGCTAGGAGGGAGGAGGGAAGTAACTGGGAAATAGGGAATAAGGGAACAAAGTAAATCAGATTTTACATATTGGTAAGTAAAATGATTTAGAATTTTTTAATGATGGAAGAGAAATCACTGTACAAACAGGGCATAGCAAGGTCAACCCAGGATGAAGAACAGTAAACTGAGAATTTGCTTGCAGCTGTTCCTCATTAGATGGTAGACGGTCTGGGCTATTGACAGTTCTTTTGTATACAATTTATAAATGCCAAAAGATCCGTGGTGTATGCTTTATATAAGTAGTAAACACACTGGAGTTCTCTTTTATAATAAGTAAATTAAATATCTTCCTTTTAAAGCAGGTGGTAAATGTACGTTTTCACATTAAGAGAATGAATCGTGTCTACAGGAGGGATAACGAGAAGGCTGCGTGGTTTCGACGCACACTTGGAAGGTGTGGGCTACTTCAGTGCGGGGAAGATTCCTCACAGCTCAGAACTGAGTCCCAGAATATTCCCAGCCATCTGATTCCAAGCCCAGAGTTTTGGCTCCTGGGCTGTGTTGCTGGCACTGAAGAAGTGGGATGGCGTGTTGTTTAAATCACAGCCCTTCTCTGTTTCCTGGCTAAGTTACAAAACAACGCTGTAGTCGTGAAACTGAATGTCATCAACACGCATTTATGGCATGTACAGAGCACGCACGACACTGTAGTAGCGCTTTAGGCAAGTGCGCGATTGCATTTGAAAGAGGTGTTGCTGCTTCCTGTAGGAAGTTTACAAACTAAAGGAAGACAAAGAAAAAAAAAATGAAACAAAGCAACCAAACAGAAAGCAAGCCTGTGGATTTTCCAAGCTGCGTTATCTGAGTCTGGAACTTAGCTCCAGGCACTACACATTTTAATTACTCAATAGTAACAACTCAATGATGTTAAGAATCAACCCTGTTATAGGGAACAGGGCCGCTAACAGCAGTATTTACCTGAGCATTTTTTTGGCAGAATCCATCTAGCTTCTACCCAGTTAAACGCAAATGTGACTTTTCCCATGATTTCCAGTTAGTTTGCAATAGAAAGAGGCTGTACATCTGAGGCAGAGTTGTGCTTGTTTGAAATGTCTGAGATAGAAAGAAATACATACTGTCAGTGTTATGCCCAGATTGTGACCCCAAAGAGACCACCGAAGACCTTGGATGTCCAGAATGCAACAGCAACGTTTATTCTGTAGATACAAGTCTAGACAGGGAACTCATTCCTACACCCAATGCAGTGAGGCAGGGAGGAGTCGCTCTTTCTTTGTGTGGCTAGCTTTTTAAAGGCAAAAACCACAAGCCCTTCAGGAGGGTTTGGGGGGTGGTTTGCACGTTGCAACTCGGATTGGTTTATTTTTATCTTTTAATTGGGTGAGGGTATGTAACCTTTGAATTTACTGGTTGGTGGTTACAATTATCATTTTGGGGGCAGACCAGCACAAGTCCCAGGCTTTGTCCTTGAGCCGCCATGGAGGCTGGCTGGCCAAGCATGTACTGACTGTGGGGGCTGGCCCAGTGGTCCAGGCTCTGTCCTTGAGCTGCCATGGGGGCTGGCTGGCCTAGCACGTCATGCACATAACTCTAAGTTGGTGAGGGGCCCCAGACAGTAAACATCTGACTGAACTTTGAGCAGTCAGAGTACGTGCAGAAAGGGAGCTACTGCAAGGACTATGTCTTTTGTTCATGGCCCTCCCAGAAACTGCTTGCTCAAGTCTCAGGAAACTGAGATTGACGCCTGCTCTCTGAGAGAAGACTGAGCAGCCTGTTATGGCATCTGCTTGGTCCTTTCAATCAGGTTTCTAGTATGACACCTCGTGTCTATGGAGGTGTGTGGCAGAGCCCCGTCTATAAAGACTACCCTTCTCAGTGTGATGTAGTGTCTCCCCATGTACTGCTTCCCTCCTCAGTCTGAGCCCCGCCCATTGCCCTGTACAATCAGCACTCCAGCCACAGTGAGACATCTTTGTTTTTCTAGTGCACTGTGTTGGTCTGGGTCTCTAGAACCATGTCTGCTTCTTCCTTCCACTGAAATGCCAGTCCTGTCCTGTTTATATAGGGAGAATCAGTCCTAGCCTTCCACGGTTAAATAAAGAGTATACTCTTCTCAGCATGTTTTTTATTTAAACCTATCTAGAAAAAAAATAAACATTTGTTTCTTCATTCTTCTTATCTATCATTTCTGGCACTTCTCACATTGATGTTTATTTGCCTGACTTGGCTTACTTGAATGATGGATTTCTCGCTCTGCATACTGTTGGTCTACCATTGGCTTTCTCCTGGGATCTTTGTAATGGTGATTCTTTTATTTTTTTAAAGATTTATTTATTTATTATGTATACAGCATGTATGACTGCAGGCCAGAAGAGGGCACCAGTTCTCATTAAAGATGGTTGTGAACCACCATGTGGTTGCTGGGAATTGAACTCAGGACCTCTGGAAGAGCAGCCAGTGCTCTTAACCTCTGAGCCATCTCTCCAGCCCGTAATGGTGTTTCTTAACTGTAAAATGAGTAGATGAATGAGTGACTGAGTGATTGAGCTAGTAAGTGAAATGAGGAATATGATACACTTGGAAAACAGAAAACTACTAATATTTAGATATCTCCAGGTAAATTTTTTAAGAATTACTTTTAGATTTATTTGTTTTATTTTATGTATATGAATGTTTTGCCTACCTGTGTGTCTGGGTACCACATGCATGCCTGATGTCCTCAGAAGTTAGAAGAAGGCATTGGATCCCTTGGAGTGATGAATGGTTGTTAGCCACCATGTGGGTACTAGGGATCAACCCTGGGTTCTCTGCAAGAGCAGCAGGTGCTCTAAACCACCAGCCATCTCTCTAGCCCCAGGGAAAATGTTTTGCATAATAGTTTTATAGATAAGGGTAAGGACAATGTCTTTCCTGTTATCTTTAGAAATTATGGGTTAACATTTGTAAATAGGAGGGATATTTTGGACAGAAAGTGCTGTATAACCATGGCATCCTTATTTAGGATCCTCTAAAATAGTCACTTCTTTGGGCATGTTTAAAACCTGAAGTCTGGTTGGCATTATAAATATGCATGAGTGTTGGGGGAAGAGAGCCTAGGGTGTGAATCACACTTCAAGCAGACCCACCCGCCTGCTCCCGACTTCAAGTTTTTCAGAAGTGTGAAATGAAAATGTTTTTAAAATTAGAAAATGTGCCATCAGAACTTTATCAGCCCAAAGAGAAAATAAATAATCTCTTTAAAGGTGGAGAGTGCTGGGGATATTTAGTTAGTTTCACAGCTAAAATGCTTGGATACGATTTTGTGAGAAAATGTACAAATTAATTTTAATGAATATGGAGAAATATATATATCTTCCCCCAAACACCCTTGGTACCAAATGCTGCAATCCAGGGTTTCTGGGGGATTGTTTAAACCTAATTTATGAGTGAATTGTTTCACAGGGAAAAGGAACTCTCAGGGGGTGTCTTTGTAAGGTCTATTTGCATTTGAAGAGTCACCTGGGAGCATTTGAGGAGTGGGTGGTTTTCTGCAGAGACATTTAGATCTTCAATCGCTAAATGTTAACAACAAAAATGAGAGTAAAATAGTTCGGTTTGCTTTGAAGTTTGTGGAAGATGGATTTTGTTTTTCCTTGTTTATCTTGATTTTTAAAATCTCGAAGACTGAACTGAGTGTGCCTACACAGGAAAATCATACAAGATAAAATAAAGGATAATGATCTGAGTTCTTTATTTTTTTTAACCGCTAAATCACTAATCACAGAATGTAACCTAATCAATTCACTTCTTTAAGCATCAATGCATCGGAATTAAAAGGCATAATGGAAGAGTAAATACCCAGTGGGAACAGTAACACAATGATGCAAAATGATCTTGAAATTGAGCCAAATTGAAATATGTAAACATTAAGATAAAAATCATGAAACATTATAAAAATAAAAAATTGAGGTGGATGTGTTACTTGAAGAATGGTTTGCCATTTCCAAAAAACCGTTGTGACTAAAAACAGCCTGATGCATTGAGGTCTGTAATGGAGATTAGGGGGAGAGAGAAGGGTGTTCACTGGGAAAGGTTCAACATGCAACATGTGCTACCTTGGTACCAGCTCACATGCTCCACCCATCCCATACTTCTGTGTCCTGCTCAGGGTCCCTGAATAACTTGCATCTCTGAAAAACTTCCAAATAATAGGGACAGGGGCTGCTGTCTGAGAGGCTACCTTTTGAACACTGATTTGTCAAACGTGTAAGATGGATTTTGAAAGCACAATGACCACTTGTAATTAAACACAAAGCTCATTTCTTAAGTGTCTAGGTCTCTCTCTCTCTCTCTCTCTCTCTCTCTCTCTCTCTCTCTCTCTCTCATACTATCATTTAAAATGTCATTGTTTTTAGCTTACTATTGTGGAGGTTGAAATTCTTTTATATCCACACTGTTATTGTTAACCAGTGTACATTCTCCCTGGCAACTTGGCACAGACGTTGGTTCTTAAGTCTGTAAATAAAAATAACATTTATTTTCATAAAGTGATTGTCTAGCTGCTTGACAGAGCTGCAGCTTCTGTCACTAATATATTACTATAATTTGATTTTTTTCTCCCGTGGTTGAGATTGGGAGTAAATTTCTAATGATGAAACTTGATTTGAGTAAATGCTGCCAGATTCTGATAGTTGGATCTGAAGATACTAGAAGAGATAAGAGAAAAACAACAACAAAAAAGAAACACAAAAACAAAAGCATGAGTGCACATGTCTCAGTATGTGCTTTTTAATACCTCCCCAGAATATGTGCTCCATTCTTTTCTTCTTCCTTTATCTTCCCCTCCCCTCTCCTGCCCTTCCCCTCCCCTTCTTGTCCCTTACCTCCCCTTTCTTCCCTCCATCCCTTCCTCCTTCCTGTGTGTGGTATATGCACATGAGCCCATGCATATGGAGATCAGAGGTTGACTATATTGCTTTCTACCTTCTCTGTTCATATGCAGTGGTTCTCAACCTTCCTTAATGCAGTCCCTCATGTTGTGGTGACCCCCAATCATAAAATTATTTTTTTGTTGCTATTCCATAATTGTAATTTTGCTCCTGTTACAAATCATAATGTAAATACCTGTGTGTTCTGGTGGTCTTAGGTGATCCCTTGTAAAAGGGTAGTTTAACCTCCCCCAAAGGCTTGACCCACAGGTTGAGAACCACCAAAGCAGGGTCTCTCACTGAACCTGAAGCTCACACATTGGCTCGATTGGCTGGCCAGTGATCTTTCTTTACCCTGACTGCTGGGGTCACAGACGCGAGCCACTGGGGTTATCCTTTCTGTCGATGCTGGGATCCGAACTTGGGTCCTCATGCATGCACAGCGAGCACATTACTTCCTAAGCCATCCCCACACCTCTAAATGCACACTTTCCGACTTAGTACCATTCTAGACCTTGGAACCTAAAAGCTCTAATGACTTTATCCCTAGGTGTGAATGTCATTAAGTCAGCAGCTCCTGGGAAGTCATTAATCTCTGCTCAGCCCCAAACTGCTTCAGTGATTTTCTCCCACTCAGCATTGTCCTTAGCGAGAGGTCCTTCCGACTCAAGGCTTCTGTCAGCTTTCTGTTTACTTTCAACTGGAGAGAAGGCTTCCTCCACAGATATTTCCCCAATGAGGCCAAAGCTAAGCATTTCTCCATGAAGAAAGCCAGCCCTAGGCTTCAGTTTCCATAAAATTTTGCTCTTGTCTTTATCACACAACCTGTGGCAATGATTTTGGTAAGCTTACTCCATCCTGTTTGGTGCTGTTCATTGTTGACTGATTTTTGGAGGCTTCTCAATGCTAGAACTCCTAAGCAGGAGTGAGAAAACCAAATAAACCAAACTGGTCTTCTGGAGAGCAAGGATGGAGAGCACCGGGCTAACATCTCTATCACAGCCATCAGGAGAAGCCTTTCCCTCTTTTTCATGTTCTCTGCTAAAACATCGAGATTTGAGCTGTACTGGCAGTGTACTTTGAGAGAGTTAATTTTCATTTTTGACAAAATATCTGCTGCGATGAATATCAGTCAGTGCTTCTAGAGGGGTGGACAATAAGTTCCCAAGGCCCACTTCACTCCTCTTGAATCAGAATCTCTCAGGGTGTAGTCAAGTGATTTGCTTTGTAACAAAGCCCATCAGATGATCTAGCTCACTGATGCTGAAATTGGTGAGCTGCATGCTTAAGGGTATAGAATGTCCATAGGCGACAGGGCAGGGCTGGGGGTGATGGCGGGTCTGTGTGTTTGCTGTTCACTTAACATAAGTGAGCTGGGTGGTTGAAAGGACACTTGTATTTAATTGTACTAAGAGCTGGCAGCTTTACCACTGAGCAGAGGATACCAGAGAACAGTGCACAGACATATTTGTTTCCTCAGCCCCATGGGCAGAAGGCCTTGCTTTAAATTTCTACACAGGTGATTCTCAGTCAGGGGCTAGTAAATTATTTTTCTTCAGAGCACCTAGTTCCAACTACCAACTAATTCTCTTCTGTTTTCTGCTGAATGATTGCCCTTGGCCATTGAGACTTACCCATTTGTGTGAATGATTCAATCCAGACAGTCAATCCAGGCTTGACTGTTTTCCATTCTAGCAAAATGTGTAGATTGCTGCAATAGCTTATGTCTGCCCTGATCCACAATTATAAAATAATAATAATAATAATAATAATAATAATAATAAATTAACTATTTCTGTAGGTCTTCTTTCAAGCTTAATATGAGGATTGTAGTTTATGGGATATTGATTGTGTATTATCAGTTTAGCTCACACACTGACAATTACATGTAGCGCCAAGGTAGCCATGACAATGGAGTCCAGTTGCCATAGCAATGAAAGAAGTCCTATAGCTGCTACCTACAGCCTGCTTTCCAGCGATAAACATGTTACTCACTTCATTTTAATTGAAAGATGAAATTATAGACTCTAGGAAGAAATAAATGGGTCCACTCCCCATTTTCCTCCTAGCTACACAGACATAAGTATAAATAGGAAGTAAATAACCATTTTCTTAAGGGTAAATATTGAGATGTTGAGCACATATTTTCCAGTAGTCTTGTGGACACTGGGAACAAATGAGGAGTGATATATTGCTGAACAGACATTGAGTTAGTGCCTATGTTTTTGCATTCTTAATTAACTGCTACATTTTTTTCCTCAAGTTCCTTATCTTAACTGCTTGCCCTATATAGTGTACCTTCCCTTTCACAGTAGAATCTTTAATGGGTTTACTTACTGAGATTAGTTCATGCTTAAAAACTCACAGCAGACATCATAAGGTATTCTACAATTAACATCAAAGGGCACTGTGGAAGTTTTTACATAACTGAAAAAAATCAATAGTGATAATAAATATTTAGTCATGTCTAGTCCCCCTTCAATGCTAGTACTTCTTGTATGCTTTAGATCTACCAGCCTGTGTGGTGGCCCAACCATATGCTATAATCATACATTAGGGATTGCTTCCCATAGCACAGAGGACGATACACACTGGGGATTTGGGAATGACTAGCCTTTATGCTTACAGATACCCTGCTCTCAAAGGATAGAAAGCTAGTACAGACAGCAAAGTAAATGATTAACAAAATAAAGAATAAGGTCGTGACTGAGGAAAATTGCAGGTACTAACTGGAGGCAGAGCAGTGGTTGAGGGAGAGGTGGGGGAGGTCTTGGTCTAAAACGCATATATGTTAGCAGAAATCTGGATCAAATCTAGATTCCACTTTGAACTTTTCACTTTAATCTAGCAGTTTCTTTCTGTAGCATGAGAAAATGGCCCTTCTGCTTCCCCTTGATCGCGTTTGAAAACTTCAGCTTGTAACTATAGCCAGCTATAGCTCTCACCTCCTTTCTCTTCTTGTGGTCTTTTCTCTGAAGTCAGCTGATTTTCATTTCCAGGAACAACTGTGTGAGACACCTCTGAATTCTGTTTGTTAGGGTAACATGGAAGGAATAACTATATTCAGGGCAGGGAAACATCTAGTACAATTTTGTGGGGCAATTCAATTTAAAAAAAAAAAAGACCAGGGGAGTAAAGATTGGAGGATCTCCTGGAAAATTATTTTTAATGAAATTATCCAGAAAATTGTGCACTCATATTGTTTGGCTCTATCCTCAGGGTATGTGTATGTAGGTGAAGTATCACATGTGGTGATATATTGTGTACCCTCATAAAATTTGCCTGCAGATCAGAGAGACAAAGGAACAAGCTACTGCTACATCTTACCTCTAGGACTCCTCAGCCAGAAAAGCCTTCTAGTTCTTGTCTCCTCATGCTTTATATGTCGTTCTCCACCCAGCCATCACTTCCTGGGATTAAAGGCATGTGTGCTTCCCAAACAAAGGCATGAGATCTCAAGTGCTGGGATTAAAGGTGTGTGCCACTACTGCCTGGCTCTGTTTCTCTCCTAGACTGAGTTAATCTCATGTAGTCCAGGGTGGTTTTGAACTCAGAGATCCAGATGAATCTCTGCCTCCCTAATGCTAGGATTAAAGGTGTGTGCCACCACTGCCTGGCTTCTATGTTTAATCTAATGGCTTGTTATGTCCTCTGATCTTCAGGCAAATTTTATTAGGGTGCAGAATATATCAACACAATCACAGGTGAAAGGCATTTCAATCATGGATTCCAAAATTTAACTTTTAGAAGAAGAAAATAAAATGCTTTGGAGATTAAATGGCTCTCTCTATAAAAGTGAATTATTTGCAGAATTTTCTCTAAGTTGCTTGGAGTATAACACAAGACAGAAGACTCTTCATCCTATATTTTCAACCATTGTTCTTATTTTCCAGTTTTCATCTTCAAAATAAGGACATTGGTAGAATAATCAATCAATGTGCATTTTAAAAATGTTATTGGTACTTATTAGGGTCTATGGCTGTTATGCCCTGAATGCACTTGTTCTCTTCTCAAGTTTGTGCCTAGTGAACATATACAATGTGTGAAAGCCTTTTTCCAAGTGCTAAGACAAAGCTTTCATACATTCTCTAGCCTCATGAGCCTGTTTTCTAGAAGGACTAATGCCTGATAGACACATAATTACACCATAAGTGATTTAAGTTCTATAGTATAAAAATAAATGGTATATCCTACAAGGGAATCCCTCAAAGAGAAGATACACTTCTCCTCCCCCTTCCTTCCCCCCACACCCTGATACCTCCCCTTCCTCTTTCCTGAGACAGGTTCACCTCATGTAGCCCAGACTAGCCTCAAACTTGTCACCCTCCTGCCTTCCTATAACTAACTCCCAAGTATTGGAATTATAATCATGTTGCACCACACCTGGTTTAATGGCAAAATTCTGGAGTGTAAAACAGTTTACCTGCCAAGGAAATCAAGTATAATAAATGAAACAAAATTTTAAATGGGAAATAACTTTTATGAGTATACTCTCTATAAATGAAAGCATAAAATCAGGGACATAGTAAACACACACACATACACATACACACACACACACACACACACACACACACACACACACACACACATTTCTACATAATCAGAATGAATACTACCAAAAGTTTCCATTTAGTTCTGACTTATTTCAGGTTTGTTAAAAATATATTCTAAGATACAATTACTCACTGCTTTGCTGTTGATGTATTTTTACTCTCCTTGTTCTTAATTGCTAAATTTATAATTTTGTTAAACTTTAAAATCCATAGTTTTTATTTGTTTGCATTATAACAATGAAATTATTAGTGTCACTATACTCCTCTATATTTCAAATTTTTACAAGATCAATAAACTTTTCACCAGAGCCAGCCCATTCAGTCAATCATGCCTTCCCCAATCTCAACCTTATCTCAACTTCCACACAACTTATTGGTTCTCCATTTCATGTGTGAACTGATTCTCCAACATACCACTATTCAAATGTAACATGGTTGAAAAGAATCAAATCCTACATGAATTTTCAAAGCAGTGAGTAAAATGCCCATCATCCTTTAGATGATTGGTAAACATGTATACTGGGAGAGCAGAAGTCTACTTATGTCCAGAGGTGCCTATTTAAATGAACAAGTGTGCTATCTAAAAGGTAAAACTGCAAAATTCTAGCAAAGTTTTCAGTTGAAGAGTAGGCTCTACTGTCACAATGCCCAATTTCTTTTCTTGCTTTGTGCTCATACAGCAGCTGCATCTCTCATTAGCAAACTCAAGTCATTGCTTTCAATGCCTTGTTTTTTAACTTGCTTTTCCTTTACAACCTAAGACTCTATTATGAGAGTCAAAGGAATTCCATCTTCAGGCAAAATCCTCCAGGTTGGCTTCCCCTGCCTAGCCTGGCACATCTGTCTGTGGATGGATCGGGAACTCTCTGATGCCTTGGAAGCCATTATAAGCAGAAGGTCTGAGATTGTATTAACTGAGAAGAAAAGCTGAGACTGGGGAACTACAGAGATTCTCTATTTATTTGAAGTAATATCAAAGCAGCCATGGGTACTGAGAAGTGGTGTGAGAGAGGGTTTCTGATTGCCAGGGACACTAACCACCTATCCTGCACACACAAACCCTGTTTCAGGCTTCAGATCTTCAAATATGCTCAGTCTGTAATTAAGTGTCAAAGAATTGATTAGGAAAGCTCCTGCAACGTGAGCTCATTGATGGAACCGTTTTTTTGGCAGGCTGCACGACATAATTAGTCTAAACAAGAGGTAAAGTCTGTGGTGGTTTGGGCTACTGGCCAACAATTTTTAATTTTGTAATAAAAAGAGACAAAGAAGGAAAGGAAACAGCTAAAGAAGATCATTTATGCTTATCTGTGAAAAAAATCAAAGAAGGATTCTAACATACCCTTTGCTGGAGACAGAAGGTAGTTTTAGCTTTTGGCTACTATGTTGGGGGAGTAGAATTTAGGAAAACTGTATACCCTCTAACTTTGAGAGTGTTGGTGCCCTGTCAATAGTGGCTGCAAAGATGATCTTGAGCACAGCTGCGTTGACACAGTGGTGGACCTCTCTAACCCCAGCACACAGGAGGTTGAGGCAGAAGTATTGGGGGACTTGAGGCCAGTCCAGGCTACATCATATCACTCTGTGTCAGCAAATCAAGGAAATAAAGAAATATAGAATGAAGAATAAAGAAAATAGAAGTGAAGGAGGGGAGGGAAGGAAGGAAGAGGGAAAGGAGGAAGGAAGAAAGGAAGGAAGGAAGGAAGGAAGAAAGGAAGAAGGAAGGAAGGAAGGAAAGTCTTAAACTAGAATCTAGCTACAGATTCCAAACTCTTCCTAAATGTTCTTTAAGGAATATTCCCCTACATCAGCAAACTGGATTTCTCCAGAGGACAGCAAACAGCATCTGAACAATGAGGTCATACTAATGGCTCACACATGGAACCATGGTTCATGGAAGGCCGAGGGCAACAGTCAAAGGAAAATGTCATCCTTGGGACTTCACTGCTTACAGATTAAAAGGAAAAGCCAGAAACACACTTTCTCCATTTTCCAGATTTTCATTTTACCTCTCTTCAAGATGGAAAATAATTTTGGACCCTTCTCTACCATTGAAACACGGGCATTCATTGGCTAGAGATCACCTGGTGTCTGGGTTGAAGGTAGATCCATAATTTCCTGTATCTCTCCCCTGCAGTTGCCCCTGTAAAGTGGAGATAACAATGGTATACATCTCAGGATTTCTGCATGAAAAACTGTGGTAATGCATTAAAAATAGAGCATTTGGCTGACATATATTAAGCATTAAATAATGTTGGTGCTTCTCTTTCATCCCATGCGCCTTCAGTGGGTAAACCTAAAATTGATAGATTTTACCCAGGAAGTATTTCTACCAGGAAGTGAAAGTTATTACCAGTGAAAAAGGTAGTGTTTCTTAAATGTATTTGGGAAATGGTGGAATATGCATTTTATAATTTGTGCCAGATGTATTCAACATGGTACATATGTCATATTTCTATGTCCTATCTGAATAGCTTTCATTTTTGTATGTAACCTACTAACATCTCCAGTGAGGTAAGTTTGGAAAGCACTAGGCTAGCCATGATAAGATAGATTTCTGAATACCCCAAAGTTGAACCTTTCAGGCTTTCTATTACTGGGAAGAGAATAGGGGAAAAACTATTTTTTTAAATCTCTTTCTTGAAGGAATAATAAAAAAAATGCCCTCCTATTTTGTGAGGAGTGGATGCTCTCACCTTGAAGGTCATTAGGCATGGTGATGGGAGAGCAAATGTTTTCTTTGAGGAGATGTCACTCCAGAAGGGGAAGGCCTTAGGAGCCTATTACATGCTATGGCTTGTGAATTCCTTTCTTAGTGACTCTATGGAGAATCCAAGACACAGGTTTTTCTGTATTCCAACTGGCAAAAGATATAGATCAAATGTTTAAGGCCATTAGCGAGAAGTTAAATCAGGAAAAACACAGATACAACAGCATTAATTCAGGGTAAGAGCAAAATGCATTGTAGCATCGATTCTGGCATTTTCTTCTGTTCCTAATAGCTCTGAGCATTTGATCTATATGTTTTGTGGTCCTAAATGAAGCGAAATAAATGTCTGGACAGATTCCCTGTGATCAAGTCACCTTCTCACCATTTTTCTCCTTTGGTAGTGAACTAAGGCCCCAGGCTTCATTCACCGAGAACAGCTATGAAATTGAGGATGCTGACCAGGGTACCAAAGTGTGCTGCTTGCAGTTTTCGAGCATGTAAATAACTTCCCTTCGAATCAATCCAAACCAGTGTACCATGAGCAGAGTTGGAAAAACCCTTTAAAACTGATAGGTAAGCCGGGCGGTGGTGGCGCACGCCTTTAATCCCAGCACTCGGGAGGCAGAGCCAGGCGGATCTCTGTGAGTTCGAGGCCAGCCTGGTCTCCAAAGCGAGTACCAGGAAAGGCGCAAAGCTACACAGAGAAACCCTGTCTCGAAAAACCAAAAAAAAAAAAAAAAAAACTGATAGGTAAATTTCCAGAACTATTGAGTAGTTTTCGTAAGTGGCAGGGTGCTAGACTGTTATTTTTGTTATGAGGCACTAACATATATTTCTGAGAATTAGACTAAATAGTTAAAATCCACACAATAAACCCACAAGCTAGATCTTACGATTTCATTCTTTAGAAGAAATATCTAGAGTTAAGACAGATCTGATGGCCTTTCTTTTGGGTTCTTAGTCCATGCCATATTGCCCCCAAGGTCATAAAATTCTCAGGGATTATTCCTCCCAGAGAATGTATAGGCTGAGATGGCAGTCATCACAGCTGGTGTTAGTGAGCTTTTGTACTTGATGCCATGGGTCCTGTCTTGTGGGTGCACCAGTCCCCAAGTCTCTTAGAAGACTGATTAAAGCATGAACCTGAGAAATTCCTATACATGTGCATGACTGCTTTCTCTGTTATCCAACAGTCTGTGTCTTGGGGAAATGTTGTTAGGTTGTGTTTGTCTTTCACAGGTTGTTACTTCTTGGATTTCTGTTTGGTTCCACAGAGGTGAATATTTAGGTATGTATGTATGTATGTATGTATGCATTATGTATGTATGTATTGTATATGTATGTATGTATATATGTATGTATTCATTGCTCTTTCAGTCAACATCGCAAAGAAAATGCCTGTAACATGCTTTGAGTCACAAGTTAGATGGAATGTATAAGGTGAATAGGTGCCATGGATTTGTTAAATTCCATAATTTTAGTAATGAATTCAAATGAATTGTATGTATGAATTCAGAGCAGTCTTTGTGTGTAAAATTAGTCATGATAATCAGGAGTCTTCTTAAATGTAAGGCTAAGAAGTATCTTTACATTCTTTATTTCAGATGCTTCAGATGTCTAAATTAGAGCTATAAAAAGGGATATGAAACTTTGAGGAGCAAACTGCCATTACTGCTAGTCCTGTAGAGTACATGGTTCTTTCCAATAGAATCTATGTGGAAGATGGAATCTCCTAGACTGTCTTGTAGGGGAATATCATTTACATAGAGGCTTCCTTTTCCCAAGGCAAAATAGGGGCACCCATGTTTATATGTGTGAGGGGCTCACCTCCACCTTTTTTCCCTCGGGGTACTCTTGAGGAGTGAGGGATAAGATATCTATCTATCTATCTATCTATCTATCTCTCTCTCTCTCTCTATATATATATATATATATATATATATATATAGAGAGAGAGAGAGAGAGAGAGAGAGAGAGAAACATAGGATAGCCTTGGGAGGGTCTGGATCCTTATCCACTGACCCTTTCTGTCTCTTCTAAAGGGCTTTTCTAAAGAAATGCCAAAAGTCTACCCCTAGTACAGTCAAGTGCAGACCCTTCCAAATGCCTGGTAACCATGCACGTGGTCAATCCATCCCCTTATGCAGCCGTGCTGGGTAAAACCAGCTCAGATCTCACTAGGAAACCTCTGTAGGCTCCCACACATGTGCCTAGTGGAAAAGGCAATTTTTTTTTTTCCGAACAACATCATTAAGAAAAGTGAGTCAAAGGACCATGAATTCCCTAGTGATAATGCTAGCTACCCCTAGGTCCACCACACTTGTGACTCATCAGAGTTGGTTGTTACATTCCACTTTGGCAAGTATGCCTTTGATCTTTGCTAGGGCTCATAGGATTGCCTCTGGATGGGGAAGTAAAGCGCCTAAGATGTATAGACAAGAAGGAGACAGGCATCTGTGTGGCAGTCTTGGCCATCAGAAACAAAGAAAGGGTTCCAGAACAAAGTTCAGTTCATCCACAGACAAATGTCTTTTGTTTCTCTGGTAAAGACTCTCCTAAGTCTCTTCTGAGGAAGATATATGCCATGGAGACCTGGATATAATTTTCCATGGTGACATAGAACAGGGGAAACTGTAAGTCAGACCATGGTGAGTGCTGGCCCAATTCTACAGTGCATAACAAAAGAGTCATATAACTATTCACATATATAACTTATTTCATAGTAACAATAAAAACATAGTTATTGATTCATGAAAAGGAAGACAGGTATGTTGTGTCTATCCAAATGCATTATGCTGTTGTTTTTTTTTTCTCTTCCTTCAAAAAGATTTCCCTGAAGACAGTATTTATGAAGGAGAAGAAATTTACACCCCACCTGAGTATAAGTTCAGACTAGGAAGCACATTAGAATTTGGAGCTGGGCTATGTTGGACATTCCTTGAGAAAATACTCTAAAGAGAAATAATATATTATTAACTCATGTGCTCAGATTTCCCTATCATTTTCTGTGATGGCTATTATTGCCAGTAGTCCTATATTAGGACAGTGATTTTATCAAAAAGAAAAGAAAAACTCTTGTGACGGGGACATTTTCAAATTAAGTTGAAAAACCCATAATCCTCTGGGAAAACTTTTGTTATTATCACTCTTGTATTGTTGACAGTTAATACACTACCACTACCTCTGTCATCACTGATAAACATTCTCTTCTCTGTTCCTTTTCCTCATCCATAATCACCCCTGATGCTCAGTTATTGCATAAAAGTTACCTGAATCCTGATCAGGAAAACCCAAATATACTTGGAAACCTTATTTCTTTGTTCTATAGACATTAAGTATTTGAAGAGCAGGATTCTTCTCTGGTCATTATAATGGACACTTAGTGATTTCCTTTTACCTAAAGTAAGGGATTCATTGGACTCACAGCTGGCATTTGGATATTTTGACAGTTCTGAGGTGCTACTGAAAATGAATGTCAGAACTCAAGTGATATTTTGTATCTCTCAATACTATAATGTTGAAAGAAGCCACAGTCATTCTGCTTACCAATCCAGACAGCCTCCCAAAAAAGCAAATTTTTTCTAGAGATTGCCTGCATTTTTTTAAAAAAAAATTTTGAATCATACCATTAACTTTCTACCTAAAAATCTGTAATACATATAAGTCTGTATATGAATATCCATATTAGTTTAAACGTAAAATTTCCCATCTGGGCTGAAAATGCTTACCCTAAGATTCAAAAACCAACAAACAAAATCCCAAGCATCAGTCATGAGAAGCCCTCTTTCGAGGTCAGACTTGTCCAAGAGATTCCCAAAACATCATAAGGTATTACTATTGTTCCTGGTTGTCCCCAAGAGGTGGAAGATAAGCCCTTATTGCTGAATATACCATGCACTTCAGAGACAGGGCCCAGGGTTCCCTGAACTGACATTGATTTGAAATCCTTCTCTTTGATTATCAGCTTTCATTGTATCAAAAGCACCTTGTAAACTTCCAATGGAGGGAAAGAAGCAGCATTCCTATGAGATATGAACCACTATCATCAGTATGGTGTAATAACCCAAAGGGTCATTATTAACATTCATATCCTGGCAGTGACCAACAGCTCTCTAATTGGAATTTTGGCCCACTCAATAAGAACTAGATCATGCCTGTTACTGGATACCTAGTCAACTACCTAGGATTTGTGAAGTTATGGATCTTGGGGGAGAGCCTCCAGTCCACTGGGGTTTTGAATGCCTTGGTGGAGATGCCTAGAAGGGAAAGGAAAAATTGACTTATTTTATCCTAAACCTCTTCTTTTTATCTTGGTCATTTACCGAATCTCATAGAAACTGTGGACAGTGAGAACAGATAGTCATTGTAACAGAACTCTCCAGTAGCAGGACTTCTTCAAGATTTCAGGACTTGCCCTAATGAAAAGTACACCCAATATATACAGTGCCAAAAATATTCACCATGAGTCAGACTTTTGCATGCATGACTGTGCCATTGATCATCCCGTATTCAGTTGCTTCAGTGAGTTGAGGTTTCTTTGTACCTCAGGTCTAGCAACTGGGAACAAACAGAAGCCAGCAGAGAGCTCCCTAGTGGGACATACTTCCCTGTGGTCTAGGGACAAAGGCCTGTGTGTCAGTGGGGGAAAAGTTCTAAGGATGCTAGTATTCCTGTGACATGAGACAGCTGAACTGTGCAGGAGTTCTTCACACCAGTATTCAGAGCTGGTACAGGAACATATTTCTGGTACCAATAAGATATATTTTGGAAGCAATGGCTGCAAAATACTAATGCAGAGGCATAGCCAGAAGCTAGAGCCAGGCAAACTCTAGATTCTTGAAATATAGAGGTAATTGGTGCACCAGGGGGCCAGATTGGCAGTTCCCGAGAGAGGCAGTCTTTTGGTGACATTCACTTAGTGTTTCCTGCATGTACCTATTCAATCTTGGGATCATAGACCAATATGATTTTGGTCTTCAGCCCACATTGTGATTTCCAATATTATCCTATGTTCGCTTACATTAAGATATTGGCGTGGATTATCTACTGACAGAAAAAAAAAAATAGAAATTCCCCAGTATGACAGTGCCTTGGTCTAGATGAGCGCAAGTGAAAACTCCGTTCATCATCAGTCATGCTGGGTACTATTTACTGACTGTTCTCAATTTGGCAAGAAATCAGTATAAGCCTTTGAATGCTTCAATCAACTATGTGTAGAACAATGTACTAAAACTCAAAGGAGTTAAGTTTGTCTTAAATGGCACAGTAGCTGATTAATAGAATGTGTATTTGATTGCTGAAGTAAGCCAATTTTAGGCTCCTGACTTCCCACTCTGTTATAATGCTCTCTAGTACCATTGCACTGTTATTGAGTCAGGGTGTCTTCCCATTTATTAGATTGAAGAGTGGCTTAAATAAATCTTAAGCAGCTGCAGGACAGGAAGCAACCTCAATAAAGGCAGTGCCCCCCAAGATCCTGGTTATGATGTACACTGTAGGTATGGTGAGTAAACCCCAATGGTGCAGTCAACCAAAACTGGATTGGAGTTTTGGTCCTGACACTGCCCAGCCGTGGTTACTGAGCTCCAGGTCTATGACTCACATTCTATAAAACATGCTAGAGCTGGAGGTATGGCTCAGGAGATTAAGAGTGCTTGATTTTCAAGCATGAGGACCTGGGTTTAGATCCTGCCTAAAAACCTGGGCAGGACTGTATGCACCCATAACTCTGGCAGTATGCAAGGCTAACATCAGAGAAAAGCTAGGGCTTGCTGGCTAGCTGAAATGATGAGCTCCAGGCTCCTTAAGAGATCCTATCTCAAGCACGTAGAGTGGAGAGTGATAGAACAGGACACCAACACCTTCTTCCACCCTGGGCACATGCACTTGTGGGAAATTGTACCTGTAAAAGCGCACAAACCCACATCTCACACACACACACACACACACACACACACACACACACACACACACACACAATTTTAAAAATGTAATAATTCTCAGAATAATGCCAGTACCTCCTTTAGAGACCATCATCAGCTAAGCTTGGTGATTGACACTCATTCAGTGGTTCTCAACCTGTGGCTCACAACCCCTTTGGTGGCTGAATAACCCTTTCCCAGGGGTCACAGATCAGCTATCCTGCATATCAGATATTTATATCCTGCATATCAGATATTTACGTTACTATTCATAATAGTAGCAAAATTAGTTATGGAGTAGCAATGAAAATAATTTTATGGCTGGGAGGTCACCACAACATGAGGGACTGTTGCAGCACAGCATTAGGAAGGTTGAGATCCAATGTACTAGGTAAAAATGAAGTGTGTGGTCATAGTCATCTTCATCATTTCCTTCTCTCCATGAACAGTCAGGAAAGAGACGACCACATGTAGCCTTGAAGCAGAACATTTGCTGTTGGGTGTTGAGCCCAAGAGGGAATGTTTAGAGATGATAAAACTATATTTTCTAATAGACATAGGCAATATTATGTGCAACAAGATAATATTAAACATCTAATCTAGTCTAATGGGAAAACTCAAAAGATAAATAAGTAATTTTGTTTCCTTTGTCCTGAGAATCGCCACACAGATCTCCCAAAGCTTTCTGTCAGCTCTGAGAGTCTGTGACTATTCTTGGTAAGTTTCTAACCTGTGTACCTATCCTTGCCAAGAATGGACTGGACATACTGAGAACAGTAGCATGAAAAAGCCACAAACCACTCTTGTGTATAACTAGCTCAAATGGGTTGGAGAGATGGGTCAGAGGTTTAGAGCACTGACTGTTCTACCCAGGGTCTTGAGTTCATTTCCCAGCACACCCATGGCAGCTCACAACTGTCTGTAATGGGATCTGATGCCCTTTTCTGGTGTGTGGGTTGCATGCAGACAAAGCATCTATATACATAAAAAACATAAATAAGTAAACTTAACACAAACAAACAAAACGACAAAAATTTAGCTTATATATTAAAATTACCTTTGGTCTTATCATAGAAGAGAGTAAGAATGAAGAAAATGCATGAAAAAGTTTAGCTTCTGAGATGAATAGTGATAATATAAATATATACCATGATCTCTATATAGGAATGACAGTGTTCAGAGAACATAAATTTAAAAGAAAACAAAAGGGCAAAACAGAGAGATATTTACCCTCTGAATCTGGCTTTGGTTTTAAATTGCACATACAAGAGATTGGCTAGAGATAGTTATTCTGGCTTTAGTAGTATGTTCCCAATGCTGCAGAGCAAAAGATACAGTTAAGAGAGGAAGGAGATGAAAGCATCTTAGAATCTAACATATTTACATTTATATTACTGTTGTTAGATGAACTATTACATAAATCACAGTTTTAAGCACTTTAAGAAAGCTTACCTTGAAGTCAATACACAAACTTTTAGTTTATCATTTTTACAAACTTTTGGCAGTATTAATTATTATCAGCTCTGCACATTTTTTTAAAAAATCACCAATGATTAATCTAATGAAACTGAGGTTCTCATTGGCTAAAGTAACAAATTGATCCTGCTGACATGGAAACAATTTGAGGAGACTGGATTACAGAAGAACAATAAGATGATGGAGAGGATGAGTTGGTAGAATTGTAGTACTAAATGGAACATGGTTTCTTGATGTGTTCTCCTTGGCTGAGATCATCTGGGAATTCCTATTGAACAGAACCCTGTTTATTTGCAATTAACAGTGCTCTGTCAACTAGATCTAGGACTGCATTTTTCAGTATGCAGATGTGATTAATATAGTCCAGATGAGGTGTCCTATAAATGTATGAATGAACTACTTACAGATTTAAAAACAAAAGTGTTTTAAATGTTTTCAAACCCTTAGGCAATGATATCGAAATTATAACCCAAAACAGCACAATGTTCAGAGAATACATTTCTAAAAATAGTAACTGTTTGAGATTTCTAGGATCCATGGATGATCTGGATCTTGCTATTTCATTTGTCCAGTAGTCCTGTTCCTCTTACGTTGGGCTCCTTCCGGCTTTTGCTCAGCTTCTCTTGGGTGATGGCATGCCTTTTAGCGTGACTCAATATTATCACACTATCTCTCTCCATCCTCTGTTCCAAGAAAGGAAGAACCATCTAGCCTTGAGCAATTGTGAAGTGGTCATTTCTGCTCTGGGAACTTTCAAGTAACCATATTTTGTATTTCACTGAGTCATCTCAGGGAGAGGATTCTCTGCTGTGTAGAAGAATTCTACTTCTGGGCATTTCTAGCTAACCAGAAGGTAGCTGGAAGGTATGTCTATCTCAGTGACTTGGAGGTCAGCAGATATTGTGGGAGACAGTAGGAAACAGCAATAAGACCCCTTTGAAGACCCCCACAAAAGAAACTAGAAGCCATGCAGTTTTCACTGTGGAGGTGGGATAGGCAGTCAGATATGCAGGGTCTCAGTGTCTGTGTGCTGGCTACAATTGCTGTTTTCTCATCAGTACAGACTAGCTACTCAGGACACAGTGCAGTGTATGTATGAGCCTGACTTTGAGAGATCATCTTTCCAGACCCCACCTCCCATTCTCCTAGTTATGCTGGGCCTCACAGGAAACATAGGCCCTGAGCTGTTTATTTTTTTATAGTTCCCAAGTTCTCAGATCCTGCCTGTAAGACATCTGACATGAGTAACCACTTTTTCTAATTTAAGGCACATTTGTTTTCTCTGTAGGAAGAGTCTCTAAAGTGCCTTTCTCACTTTCCTACCCCTCCCTCATTGTCTTTACTCCCCCCGCCCCTCACCCCCACACACACTTCTCATTCCTTTCCCCCTCCTGCTTTGGCTTACCACACTCGTCACTGTCAAGTCTGGTAATTAATCAAAACTCAGTCATAGATGGCTCCATTTCCCTCTCCTTCTCCCTCCTCTTTTCTTTTTCCCATGTGAGTGATGAAGAGTGATGTCTGTTGTCCTGAATCTCTGACTCCCTATCCTGGGAGCACTCAAGCCGGGCTCCAGGATGAGTCGTTCAACTGAGAGGAAAGCACTCGGATGACAAATGTGACTCCGAAGGCTAAGCATCAAGGGGGGGACCTCATGACCCCTAGCGATGGGCGCCATCTATCTCCTCATGTCAGGAGGCCTTTGGGGGAAAGCAGAAACCAGCCAGACATAAAAGGTTCTCATCTCTGTATTTTGCTTCAGTGACCTGGCTTTCACCACCATAAGAAGCCTCCAGGTACATTCACAGGAGTACTAGGAACGGATGGTTTTTGCCTGTTTTCTGAGGCTTAGATATTTACTCACCCACAAGCACACATGCCAGCACATTGTTTCTCTCTATTTTTTCTCCAGTTGAGGTTTCTCTAAATGTCTATAGCAAAATGCATGATTGGACAAAGATTCTTTTTTTTTTTTCACAAAAACTTTCACACATCTCTTTTTCCACCATATGATTGGTTGAGGTGTCCATCTATCCTACAACTTAATTGAAATTAGGGGAAATTCTCCATACCCGTCACAGGGTCTGCAGTCCTGCTATTAGGCATTCACAGCATTGGAGTTAAGATTTTCACATTGCCAAGAGGCCCCATGGAAACAGAAATAGTCCTAGGAAGAGCCAATGCTACAACATGACTCACTCACCTATATCCTCCTACAGATTCCTTTAATGGACACACTATAAAGAACAGCAGTTGAAAGATTGTCTTATAGGCAATGAGAAATAAAAATGTACCATGAGTTGGGTTTTTAGGGAACCTCTGAAAAAGGGCATCATATTATCTAGAAATATTTCTCTAACCATCTGAAGAGTGAAAACATGAAGGAGGCTATTGGTAGATTATAGCAGCTGAATAAAGTGATTTAATAGTCAAAGTCATATGTGTTTATAACTGTCAAAAGAAAGCCTACCTTATAAATGGATAGAATGTTGGCCTAAATGTTATGATGCTTTTTTTTTTCAGTGTGTTTTAGTGTATGAGTTGGCCCTTCTTGGCTTAAACTGTTTTATGCAAACATGGAAATATTCTATAAGGATACAGAAGTGTGTTTTGCAATTCATACTAGGCTCTGCATGCTATTGATTTACTTTAGTTACCTATATACACAACCTGCTGTGTGAGAGATAAGTCTAATATCTCAGGAGTATTGGGCAGTAAACATTTATTTTCATGGATCTGTGGGCTGATGAAGGGTCACTATTGTATGGTGGCCTTGTACAAACTTTACTTCTCTCAGCTGTGCTTAGTCGTGGGTCTGGTGTTCAGGTGAGTGACAGAGGCCTTTTCCATTGGGATACATCATATCTATTATCTTCTCTCCTCATTTTCTGAGCAGCTAGGTCAGGCATGTTTCTCTGGGTTTGCATATTACTCTTTGAGGTTTCCTGGCCCATGACAATGCTAACACTGAGGCATAACTCATATACACTTACTAAAGCAATAATATTGGTACTGGAGTCCCAAGGCAAAATCCTGGTGAAAGTGATGAAGGGTCATTTGAGCCAGTGACCTGGGTCCTAGTAGGCAACAGTGACCCTAGATCTGCTATAAGCATCTAGAGAACAAGAAAAGAGAGGGGGCAGGAAAGAGACAAGGATTGTGCTATGCCACATTAATGACACATTATCTGAATTGATTGATTTTGCTAAAGGCAGAGATAATGAAGGTAGCTCTCATTCGCTGCTGCACAGAACTTGGTGATGTGATCATTGAAATCCCTTGACTTTGATTCTAAATAAGAAGACTTTGGATGACTTGCTAGAGGACTTACTTCTCTTGGTCAATTGCTTTGCTACACTGGGGACTTTCATTTTTCTGTGACTCCGTGTTTTACTGGAAATGTCACAGGTTGTTTACATGAACTGGATACACATTTTCCTTGCTGTTGATGACACCATAGCCAATACCCAATCTGGGCTTTAAGCTTAGGCTGGTGCTTTAACCTTAATTCTATTCTGTATTTCAAGTTCCTGTCTTCAAGTCCATCTGAAATAGGTTTATCAACATTAGTATTTCTCTTCTGCATACTTTTCTATTCCATTGGGGATGGTTCCTCAGGATTCCCCATGTGTCAGTCCTGTATCCTTGTCCATACTTACAGGCTCCCAGCAAAATGTCTTTTCATTTCTTCCGAACATTGAATTAAGGCGAATCAATGCCCAGAGGTTCCACCTCTGCTCTCCTACTTCTAGGACTTATTGATAAAGGCCACAAACATTGCTGTTAAACAGTTTGATTTCTCAAATCACCATTTCTGTTATTACACTTTTAGATAACACTGATTATCCCATGAGGCTTTGCATTCTTAGGTTGATTTCTCTTTGCATTGCTTTATAGCTCCACATTAAGCTATTTACCCCTGTGGTGTTTGAATAAGAATGGCCCCCACAGACTCATTTATTTGAATATGTAGTCACCAGGGAGCAGAACTGTTTGAAAGGATTAGGAGGTGTGGCCTCATGGGAGTAAATGTGGCCTTATAGGAGGAAATATGTCACCGGAGGAAAGGCTTTGGGGTTTCAAAAGTCTATGGCAGGCCCAGTGTCTCTCTCTCTACTTGCAGCTCAGGATGTATATCTCAGCTGCTTCTTCAGTACTATACCTGCCTACTGCTATGCTCCCTACCATGATGATACTAGACTAAGCCTCTGAAATTATTAGTGAGTGCCCAGCTAAATGCTTTCTTTTGTAAGAGTTACCTTGGTCATGATGTCTCTTCACAGCAATAAAATCATGACTAAGACAGAGTTGGTACCAGGGACAGGAGTTTTGGTGTGACAGACCTGACCATAATGCTTGTTAGACGAATATGAACTTTGAGATTTTTGACTAGAAAAGAGATTAGCTTTAAACAGGGCTTACTGTGCCATTCTAGCAGGAGCATGGACAGTGGTGCTGAGGATGATGTAAACTACAGAGGTCTAGCTAAAGGGGTTTCAAAGGAGAAAAATATTATTAAATGACCTAGAGGCCATTCTTTTCATATTTTGGCAAAGAATATGGCTGCTTTTTGCTCTTTTTCTAAAAATCTGTCTTAATGATAAATAGAAGAGTTTTGGATTAATGGCCTCAGCAGAGGAGATTTCAAGACACTCTAGTGCTGACTCTGTTGTATGGTTGTTAGTAATCACTCTTATGGATATCTATAATGAGAAGGAGTAAGTGGAACAAAGAGAAATACAAAGTGTACAGCTTAAAGAGAAAAGGAGTCAAGAAAATGTAGTGAAGTTGTCCTGTGCTCAAGGAGACAAAAAGTTTAAATCAAAGCCTGATACTACATGGAATAAAGGGAGTGGTGACCTCAGGGCAAGGCCCCACACAGATAAGCTTCCAACATATGAAACAGAATTGAAGAAGAGCTTAAGCAGAGAAGAGAATCATTAACAACAGACAACTGATACAGATATAAGTGAAAGAGGGGACCAAGTTCCAACCCCATCAAGCAGCAGTAATTGACAGCTTTGGTCAAGTGATTCTAGTTTTAGAGTCAAGGATTCAAGAAAGGACTTGTGGAATCTCCCTCCATGGCTAAGGGTAACCTTTGAGGTGAGGCATTTGCTAGGGGTATGTCTGCCTCCTTCATGAGTGTTTGGAGAGACCATTGTGTGAAGCTGTGAAGATGAAGCCTCAGTTGTGTTGGAGATGCCTAGATGTTGGAGATACCAGAGATGAGTGAGACCTGCCAAGGAGAACTGTATATTGGGTATGGAACTAGTCCCAAAAGTATGTTGCAACCAATAAAGCAGAAAAGAGTTGGAGATCTGAAGAGCCCTATGGCAGTAGACTGAGATGCAGAATGTAGAGTTTGCCCAACTCTGCTTTGGTCTTGCTTCGGTCCATTATTTTATCACTGTACTCCTTTCTTCCATTTTGGAATGGTAATGTATGTTCTGTACCATTGCATGTTGAAAATATGTGACTGTAATCTGCTTTTTGATTTTGTCTTTAGAGGGGATTATAAGAGATTTCCATGAGTCTCAGAAGAGAATTTGAACATTAGTTTTTTAAACATGTTGAGACTGTGATAGACTAGGGAGACTATTAATGTGAATGGATTTTTATAGTATGGTATGGCTACAAGTCTATGAAGGGCAAGGGGGAATGTGGTGATATGAATAAGAATGGCCCCCATAGGCTCATGTATTTAAATGCTTAGTTACCAGGGAATGGAACTGTTTAAAAAAATTAGGAGGATTAGGAGGTGTGGCCTTGTTGGAGTAGGTATGGCATTGTTGGAGGAAGCATGTTACTGAGGGTGGGCTTTGAGATTTCAAAAGCCTATGATAAGCCCAGTGTCTCTCTCTGCTTGTGAATCAGGATGTAGCTCTCAGCTACTTCTCCAGTACCATGCCTGCCTGCTGCCATGCTGCCAGCTGTAATGAACTTCTGAAGTTGTAAGCAAGCCCCCAGTTAAATGCTTTCTTTTGTAAGAGTCACCTTGGTCATAGTGTCTCTTCATACCAACAGAACAGTGACTAAGACAAGTCTTAGACAGGAACCTAAGATGCAAAACATTGAGTGCTTCCTTCATGTTCCCTGAGAAGTAGAAACAGTATCATTAATACAGTAGGTTCTTAATGAGCACACATTAATTATTTGGCCACAGTGTCCTTACTAGAATTTCAGAATGGTTATACTGAAGTCAGAAGGTCATTTGTCATCTTTTATTGAATTATCCTATTTCCCACTCAAGGTTTAGTGCTCAGTCTTTATAATTTTCTTCCTAGAGACCATTTTTCACAATCAGAGCAATTTTTGGGAGTGGGAAACTCTTCCTTCACCTGGGTATGCATTTCTCAGTGAGTCTGGTAGAATATGGATGATCCAAATAACTTCATCCTAGCATGATTTATATGACATGGTAGCATTCTCTATTTTCCCCTTATGGGTTCTTGCTTTGAATTGCAAATATTCTGTTTCACATATATTTAAAAGTTATTTTGACAGTATGTAATGTAGATTTAAAACATTCTGAACTTGGCTGTTTTCCCTTGATCAATTCTTTTTTTAGTAGAAACTCTGTAAATATACCAACAGGTGTCAGAACATACAGTATAGTGAACAGCCAAGGACAATCTGTTATGATGTTCTGTGTGTTAAAGATGAGTTTGTTTATGTCAGCAGAAGGGATTCATTTTTAGCATTTGGATTTGATAGATTTAGTGAGAATGATATAATTTGTTTCAGTAGACAACAAAGTCACGACTGAAAGATAAGCTATGATTTTTATTCAATGGCAACAGAAGAGAAATTTAATGATGGAGTTAAGTCAGCTAAAAAGGCAATAGCCCTAGAATTAATAGATGGAATTCCAAATATGGTACACAGAAACTGAACGTCAGTTGACTCCATTCAAATAGGTCAATGGAGTGAGCCAGAAGTGTGTTTCATTGAATAAATAAAGTTGTTAGCTGTGTTACTGAGGAAGCATGAGAATGAAAAAGAGATCCCAGAGTGTAACTGATGTGAGTTATAACCTTCTTGACTGATTCTCCAAAATTGGAATTGAACTGTGAGAAGGATTGCAATTAATTTCTGAGTTGTCAAATTGGGAGGGAGGAAAATATGAAGACTTCTTCCTCTTTTCCATCTTCATTTTCTTTCTATTTCTTCCTTCCCTGTGTTTAACTTTTTATTTCACTCTGATTCCTTCCCCTTTTTGTATGAGTGGGTAAATGGGCCTTCGAGTGAGGTACTTGCTTCTAATCTGATATGGACAAACAACTAAGTGGGCTGGATTTTATTTTTGTCTGTCCTGAAGACAGAATAGAAGCAGCACTCAAAATTAAAGATAATAAGATAAACTATGATCAATATTCATTTACACTGATCTTTGAAGAAAATACAACAGAGCCATGTGGTGGTGGCGCATACCTTTAATCCCAGCATTCGGGAGACAGAGGCAGGTAGATCTCTGAGTTTGAGGCCAGCCTGGTCTACAGAGAGAGCTCCAGAACATCCAGGACTACAAGAAACCCTATCTTCAAAAAAAATATAATCATTTAATATTATAGTGCAATAATCACATGTAATCATTTGAAAGTCTTTTTTTAAAAAATGTCATATGGTCAAGCGATATTTTAAGGTGGTGTTTGTTACAAAAATAAATAGAAGCGCAGATGAGAAACACAACTGCTATTTACTGTAGTGGCCAAAGTAAATTGTCAGGAACTATATTTTGAATAGTTGTGTGTAAAATCCAAATGGGCAACCCATAGCTGGAACTGAGTTCAAACAAACGGTCAAAAGCAGAGCATAAGAGTGTGTGCATTTGGTCTCTGTAGAAGGATTTCAAGTGGCAGATAAATGTGATATATGACTGGGTGCCAGTTTGTGAAAGATCTTGAAAGCTAAATTGAAAGCCTGGGCTCAGTTCAACATAGACTGGTGAACCATTGACACCAGGAGAACAAGATGATGTGAAAACATGAATTGAGAGGTCCCTGACTGGGTGGAACATGGGACTGAGGAGTTGTCTAAATCCAGAGAAGGACAAAATGGGTACATTTTGAAGGCTGGCCCATCCAAAGAACGAAGGTATCCACAATTTTTTTTAAGCCAATGGAAAGAGATAAAGGCTATTAACTTTGAGGTTCAGATGACTATGAAATAACTCAGTGGCATGACTTAATAATCCATATGAGATTCTGAACTAGAGTCTAAGGAGGACTAGTCAGATGACATTGTGACATGCATATCCACTTAAAGACAACAGTTGAGTCCATGTAAAAAGGTGATGCTTTCCAATTAAAGAAGGACATTTAGAGTTTTGCATCTCTATAATGAGCACCTAGTAGTAGGGTGAGGAACCATGGAAAAAGGAAAGGAGAGCAAACAGAACTGGAGGACTCAGGCAAAGTAAAGAACAGCAGGTGTCTTGGAATCCATGGAAGTTCTAGGAGCCTACGGGCAGCTGGGGCATCTTGAGACTAGAGAAGAAAATACATCATTGGGGATGAAGACTAAAAGAAGGTGAGAATGTCTTTTGCAGAGATGAGCTACTCATCTGTAGCGTTACAACCCTGGGAAGAAGGCAGTGAGTTACTTTTTGAGTACTGTGTCTTCGGTAACACAAATGGAAAAAACTGTGGTGAAACAAATCGAAAAATACCATTCTCGGGGCTACAAACCATAGAGGACGAAGATCCACATCGTCTCTTGATAACCAATAATCTGTGCCATTTGCTACCAAAGAGTTCTTTAACAATTCATTATTCACAGTCCCCACTGCTCTCATTTAAGATGTATTTTTTTCTTTTTTTTCCCCCTTTGTTTATCCTCAGGGGACATGACAAACATATGGCAACTATCTCTCAATAATAAGCCTTCATATTTTTGAAATAGGTATTTTCCTAAGCAATCTTCTAATCTTTGAGATAAATAATACTAAGAAATAGGTCCTGTCTACAAGGTAGTTTCTGTCTAAATTAATGGCTACAACTGGGTCAACATCAGTTCCTAGGTTCTGGGCAGAATTTCGTTGAAGTCATTGGTTTGTATCAGTGAGCGGTCTTGGAGTCAATTTTGCCTTAGGTAGAAATTTGAGAATGAAATGTTCATGGGTCCTTTAGGATCATCTCCTGTCATCTCATTTGCATCATGAACACATTTACCAAAACTTCTAGGCCCATAGCAAATTTTCCAAAATAAATAAATTAATAAATAAAATACATGCACCAGGAGAAGATAAGTAGCTTATGTTTCTTCTTCTCAGTAATGGGTACTGCAGGCTACCTCTATTTATGTTTTAGAGAAAGCATGCCTCAAAATGTACTAATACATGAAATCAAGGCAGATTGTTAAGCTGATCACTTGAAATATGATATCTTATTTTTCTTAATGTATGCAGAAATATTCTTAGCTCTGAAATTGGTAAGCCCCGTCCTTTTTCTAGAATCTGTGTCACCATTTATTCTTTCAGTTTTAATGAAGCCTACTGAAAAATAGTGGGCACTGTTTTAGCAACAAGCGTTTGGTATAAGCCTGTCAAGAGTTTGGCACTGCGTTCCAGTGGGAAATGAAGCAAACACAAAAACCACAAACTACTAAAGTTGACGAAGCTTCTTATTTCACTGATAACAGAAATTCTGTAAACATGTTGGGAAACTGGAATACTTGTTTATCAATAACCCTTGGCTAAGCACTGTTCCAGCACTTTCTATATAACTCTACTTCTGTTAATACAACAACTTGTTGACATAGGTACTGTTATCATCCTCACTTTGTACACAGGCAACTTTTGAGAGTTGATTAAGATTATATGGTTAGTAAGCAACTGAGCCAGGGTTTGAGCCTAGTTCTAAATTCTGTGTAGTTTATCTCTCTCCACAGCAGAAGCCTTTTGGACCTCCCTTAAGTGATTTTAGGGATAGGACTGACTTACTCTAGCCTTTACTAGCTTAATTTCTCCACCTCATGAATGGGAATGTTCCTTCCCAGACCTCTCTTGATGGAAGTCCATTTTTCTACAGAGAGACCCAGGGCCTAGAGTCAGCCTTTTGGGTTCTTAAAAAAAGATTTTTTTTCCCTTTGAGATTAATACTATTCTTTCTTTCACCTGTTACAGATAATGTTAATATTGATTAATTGGATGTGTTAAAACTGTTTGTTCTATAAATAGGATTTGATAGTTCTCTCAACTATATACAGTAGGCAAGCAAATTTGTGTACCACCACTCCCAATTTTGTGGCATTAATAACTTTCATAAAGATGTCTCTTGTGTCTTTATTTGAGTGATATACAGAGTGTATGGAAGTGTATAGATTCCTGAAGCATACCCCTAAACATGTATACCCCATCCAAGAGTCTTCAAATATCAATATCCATGACACATCTTTCTATTTTAGATTTCAATATTAGTCAATTGACATGCTAATGCCAAGATTGCCTATGCCAGCATTTTTTTCTCCAGGTTCTTATAATCCAGTAACTTCAGATCATGGTGTCCTATAGTGATAATGAAGGTGGAGTTTAGATTCAAAATATGTCCTAGTTAAAGCTTTGTGGTCTCTCTCTTAGCAATGATAAAGAATTAATGCCAACCTCATTCTTAGGGACAGTCATTATGGTTAAATATGGCACACCTGCAAAGTGGTTAGTGCTCAGTAGATGTTCAGTTATGACTGGTGCTAGAAGTTCAGCAGGCTCTTAGTGTCCAGTGGAGTGATGGTTTATTTAATCATGAGCTTTCTGTGGGGAAAGCTTTGGCTTGTGATAGTTGCTGATTTCTGTGCCATAAATTCTCCCGTTGACACTAATTTCAAGCTACCACTATGGCATCAGTTGGGGAACAGTATGCACAACCCAACAACTCTTAGGAAGTAGTGTGAGCCAGCTCTGGCATGGCCCTGTGTGGCCCATGCTTGCCACCTACTCCCACTCACGAGTAAGATTTGTAGCATTAATATGTGAGTAAAAGGATACACAGAAAACAAATTGTATTACAAGGGCTCCCATCAGGTGCAGATATTGCGTGATAAAGAGAAGCAATCACATGAGCTTCTGCTTTCTCTCCTGGCATGGTAGTGCCACTTTTTCTTTTCTGTATCCCTTGATTTTTGCCTTTCTCTATTCTGTTTCTCCTCTCTCTTTCAAAGCATGCTTATATAGCAACAATTACCAAGGGAAGTGACAGATTTTATGAGAAATTTTTAGTTTCAAGGAGAAAAATCAGCTCAAGATGCCCATGTCTTATCAAGAGAGGTAGCTTCCAGCTAACAGTCAGATATAAAAGCAAAGAGTTGCCTGCCCAAAATGCCCAGCATCAACATTTTGGCATTTGGATTTGTTTAGTACCTGGCTGTGTAGGCTTTTCATGTTAGGACAAATGTCTGAATACGACTGCTTTTCTGTTTTAAGTCACCACCAATTCCAGATTGTTGAGGACGTCTTGCGGGCTGCCTCCAGTGGTTATGTGAAAACTACCAGCTGTTAGGTCGATACTGAAGAGAACCTCCCTGGGTACCGCCCTCCTGTTTTCTACTGCAGGCACAGGTGGAGATATTTATGCACAGGGAAGGAAATAAAAGGCACGTGTCCAGGTTCCTTTCTAGCTGTCTCCTTAGAAAGCACCGCTCCCTGTACTATCCTCAAAACACAACACAACTGAGACTTGGTACAGAGCCACACACAGCCTCACATCTCCGCTTGCTGCTTGCTTCCTTCTGGCAGCTCTTTGTCAGGCAGCATCAAATTCCTCTCCCTGACCAGCATCCTCAATGGAGACTGTGCGGGCTAGTCTTACACCAACTTGCCACGAGCTAGAGTCATCTGAGAGGAGGGAAACTCAATTGAGAAAATGTGTCCCTAAGGTCTGGCTGTAGGCAGGCCTGTGGGCTGGTGGTCCTGGGTTTTATAAGAAAGCAGACTGTGCAGTAGCAAGCCAATAGGCAGCACTCTCACTTGGCCTTTCTATCAGCTCCTGCCTTGGGGTTCCTGCCCTGTTTGATTTCCTGTCCCAACTTCCAAGCATGAGCCAAATAAAGTCTTTCTTCCCCAGGTTGCTTTGGCCATAGTGTTTTTTATCATAATAGTAACCTTAACTAAGATGTAGACCTCCCTTTGTGTTTAGTAAATATTTAGGCATATTAGTGGAATTTTTTATGCTTCACAGGTTAGAAATGTTTTTCCTCTTTAATATTTGACTGTTGTCAATTTTTAGAACTAGTAATGCAGGAGAATAGTAAATAAGCAGTTAGAGATATAATTCCCATTGCTATTGGCAAAGCATACCTTTTAAGTCTGCTATACTGCTATACCTTTTAATACCTTATGAAGTTAAAAACCTAATTATATCCGGTGTCTGGATATTGCTGCTTAATTCAATGCACTTATCAAATACCATTTATTTTTCAATAGTTGTTAATGTTGATTTTTAAAGCTGGGATTTTCGAGCTAAAGGGCATTGCCATAGAGACACTACCAAAGCTAAGAGGAGATCTACACAAGAATTCCATAAGTAGAAACAATTTAAATTCAAAAGTTTGTTAGTCTTTCTTGTCATGACAGCTTAACACTTCAGTTAATTTTCCTGCAAAACATCAAGCAATTCAGAAATGACATCATCATCATCATCATCATCATCAATCTTTATTTGCCATCATCCATCACCATTGTTGTTATATTTATATTTTCATGGCTTGGATTAATTCACTCAATAGAGCATCATGGTATGGAAATTATTTAATTAGAGAGCTTACTGTACCACACAGTTGAAGAATGTGTGATGGTTCCTGTTATCCCAAACACTGAATTCTTTGTCCAAAGTTGCATAGTTTTTTTTTTTTCCTGGTAGTGTTCAGATTTGACTGCAATTCCATCTCATACCAAAGCTTGTTCTGACAAGCGTTGGTGTCATACTGACTCTAAAATTTCCCTTTACCGAGGCTTGGTCATTTTTTTCTTTCATAAATTCCAATGGCTTCTCCACAGGAGTTCTAGACATTTGGCTTTATCACTTTCAAAGGCAAAAGACAATCCTGAAAAATGGTTCTTGTGAACTTCATCAATACAATACAATACTAGGTACTCCATTAAAAGATATCCACAGCTGAGAACTCTGCCTCAACCTTCCACTGATGTCCTGCTGACATTAAATTTCCCCAGAGAATTCTCTAGGCATTAAAATTTCAGAACACTTGAGGCTGGATTTGGCAAGAGATGGATTTTTACTTTATTTTATTTCTGTAGCTGTGGGTTTTGGTATTTTTCTTGCCCTTCGATTCATTGTTTTCCAGTCTTGACTTAAAGGGTGATTCCCTTTGCCTGCCAGGAGTATATGGCAAGGGAAGGCTCTCACTAGTTCCTCTGTTGCTCTGGGTGTTACTACTGGGGCTCAGCATTCAGCGCAATGGGCAGAGCCTCTAAGGGGCTCATCATGCTTGGAAGGCAGTGTCACTTGGCAGAGTGCAGTTCTTTCTGGTGGCATTTCTGCCACCTGCTATCACCATCTCAAGGACAAATCCCTCTGCCTCTGATTTGCTTTCTAGGCTTCTTTGGAGAGAGACTGTGAAATAATTTATTCCCCTATACATATGAAGTACCAATGTATACTCAAGTAAAGAGTTTTGGCCTCTGATACTTAGTATTCTTATTTTATCATTTTCATGGAATTAATTGACGTAGAAAGAAATAAAAATACAGGTCTGAGCATGTGTTTCTAGTATGCCTAGGGGTCGGGGGGGGGTGGGGGGGGACAGAGAAGATGGATGAAGATGTTAAGCAAACAGAGACATGAACGATCTGAAAATAATCTCAACCACTGACTTCTTCCTCTCTGTTTCCATCTGCTCCTGGGAAGTCCCTTATAGTTGCAGGGCCTAGTCATGCTTTGCTTGATGCCCATTATTTTAAGTGAAATCAGTTCTTTCTCATATATGGTTCTAATAGACAGTTTACCTGTCTTTCTGTATTCACCTCAAAGAAAGGCAGATGCATGAGCATATACATCAGTGAATTCGCATCCAAATGAGTGTGGGAAAATGGATAGAATTAACCTTATTGTATCTTTTCCTATGGCCCTTCTCTGAGTTTTCAAAAAGTATTTAGGTGAAGGCTAGAGAGATGGTTCAGTGGTTAAGAGCACTTGTTGCTCTCGAAGAGGAGCCAGGTTCAGTTCCTAGTGCCCACACAGTAGCTCACAACTATCTGCAATTCCAGTTCCAGGGAATTCAATACCCTATTGTAGCCTCCATGGGCACTGTACACATATAGTGCATAGACAATGTATATGCTGGCAAAACACTCATGCATATAGGGTAAAAATAAATACATCATCAAAACAAATAAATAAAATACTCATGAGCTGAGGTAGGGAAGATGGTTCAGTGGGTAAAATGCTTGCTGTGAGAGCATGAGGGGCTGGGATTAAATTCCCAGAACCTACATAAAAGCTAGGCATGGGAGACATATCTGTCATTCTAGCACTTCAAAGGAGAGATAAGAGACAGAGACAGGACAGTCCCCAGAATCTTCCAGGCCAACCAGCCTTATGTATGCTGTGGTAAACAACTAAGAAGAGACTCTGCCTCAAACAAGGTAAAAGGTGGTAAAGGCCAACACTCAAGAAGTCCTCTCTTGCTTCCACTTAGGTGTATCCACATTCACATATATGAATGCACAGATGTGTATTTTACATATACATAAACACACAGAGAGATCTCATATGGATCTCTTAGAAGGATATGAAGTATGAGCTCCTTATATTCATTTGACCTTGGAATGTCGTTGGCATAAGCAACTTAAAGGACTAATAATGGTCACAGAATATGTGTTGGAAAGAACTGGGCTATGTTATTTTCATTTCATCTTCACAGTTCAATTTATAAAGTCAGCTTGTTGCTTGAGTAAATTGGCTTGTTAGTTCTTGTGAAAAATTATACATTTTTTTTTCAGGTTGGAAGTGTAATTTTACAGTAACTACCAGAAACTGTGATTCTGTAGAAACACAAAAACATTGTCTCACAAATATCTTACTTTCCCCCTTCCTCCCTCCATTCCTAAAAGACAAAACAAAACAAAACAAAAACATGGTTTTCCCAGAAAAGGAGATAAAAAGTGGTATAGGTACCTTCTTCTGTGGATAGGTAGGCCTGCTGGTTGTACCATCTGCAGGTAGGCCTTCTTAAGAAGTGGACACATCCTCGATTTCTCCTTGTGTACAATGTAAAGATGTTTTTCTTTCCACTAGTAGATTCAATTTGTCATGTTCATAGAATTAACATGGCTTTAAAGAGTCAGAACATAATACAACAAAATTTTATTTATTCATTTATTATTTATTAGACAGAGTATCTCACTATGTTGCCTAGGATAATGTGCAATTCACTATGCAGTTCAGGCTAGTCTTGAACTCATACTGATATTAAATACACATGCAATCATCCCTGGATTACAATTTTATCTTTTAAGACAACCTCATATAACCCAGATTGGCCTCAAGCTTACTATACAGGCAATACTGACTTTGAACCACTGATCCTCCTGCTTCTGCCAAGTGCTATGGTTACCGGTCTGCATCATCACGCCTGGTTTGCAATGTATGTTTTAGTGTAAGACATTGATAGGTCATGTCACAAATTAAAGAATCAGTGAAGAACCAAAGGGAGAGCTTAAACAGAAATGCTTGCAGAGGTGTTATCAGAGCCCATGGGATAATGTCCTCTGTGTTTCTTCAGTCTGTTGCAAATTATTCTTTCCATGTGATAGAACTTGTTCCAGGGTGGAAGTCTAGCCCTTATGGTTGTTAGGAGATAAGTGCTTGTGCATCCACATAGCATGTTAATTCCTGGGAAACACTATTTGATTTTAAGGCATCAGTCATGAAGATGTGTTTTGATTTCTTTCTAAGTCAATTAATTTCATAAAAATGATAAACTAAGAGCAATATAGCAGAATTTTGTATATGTATAACTACACATATCCTAAGTAGAACTCTGTGAGAACATCTGTTTTTCTTGGTGGGAGGGTGGCTTGATGGTTAAATAAAGGAAAAACCATTCTGTTTAGGAATGTAGTGAGTTCATTGCCCTGCTAGGGCTTGAGTTCTGGCATCCTCCAGTACATGCATAGGAAAGGTAGCAGCGGAGACCATCTGTGGTCTTCTGGGAAGGCTTCCATAGCCATATGAAAGAGGGCTGACACATTTACTGCTTGCTCATAAGCCCAGTCTTGAGTTGATGCCAATGAGGAGGGCACTGAAATTGCCATTCTGCCTATTGTAAAGTGATGGTCTCTGCTTCAGAGAGCATAATCTGGGGACTGCGCTGCCACTCAACTTAGTTCCTTTTTGCCATCTAGAACCATCTGAATGCTGTTTACTCCCAGTCCTGACAATGGAATAGCACAGTCTTATTTTATTTTTATGGTGTTCTGTGATTAAACTTGTTCTCATCTTACCTATAATTTGTCAAAGCAGACTGAGACTCTATCAGGGTGATGTTTTTCTAGTGCAAATTCTTAACTTGTTGCTCTAAGCCTTGTCTGGTTTTATTTTTGATTTCTCAGAGGTCTTCAGTATTTGGCTGATATTCTCTCTCCTTTCACACTTTCTCTGCATATAGGAGGAGGAGGAGGAGGAGGAGGAGGAGGAGGAGGAGGAGGAGGAGGAGGAGGATTAGAGTTGTGAATGTACACTGTGGACTTGGGTTGCTTTAATATTAAGGGTGCTTCATGTTGAACTGTAGGTGTGTTTCCATTCTTCCCGGAGAAGACATTAGTGCATGGGCTACTTGTTAAAGCAGGCAAAACATATTCTATCAAGGAGTTCCTTCTTAAGACTGGAGCTGAAGCTCAAGGAAAGCACCAATGGTCATGCTCAGAGCCTCTAAGTCTTCTATCCAGCATCATGTGTGAGCACAAGAAATACAGACAGCAAAACATACATTCACACACACACACACACACACACACACACACACACACACAAGTCCTCTGTGGTCATTATATTTCATCTGTGCTAAAGACATAGCTCTATTCAGGTCTACTCAAGAACTACTCGAGAAAAGAACTTTATTATGCTGTTATAATAGAAATACCTGACACAACTTTTTATGTGTGTATATATATGCTGTACGAGTGTTTGTGTATGTGCTCGTTTCATGATGTAGATATTGGAGGATATTCTTAGGTATTGGCCCTTGACCTCTATCGTTTTGAGATGGGCCTCTTGTGGTTCGATGCTGCATATGCCCTGCTAGATTGTTCACAACCTTCTGGCGATTCTTCTGTGTCCATGTTCTACCTCACTGTAGTTAGTGCTGGGATTGCAGACTTGCCCTACCTCATCTGGCTTTATGTGGGTTCTAGACTTTCAAACTCAAGCCCTTGTCATCACATTGTAAATGTTGTATCCACTGGGCCATTTCTCTCTGTATCTCTAAAAGTTAAATCAATTTAAACACTCCCAGAAACAATATAGTTGGACAATGAGTTTATGTGTATATACTAAGGGGGTCAAATCACTGAACATTTTAGAGTAAATGTTAGGGAAAGTTTTTATGAAGTTGAAAAGTGGAAACATTGAGAAAATGAAACTCAGGTCTGTGTTTTTCTCAGCACGAGTCTCCCGAAATGATTCAGGTCATTGATCACTGGGTAGCTAACCACTCTCAATCTCACTGCCTTTAATGTAAGGAGCCTTTTGTGATATCATGGATTCTGGGTCAGGGTTTTGGACTGAGTATAACAAGGTTTATCTGTCTTTGTTCTATTTGTAGAGACTCAATTGTGAATACTTGAAGAGCTTAGGGTAGTTGGTAGCCAGGTCTTGAATTACCTAGGGACCTCTTTACCAAACATCTGGAACACAGGTTGGGATGATTAGAAAGCTGCACTTGCCTGAAACCAGCTATTCATCTTTTCCTTCTGGCTCATGTTATCCATGCATGGTGGGTTCATCTCTGAGAGAGGTAGTTACTGAAAGGAGGGGTCTTCAGAAAGGAAGGAGCTGCTTTCCCTGACCTAGCTTCTAGTGTGCCAGGGACACATCCACATTTCAGTGGTTCCACATGATGAACTTGGGCCAGCCAGGTTCAAGGAAAAAGATTATTACACACTCCAGTTCTTGATAGGAAAGAAGCTAAACCACCTTGCAAAACAGGAAGTTTTGTGGGCCATATGATGCCTGAATTTTAGAATATGATTCTGCATCACCATTGTCTCAAAAAATGCTGACTTTTGTCCTTACACTTCATCAAGAATTGTCAAGATGGAGGACACCAAGGAAACAAGGCCTTCTAGACCCAACAGGCTTGATGTACAGATGAACTTGCAAAGACTGAGGTAGCATGCACAAAGCATGCACAGGTCTGAGCCAGATGGGGTCCCGATGTTAAAGGAAGTAGACACATCCCCCATCCCTAACCCAGAAACTATCCCCACCTGATAACCACTCACAAACAAAACAATTACACTGAGTCTCACTGGGGAAACAAACCACTCTTTCCAGCAGGCCCCATGCTCAGTAGTAGATAGTCAACACAAAAGGAACTCAATGGTGTTTTTGAAGGTTTTTGTGTGTGTGTGTGACAACGCTTTGTGTAGTTTTGTTTTTTGCTTTTTTTTTTTTTTTACCTTACAGATCTTTCACTTATACGTTATGGTTTCTGATTTTGCTTTTATGGTTTTTTTTTTGTGTGTATGTGTGTGTGTGTGTGTGTGTGTGTGTGTGTGTGTGTGTGTGTGTGAATGTATGTTTTGCTGTCTGTATTTCTTGTGCTTTTTGTTTGGCTCTTTTTTTCTATTCTGTTTTGTTTTGTTCTATTCTGGTTTGTTTTTACACTATATTATTTTATTTTATTTTTAGATAGCTGTTGTATTCTAATTAGAGAGAAAGAAAGGGTGTGGATTTGGGTGGGTGGGGAAGTAGAGATGATCTGGGAGGAGTTGGGGGAGAGAAGCCATAATCAAAATTTATTGTATGAAAAAAAAACCACTTTAAATAAAAAGAAAGAATTATATTGTTTGGTCATTTCATCATGTTAATATAAAATGCATTCCCTTGAAATGCTCTATATTTAAAACATTTTCCCAATACTAATCACAAAAAGTTGTAAATAAATATACAGGAGTCAATTAACAGTATTGTCTTTATTTGTATACTCATTTAATAATAACCATTGTTTGATAAATCTTATTGGAACACGAGAGAAGAGAAAGCAAGAACCAAGTGAGACCGTATAAGCAAGAGAGATTAATGAATAACCAGGAACTAGACATGCTTACAGAGAAGTAGCATCCATAAATGATGTGCTGAAGCTCTCAGCCCTTTATGAATAATACAGTCATTCACAGAGTTACAAAAACAAAGCATGGTGTTCTGGTTCTTCCCCCAGAAATACTGATCAGATTGATCTGATATGTGAACGAGGCATCGATGTAAGTCTTCTGATGTGATTCTAATGCACAGCCCATCTTGAGAAATGTTTCTTTGAAACTCTTATAATATATAAAATGAAATAGTATTGAATTGTATTATTTATTGTCATAGGAAACTATAGGTAGGATCCAGAACTTTAACTGAAATGACTGTCATATGTCCCTTAGTTTCCTACAGATTATTATGCACTGGAGACTGTGGGATTTATAGTGACATGTGTGCCCATGGACACTAATCATCACACTAATGCTTAAAGCAACAAGAGCTTAAGTGAACCTTCTTTCATACCGATAACAGTGGCTTCCATAGTTGTTTTATTTTTTAAATTTTAACCGTGTAATAACTTTCCTTTGTGTTTTATTCAGACATTGAAATGCTCTAAACCCAGACATTTCCAAATATTCCTCCCTGTACACACAGCCCCTCTACAATCTGATCTATCTGATGGGCAGATCTCTGTAGTCAGTCGGACCTGGTTTTGATTGCTGGCTGTGTGGTTATTTAGTAAGCGAGTGACTTTTAGCAATTCTTCTTCTCCCTGTGCCTCAAGAAATCAGTTTTCCAAAATGGCTGTGGGGGTAACCATAATTCTATTTCCATCCAGTAAACTTTTTCCTGAGCATGAGACTGTTTCCAGATCATGTTCTTTGCATGGAAGGCAGAGTAATGAATGAGACAGCCTCCCTTAATATTCTCTGGGGAGATGAAGGGAGTAAGAGGGAAGGAGACAAAAAGGTGGAGCAAAAGAGTATAGTTGAGAAATACTTTATGTTGTATGAAGGGAGGCAGAGACAACAATGATAAAAAGCTATGCAGAGAGCCTGGAAAGGGGAGGTTTGGTTGCTTCTGTGAGGAGGCCTCATGTGGTCTCAATATGTAGCTGAGGATGACCTTGAACTTCTGATTCTTTTGCTTCTGTCTTCCCAAAGCTGAGATCACAAGAGCTCAGCACCATACCCAGGCTATGTGAAGCTGGTGATTGATTCGAGAGATTTAAACGTGCTATGTAAGCATTCTACCATGTGAGTAACGTTGCCAGCTTCAGACAGACAGTTAGTGCAAAGGATGTGGAGATAAACCTAGCTCAGATTGTTTGAAAACCAAAGATTAAAACAAACTAAAAAGTAATCAAATGAAAAAGACTCCAGGATCCTGGAAGGAATAGCAATACGGACAGTGAGGATGGGTAGGTACAAGAAGGAGTAGGAACCGTCGTTTATGAGTCTTCTGGTGACTCTGTTTCATGCAAGGGGTAAGTCATCCAGTTTGGGATGGAAAGTCAGGAGAAGAAGGAAAAGCCCGTGGAGGCTACTACAGTTGCCTTAGTGAGATACGGCAGCATCTTGTTTTCAGATGGTACAACGGAAAATACATGCACTCAGTTTTTCCTGGAAATCATAAGCTGTTATAAATGATAAATGAAATCTATTCATAAAAGGTGCATAAATGTAACTAAAACTTCCATGGTGAGCTCTCAGCAAATGCTATTGGACTTGTTACACTCTCATCTCTGTCAGTAAAGCCTGGAGGCAAGCTCTTGTTCTGTCACTGGCTTGGCTTTGGCAACAAGTGCTGTAAGCAGATGATTGCAAACTGTATCTACTATCTTTACAAGCTCTCCCCTGACAGGCACTATGATAGTACATGGGCCTAGCTACTTGAAAGTCTCCAACAGAAGAGGACCACAGATGGTCCTAAACTTCTAAGGGAAAATGTTCTGACTCCATTCTCTAATGCCTGCCATCATTAATACTTTTGTTGACCCTATAGTTTTACTTTTTCAAAATGTCAAGTTACAATGAATTGGTTTTCTTTTGTCATTTAAAAATCTTTTAAATGGGTATGTGTGTTTTGCCAGCATGTGTGACTGTGCAATACAATAGTGGAGCAGGCCAGAATAGGGCATAGTATCCCTGCTATTGGAGTTGCAGATGATTGTGAGTCTCCATGTATGTGCTAGGAACTGAAACACCAGGTCCTCTAGCAGGGAGTAGTCAGTACTCTTAATCAGTTACTCATATCTCTGGCCCCTAGACTGTTACTTTTATTTCTAAATTTCATGGTCATAGAATTATATTTTCGTAACCTGGGACACCTTTACCATGGACTAGTGTGATCCTAAGATCAAGCTGCATTTTTGAACCATTTCAACATCAGTTAGCATCATGGTGCTAGACAAGTTCAACTGTTTTCCTACTGAAATGAAGCACAGATAGAAAAGCAGGGTAAACATCATCTCACAGCACTGGTCTTAAGATGAATGCAAATTCCTCCTCTCTTCCACATTAGGATACCTGTGATGAGCTGTTTTACAGGCTACATACACACGGGAAGACTGCTTTTCAATAAGGCAATGGGTCTGTCTTGGAAGATACTGTTCAGTTCCCAGCCCAAATACCCCTTCCTTTAGTATTCTACTACATAACTGTTTGGTGTCTTTATTTCTTCGTCTCACCCCCGTAACTTAAATGACTGTCTGTTTTCCAGTTTAATGAATTTGGCCAGCCACAGAGAAATCTTGCTTTGGCACTTGGAGGCTTTTAAAAAGAGAGTCTTCCCAGGTAGATAATATTTTGCTCACCACAGAGGTTTTATTTTCTCTTTCTCTCTCTTTCTCCTTTTTTAATATACTGATTTTCAAAGCAAATTTAGACTCACAATGAGCTGAAGCACAAAAGTGTGGAGTGTTCACCTCTACCCTCCCCCTCTGCCTGCAGTGCCTGGTCACTGGTACTAGCAACATTCTATGCCACCGCTGGATTTTGTTACAGTTGAGTCTGTGATGACATATTAACATGTAAAGTCTGTTCTTTACATTAGTGTCCATTTTATGAACTCTTGTACGTACTATAGGTTCAGAAAATGACATATATCCAATATGGTCCCTAAGATCTTTCAAGGTTTAAAAGCCTTTTGTGCTGTCTGTCTGTCTTTCCATCTCCTCAGTCTTGGCAACCATTAATCATTTTACTATCTCCATCGATTATTCTTTCTTTTCTAGAATAGCCTTTAGTTAGAATAATACGGTGGGCATGTAACCTCTTTATATGGGCTTCTTTAACTTTGCAACATTTATTTAATTTTCTTTTCATGTCATATCTTGATCACTTATTTCTTTTGAGTACTCCGTAATATTCCAGTGTGGGGTGTACCGTAGATTGATTAAAGTCGCTACCTTCTAAAGGATTATCTCAGTAGCTCCTGAGTTCTATAAATTACAAATTATTTAAAAAAAACTCCTTTGAATAAACACCAATGAAAACACTTGCTAAACTCTATAATAAGTGTGTGTGTGGTTTCATAAGAAGCTACTTACCCGTCTTTCAAAGCAGCTGTGCCATTTGGCAGTCCCTGGAACTTCATGATGAGTTCTTCCCTGTCCTTCCCAACTTTTAGTGTTGACAGTGTTCTGGATCTTGTCCACTTGAATAGGCATGTAAAAGGATCTCATTCTTGTTTTAACTTTCATTTCCCAATTCTATGGATAATACGGATACAGTATGAATAGGTCAAATATGTACTTTTTTGATGCCTGCCTATCTTATTTAATGGTGTGTTTCTTTGGATTTTTTCCCCCTCGTTTTAAATTGAGCTTGTTGAATTTTGAGAGTTCTTTGTATATTTGCCTAAGCATCCATTATCAGCTGTGTCTTTGTAAATATTTCTAGCAGTTTTTTTGGCTTGTAGTTCCATTCCTCTGACAGTTAACTTTTTTTTCTTTTAACAGTAGAATTTGACAAAGGAAGGACCAAACCTTGAAAAATAGTATTTAGAGATGACATTGCCTTCTCTCTTCTGGTTTCGTCTGCTGTAGGACAGGCTGCCCTGACTTCCTCTGACACAGTGATTCCAATGAAATGAAATGAGACAGAATTAGAAAATGAACTCAAAGTTAGAGCCAGGATCATAGCATTTAGTTCCCTACCCATGCATTTCTGATTCTGTTACTTTAGGCCATCTCTTTCTTTACTTGGTTAATTGGGCCGAGGGTCTGTTAACCTTGTTTAACTGTTCAAAGAAGCAGTGCTTAGATTTGTTGAGTCTCCGCTTTGTTTCTAGTTTACTAATTTCTACTCTTGTATTTTCTTAATTTTTTTTCTTGTCATCTACTGGATTTGGGTTTGGTTTGTGTTTGTGTCTCCAACTCCCTGAGTTGCATAATGAACTCATTTACTTATGCTCTTTCTGATTTTTAAGTGTAAGCATCTTAAAGTAATTTTAATTACTTCAGTAAGTTTTAAATAATTGACTTAGTGTAAAATTAAGTAAATTTAAGAGCTATAAATTTCCCTCAGGACTGCTTTTAGTGTTCCAGAGGTGGTAATGTATTATGTTTTCATTTACATTTAGTTCCATTATTATTATTATTATTATTATTATTATTATTATTATTTAAAGGGGAAGCCAAAATCAAATACTTAAGGAATTTATTGCACTATACTTCAGAGCCAGGGACATCAGTGGTTTCTCCTGCTCAAGTCTATGTCATTAAATTCTCTTTATGTGCCAGGTGGTGGCAGCGGTGCATGCCTTTAATCCCAGCACTCGGGAGGCAGATCTCTATGAGTTTGAGGCCAGCCTGGGCTAGAGAGTGAGTTCCAGGACAGTAGTTCCAAAGCTACACAGAGAAACCCTGTCTCAAAAAAAACAAAAAAAAAATTCTCTTTATGTGAAAGTTTCAATATTCTAGGTTAGACAGTTGAGGCACATTTCTAAATTTTTATGTCAAATATACGCATATCCTGGTCTATTTTAAAAAAGGAGTTTACCATTGTCTTCCTTTTGAAGAGTTCTTTTGATTATTTAAAAAGATGTGATTCATCTCTATGGGCAAGTAAATGCTTTTTATAGAAATATCAAGTTTCTGAATCACATTTCCTATGAGAAAAACATAACAAATGAACATCCTTTACTCAGATGAGTATGAGCTGAGCTGATGGTGTTCCTGACTGATTAGAATGTGAGTACTCCCTGCCCCATTCTGAGATCAAATTTATGGCTTATATATATATTACTTAGCCCTTTAATTTTTTAAAGATTATCTACCCAGACACAACAATAATTAATCACAGAAATATTTTGGAGTACAAACAGAATGATTTCTCAGAGCCATGATAAACATGATTTTGAACTATTCATACCAATTTTGTTTTACATAACTGTGTTTTTGAAACAAAATACCCCATATAACTTTAGAATGCTCAGATGCCCCTGTGTGTTTTATGGATGTAAAAGGAGGAGAAATGATGTCACTATACTTTGGTTCTGCAGTTCTTTTTTATTTTATCCCTGGGTAAAAGGAAAAGAATGGGGTCATAAGCAATCAGATGCCTTAGAAAGGTTGTAAATACACCATGGCAGTGAGAATCTCTATAAATCTTACAGAGATCTTTTCAACTCTTGGAAACACTTTATTTTAAACATTTGGGGTGGTGGGGCATGATTTTTTTTCTAACATGATTATAGAAGAAGACCCAGAAACTGAGACTGGACATTAAAAAAACCATTAAACTTATTTGGTTCTCTACTGAGTATAGAATTTTGGAAAATGTCTTTTCATTTGCTATTTTCTTTCCAGTGGATCTCACTAAAAATATGAAGACAATGAAATGTGGCTTAGTTTTGCTAATATAAGGCAAGCATTAGGTAGTCAATGTGAATCACTTGTGCATGTGTGAACTTTTTCATAACTTTAGTGATAAATCATAATGACAGACAACAGTCATGAGTTTACTTGCATTTCACATATGTGATATTCTACAGTCTTCTTGCTTGATTGTTAGGATGGAGTGGTCAAAGTAGGAGGGAGGGAGTAGAGAGAACACTTACCTAAGAAGATATCAACTTCAAACCATTCAGAATCAAAAGTTGTTAGTGTCCCCATACAGCTCCCCTAAATTAAAAAACAAAAACAAAACAACAACCTGTATTGAAACCTCTGAATGGACCTTATTTGCACTATGATTAAATTGAGATGAAGGCATAGTAGAATAGGGTAGACTCTTAGTATAGCATAACTCTCATAACAAGGAACAAGAAACACATATACAGGACAAAACGATGCCCTCACAGAAGGAAAATAGTTTGTGATGATGAAGGAATACTTTGGGAGTTATGTAGGAATAATCCAAAGAGTACCAAGGATTCTTGGGAATTGCTGAAGACAGTGGGTGTGTTGGCCGGGTGTGTGTGGGTGGATGGGTGTGAGTGTGTGGGTATCCTCTGGCTCTGCTGACTTCTTAATTTAAGAATGAGATCCTCCAACATAGGGAGAAAATTGCCATGATCTCTGTTGTTTTAAAACACCCAGTTAATTGCATTTTGTTACAGTAGCTCTAGAAAACTGTCCCTGAGCCCACCCACTGCCTGTGAGGAACTTCCACAGAGAGCAATGTAGAGTAGACTTAAGTAGATTTTAGAAGCCAGATATGCAGGGAGAAACCCAAAAGTCAGAGAGTCCAGTGCACAGGCACCATAGAGAGAGGTCTTGGCAATCTCATATTCCAGATGCCAGCCTTTTTGCCCATTTCTATCTCTTCTCTTCTTCATTTTTACGAATTTGTATAATGTTATATCAACCCAGATAACCCAGGGCCATCTTCCTCAGGGTAGCTGATCAGAAATTGCAATTCCATCTGTGACTTTATATTGTTTCTGTCACGTGAGAGAAACATTTGGACATCTTTAGGAAACTACATGTCTGCCTACTGTGGGTTCTATGTAGCCCATCAGAGGGTCTCTTAAACAAAAGTGAGAGGCTTGGGAAGCTAAATTGTGAAGAGGAAACTCAAGTTTTATCAAAACATAAGAAACAATGATAAACAGAAAGAGAAAGTCAAGTTGTTGCTAGAGTTTTCCTGCCTGGCCCACAGTCTGGACAAATCTCTCACCCGCCAGTCCCAAGCCGCTCAAACCCGATCAAGTAAACATAGAGATTTATATTGGTTACAAACTGTATGGCCGTGGCAGGCTTCTTGTTAACTGTTCTTACAGCTTAAATTAATCCATTTCTATTAATCTATACCTTGCCACGTGGCTTGTGGCTTACCGGTACTTTACATCTTCCTTATCCTGATGGCGGCTGGCAGTGTCTCTTCCCTCAGCCTTCCACTTCCCAGCTCTCTTCTCCTCCTTGTCCCGCCTATACTTCCTGCCTGGCCACGGGCCAATCAGTGATTTATTTATTGACCAATCAGCAACACATTTGACATAAAGACCATCCCACAGTACTTCCCCTTTTCTTTTCTTAAAAAGGAAGGTTTTAACCTTTACACATCTCCAAAGTCAACTTGGTATATTTGGGAATTTGGGCGTAGCTTCTCTTACTACTTCCTGCTGGAGGGGGGCGCTGTATCTTATGGGGACACAAAGAATATTTTAGGATTATGGAGTAGTCCATGAGGTTGTATCGTCTGAGCCAGTTGCTTTGAAACGGTTCTGGATGTTGGATCATCTGGGCCATGGTGTCATCGGAGACCTTTCAGGGGGTCTTGGCTGGTCAAACCTGATGTGTCTTAATCTGGAACAAATCCATAGCCTCTGGCTTTCTGTGGGAACAAAAGCAGAATCTCCTTTCCAAAGCAACATATCCTTATATCCAAATTTTGAAGTCAAGGTACCTTTAAAATATACATTTTGGCATAACTCAACAGCTTTTGTAATCAAATGTTTTTCTTTAGTTACAAATATCAAAGAGAACATAATCCAGATTCTTTGTGTGGTAGCCATCTTTACGTGGCTTATTTTTTTATATTAGCTTGAGCCTATTGCTTTGAACTGCAGCCTTCTAAGCCTGAAACGGCGCTGGTGCTGTGGCTGCTGGCTCCGCCCACCTCAGCTTCCCAACATGGCGGCGGTATGCTTACCGCCAGCTCTGGGAGCCATCGTGGGTCTATGCTTTTATCCAAGCAGCGTGTAGCCCAGAAACCTCTTTTTTTGTTTTGTACTAGCAAAGGCTAAATCCACAATGTAGCTTAATGTGCCACTTGCAGAGGCCTCATTCCCGCCATATGGCGGCAGGTCGAGCGCGCACACTAGGAACCCACCAGTAGCTCAAACCGGCAGCTGCCGCTCATTTGAGAGAGACAATTAGGAACTGTTTTTAGCTCCGTTTTAGAATCCTTTTTCTCAGTTTTTAGGTGGAAACTCTTGCCACCACGTTGGACGCCATTTGTTGCTAGAGTTTTCCTGCCTGGCCCACAGTCTGGACAAATCTCTCACCCGCCAGTCCCAAGCCGCTCAAACCCGATCAAGTAAACATAGAGATTTATATTGGTTACAAACTGTATGGCCGTGGCAGGCTTCTTGTTAACTGTTCTTACAGCTTAAATTAATCCATTTCTATTAATCTATACCTTGCCACGTGGCTTGTGGCTTACCGGTACTTTACATCTTCCTTATCCTGATGGCGGCTGGCAGTGTCTCTTCCCTCAGCCTTCCACTTCCCAGCTCTCTTCTCCTCCTTGTCCCGCCTATACTTCCTGCCTGGCCACGGGCCAATCAGTGATTTATTTATTGACCAATCAGCAACACATTTGACATAAAGACCATCCCACAGTACAAGTCACATGAGAGATGTGCTATATGGCTTTGTTAAAGTCTGTCCTTATAAACATGTAATTTGAAAATTCCAGAGGTAAATCTCCATAATGCAGATAATTGACTGCTATGAACATTATGAGGAAAATTACTCTAACTCTGGAGGACAATGGGCGATTGCTTGAAGTCTAACCTTCAGGACTAATTTTTGACCTTAGCTTTAAGCACATTAAGTATAATTTCCTCTTCTTTCCCTTCTAATTGTGCCTTCAAACTTAGTAAATCTCAACATATCACAAATTATCCTAAGGTGGATTTTCCTTTAATGATATCCAGGTATCTCTAGAACAATAGAATCTATTGCACTGGTAATACCATTTACGTATCACCTCATGTCCCTACTTCTTGGCACGTTACTGATCAAGCCTTTAAATTAAAAGGCATGACTACCCATGTTGTTTTCATCTACACCTACTGTCTCTACCATCAAATGTAGATACTTACAGTTATCTTGTTTTCCTATGCAGATTTTGGTCATATTTTCCTACCTGTCTTTTCTTGCATCTGTCTTAAAATCAAGCAAAATAGAATATATTTAAGAACTTATCTGGAAAGAGTTGGTTTGTGTAGTGATTGTTATTGAGCACCTGCTGTATACTCAATATAGTTTTCAGCACTGGAAATTCACCAGCTTCTTGGAGGCTCTTTTGGGAGTATTCTCTTTAGAACACCCTTGTGCTTATTAATACTGCTTCTAGAATCTTCCTACATAAATATGTGTCCTCTCATCTACATGCCTTTGTTACCTATTCTACTACTCAAATTCTGTATCCTGAATTTCATTTGGTCGTGGCTTAACTTTTCAGCTAATTGTACTTGGAAGGTGTCTGATGAAGCACATGTCATTGAAGGAGTTAATCAATAACTCTGTATGTGGTTTTTAATTGTCAGGGGTCTCATTTTAACCTACATGCATGGTTTTCTATGGATGGAGTTACAGCCACCGTGTTTAGACCGTAAACAGCAATATGAAATTATGTGTTTGTTAGAGACTGTCCTTTGGTTTCTTTCTCATATCTCCTTTCCAGCTCTTTTCCCCCAGTCTTGCAGATGGTATGACTATGCCCAGTTTTAAATCAATAACGGATTAACTAAGCAGATGACAGCAACCTCCTACCAAGAGCAAGTTAGAGGAAGGCCACTTTTGAAATAATGGTTTAAGTGGACTGAAACAAGCAGAATTTTCACATCAAAGGAAAATAAAACTATATATTCCGGAAACATCAATGGGTTGATATCCATTTCATTTTGACATCAATCCATTTTTTTCTCATTAATATGCCTATTAGGCAAAGAGCACCTTACTTGTTAACTACACTTGTGGACTCTCAGGACCCACACAGCTCTATACTATGAGCCACTGAGCCATGTAGCTTACCTTTCTACAGACTAGGTTGTCTTGGTTTCCCCTGAAACTGCTTACATTTAAGTACTTGTGGGTGGAAACGATGCACTAATGCTCAGAAATTTAGTTATTCTCCAGAACAGATAATCAGCTAAGACAAATGTTCAGGGCTAAATTGCTTTATCACAAATAGTTTCTCCCCTCATATCAGTAGAGACTGAATTGTGTCACAGCCTTAGAAGAGAAAGGTGATAGAAAATAACAAACTGAAAAAGCGTATAATATAGTTCAAGTCTCTTCATGCGGATGGGATGGGGGATTCATGCCGTAAGCTCATTAGTAAATCCCAATAATCATAGCTGGCCATTTTGCACCTGGTGCCTGACTGAAGTCTCCAAAGACAGGAGGTTCTCGCCTATGTGTGAAGCCGGTGAATCTTTGCAAGCTCTTCTATCAGACGGAGACATTTGGAAGTGTAAACCGCTTGTGTCTTTCTGGGTTACTCATTTGCAGAAGTTCCCTTTTTCATCTTGTCTTATTGGAGTCAACAGTACTGACTATTTGCATCAGTTTTGAACTGGAACCGCTGGAGGAGTTTCTACTCCATCATGAAGCACAGACATCATCTACTGCAACCCCTTTATGGATCAGCAGATTGAATCCCAGAGAAGAGAAGGTCGAGACCTAAAAAAAAAAAAAAAAGTCATGAAAATATTTAACAGCCTGGCCAGGAGTGGGGATGAGATTAATGCAATCTCCATCGTGGTGTGTTTTCCTTACATCTTCATTATGGTTGCAGGAATAAACATCTTAAATACAGCATCATTCCTCCTTTTCATTAACAGGTCCTCTGCAAGAGCGTGCTCCCTCATCTCCATTAAGCACATTGTAAGAGTCCTGTGCCTTTAAAATCTCTTTAATTAGACCACAACTTAACACTTAATGGATCCTGCTTCTCCAGGGTGAAACACTATTCTGTTCTGGTGCTCTCAGCCCAGGCATTTCCTATCTGTTTGATTTAAAGTGGGGTTGAAGGGGCAAATGGCCCTGGGAAGCTTCAATATGAAGTGCCACGCAACTCTAGGCAGATGCTATTATCTAATCGCGGCAGTCCCTGTGGTCTCTGATAATTATCAATAAATTGGGTGGTAGATACATGGCAGTGCCATGAGAGACAGGGAAGTGCTGAAGTACTCTAGGGGTGACTCCTTCTGCTTGTCAGCAGGGTGGAGGAGTGAGGACAACTTGGCCCTGTTTGTCAGGAGCAGAAAGTGTGCTGGAGAAAACTAACTCCTGGGCAAGGAGGTGTCAGGAAGATGGATTACCCTAGGAAGCCAGGCCTGCTCTCCCCCGTGGGCAGCAGCACACTTGGATATAATTTGCCAGCTGTCTGTCTTGTCCTAGAGAGGCTCTATCTTTTCCTCCTTTGCACCGCTGCCAGCGGCGAGCCTGTGCTGTGTAGATGTAGAGTCTTCAGAGCAGCAGAGACGCAGGCCCTCAGGGGGGCGGGTGGGAGGAGGGCACTCCACCTCCGCCGGCGGGCTTCTGCTTCCTATCAGCTGCAAGCGGGAGCTCCCAGAGACCCACCCTGTGGGGAAACCTCTTTAAATGGGCCTCTTATTAGAGAATGATCCTGTTATGTGAATGAAAGGCTGATTGTCCCCAGAGGTGAGCCAAGGAGAGGCCAGATCACTGAATAAATCAATCTTCCGCCCTTTGTATGTGGACTTGAGATTTAGTGTTACAAGTGCCATTTGGAAAAGAAAAGGGCTTTGGGGAACCCACACAATAGACCGGAAATCATTCCATTTTTTCTTGCAAGGGGAATTTAGTGCATATTTCCTGGGCAACTGATTTTTTTGAAGAAAGAAGCCTGGCAAGAGGAGTATGTGTATGCATTGCCACCTCACATGGTTCCCCAGCTTCTATTCCCTTCTCCAGGGAGGCTGAGACACTCTGTGGTCCCAGCTTATCTCTTTAATACCACTGGAGTTGTCTGTCCAAGGGTCTTAGCACAATTCCTGAGCTGTATGAACCTAGGTTAGTGAAGATGCTTGAAATGATGGCCATCATCTTTTTCTCCCATGGAGTCAGCAGGGCATGCCTCTATCACCTGCGTTATCCACATAACTTAAAGGCAAGGGCTGTAGCTTGATGCAGTCTGTTTTGGCTGTTGCTGTATTGCTGTGTTACTGTGTTTGTTATGAAGATTTCCTTTAAGACAGTATCTTACTCTGTAGCCAGGGCTGTCCTGGATTTTGATCCGTAAACCAGGCTGAGTTTGAACTTGCAGCATCTCTTGCCTTGGCTTCCTGAGTGCTAGGATTATGCCTAGTTTCTCCCTGCCCACCCCACCCCCATAGTGCTTTAAATCCCTATGAGACCAGATACAGCCCAGAAAGCCCATTTCATTAATATAGTTCCTAGCCTTGGTGATCCAGGAGGGAGGACCATTTAAGTAAATTATTGGCCTAATTAATCTGTATCATGAAGCTAGAATCTCTGATGCTCTGCCTGCTTCTTACTTTTTCTCAGGTACAAGCAGGGGGCTGAAGTCTACAGAGATGAGTAAACTAGGAACTAAAACTCAGATGTCTCAAGGGGACCAAGCTGCTTGCTAGGAAGGTCAGCTCTGTATCTCTGAATCTAATTTTACTCCTTGCTTAAGCAGGAACAGCAAGAGTTCCCCTGCCTTTAACCCTTTCTTTAGCAGACAAGAGCTATTGAGGATCTTTTATATACTATAATTAGCCATGGGAGGGTGAATTATTTTTGCTGAGGGCCTCTGATTGTGTATTCAAATATTCTAACTACCTTATGATTTCCGGCTAATGATGCCTAAGCACTCTCTCACCCTTGAGTATTTTAAGTCATATTTGCTTCAAATAGAGTATCCAAAACCTAGGCTAGAGGATCTGATTCTCTTTATGGCACCACTGAGATATCTCATTGCTACCTGATCTTATTTTAGTGGCCAAAGGAATTAGGTAAAATTTTATCCCTTAGAAGAGCTCTATAAAATGGCTCTGGGGATCTGAACAGTGAACCCACTATTCATTTTTTTTGTAGGAGTACTTGCCTGATTGTAAAGGGTTACAGTATCATTTGTTTATCCTAAGTTTCATTGTACTTTAGTGTGGATGCTTATTAGTGTTATGGTGATGGTTGGCACAGAAAGGCCAGGGGACAGTTGAGCAAAACAAAATCGTCCCTTCTCTGTGCCTTCTTAACTCATGCCAACTTCATAGGCACCTGTGCTTATTAATGTGTCTCTGCTTTCACTAGATAGTAAGTGTTCCTCTGTCAGACAGATGGGAGAATGACAGCACGAAAGTTCTCTAGACAAGCTGTCCTTACAATGTGGTCTAAGGCTCGAACACAGCCCAGATCTGAAAGATAAAAATCAGATGAACACGATGGTTAAATGATCAATATGTTATGACTTCTCAAGGCATTCAGCAAAGGGAAGAGTATCTGCTTGGTCTTGTCACTTACCAGCAGCTCTCTAGCTTGTCTTAGAAGCAGGCCTTGATTTGAAGTGATGGGCAAAACTTAATACATGAGGTGGCAGGCATTGTTTCAGGGAAATGGGAGTGCTCTAATTTGAGTAGCTGAATTGACTATCATGTTGGAAGGAAATGTTCAACTAGGGGTTGATAAGAGAAAGTTGGGGTTTCAGCAGCTCAAGTAAAAAGGAAAAGAAATAGATGGCTGCTAAGGGAGGAAGACTATCCGTTCTCTTCAGGGATTCTAGTCCTGAGATACTGCCCATATCCCAGCCAATGGTCCCGTGTATGTATTGGCAGCATGAAGTGTACTCAGTGGGTTTAAAAAGAGTTCTTGGAGATGGGAGGGCAAAGTGAGGGTGGGGATAAGAGAAGTTGGAAGGGCGAAAGTAGAGAAGGATTTGATCGTGGCACATTATTTATGTGCCTGGAATTCTCAAACAATAAAATCAATAACAACAACAAAAACTCAAATAAAACTAAAAAATACTTAGCATTAAAAATAACTAGTTGTACTTAATTATTCTCAGAGAAGTCATGAACACCCAGGAAGGTAATTAAAAAGAGAAGAAACATAAAGACCATTTTATATGCTAGGAGGTGAAAACCAAAGCAAAAAACCTCTTGGGAATTTGGCCAGGTCATGTGGCAGGAGAGTGTTAGATTCTGAAGGAGCGCCTGTATTGGCCTTCCTATAGCTCTAGAAAAGGATAATGTCATCATATTGCAGGCAGAATTGTGAGCCTTTGGTGCATTTTTCCATACTTTCAGTCTATCCCCAGCTCTTTAGTCTTTGAAAAATATTTTGAGATTATTATTAAGGCACAAAATATTGATTGAGTTGGTATCTACTATCTTAAATTTGTCTTCAAAAGAAGCTTATTTTTAAAAACTTGAAAATCCATATCAATTATGCCTGCCCAAATGGAATTTTTTTTTCAGTTTTGAATGTGTAGAAAATCTTCATATTTTTTGCCCATTGAGCATCTCAACATTAAAGTGCATCTTTTCCTCCAGTTCCCTTAAAGTTTGGCTAACTTTCAGTACCACTTGCTCTCTAGTTGAAGAAATTCTTTCAGTCATGGGTACCACATCAGAATGTCTTTCATTTAAGATGACAGATCCAATATACTGTATGTGTGAGAAGTACAGATAGGAGTAATCAGATCTTATGGTTCAGGGAGTAAACTGACTGCCTGAGATGGTCAGGAAGGCATTTCCCCCATGAGCATCCCACAGAGACATAAGCCAAGTACAGCATCCAACTCGCTACTGTGGTGAAATTATCTTATTGAACCTCATTATTACATGCAAGGTGTAAAATATGACCCTATTCTTGAATGTGTCCTACGTGATCATGCCCATACATGGATACCTTTTGCATAAACAGCCAAAGAAATACTATATTAGTTAAGACAGAGTTTTGTTGACACAAATGACATATGCTTCCTGAAAGGTAAGCTACTTAAAATCTCCCAATGTTTTCTCCATGGGTCTGAAAGGACTTTCCTAAGACAAGCTCATTAATCCTCATGAATATCCTGTCACATCAATTCTATTGCACAGGTCCAACCTGAAAACACAAGTCTGTCCTACTTTCTTTAAAAATTATTTTTCATTATTGCTTATGAGTATGTATGTGTGCTGCTGCTGCTGTTGCTGCTGGCAGCAGTGGTGGTGGTAGTGGTGTGTGTGTGTGAATGACACATGTGTGTATCAAAGCATACATGTGGAGGTCAGAGGACAACGTTTGGAAGCCAGTTCTCTCCTTCCACCTTCATATAAGTTTCCATTGTCTAACTCGGCCATCAGGTTTGCATAGCAAGTCCTTTTATCCACTGGGCCCTCTCAATGGTGCCCAGCTCCATCCTACTAATCAGTAAGTCCTTATAACACAAGGTTTTACAGCACTCTAAACGCATTTATTATCTTGATATCTCAATAGATACTTTATTACTAAGACTATAAGCTTGAGAGCTTCCTGCTGAAAGACAACACTTCTCAGATTCCTTTGTGGACTACAGAGTCATTTCACCCCCTATAAGGGGCCACATCATATCTTCTTCACTTGGCATTTTCTCCATCCATACACATGGGTAACAAAGATGCCCCCTTCTAATGAATAAACATGGTCCTGCCTAAGGGCAGAGTAAGTCTCTTTCTTTCTGCCTTCTCTCTCTCTCTCTACTGCTGCTTTTAATAATTTAACATATGGGGCTGGAACTTGGGATAAAATGTCTGAGCCTACTAGTGGTTCAAGCCTACCCATAGACAAACCTCCCTGACTCTCTTAGGCTCCCTGGCCTGGGCCTGAGAGGGCCAGACAGGATCACCCATTTTCTCAATTATTTTTTTAAATGTCAGTCTCTGACTTTTCTCTTCTCAACCAGGTTTCTCTCTCTCTGTTTCTTTCTCTGTCTCTCTGTCTCTGTCTCTCTCACTCTCCAGCTGTTTTTAATAATCTAAAATAGCTAACTTTTAATTTCTAGCTCACTCACATATATCCCTTCAAAAACTCTAAGGTGGGAGTCAACTGCAGGCAAAATGGTGGTTAGACAATACATTGGGCCCAGTGAGCAATAGTTGAAAATTCCCCATGTGTACCTGAGCACAGCTCAGGATGCCCTCCCCACTCTACACTGTGGAGATCCCTTTCTATCTACTGTGGTCTTCTTCATACGTTCATATTAACGTGGGCATAAGGAAACCTAGCCTGATTCATGGTTTGTGTTTAGGACCCTATCAATTGTCATCTACCTCAGGAATAAATAAACGCTTGTGACTTTTCTTCTTTTGAAGTCTAGAGTGCTATGGAGATTTCATACTGCCTGCTTGTATATGACAAGATGTTCCAGATAAATTCTAGAGGAAGCAATGTTTATCCTAAAAAGATAAGAGAGAAGAAGAAAGGACACTTTTGACTGTCCATATTATACTTTTATCTTTGTAGATTTATGGTAATTTTCTAAATATTCTTTTGGATCAAATGAATTCTAAACTTGTTGACATTTGATTCAGTGAAAGTTCAGGTATGAAGGAATGTTGTGGAGATCTCTTAGCTGTTTAGATGTTTATTTTGAACAATATTGCCCTGGATATACAGGAGATAGCACTTACAATCTGGATGTGAATAGGGCCTTCCTAGTTTAGTGCCTGCAGGATGCTGACGTGATAAGAAGCAACAAAGCATGCTCCCCTGGTCTGTATATTCAGTCTAGAATGGCATCCACTGAGAGCAGCTAAGAGTGCCTAAAGGATGCTAAGGTGATAAGAAGCAACAAACTCTGCTCCCCTGGTCTGTGTATCCAATCTACAATGGTATCCACTGAAGGCAGCTAATATATTCATTGGTAGTTCTACTTAATGAAAAATGCCACAAGATTCCAATTTCCCAAAATGCTTTTAGCACCTGTCCTGTGGTATAATAATTAGTGCTAAAAATTAAGGACAAGAGTGAATAGGAGAAAGACAGTGGTTTTCAACAGTCTTCTTCTTAGATATTCACAGTGCTTAGTAGTAAATTAAAGGTTCGCTTAAGTCTTGTAATAAATATCCCCTTTTAATTATATTTAATTCAAGGCTTTCCAAATGCATTTGACCATTCATTTGTATAACATTCATTGTATTCATTGATAGAATATTTATTAAAATCCTGCTCTTGGGAACACAGCCTGGCAAATTCTACACTAGGGAGAAAAACTGAGAAAAAGGGAATCCAGCTAAGCAACAAAGTGCTTATTTGCATTAGTGAGTTGTTTTATTTTATGCAGAATTTCTTTTCATGTGCATTTCTCAAGAACATTAGAATAGCATTTAAGTGATTTCTAAAGCAGCAATCATTTTGTGAAAAAAATCAAATATTAAATATATGTTTAAAAATTCAAATGCTATGAATTCTCTCCTCCTCCTGCTACATTCAGTCCAGCTATTGTTCTCGTCAGTGTTTGGTTGATGAGAGATCAAATTTTTATCCAACTTTCTAGAACCTTCCTTATGTAATAGGGAAATACACCTGAAGTTATATAAGAAGGGGATATAAACCTGTTTCTGAATAGCCAGTCAATATGTGGCAGTAATGTAATAATAAGGAGAGATCCAAGCAATGTTTTTTCCTCTTTTTTTAAAAATTAATGTATTCCTTGACAATGCCACATATAACACATTCTAGTCATACGAGTTTTCCCACCTTCTGTTGTCTTCCCCCAACACCTACCCATCCTCCCTCCTCCCACTAAGCCCTCATCCAGCTTTCAAATCATCTTTTTACTAATGACCCCAGAGTGTCACCAAGGCCGGTCACATGAGCAAGGGTGTGGAGCTATCGACTAGAGAATGTGTATCTGGTGTCTGGCTACATCTGTGAAGACAATGACTTCCTTTTCCTCAGCAGCCCTGGGTTCATCTCTCCATCTGTAACTGAATGTTCAAGGGCCTTGTCTTGTGGAGACCCTTTGCAGGCAACTGCAGCCACTCTGAGCTCATGATTGCCCCAAGACCTAGCGAAGAAGGAACTACTCTGACCCCGAATGTAATTGAAATGACTCAGAGAGAAGGGTGTGGGGTTTGTTCTTACCTTCCTGTAGAGGCCCCCTGGAGATTTAAAAGAAGGTGCCTTTGTTTCTAATTGTATCTCTTACCCATCTGATCCCAGTTCCTAAGTAGTTATGGTTTGAATTATTCCTTCTTATACTTTCTTGTCTGGTTCCCATTTGATGTCCCCCCTTTTAAAGTTTGAACATGATCAATCTTGCTTTTGTCTGAGGGAAAAGCCCACTAGGAGAAAAAAGAATTGTGGAAATAATGCCATAGACCCAGAGCGAAGTAAAGACCCACCATGGCCCTTTACTCCACACTTGTTTTACTGTCAGCTTATTAAAAACTAGCCACAAGGCAGGTGATCTTACATGGAGGTACAGGTTTGTCACTAATGCCTGTAAATAAAGACTGTACTAACACTCACCAGAAGCAAAGTACTTGGGTTGGGGTAAGGAAAGGGGTTCCCTAAGATTATTTGGAATTCAGTCATGGGATTCTAGTCAGATTAAGTTGGATTTTCATTTTCACTCCATAAGAATATCATGTTTGGTTTTTGTTTGAAGACTGTGGATTCCAGCTTTTTCAAAATAATGGTGTGTGACATTTCCAATAGCTATCAGAGTCTGGTTATCTGGAAAGCTGTTGCACATATGGCCCACCAGGAAAATAATTATATGTTGTTGACATCTTCCCTCAATGCCACGAAAAGAAGTGGGAAAGAAGAAGTCTGGCTGATGTTGTGAAAAATGAGATGTATTTATAAACCTGAGATGTCAATTTTTCAAATTAGTTTCAAATTTAGATACCACACTCACATGCTTGTCCTCACCTATATATACATCCTAAGAACTCATGTAAGATATCACTCTGTGTTTTATTTCTAGACACTAAATTTATGAAATTGAATGTCATTTTACATATACTGTCATTATACATTGTCATATACAAGTACTGGCCACTCTTATTCTAATTTTTCTTTTTCTTTTTTTTTCTTTTTTTTTTTTTTTTTTTTGGTTTTCAAGACAGGGTTTCTCTGTGTAGTTTTGCGCCTTTCCTGGAACTCACTTTGTAGACCAGGCTGGCCTCGAACTCACAGAGATCGGCCTGCCTCTGCCTCCCGAGTGCTGGGATTAAAGGCGTGTGCCACCACCGCCCGGCCTAATTTTTCTTTAAAGTACAAATTCCTCAATAACATAGCAGGAAAATTTGAAGTATATAAAAACTCTTTTCATGTGATCAGCAGCATTGATGATAGCATTAAACTGCATATAAGCCATTAACTGCTGGGGAGAAATTATCCTACTGTTTGCCTGGAGGGTACTTCTTCTTATTAAAGTGTATTAAGATCTATGTATCATAAAATGACACGCAGCAAGTTTCCTCTTCCTTTATTTATTTCTATTAAACAATTCACTGCTTGCAAACATGTACACATACATATATCTCTGAGATTCCCTGCACAATAATTATATCTGGTGTCACAGGGGTGTTGTTATCTTTTTTTGTAACTTGTTATGTTTTGTTAAATTTGGGAGGAAGCTTGAAAAATTAATTAAAATCAACTTGTGTCTCAACATTTCATTGAAGCAGAGGGATGGAGAAGAGCAGAAGGAGACTAGCAATGAGCTGATTGGAAAAGTAGGAGGCAGACACTTGTTCTAGAAAAGGATTGGGGCTTGACCAGATTCTATTTAGAGTACTGGAAGGGAAGGGCTTAAGAGCTAGCTGTGGTGATATATTTATTAAGATTACAAGTTGCAAAATTGGTGGTTGAGGATAACGGGAAAGATGACAGCTAGCCCAAGACATTAGAAACAGGGAGCTATCTAAATTCAGCACAGCTTGGAAGAATGCAAATGAATACAGCCAAGGCATGGGGGAATAATAATCTGAACAGCAGATACACTTTAGATGATGTGCTTGGAGAGGCAAGAAGTGTGGCTGCTGGGCTGGACAGGCACCTGGGAGAATGCTTCTGACACTTTCTGTTTGCTTGGAGATCAGAAGATGTGTGAGCATTTCCCCCTGTCTAGAAATGCCTTTGTATTTTGCATATAGTTTTGGATATCTATTATAGACTAAATAATAAGAGATGGGGATAAATATTACATACCTATAATGTGATCTTCCAAGAAGCTGAGGTCAAAGGACTGCTGAGTTTGAGGCCAGCCTGTGCTAGGCAGTAAGACCCTGCACAGACAAAGATAGGGAGGGGACAGAGAGGGAGAGAGAGAATTCTTCCATTCTATCAAAACCAAATACTAGACAAAGAAGGATTGAATTAAGGTAATTAGGGTTTACTCCATCATTAAAATCCTTACCTTGTTTTTGTGGTCTTGCATAGGTCTGTTAGTCTTTGGGGATCAGTTATCTTATATACAAAAGGAAAATAATGGTCATAGCTTCCTGGGAGTGTTTTTTACAATAGTCAAAATGATAAAATGACCTAGTTTGAATTATAAGATATTTTGAATAATTCAAGTTTGGCTGTAGAGTGATTACAAAAGAATCAGAGAAATCACTGCTTTATAAGAAAAGGAGAATGATAAGCATGGGAAGAACATTATATATGTTGTAGACGAGGCCAGTTTCACAGGTGTGCAGCCTGTATGGGTGCACAGGGCTCTGCCTGCAGAAGGGCTGTGCTTAGTGGAATGCGCTGCCTCACAACCTGGAACTGTTCATTAGCACCGTCTGGTATCACTAATGTTTCTTGATGCTGTTTGGGGCCCTGTTTGAAAAGCATTATGAAATATTTGCTTCCGCGAGGTATAGTCTACATCCAGTCCAAGCCCTATTGGATGCTAAGTGACTATTAGTGTAGTAGTAGTGTGCACAGAACTGGCCAAATCAGAGGCAAGTTCATTTTGGAAAAAGCTTCAGGAACCATGCCCTACCATGTACCTGCCCCCATACCAGAGTCCCTGAATAAAGAAGGAGTTGGAGATAAACTAGAAGGCCTGTGCAGAAGGGCATTCAATGGACACTCAGGAATTTCATTCCCCCTGATAGAGCTCTCACAAATAAGAGTGTTTTACTGTGCTTACAGGAAAGTTCCTTCCCCAACTACTCCCCACATTCCTCCTGTCCATTCTGCTCCTGCAGTCTTACCTTTATACTACACTCTCACTCTAGCCCTGCCTGAAGTTAGTCATTGTTATTCATCCCATCAATAATTGTTTATTAAGGACCTACTATATATATACTGTATAACACACCATTGGGTGCAATATGTACCAGATTTCACTCTGAGTGTCTAGTGAGTACTGCTGCTTACTTTCTGACCTCTAAGTAAGAATGTTGCAGGGAAATGGTGGTGCCTTTAATCTTAGCACTCCGGAGGCATGCCTGGTCTGTCGAATGATTTCCCGGACAGCAAGAGATACACAGTGAAACCCTATCTCAAAAAACCAAAACAAACAACAACAACAACAAAAAGTAGGTCCTGCCCTCTAGGAGCTTGCATTGCAGGATTTGTAGGCAACCAACCCTTGTTAAACATTGAAAAGATAGAGATAAAAACTTTGGGAATCTAAGAGGTAATTGATCACCTAACTGAAGTAATGAGACAACAATTCGAGATGGAAATTCTACTTGATTTGGTACTTGGTAGATCAGAGCCATGACTACAGTTAGAAACATAGAGGAAGGTATTCCAAGGGATGGGTGTAGTATGAATAAGCACACAGAGGTGAGAAGAAGTGAACATCACAAAGGGGGAGGAGGGGGCAACTAGAGAAATCACTTAGATGCTGCTGGGGAGGGAGGGAAGAAAGATCCCCACCCTCACCTCCAAACTGGAGCACTACCAGTGTGAATTGGGAAAATGACCTCCTAGCCCACATTTCTGATTTTGTTCCCATCAGCATGGTGTTCATTTATACTGAAAAGCATTTCCTTTCTTCCCCATTTGTAAATTCATTCTACAGAGTAAAAGTCAATCGACTGTCACTCCCTTCCAATGACACTGCAGGCCTCAAGGAAATTTTCTTCAGTGATGAAAACTTTACCTCTCCCGAGAGGAGTTTACTAGTTGATCTTGGAATACTCTGATGGCGGCTTCTCTTAGGTTCCCAAGGAGCCTTCATCTCTTATTCATCCCCCAAGGTGCTCACTGGCTGCTCAGAGTCCTTTTGCAAATCAATGTTATTTTATCTTCTTCAAAATCCTTGATCAAGACCACAAGAGCCTTGACTGTCTCTAGGCCCTCCGTGAGAAAACCGATAAACCCCCATGTGCCTCAGGGGGAGATGGTGGCTTTTTTGTACTGACAACTCTGTAGCATCTTTGGCTGTGCTTTTTATGTTCTTGTCATTGTGCTTCCCTCCATCAGTCTCATAAAACACCCTTTCCTCATGCTTGACATATTGATATCATCCCACCACAGATAAAACACAGAGCTGTGTGATATGGACAGCTGATGGAATTATTTGCAATTCACAGAAATCTCTGCTGGTGTTTAAGACTGGTGCAATATTAAACACATTACTTTCCCTGACAGGCATTTTCATTACACCCATGCTATGCAGGTGGGGAAGCTAGACGTGAAATCTTCTTTCCCCCAACTGGGGTCTATACAATAAAAATTTAAAATGTGGTAGGTGTGTATGTATGCATGTCCTTCCTTCTCTGTATTATCTTTCTTTGGAAGATCCACAGCCTCAGTTTTCATGAAAGGAGGATGCATATCACAGAAGACCTTTAGAAAAACCAATTACCTTTGATCAGACCAAATTTCTTACCCTAAGGTTGGTGGTGTCACACGGGCAGGTTTGGAGAAGCACTCTAACATAGGACAAGTCAAGAAAAATTCTCAGGAAGGACCAGGAAAACCACCAGAAGGCCAATCAGTCTTCTAGAGTGACATGCCATGTATGTGTCATGGTCCTATCAGAGAGAGAATCAAGGTGGCAGATAGAAATGACTATAGTAATGGACACAATAGCAGCCACAAAGATGGTATCACCTGAGAATCTCTCTGGTTTTAGAAACTTACATACACTACATAATTTCATTTTTTATTAACATAGAGGATTTAGTTGAAGAGATTCACGACATGACTGTTGAGATTAAATTGCGACATGGAAATGGAATTTCTGCATATCAAACAACTAAAAGAAACAAGTATCTATCAGTGTATAAGAAAAATATGCAGTGTTTATTGGACCCTAGAAAAGACTGGACAGTTATGTTGCTCAGTACCCTGAGTAGACCTTTTAGCTAGCTGGTACTGCAACATGGCCATGCTGTAGGCTGTTTCTGAAGAGGGTGACAACAGTCAAAGGCTGGGACAAATGGTGACTATGGCAGTGAGGGACAGTTGCCGAGCTGATAAATGTATAAATAAAATAGGATAAAGGAATCTTCATAGGAAACCATGAGACAACTTCACCTCATTATCATTAATTTATGTACACCTATAATGTGTCTGTATTTGGTTCCCGTTTTCATTGCTCTGACAAGATAGCTCTCCAAAGTAACATGAAGTGGGAAGCATTTGTTTTGACTCATAGCTGGAAGATCCATGGTAGCTAAGGCATGGCACCAAAAGCAGCTGTAGCTATGAGAACAGGAGGGTGATGGTGACCAGGCTGGCCATATTGCTTCCTCAATCAGGAAACAGAGAGATGGAGAGACGAGAGATGGCAGTGTTCCAAGTGGAGCACTCACTCATCTTTATCTCATCTAGGACACCAGCCCATGAAACAGTGTCTCTCATATTCAGGTTGGGTCTTCCTAGTTCAGCTAAACCTCCCTGAAAGTTGAATTCCCATCAGGGTGAAGGTGACATAACCAGAGATGTGAGCCCAGATTCTTCTGAGCACAAATGTCAGGCTCTTCACCTGGTAGAGCTCAGTGTCAGGCTGACAATCGAAAGAGGTGCCAGCATGGGCCTTTGCTTCTTGGTACAGGTATCTGAGCCTAGGACAGCTTCAGTTAACTAATGCCCACTTCATCTTATGACTATGTAAGATCTTTCAGAGCAGCAGTTCTCAAACTGTGGGCTGTAACCCCTTTGTGGGTCAAACGGCCCTTTCATAGGGGTCACCTAAGACCATCCTGCATATCAGATATTTATATTATGATTCATAACATTAGACAAAATTACACTTATGAAGTAGCAACGAAATAATTTTATGGTTGGGGTCAACACAACATGGGGAACTGTATTAAAGGGTCAGAGCATTAGGAAGGTTGAGAACCAAGGGTCTGGAGAAACAGTGTCAGCAGCCCTACAGGGTTTCATTGCTAGTGCCCTCTTGATTGCACTGGAGGAGATTTGTTTGTGTTATCTTAGATCTGAAGCTAGGGTGAGGTTGTGACTGCCAGAGGGAGCTGTTTATCCCTGCTTCATTAGGGGTAGCTACAGTTTTGCTCCTGGGTGCCTATGGCATCTCCTCTTAGTTCTGTGCTTTTTTTGTCCTGGCCTTCTTATGACGAATAATGTAGATAAACCGTAAATCCAGAGTCTCATTCAATTGCACCTGCCAGATCTTGCAGTGACCTGCTCAACCCAAATGTCTTCTACGGCATCTACCAGAAACAAGAGTGCTGTAAGAAGGAAGTGTTTTTGTCTTGGTTGTACATGGTGATGAAGGCTGATTTATAATGGATCATGGCACCTTGTATCCACTGTTAGGAATTATACTAGTCACATGCAGGAACTTAAGAGCATTCCCTTCCCATAACTTCATCAAGAAAACAAAAAAGAACAGGAAAATGTCAGTTGACATTAATATGTCACTATTTATTCAGTTGGCCTTCAACCTAGGAATTGGATCATTCCATTTTTCTCTTCTAGAGGGACGAAATGAGATAATGCACTCACATGGTAACTCAGCAAACATTTATGATGATGCCCCATACAGCAGGTACTATGTAGATCTGGGACATAAACACAATGTAATATAAACTAAAAATTCAGATTCTTTATGCTTTGGAGATTTTGTAATCTCCTAGAGGAAACAGATGCAATCAAATCTTTAGTATCATTTGCTGAGTATGTTTATTGAACCACATGCAGAATATCCTGAGAGTAGGGCAGAAGATAAACAGCTCAACTGGACTTGGGAGGTCAGAGATTCCCAAGCAATCAATTAACTAACAGTATACTCTACAGATGGGTTATCCTTTTTGAATGCTTACTGTGTATGGGGTTGAGTGCCAAGGGTTCTGGTTGTGTTTTCACAATCAATTCTCTGCTTAAATAACCCAATGGAATGTGTAACAGTATCATCTCTGCTTTAGGAATTTGCAGGTAGCAGAGCAGAGATTTGAACTCCTGTCTCTGACCCTGCACTTCAGAAAGTGACCACAGTTAACTGTGCTTTATTATGCAGGAACTACAAGCAGAGTGATATACTTTTCTTGAACCTGATAATCACACTTGCCCTTGGACAATGAGCTCAGCTCTAGTGGTTGTTCATTTACCTTTTGCAACTGGAAGTTAATGATTGAGGTAGAAATCACACCTGTAAATAACAGCTTTAATCTAGGCAGGGAAGTCCCAAGGTTGGGCGTTAGTGTTCCTGAGCCTATCTAGCCTATGTAGTCTGCATATGTCCCTAACATGGTGCTGGATCATTGAGATAACACATGGGTGGAGATCAGATCCTCCCTGATTCCCAGGATCTCTGAAATCTCACATAGGTTCAGCAGCAACACTCATTGGCTGCCTATTTGCTGCTTTTCCGAAGATGAGTCTTTTCTTTCATACTCTGTAGAAACAAAGCAATAAAAGAGTTCTCTCATTAACCTGCCAGAGCCTTATGAAAATTTTGAGAAGCCAAGTTCAACCTCATAATGCATGAATGTTATTTATCTTGAATGTTGCAAATTTGGCATGTTGGGGAAGGTGACAAGGTTAGGTAGATTTATTAGCATCCTGTCAAGAAATTTCCCACGAGCAGTAGAGGTTTGTCAGAAAATTCAATGTAATTGATGGGAGCAAGTAGTTCTTAGCAGATCCACACTGGCAGTGTTCATTCACACCCTTCCTTTACAAGCAACAGAATATATGGGCAGAGGGCTCATTAGGAAGTCCTTCCTGCAAACACACTCTGCATCAGGGTCTTTCTTTGTCCTGTCTTTTGTGTAATTATTCCAGTTATTTGAGAAGATGTAAGCACATACTAGAAGTATTGACAAATTGACAATGATTTTTGCTCATTTGTATGTATTTTTTTAACTCTCTTAGGACAAACATACACTCCAGGGAACAAGGACTAACGAGAAGCTAGGATCTGTTCTGGGTTTCATTCTGCTTCCACTGAAGAATTAGAGGTTTCAACCATTGGGTCTAAAGGTCCTCAGTACAGAGACAGAAAGATCTTTTGAATTAGGACACTTAGGTCCCAGTCTCAAGTCTCTAGCTTCCTAGCTCCTTGGCCCAGAGCCAGTTTGCTATTTAAACCTACAAAGCTTTGTTCTTCATGTAAAGGTAAGGTTAATGATGCCCATCATGAAGTATTCTTAACAAATACTAGAAAGTGTGTGTGTGTGTGTGTGTGTGTGTGTGTGTGTGTGTGTGTGTGTGTGTGTGTGTTGGGCCTGAACATCTTTGATATTTTAATTCAAATACTATCTACTCTGAAAATCCTTCCCTGACCTGCCCTCAAGGTAACAGACCCTTTTTTTGTTATAATGCTTCCATAGAATATGGGGCATGCTTTGTATACTTCCTCTCATTCATTGACTCCACAGGGACAGGGGGAAATGATTAGAATGGGGAAGACATTATGAAGGAAGGATGAAAAGGAGGAGGAAGAGGAAGAGGGGAAGGAGGTAACAGTGGCCAGAAAAGAGGGAGAGAGAGAGAGAGAGAGAGAGAGAGAGAGAGAGAGAGAGAGAGAGAGAGAGGAAATGAAGGAGTTCCTTTGCAAGTTAGGTCCAAATGCGCACAGTTTCCTCACCAGTAAATAGCAACTAGTAACATCTACAACTTAACTCAGTTTTGATAACTAAATAAGATGATTAATGCCACCCAGAGTATCCAACAGAATTTCCTAATAAATTAAATCTGATAATCTTATTGCTTCTGGTGACTTAAGTTTTGTTTCTGTTGTATGCAGGCCTAGCACACACATCTCTTTGGAAATCGGTCCTCTCACTGGCCTTTGTTCATTGCACTTTTTCCATGTTTCATTTGCATAGAGTCTAGAATTCCAAGTTTTGTCTTTTAACAATGCTATTACCCAAAGCACATACTAATTAGTTTGAAACTATAAAGGGAGGAGAAATGGAAGGGAAGAGGAAGGGTGGTGGTTTGTGGGTGTATTGTAGAGGGTTAGGGTAGGACACCCAGTAAATTAGCACAAGGAGCATATCAGAGTTCAGATCTTTAGATGCAGGAAGCTGTGTTGCCATTAGAAAGACACCCTGACTACAGAAAGCATTTCATAAAAACCACATGAAGAACACAGTTTTAAAAAATTCAAGCACTATAATCAATTAATCTTAGTATATCTTTTCACAAGTCTTCCCCCTCATAGGTAAAATTGATATCCTAAGGGAAACTTTTCATAAGAGTTGCATATTCCCATGGCTAGAATAACACAGCCAATATTTCAAGGGAAATTGAATTACTTCCATTCTCTGTTTAGCCAAAGCAATTTGGCCTAGCCAGGGATGGTTTTGGCCTACAAAGCTAAGCTTTTGAATTGAGCTTGATCGGCTGATTCCTAGTTCCAGAATTTTCTGCATGTTTTCTTGACTCATTCCTGGCTCATTCAAGAGGTCAAATAAAATGTCCCAAGTGGGATGTGGTACAAATGGTGGTAATGTCTCCTTAGCACAGACTTTGATGCATTGGATAGGTGTCCTAGTTTGGTATCCTGTTCCTGTAGGAAATCATGAATCCAAAGCAACTCAGGGAAGAAAGGATTTCTTTCAATTTACAGATTGTAGTCCAGCATTGCGGCTCCAAGGCAGGAACTGAGGCCAAGATCTCAAAGGAATACTACACACTGGCTTGTTTTCTCCTAGATTCGCTATATAACCCCAGACTCCTGCCTAGGGGTGACACTGCCACAGTGGGCTAAACCTTTCTCTGCCAATTAGCATTCAAGAGAAAGCCTTGTAGATATGCCCATAGGCCAATCTGATAGAGGTCATTCCTCAACTGAGGTACCCTCTTCCCAGGTGGGTGTAGTTTAGATAAAGCTGACAGAGGCTAAGCAGCATCAAAGGCTTGGAATATCCCTTCCACAAATACACACACAAGTCAATGCAGCCTCATCCCAAGCTAATAAGGACCTTCATCTTCTCTTGCCGTCTTCAAGCACAGTTTTTCTTGATACATGTCCTTCTGGCTTCGCTGACATCATGGTTTTCTTTCCGTGTAAGGTATTGAAAAGAGAGGTCTTAGAAAGTAAAGGACGTAGTTAATGCTCTTCTCAAGTCAGATGATAGAAGTTTTTATAAAGCAGATTGCATTGGGCTTGTGGATGAGGGTAATGCTCTTTGCAACATAGTTGGGAGAAAAAAAAATGAGACATTAAAAAATTGTATCACTCCCCTAAAAATGAAAACAATTAGCTGTTCTTGGCCTACCTGAAGCTATTGCAACCCCAGATCCATATTTCTGTGCATCAAGAATTTGCTAGAGTAGATCAGAAGTGAATGTTTTAGACATTTCTTGGGTAGCTGCGGTCCCTCCATTACCTATCCTACCACCAACGTGGAAGGCACTGGCCAGTTCTCCCCATAAGAACTAAGCACAACATCTAGAACACCAGAATTCTTGAACTCGGCTTGCTCCAAGAGTTTCAACTTCCTGCTTGAATTGTGGAGACATCCTAGATTGTAAATCATGCTGTAAAAGGAACAGAAGAGAAAATCGTAAGTTAGCTATATAGTGCCTTATTATAATAATTATAATACTTCCTTTCTGGTCAGGGTGGGGGTGTGGATCAATGGGTAGAGTATTTGCTGTTCAACCCTGAGGATCTGAGTTTGTACCTCAGGACTCACAGAAAGGGCTACAGTGGTGTGTGTCTATAGACACCGAGGTGCTGGAGGGAGGTAGAGACAGTTGGATTCTGGGGCTTGGCTGGCTAGCCAATCTGGCAGACATACCAAATTCCAGATTCAGTTGAGAGACCCTATTTCAGTAAATAATCTGGAGAGCAACAGAAGAAGTTATCCAATGTCAGTCTCTGGCCTCTATGCACACATGCAAGCACACACACACACACACACACACACACACACACACACACACACACACACACATGCATCCACCACACATACACACAAAATAATAGTAATTATAATCACACCTCTTTTCTTGTCCTTCTCCCTTTCCACTCATTATTTTTTCTCAGTCCCTGTCACCAAAATATCTTTACTCTACATGGAAGATACAGGATGCAAAGGAAAATTCTTCTGGGTTCTTCAGCATTCGGTCTCTCCTGCTTTGAGAGGTACTTAAAGAAGGGGTGAAGAAGAGTTAATGAACCCTCAATTGCCTTCATAGCAGGCAGGAATAGAACAATCTGTGTGTGTCTGCACTTCACGACCCCACTTTCCTAACACATAGCGGACTCTTCCATTTGCGGAACATTCCGCAGCAACTCTTTTCTGTGAAGAGAGGCCAACAAGTTTCCCCACACCTACTTCCCCAGCAGAAAATTATCACTTAGGTTTTTTTTTCCTATTTTCAAAAGAAATATTTTTCCTGTCTACTTTTCCCAGTTTCTAATTTTAAAATGGAAACAGACAAAGTTTAGGCAGTAGCCTTATTCTTTTATTTCCATTAAACCTATTATCTGCCCCCTTTTCACATTATGCATAGATACACATATATAATATTCACATTTTAGATAATATATTTATAATGTCTTATTTAGAGAAATCATCTTTTCTCATTTGTAAGTTTGCATGTGTGTTGTTCTTTCAGTCTCTTATCTCGAAAATTTCAAAAGTCTAGAAAAATTTCCAGCTGTGATACTCTTACGTTACATAACACCTTAAGTTTTGTGTGTGCTTTTGCGCAGGGGCGCCCGCGTGTGTGTGTGTGTGTGTGTGTGTGTGTGTGTGTGTGTGTGTGTGTGTGTGTGTGTATGTGTTAGAGAGAGGAAGAGAGAGAGAAAGTGTCTTGTGAAAAATACTAATTCACATTTCACTACTTCCCACTCATCCTATCATTTGCTGTTTGTGATAGCCTCAAACACTTAGAAACCACTCCCACTGCGAACTTTCCATGGTCTCCACGATCTAATGGTGGCCAAATGGTCTGTTATCGTGTTTGGACCTCTAAATAAGACATCCAGATAGGCTGAGCCTTCTCATATTGTAATACAGATGCATTATACCTACCACACTCCACGTGGTATTCTATTACTGAGGCTGTGTTACGGAAGTATTCAGAAAAGTGAAATATCTATTAGGAATCCTGATAGAAGAATGTGTGCAGGTGGTAGCCTCTGGAAATTCCTTAGGAGATTCCTCAACCAGTTTGCATATATAGCAGACTTAATGCATTAAGGGAAAGAGCCATTTTATCTTGGACACTCACTGGACACTTGATACACTTTCTGGTAATACATACAAAAAAGAAGATGGGAAAATTATATAGATGATGTGTTACTGGAAATCATGATTTCTTCATACCTGCAGTGCATGTACAAGGGCAAAAGTAAAGTCTATAGTTGATATAATAGGGGGTGAAGCAGAGGACTTAGAAGACCATAAAGCAGAGTTCAAATTTCCTGCTTGCTTGTGGTGAGTGACCACTGGAGGATTTTCTGCAAAAGACTGAAATAATAGGAGTTGGGCATTAGTGAAAATTCTCTGGGAAGATAATAATAGGTATTGTCCATAAAAAAAAAAAAACAGGTCAGTAACTAAGAATTGTATCAGTGTCCTGTTGTATTCATGAAAGCAAAGAAATACTCGGAGACTGAACAGAAAGAAGCCCAGCACCAAGTGATGTCATCAATGTAGCCAGTGCTACAGTTTAGTAAGTAGGGGAGAGCAGCCTGCTAGGGAAAGGCTTTAGTGTTATGAGCCTGCGAAAATGATGTAATGTCATTAGCAAAGGGTTGGATCGTGCACACCTGTTTGGAGGTAAAACTAATGGCAAGAAATAATAATTTTAAAAAATGCTGAGTTTTCATTGTCTTTATTCCTGAAGTCCAGCATGTGGCTGTAGGTCAGAATACTGAAGGAGATTAGACAAGCAGACCTTGGGTTCCTATAGTTAGAAGGAGTAGCTCATTCCATAGAATGGGTTCTATGGGGTGATCAAGGCAGAAATTGCTGAACAATGTCACCAAAGATAAAGTCCTAAAAAGAATACATTTTACATGATGAATGATGGCAGAGAACTAAAGAAAACTTTGGTGAGAAATCATTAGGATAACTGTGCCAATATCTTCATATTCTCCCTGTCTATCAGTATGCACAATTCATGACTCTTGTTAGCAGATTCCTTGTATCAAAACAAGGATTATTTATATATCCTATTATATTGACCAAAAGTGCTTATCCATTAGAAAATGTAAATTATATGCCTGTACCCCATCTTCCCAAATGAGGTACATCTGAATATCAAGGTGATTGGTATACCAGTACTGACTGCTAATCAGATGCAGCTTATCTCTAAAGATCTTAATAGGGGGTCCTCCTCAGGAGGAAAGCTTTCAGACTTATCAGGCTCAAAACTGGAATCTATTTATTTTTCATTTGGTTTTAGCCCTAACTCTTCTTATTTCCTTTTTTAATTACCAGGGATATTTATACAGAAAAAGAGGAGAGTTCCCTCTGATTTCTATCAGACTTTGTGGTTAACATCTTGTTTCCTGCTATCATGCCAACTAAGAAAGCAGCAGTAGACCCTCCTTTTGTACATTTGGTTTCTTCAACATCAGTTTGGAGATTGGTTCTTAAGGTGATTGGAAACAGGGTATGTGTATGTATTAGAGTGGGGGGTGAGGAAGTGGGTAGCCAATGATAGCACATTTAGAACTATTTTAGACCTCAGAATGAGTTTAGAGGATTTCAGACAGCATGGAAAGGTAGCATTCATTGAAAGAAATGAATGACCTCTGATGAAATGGCAAAAGCAGTAGACGTGTGGGGGCTGCTGATATCTGTAGTGAGACTGTCCTTACACATGGAGCTGGAACATAATTTTCCTCAGTCCTCTAAGACCATCCACCATTTGGAAACCTTGTTAACTTTGAAAGAAATGTTCAGGACACATGCAAAGAGTTGACCAGCCACATCCATTGATTGACATGGTTCCCATGCAGTTTGGACACTGAGATTGATGTGAAGACCTCAAGGTGTCAGGGAGGTTACATAAGAAAGTGAGAAGATAAGATCCCTTGAAACTTACCATGAATGAAAACATAGCCTGGACCATTGTTAGTGTAATTAGCAGGATGTGATGTTGAAGAAAAAGAAACATGGTTCCAAAACCACTTTGATCTGGTTCTGAATACCCCTGGATCTTTCTTTACACTGTTTGTATGTTTGGGGAAGAGGTTGTTTGCTGAGGAAAGCAACCTGTCATTCAGTACCTTACTGCATTTCTATGGGAAAGGCTCCTGGAAAGACTTCTTTGTGACAAAGGAAGGTGCTTCTCTACTGTCCACAGAGGGACTTGCATTGTCTAGAAAGCAGTGGTCTAGATGTGGCTGCTCCATGCAGGATGGAGTAAGAGCTTCCAAGGGTGGGGACATCTGTGACTTTAGAAAATGAGACTGGGAATCTGATAGCTATGAGAAATATTTTTTCCACTCAGGAACTCCTTATAGAAAATAACCTAAAATGAAGGTCTCCAAGCCAAGAGGAGACTTTTTGTTGATCATCTGCATGACTGCTCAAAAATTAGAGGTAATTAGGGGTTTTCTTTAAGTGACTCCATTGGTCTATTGACTCATAGACTAGCTCTTATTTGATCAGCAGGAAAAGATATGAGAATAATGCTGGAATGAACTTACTTATCTCTTTCTATTTCCCCCTCTGTGACCATCCATCTTCCTATAGGCAGGAGAGATGGAAGGTCTAAGAAGCATATGTGTCCCTATGACATCCTGGATGCAAACCAAAGACCCCTTTTCAATGTCCATTGTTTTTGGAGATTAGTAAAATGTCTCCTGGTGTTTTAGTCCATAGTCAATAAAACCCACAGTGGGCAGCGATGCAGTGAGAATATTGTGTTAATCCCAGTTGATCCTAAGTATTGTGTGGCAGAAATGCATTTCTAGCCATCTGTTATCTGTGAAGGAAAGAAAAAGAGCAATCAGTCTCTAGTAATGGGGGAAATCAGCTCATTTGTGAAGACTGTTACTTAATGAAGCTCTTTGGTGGCTTCCAGAAACAACTGTAGACATCGAAAACAGTTTATTGTCTTATTCTGCTTTGCATATCTAAGAAGAAACGTAAAACCTTAAGCATGCTTCTTTGTTTTCTTCTTGCCAAGATTTGCTCATTTAAAGTGTGCTAAATCAGTGAGATAATGACTTCTAGACATGACTGGGAAGATGCATCCATGAAATCTAGATAATATGGAGGCCCAAACAATACCTGAATAATAGTAACACCAACCAACATTCTAATATGGTTGGAGCAAGTGTTCCAAGGCCCCATTACAAGACTAAGAGCTATAGGAAATATGTGACTGCTGAGAGATAGAGAATCAATTTTGTCCATGGATAGGCCCCCTGATATAGGTTATCCAGTCCCAAATTGTCAATCCTAAACATATACAAGCAACACAAAGTGAACTTAGGGTATCGTGACTATGAGAGGGAATGGGGGCAGGGTTGGGAAACTTGGATGGGGGTGGGGAAATGTAGAAATTATGTAAATACAGTACTCATGTGTTTTGTGTTAAATAGCAGACGACCATATTCTCAGGCCAAGGAATAAGCTGCCTTTCTGTTGGGCTCTTCTTCCAAGCCAAATTCATTAGCATGTTGGCTTCAGACCACCTTGACTGCCATCAGATCAGTTGAATGGAGAAGATCTGTGAGGAGAAAACATTGGCTTATATTTTGGGTTCAGAGGTGTACCACAGAGGAAAAATGGCTACTACTCTCAAAGGGTAGTTCCTCTTTTTTTCCCTCTGCTCCTCTCTCTTCTCTTTCTCCCCTTTTCTCTTTCTCCCCTTTTCTCTCCTTTCCTCTTCTTTTCTTTCTCTTCTCTCTTTCTTATTACCCCTTTCTCCTCTTTTTGTTATTGCTTTTTTCACTGTATTCATACATTTTCATTCAATAAGATCACTCCCATGATGCCTCAGGAGGACAGATGACTAAAGACCCATTTCACTGTAAAGGAATGGCTTTCTTCTTTTCATTACCAACCATTTCATGATGCAAATTATGTTGTTAAATGTTAATTGTCAACTTGTGAGAATCTATAACCACCCCAGAGATGGACTCATGACCTTGCCTGTGGAAGTTTATCTCGATTGTATTAATTGAGATGGACAGACCTTCCCACTGAGGATGGCACCATTCTCTGGTTAGGATCCTAGACTATATCAATGGAAAAAGGAAAGTGAGTAGCAATGGGTATCCATTGCTCTCTCTTTCTAATTTTGGAGCATTGTGCCATACTGCTTCAAGTTCCTACTTTCTTAACCTCCCTGCAATGATAAACTATATCCTTACTGTGAACTAGAATAAACCCTTTATCCTTTAACTTAACTTTCATCAGAGTATTTTATCAAAGCAACAGGAAAAGAAACGAAGAAAAAACTAAATTATTTCTTCTTTCTGGATGCTTTCCTTGATTCCTTTACTCTGTTTTTAAAATTCAACTTGACTTCTTCAGTCTTACAAAACTCTTGGCCCAGAAACAATCGCAAAACCATAGGCCATCTGGTTCCACGCTGCTGCCAGTCTCTGTATTACTAGAAAGGAATTTACCACAGCATTTGGGAGGTAACCTGACCTTCTGCTAAATAAGCCAGGTCCTCCTAGCATCAAGAAATAATACTAGCTGGTGATAAGCTTACATATCCTGATTGTTTAACATGCCTGATATTTTACAGGTAGTGATTAAAAGCCAATATTAGATCTAGTATAAGAATGTGACATCCAGAGCCAAAGGTATTGGGTTCAAATCCTGCCAGTTAATCCCTTTAAACCTTGAGATAGCTAGTCTTTGGGATTCACCGTTTATAACCTTGGCATAATTTAGCTACTCTAAGTTACCAACTCACAGTAAGTGGATAAAAAAAGCTTGAACCTGATAAAAAGTGAGATATCATGTTAATTATTGTACTTAACATCCAGTGTTTATCTCCACAAATGCTTGGATGTACTCTTCAACATCATGAGCTATACAGTAAGGGTAGTATTTTGAAATAGCTGTAAAGTGAGAGAGATGGCTGAAGACCAATGGGGTGGCAACTGTGGTAACAACCAACATGATTTCTTCTTCACAAGATAGATCTTAAGCATCTTGCTATGAAACCAGTTAGTAGTGCTGTCTTCTGTGGTTTCCTTCACTTGTGAGGCGGAGTGATTCCATTAGATCTTTTTACTTTCAAACTGTGGGAATCTAGGCCTGAATATTGAGTCAGGAAGTTTAGAAGCTGTGAGAAAGGAAAAAGGAGAAGGGGAAGATAATCTTTTTTTTAAAAGTTGCTGAAGGTTGACTGTTGTGCCCATTTACATCACATCCATTCCTTTATGTAGGTCTAACATGCTTCTCTATGTCTCTGTATCTTTGTGTCTCTCTCTCTGCCTCGCTCCCTGTCTCTCTGTCTCTGTGTCTATTTGTTTGTCTTACTGTCTGTCTTACTGTCTGTCTGTCTGTCTGTCTGTCTCTCTCTCTCTCTCTCTCTCTCACACACACACACACACACACAAATATACAAACACACATTCTCATAAGAAAGAGGAATTTGTCCACCTAAATGAACATTATGAGCAGTTATAATTTGATAATATAAAATACCATGAATTGTTTTAAGGAAAGGTAAAAATCCCCACACTGTTGGAGTCTTTTTCATGATCATTAACGCCTAACAATAATTGCTATTGTTATTAGTCAATGTTATGAATTGCTACTTTCTAAAATGCCATTTATCTTCTTGTTAACCATTACTCTCTAATTCTGCTAGCTCCGTGCTGAACCACCAAGGCCATCCCCTATGGCAGAGCTCCCCCTAGCACCTCCACAGACCTCATTTTGTTTGCTCTGAGGCCCAAAGAGTGACTACCAGGTTTTAAAACCAGCCTTCTGTGTTTAGGGACTTGTTATGTGCCTAGCATTAACCTGATCAGATCTGTTCATCTCACTTCACAGCAGCTGGGCTCAATAGGTAAGGGGATCATTGGGACAGCCAATTCTGGCAGAAACTAAGCAGGTGGCTTTGTCTCAAGTCATGGCTGAAGTTAAAAGTCCCATTAATTTTGTCAAGTCAGTCCAATTTCCTTCACCTGCTAATGACCTGTCTTTGGAAGAAGGGATTTAAAAACGCCTTCTTAGACAATGTTTTAAAGCCCCCCTCACACACACACACGTATTTTAGTTTGAATTTTAGTCTGATTTTACGTTTGAGCTTCCCTGATTGGTCCATCCCCCAAATGAAGAGATCTTGGCAGCTGTAGTATTTGTATTTAATTTGGGTAGCCCACCTCAGCATTAGATCAAAGTTCCTGGCCCGTTTTTGAAGCTTTGTGTGTCTGGGAAGAAGGTGGTTGACTCGCAGCAGAGCCTCAAAATGTATTGCTAAAATCTCTCTCTGAAGGTAGGGAGGGAGAGGGGGAAGTGTGAGATATTTTAAAAATAAGACACTGCTAAATTCTCTGCCAACCTCCGTTCCTGCTGAGTGGAATGTAAGTAACAAGTATCAGATAGTTCCTCCAGATGTCAGCTATTTCAAAAGGCACCTGCTAGAATTTCTCTGGACAGCAGTTGTTTCATCTCTGGTGATAGTAGCAGTAGTGGTAGTGGTGGTGGTGATGGTGGTAATGGTGGTGGTGGTACTGATGATGGTGGTGGTAGTAGCAGTGGTGATGGTTGTGGTGATAGCAGGGATGATGATGGTGATGAGGCAACAATGACCATGATGGTGGTGATGATGGATGTAAAGGAGAGGTGATCATATGATACTGAGAAGTAGATGCTACCCCACAGAATTTTTTACCTATAGCAGAGTGTGGCGATGATTCTGTGCATTTGGCAATAAGACACATTAGACAGGTAGAAGAAAAAAATACGTAATAATCCAGGAAGGCCATCATATCAAATTCAGTACAAGTAACATTTGATTTTTTTTTTAATGCATGAATCAAGAGGAGCATCAGTAACCTACCGTGCTAATAAAATCATCATATTATCCTTGAGCAATTGACATATAGGTCAAGAACTTGTAGGATGAAATTTTTCAGGTTCAACTTTAAACTGTTCTCTACTGTCTTATCAAAACGGACTCAGGAAAGAGAGTTATGACAAGTTGACAATTCTCCTGTGTTTTGAGTCTCTGTGGGGAAGGACGTCTTACAGAATGCCATAAATTGATCTGTCTGAGATTGCAAGGCCTGTGAGGAAACGATAGGTCATGATTGCTTATGGTTTTCAAAATTTGCAGCATCGATCTCTTATTCTTTAATATAATAAATGTCCTACCAGCTCTCAGGGTTTTTTTTTTCCCTTCGTTTACTTGTGTAGAAAACTTCTGCAGAATAGTCGTAATGCTTTCATTCTTGTTTTTAAAAATAGTTAGATCTCCTTCAGTTTCAATGACTTCAGCTTTAATGTCTTTCCATAATTCAAATCTCAGGGGTTTCTTGATAAGCAGGCCTCTAAAGTGTGTGGAGAAGTGATATGTGACTAAGTCAAGGCCGTACTTCTAGGCAAGGAAGTTTAATCCTTGTTACTCACCCTCAGACCTCTCTCTCCCTTTTGAGGAGGAGAACACCAAAGAGATGGGTGAGGTTACGTCAAACATAGTGAGCTCATGTGTCCTTTATACAAACTGACTTTGAGAAGCTCTGTGGCCATTAGTTTTCTTTCTTTTTTTTTTTGCTTTCCCTTTTATGGGTTCTTCTGCAGAATTCAAGGCTGAGATACTGGCAGACAGACATAGGAGGTGACCAGAGAGGAGAGAATCACAACCTGTGTGGTCACTATGTGGTGACTTGTCATTGCCTTGTCCCTTGGTAGTGCAGGGGAGAGGGTGGACTTTGCTCTTTTGTTCCGGTTAAATGAGGAATACTGTGTGTCCAAAGGAGCAGGCTTCTTTATCTTTGGTTTACAGCTCCTTTAGAGGGTTTACAGCTCCTTTAGAGGAAGCTTTTCTTCTAAGATCTGTGTTCTTTTTCTCCTCTACCCTCCTTTGCACAACCCCAGACAGAAAACTTGCTGCTTTTCAACTAGAGAACTTTTTATGTTTCCAGTATTTATAGCTTTCCTGGTGTTTTCTATGACCTTTCTCTGCAGGGAACATTCCTGTAATTCTAGCATCAGTAGAATAATGCTTTCACTATACACACACACACACACATACACACACACACACACACACACACACACACACACACACACACACACATGCACACATTTATACTTAGCTTTTCTTCTTCAACTTTGAGTCAGAAAATTGAATAAAAATGAAATCTGAGGCTGGTATTCTAGTGTATTCTCGGTGAAGCACTGACCAGTGTTCAAGTGGATTGCATGGGAAGGTGAGAACTTGATGAGAAAGTTAATCTCATACTAGCTTCCCACTCCCTCCCATCCACCTACCCCCATGGTGTGCAGAAGGCCATTCACTCAGCTAAACCAGAGGAGAACTGCTTATGAATATGAGTTGTGGAATGATATTGGTCATGGTTTGCACTGACAATTCTTCAGTATTATCAACTTATGTCTGATTCACACTTGTTTAATATTAGTAATGTGTTAAGAAAAACTACCTGAAAGAGATATAAGCCATGTTTCTCATAAGTGTAATTATATATTTACTTTGTATTTCAATGTATTTAATATTCCTCCCTGTACAGTCTACTTCTAAGGCTGTAGCTATATGGTCAAGCTATGTGGTAAGAATGAAAATAAAAGACAGAGAAGTCTTAGCAATCTACTAGGTAGTAAGAATGGCACATACTTACTAGAACATTGAGATAAAGAGATTAGTGTGTGTGTGTGTGTGTGTGTGTGTGTGTGTGTGTATGTGTGTGTGTGTATTATGCTTATGTGTGCACATGTGTAATATGCTCAGTGCACATGGGCATGTGGATTCCACACGTAGACATAATATCTTTCTCTGCTGCTCTCCACTTTACTTTTTGAGAGAGGGTCTCGCACTGAATCTGGAACTCACTATTTTGGCTGGGCTGGCTTACTAGCAAATTCCTAGGAATTTGTCTTTCTCCATCAGCCACATAGGGGCTAGGGTTACAAACATTCTTTGTACCTGGCTTTTTCGCATGGAGCTAGAGATCTGAACTTGGTTCCTCATGCTTACACAGCAAGCTCTTTACCCACTAAGCCACCTGCCCATATCAAAAGAGGCTAATTTTAAAAAGAAGAGCATAAAAGAAGACTCTCTCCCACTTAAGGCCCACAAACTAGGCTAAGCCAGCAAACAGCATGGTCTGTGCTGGGGAGTGCTTCTGACAAATCCCTCACCCCACTCCCACAGCCTCCCACAACATAGGTGTATATTGTCTCTGCATGATTTAGGATCTGGTGCTATTCTGCACTTCTCAGTTTGGGGGCTGAATTCCTCAGCATCTTTGACACATTACAAAAATAGAAAGCCCGGAATCATAGTCATACCACCACCCCACTTACCACCCACAGCATCAGAGAAGAGCAGGCATGCCTCCGTTTTCAAAAGGGTTACTTGACAAGTCTCCTGAGCTTGGGCTAGGTTTTTCTAGAGAAATGGTGTGTTCTACTTCCAGAACCCGAGTACCTACTAACCTAGAATGTTCTCTATATCCTAGTGCAGAGCTGCTGTGATTCTGTACCTAGCAACATGAGAAATGTTTCTAAAGGAATGAAGATTTGGAATATTAGTCAGGATGCCAAGGACACATTTATTACCATTCCAGACTTGATAAAATGTCTAGGAGACCCAACCACATATTTACTAGCCTTCAAACTTCCAGTCAGCGATGGTCTTGCACTCTGAGTGAAGACAGGTTCAGAAGGAGCCTCAGGGCCAAGAATATGTCTAGATAGATGATGGACTGAATTACTGAGATGGAGTTAAAAAGGGCAATGTACATATTTGAAGAGGATAAGAGTGTTGACTATGGGGGAAAATAGAGAATGGGTGAGATTTGCAAGTGCTTTGGTACCTAATGAAGAAGAAAATAAGAACATGGTTCAACCCTCTATTTAGGAGCAAAGCCTACATGGGCCAGAAAAATAAGCAACACTGATCAAACACCATGAGTGAACAGCCACCTCCACAATCAAGCATTTATATGGAAGAGACAGGTGCATCCATGGATTTGCCTTCATGAAACACATCTGTTTGGTGCCATACTAGTTTCAGAAAGACCACAATGAAAGGAAAGATTATTCTGACATGAGCAGGATATTTTGTGAATTTGGGAAAGTTTAAGTCAAGCCTGAGTATATTAACTAACACGGGTTACAATTAGCAGTGCAATTGTTGTCTAGAAAGATGGTGGTACAATCAAAACCTAGAGGTAGAGAAAGAACTAGAATGCCATGGGAAGAATGGTAGGATGCTTGGAAAGCAGAGAATATGAGGGCAAGGGAGCAGAGATTTAACTTCTAAACTGGTTTTTTTTTTTTTTTTCTGTCCTTTGGTGACCACCAACCCCTTTGGCAAGTTGTAATTCTAGTGTGGAAGAAGGACCAGCCTAGGGCTTTGACAGTCTGCCACTTTAGGGCAAGAAGTCATTAGGTTTATGTTCTATTCTTTCTTCTTCTTTTGCACAAGTGTTCCCATTCTATTCTACGATGCTGAGGAGGTGGGAGAAAGGAGGTCAGCATGCTTGGGAGCTTATGCTACATACATCTCAGTGTATCCTGGGCACAAGCCAAAAAATGAACATTGGGTAGAGGAAGTTGGAAGATTTGCAGTGTTCATCTGCCATGTAAAGATGACTTTAGGAATGTATATAGGTCGGTCTGTGTTTTGGCAAATACTCAAAAGCCTCTGTTCTTCTGAGCCTGTCGTGCCCACAGGTGCCTTTAAAAGAAAAAGTGAAATACTAAATTCTTAAATCCTTTCCTATGCATGTCAAACCCCACAGCATGGATGCTGAGTTTGGGACTGTTCTCTGCACTCAGAATTCTGAGGCACTAGAAAGAAGGAGAAGAAAGAAAACAGCAGAGGAAGAAAGACCATCTTTCCAAATACCAAATCAAAGGGTGGGGCTTCCATTAAACACTTGGATGCCCATTTCCACTTCAGGAATTCAGGGACAGCAAACCTGCAAACAGGTAGGTGGCTACCTTGGCAGCAAGTGCTGGTCACACAGAGGCCCTTCGAAGCAGAGAGAGATAGCTCTCTACATAAGAGAAGGCAAATGGCTATTGACATTCAGACTCCTGGAGCAAGCAGATGTTTCCTGGTCAATACCAGCACTGGTATGTACATGGGGGGAGGAAGCGGGAAACTATGAGCCTCCATGCCCTTGATTAGCTTTTAGAACCCATCCATAGGATTCCTTCTGACTCAGTATGCAGTTCTTTGAAACTGAAGGCTGGGGGGTTTATACACTTGAAGTTGTACCTGTGAGTATAGCGTGCATGCTTTTTCTGGTCTGTTTGACTTGGCTTGTGTCAAAGAGGAATTATTGGGGATCTGGGACTTGAATTTCACCTTGCCTCTTGAACATTCCCTGTGTAGAAGGTTATAGACTTTATATTAACATTCATAGCAATTTGGGAGCTGGGACTTGGAGCCTTAGGAAACATCCTTCAGTGGAATTCTTTGTCCTCTACCTACACAAAAATCCCCATGTTGTCATGCCATCCTTAAGGCTTCACATCTATATAACATAGTTTAGATATTGGCAAAAGTTGAAAAATTGTCAATCTGACTATCTAAATGAATACACTAAAACTTGAATCTCTTGTTCACATCAATATACTTTGAAAGGATAAAAGATATCTTTTGCCCAAGGGGATCTCAGGTAAAATGTTTAGCTCCTGTGAAAACACTGTTTGATGCCTTTTATGAGAAGGCAAGAGACTTGGATCTTATTTTTGTTAGCATTTTTAATACATTCAGAGGAAATATCCCTTTATAAGGTTGAGTTTATTCATCTGTAAAATGAGTGCTTTGAAGTCATCAATGATTCTCACATGTTTTTAGGTCACATGACTCTTAAAATCTAAAGGCATTTCTGCATTTTTTTTCCCCCAGAACAATTACATTCCCAGAAGAAATTGAAGGCAGTTTAGACAGGAGTTTCACAGACCATTTTCAAGCGGTGAGATCTGACCATGGAAATTATACACTAAAGGATTCTAAGAGACACGGTTCACATGGACTTCAATTAAAATGACACCCCTGGGGAGGGAGCAAAAAGGGCCTTCTTTGTAGCAGTTCCTTAAGCTCTGACCCAAGAACCCAAGGGACAGATGAATGCCAGATTCTTTCCTGGATCTGAATGTCTCCATTTCCACAAATGCCATTATTCTCATCAACAGCTTCCCACTGGCTTTGTGGGCTGTTAGTACAGAATGCAAGCAGAGGTGGTCAAAGAACAGAAATAATCTCAGAGGTTTGGTGCTTCGGTGCCCAAGATCAAGGTGTCAGATTCTATTTTCCCTGAGGCTTCCTATCTCCATGGCTTACAAATGACCATCTGTGTGCTCTGTATCTTAGTATCGCTTTTATTTTCCTGTTCGTGTATGCGCTTGGTGTCTCTTCCTCTTCTTGTAAGTTATCAGCCCTTTTGGATTACGGTACCACCCTATGACCTCCCTTAACTTCACGCTGTATTCCTAATGCAGTTATCTTGGAATTAGCTATTATGGGTAGGTGCTGGTCAAATATATGTCCAGGAGATGGAGTGAGTTAAAGAAGAGACTTAATACCGTATGAATTACTTTAAATTTTATAGTTTTTCCTTTCACCCTGCCTGTTTTCATATTTGCATGATATTAAACTAAGCAATTAAAAGTTTCTTCGACATTTGGTAAGTGGGGTGGGGGCACAGCTATTTCTGTTCTTCCTAATTTTTCTTTAACTCTTCTGGGACAGCGGGGGCTGAGAAGAAAAGGCCAGGAGTTTCTCGTAGTTTGTATTTATTTATTTATTATTGCTCCCCAGTGCTGCATTTAGTAACCACCACCTGCTGAGTAACTCCTAAAGCAACAACCATGCTACACCCCCACCCCCAGCTTCCAGCAGGAACTCAAGAAGAGACTCATTCTAGAAGAAGAAAAAAGTGCATCGTGTTCTTCCCCTTAAGGCATCACCATGACTCTGTGGCTGTTTGCTTGGTAATGAGTGAGCTGGGCCTCTGTCCTTATTAGTCCTGTTATAGACCCAGCAAGAATACAAATATAAAGTGTCATCTAAAACATGCTGTTCCTTTGTGCTTGGGATGGGCTGACGTCTTTCTCTGTTCATCCTTTGCTCAGCAGTAAGGTGTCATTTTAGGAAAAGTACATTGACCAGGCACAGTGAGTCCCTTTGTAAAGTTTCACTCTCTTGGCTAATTCAGTAGTTGAGAAGACCCACTCTGCCCCCCCCCCAATCCTCTTCTACTTTTCCTTGTGAATTGTCTTTTGGATTTAGAGGATTTTCAGGGAGTAGTTTTTAATCTGTATTAATTTTCTTGGAATTAAGATAGACAAGAGAGGTGGATGGAGTGTGAATGCACAGAAGGTAGAAGTATCACAGCCAGCATTGTTATGCCAAAGCTGGGCAACTTTTTAGATTCAGTTTCTATTAGAAACTTACAAAAATAAAACAAAATACACTGGGGGTTCTAGATGAGTTGTGTTTAAGTGAATTTCCTAATGTCTGCCAACCTAAGGATTAGAATCCAGATATTTTCATTTCTAAGGTAGGATGAGACTGTGTTTTCCAGGCATACTATATGAAACCACTCGAAATCCTACACAATAGATTCCATTCTTTATTAAGTCAGTGTATGATTTCGACATACAGAAAATTGAGGGCTAGGAGAATGGCTGAGTAGGTAAAGTGGTTGTTGTACAATAGGAAGTCCTGACTTTGTGTAGCTGAAGTTTTCCTGGAGTCTGAGTGGCTCTCAGCCTGGGCGGGACTGGAGATAACTCCAGCTACAACTTTGATCTCTAATACCTACATAAAAATCCAGATGTGGCAGTGCATACCTGCAATCCAGGTGTTGAGGAGGGGGACACAGGAGGACCCTTGGGGTTTTCTGGTGGCCAGACAGTCCAGCCTAACCCACCAGCTCCAGGTTCAGTGAGCAATCATGTCTCAATAACCAAATGGAGAACAAGGAAAACAGGAGATGTCGACCTCTAAGCTCTACATACATGCACATACAAACCTGTATACCTGCAGCCCCTACATACACAAAACAGATAAAACATTTTCTACTTGTAGACCTTTCCTTCTGAATTTTTCTGTTTCTAAGCTGTCTGTACACATGCTTGTTTCCTTGTTTCTTTTGCTCTTATAGCTTAAGGCAAAGCATCACACTCATCACTGTTACAAATGGTGTTGATTGTATCACAGTCCTTTTTCGGAATATTGTTCCAAACACGTTCACTTTCAGGGGATCAAAACCTCAGAGAGCCTTACATATATTTTCCTTGCATTCTGTTCCCAGGTTGGGCAATGCATTTTTAAATTATAATTGATTTTGTCAGAATCATGGGTTTGAGAGTAAATGCCTGAAATGTGGGAAAATGAATGTCTTCTGAATTCGTCAAATAGTAACAGGATGGGCATGAATGATCTGAGGGCTCACTCTGACCTATAAAAGGGAAGAAAGAAATGTCTGGGATAAACGCAAATTTGGCTTTGCTTATAACAGGAAACTCAGAACAGACCTGATTATTTATAACTCCTAGGACTCCAACAATTATAAGAACAGATGCACATTATCTGAGTATGGAATGTGTTGCGGTTCAGCCACTAATTTAATGAAATCCCAATGTTGCATTTCCTATTTTCAGATCATGAAGACAGACTTTTTATAATCTCTACAGTGAAAATTGCTCAAGCATCATGCAGTAAATATCAATATCTGCTGCCAATCTTCTGGACACTATTTCATTTTAATATACAAATTAAAATGATCTATATGAATGCTTAGTTTTATCAGTATTCTATAAGATAGCATAAGAGATTTATAGATAATTATCAAGTAACTAATATATGAGACTATTAGTTGTTTTGTTGTTGTTGTTATTATTATTATTATTATTATTATTTTGGTTACTTTGGGTTTTCAAGACAGGGTTTCTTAGTGTAACAGCCCTGGCTGTCCTGGAACTCACTCTGTAGATCAGCCTGGCCTCGAACTCACAGAGTTTCTTTGTCTCCAGAGTGCTGGGATTAAAAGCATGCACCACCACTTCCTGGTACTTTAGACTTTCATTTGTATGTTGCCTCTTTCATTACAAAGGAAGCCTTTTGACACATATCGTGTAGAATCCGTAGGGAGCACAGTTACAGGACAGTAAAAGGAGAGAATCTGCTTTGAGGACACACCCACCATGGCCTATGGACCTTTCATTAAAGGTTCCACTTCTCCAAAGCTCCACACTAGAACCGAGCTTTTGTTACATGAGACTTTGGGGAACATTCCAGATCCAGATTATTGAATCATCTTTTTTGTCTAAACAGAATTACGTGATGCCAGTTTTCTTTTAAATCCAAGTCAATCTCCTAAATAATAACCCTGATAAATCCAACCAAGAGGAAAATAATAATAATAATAATAATGAAAAAGACATGGAGATATATGACTCATCCATATGGCCAAAGTTGGGACATTTCTAAATTGACATTGTAGTAAAGGGAAAGAGAAGTGAAGAACTAAGCATTACTTGAAAAGCATGATAGAATCTGCATATATTAATTGCACATAGGCTGTACCTGCAGAGAGGTAATTCTGGATCAGAGACTAACTGGTCAGATAACTTGAATTCACATCTTGGATCTGCAACCTGATAGCTAAGTGAGTCCAGCTAGGTCACAGTCTAGCTTTCTTCTTCCTGATTGCAAAATACAGACCCTAATACCTGCCTTATATCCATTATGCCAATACTGATCATCATTTGTATTTACTTTTACTTCAATTCATTTTGAGACTGGGACTCACCATGTAGCTGACTGACTGAACTGTTAATCCCCTTGCCCCAGTCTCCTGAGAACTAGTGCTACAGATTTGCGGTTGGTATTGGTTTTCGCCATGGTATGAATTGAACAGTGTCTTTGCTCTTATCTGCTTCTGATATACCTTTTCATTTCTCTGGGATCATCCAGAGATAGTTCCTGTGGTAAGCTCACTCAAACTTTGTTAGAAAATACCTCAGGTTTACCTCTCTTCTCAAAATATTTGCCTAGACACATAAATCTAGAATGAAAAAATATTTTATTTTTGTCACACAGTACTACAATATTAATTATTTTCTGGACTTTACTGAAAAGTAATACATTAATTTAAAAGTCTTGCATATTCATTTTTGATATTCTTTCATTTGCCTATGATGAGTTATAGTATTGTTTTGGTTTGTTTGTTTTACCTTGCCTATGGATCTTTTTTCTTTTTTTGTTTTTTTGTTTTTTGTTTTTTGTTTTTTGAGACAGGGTTTCTCTGTGTAGCTTTGCACCTTTCCTGGAACTCACTCTGTAGACCAGACTGGCCTCGAACTCACAGAGATCTGCCTGTCTCTGCCTCCCGAGTGCTGGGATTAAAGGCATGCGCCACCACCGCCCTGCCTAGAACTGTGGGTTTTTTTGTTTTGTTTTGTTTTGTTTTGTTTTCCTGGATCTGGGGACCAAACCCAGGGCCTTGTGCTTGCTAGGCAAGCACTCTACCACTGAGCTAAATCCCAAACCCTCTTATGGATCTTTTAATAAAGCAGTTCATATTACTTGACTATGAAAAATCCCCAACCTTTTTAAATATTGCCCTCCCTGTTTTTTTTTTTTTTTCTGTACTCTCTAGAGGTTGTCTTAATAGATGCATGTTGAACTTTTCTTTGCTCTTTCGTGAATTTAAGTTCTTATATTTTCCTGAAATCCTTTTCCTTGGGTGCTGTAGTTGGAGAAGTTTCCCTAGTTTTGTCTTCTAGTTCATCAATTCTCTCTCTCTCTCTCTCTCTCTCTCTCTCTCTCTCTCTCTCTCTCTCTCTCTCTCTATCTATCTATATATATATATATATATATACATATATAAAACCCAACAATGTAGTAGGAAGGTTTCTCCGGTTCCACCAGGCCCCTGTAGTCCCATGGCCTGCTTATAAAATAATCACTAAGAAGCTTATATTAATTATAACTTCTTGGCCATTAGCTCAGGCTTATTAGTGACTAGCTCTTACACTTAAATTAACCTATAATTCTTATCTATGTTTAGCCATGTGGCTTGGCACCTTTTCTGAGTTCTGCCTTGACATCTTGCTTCCTCTGTGTTTGCTGGTTACTCCTGACTCATCCATTCCTCTTCCTAGAATTCTCCTCATCTGCTTGCCCCACCTATACTTCCTGCCTGGCTACTGGCCAATCAGCATTTTATTTATCAACCAATGAAAGCAACACATATTCATAGCTTGCAGAATGACATCCCCCAGCACAACAACTACATTTTTCTTTGTTAACTATGTTACATTTTCAAAAGTTTGGTTGTTTTTGAAGTCTGCCAGTTATGACCTATTTTTCTCTAGTACTATAATTTCTTCATTTCAACCATACTTATTTAACTAATTTATTTTATAATGATAGATACTGTAACATTTTTGGATTTCTTATTCTCCTAGGACAGATTATTATTAATAATGTAATATTTTATATTATATGTAATAATATGTAATTATATGCAATAATAATACTACATTATTTTATATACTTATTTTATATTGACTTATGTTGCCATGGGAGTTATAAATGCCTCATTTCAGAAGAATATTTAAGACTATCCAGCTTATTCTGACAAAGATATGTTATTCTGGTAGTTTGAATGTAATTGGCCCCCATAAGCTCAGAAGGAATGGCACAATTGGGAGGTGTTGCTTTGTTGGAGTAGATATGGTCTCATTGGAGGAAGTGTATCATTGTGGAGGAGAGCTTTCAGGTCTCATATATACTCAAGCCATGCTCAGTATTTCAGTCTATTTCCTGTTGCCTGTGGATCAACGTGTAGCAGCTCCTTCTCCAGTACTATGTCTGCCTGCATGCTGCCATGCTCCCTGTTATGATAATAATGGACTGAACCTCTGAAAATGTAAGCTACCATCTCAATGAAGTGTTTTCCTTTATAAGAGTTGCTTTGGTTATGGTATCTCTTCACAGTAATAGTAACTCTCACTAAGACAGAAGGAGCTACATCTTGAACCTGCAGGCAACAGGAAGTAAACTGAGACACTGGGCAGTATCTTGAGCATAGGAGATCTCAAAACCCACCCCCACAGTGACATACTTCCTCCAACAAGGCCAAACCTCCTATGCCACTACCTATGAGCTTATGAGGGCCAGTTACATCCAAACTACCAGTTATATAGCATTAAACTAGTTGCTCTGTCTCTACATCTCAGGTTCTCTAACTTACATATCCCCTAAATACCTAGCTTACTGCTGGTCTACAACCAGCTGCTGAGAAGAGTGTCCTTGTGTCTGTTAGAAAAAGAAAAATGGGGCTGGCCAGAAGATTCAGTAGGTAAAGATGCTCATTGCCAAAACTGAGTACCTGGACTAAACCCCTAAAACCAGTTCTAGCAAATTATTCTCTGACCTCCACATGCACGCTATGGCACACACACACACACACACACACACACACACACACACACACACACACACGACATATAAAAATAATTTTAAAAAGTAGGTCTGCTTTGTATCCCGGAGTTTTTCAGACTTAGGCCTTACTTGAAAAGCATTCTTTTTTATTTATGTTTGGTTCACCAAGGTTCCCTGCTGAGAGGTAAAGGACAATAGAGCTGAGTGATCACACTCTTTCCATAGCAATGGACTTTTCACCACTGAACAGAGTCTTCTTAGATCACAGGGACAGCAGATGTGTAGGTGTTGCTAGCAGGGAAAAAAACTGCTATCTAAAATAGGAACAAAATTGCTAATATGTCTTGAGAAAACTTGTTCTGCATACAATAGTAAAAATGAGGCTCTCGCACAATAATACTGTTTCTTTTATAGCCAGCTAAGTTTCCTAACCCTAGTGTATGTAGTTTAAATTAACAAGGAACTTACAAATCTTTGCAGCATCTAGGATGTAGAAGTAGTAAGCAGAGAGCTCAAAGAAAACTTCATAGGCATATAATCTCAAATTTGTAAGGGAAGTTACATACCTCACCCATTCACTTCAGGTTCTTGTCAGGTATCTACAACTTGAACATTCTCTGCGATGGAGAGCTCATGCATGGCCTTGCAAGATACCCATTCTGATTTTGCACCAGCTCCAAATTTTGATGTTTTGGGTCAGTGATAGAGCAAACAAATTATATCACTTGGAGGTAGAGGCAGTCAAATCTCTGAGTTCCAGGTCAGCCTGGACTATAGAGCAAGTTCCAGGACAGATAGGGCTGTTAGACAGAGATACTCTGTCTTGAGAAAATAAAAAAAAAAAAAGAAAGAATGAATGTTTCTATGTTTTAGAGTCCACCCTTCTCCTGACAAACATGTATATAAAAGATGATATCTTAAAGTATATCTCTCTCTTTTTTTTTTTTTTTGAGAAATATCTACTGACTATTTCCCATTAGGTTTCGGATTGTCTTAAGTTTGAGATCAGGGATATTATTATCTGATATTCATCTGTAAGAACAGTGATTTTTCCAAGGCTAAGTAATTTATTCAAGGTAACAGTTTAAAAAAGAAGGAAAAAGAACATGTACTTATGTTGCCTGACCCTAGAACTTAAACAATCTGCCTCTAAGGTCAAACCATTATGTTTAATTCATAATGTTTCTATGAATCACATAGGGTACTAAGCTATAAACTGATAACAACAGGATGTGACAAGTGTTAACACAGCAGTGCTGTGGGATGATAGAAAAGGCCAGGTAACTCTGCCTATTCAGAATGGAAGTGGTAGATCTGAAAACATAGATATCGTTGATATTGAAGTAGTATATCAGTGCTGTCGCACCTATTTTCAGAATAGCCTGTTCTATCTCTGATATAAACTTTCATTTCAGTACCCAGCCACCAACTTCCCCAACAGCTCTGAGATGTGCTAACCCTCATTGTCACTGAGCCATGCCCTTATTACCCATCATGCAAACATTCCCAAAGTACTGTTCAGATAGCACTGTTCCTCCGTTAGGAGTTTGTTCATGCCAGGAACCTTCAAGATTTCTCCGTTATATGGATTTAATGTGATTAAATCACTAGACACATACCATTTAACTGTCTGTTTCTGTCTGTCTCTCTGTCTCTGTCTCTGTCTCTGTCTCTGTCTCTGTCTCTCTCTCTCTCTCTCTCTCTCTGTGTGTGTGTGTGTGTGCGTGTGTGTGTGTGTGTGTGTGTGTGTGTGTGTGTGTATGTTTTGTTTGTTTGTTTTGATAATTCTTGGATTTGAACCTAAGGAGTCATCTGTGAGAGGCAGGCTTTCGACCACTGAGATTGTTTTTAGAAAATTAAAAAAAAAAAACTTTGTTGATTGTTTATTTTAGATCACTGCCTCTCTTAGTTTATGTATTCTTCACAGAATACTCTTCACAGAGAGTGAGTAGAATGCTTGAACAAGGATATTTCTACAAATAAATGAAAAATAACAGAATAAATCAACAAAAGTAAGGTGGGTAAGTAATAGTATGACTCTTTTGACTCATTATAGAATTTTCATAACATCTTAGTGCAGGAACATGGGCATTAGAAATAAAAATGAGACTGGATGTGTGTGTTTCCTGTGTGGTTCCTACATGTTTTTTGCACTTTCTCCACCTGTTCTCCCCTTTCTCTTCCCCTTTCTTGTCTTTCATTATCCTATGGCATACTTTTCTTGTTCAAAGAATGAAAATGTTGACTCCTTCCTGAATTTCTCAGGCATTGACAATTTAACATCCAGGGAGGTTTGCCTCTGGGAAGCTGTAGGTAGATGATTATACCCTACATTAGTAACTTCTTTAATCTAGATTCCTCTTTCCAATTTCTACACAGTCTAGGTAAAACTCATATAGTGAACATTCATGTACAATTACCTCTTTGAATATATGTTTTCTTTGGATCCTACAATGTCCTCTGATATTAATTATTAATTATTCTCCTGTTGAGGAAGCAAGTTCAGAGAGTTCAAAGTTGCTCAGCTTCAAACAGGAATGCATGGGATGTGAACATCAGTCTCCCGATTTTTCATTCACATGTTATCTTGTTTGGGAATCCCTCCAGGGTCTTCTTTTTCTCCATAGGGTAGATTAACTCCATTATCTAGTGTGTGTACCTGATTTATACCTTTAATCTCTCCCTTGATGTGGGGTATATGGTATGGTATGGAGTTCCCTAGGTTTTAACCTTTTGTAGCACTTGCTTCCTAAGCCCTGAACGCTCTTCCTCACTGGGTCTTTTGGATTTTACTCAGCATCTTGTCCTAGTAGGCATAAATCTAACATTCACAGAGTAAAGAAATGGATGCCCCACAGTGATAGACAAGGGCTGTGGCTTCTTTCTATACTGAGTAGAACCCTAGTTCAGAGGTTGACTCATCAACATTTTAAAAAAGACTATTAAATGATAATGAAATTCTTCATGGAGTCAATGGAAATTAATAAGCATTAGGAAAGTGTGCCTTTCAGGGAGAAGGGCAATTAATTAGAACTTATTATACATTTGAGAGAAGACAGTGAGAAAATGAAAGAAAAGGACCAGAAGAGTCTTTGCAGATCCCAAGGCCAACTGAGTTCCTGTAAGTGCCCATCCAGCCATAGAAAATAATTACAAAACAATACTGGGCATCAATAGCTGGTATTATCCAGTTCTGGGACAGACTATACGCTTTATTAGTTTAGAGCTGACTTGAAAGACAGATGTAAGAAGGATGTGATGGAGTCTTTTCTACCAAAAGTGTACATGGACAAGTCAGCATACTGGAAGTACCTGGAAAGAATTTCCACCTGTGTTTTGGGGTTGCTGAGGTTGCTCCCTAGAAGATCTATAATGAATAGCAAGGGAGTGCTAGCTGCAGGGATAACTTCTACAGAGTCTCCTGGAGAAAAGGAGGCTAATAATAGAATTATTATGGTCATCATTATTATTGACACTGATCATTTTCTGTATGTCAGGCTCTGATGATAAATACTTCACATGCATTAGCTGTTTGACTCTACAGATAGTTTATATGAGGATTCTCATTTTAAAACAGAAAAGCTAAAGCAGAAACTGGCCAAAGATTGTCTCAAAACTTACACAGCAGCTAATAATTAGGATTTGAGTTTAGGTTTCCAAAGGTGTATGAAATCTCAAGATGCCTTCTAACCCTTTGATTGGGTAATATATCCTATAGACATGCAACTGAATGACTGTTTCGGGTTGGAGGCTGCTGCTCAGGGGTAGAGTGCTTGTTTAGCACATTCAAGGTTCTAGCACTACACAAAAAGTATTCTGTTTTTATCTAACAATAATTCATTTTATTTAATTCCTCAAAACTGGATAGAGATTTTCACGGTGATGAGGATGAGAAGTTTGGATCAGTGATAGCGAGCAGCAGTTTAGACTAACACATATTTATGACAGATCTCGATAGGAAGAACTAGGCCATGGCTTTGTGTTAAAGTAAATAATAATCATAACCATAATAACTATTTAATAAATTATTATTATTTTATTTGGATTTCAAGGGGAATTAGCTAAGGGACTTTTCATGCTTTTCCTTGAAGATATTTATAAAAATTTGAATGCTATAAATTTCCCAACCCCATTGATCAAACTCAAAAGATTTGGAAAATGTAACAGAGGTTTTGCTCAACATTTAAAAGCCTGATATTCCTCCTGCAGCCACAAGGAGGACAGGGGAATGATGATGTTCATAAGGAGGATGCCTTAAAGAAACAGGCAGAGGAGATCAGGCATGCTCAGAGTGGTATGGTCATAGACAAAACATATTCTATTCGTATATCAAATTCTCAACAATGAAAGGTATATTCTCAATAATAATAGGTAAAAAATACCAGAGCAGTCTGAGCATCCTCCAAGCTACACATTTATACAAAGAGCTCCTGTCCTTTTCATTTCAGTCAAATTCATTTAGGAATGATATTTAAAAGAAAAAGCTTTCTCTTTTATACTCCCCAAAGGGAAACATACTCAAAATTAGCTTTTTTTCCTCCTGGATGGCTTTCTTAAATAAATGAATGGATGAGTGAATTATGTGGCTATAAATAAATCTCCTGATATATAATAAAACAATGTTCAACTGCTTTATGGTGTCACTAGAAGAACCCTCAGATATATTTATAGCCATGTTAACAGTCACCTGTATTTCTTCTGGACTTTTATTTCACTATACATTATCAGAGTTCAGTTGGGAGAGGGTGATGTTTGTGTTTTCTCCTCCTGAACTGCCTGTTGGAGCTGTGTAGAGACAGCAAGCAAGGATTTCTACGGTTTATTTTTGGAAAAAGTGGGTCTTCACCTAATAATGGCTTGGGTCTCACAGAAACAGGCTGTGCCCATGCTCTCTGGTCTTTTGAAGTCTGAGATCACATTAGATGTGCCAGCAGTGGCGAACTTGACAGGTATTTCCTGCTGACAGCGAAGTGGCACGTCAGAGCCTATCCAACTGAGAAGAGGCATGTGTAGAGATAAAATGCACCATGAGAGATGATGGACAAGGTAACTTCACGCCAGGTATCTGACGCCTGACACATTTAAATACAAGTAGGGGGCTTATTTTAGAAGCCAACCAACTCCTTATACTGCTTGTAAGCTGAAGTAAGGAACAGAACAAGGTAAAGAATTAAGAGGAAAGATTTTCTTCCCTTCCATCTGGATTGACCCATAGTGAGAGAAGAGAAAGGAAATTAAAAGAGCCAGGAGAGGAAGTCTATGATGGCAAACTCTGGAGTTTAATGTCCCCGAGAAACTCAGCTACTGCCTCAGTAGATCCAGCTACAACAGGGGTTTACACACCACATTCCATTCAGAAATGCAAGATTCTACAGAGGTCCATCTGGGTTTCATGAGGGGGATATTCATCAGAGGTTAAAATGGATCATTCCTATGAAATTATGCATCTTCAAATCTGGGGTGAGCATAAAATCTTCAATTTTTCTCTCCTTCTATCTTAAATGTGGACTCCCTTCTCCCTCTGTTTGATGTGCCTGAGGTTGCAAATAAAGGGGCCCACTAGAGGAAAGAATGCAGTAGGAAGAAGGAGCACCTGTGTTGATCAGTGATGAGTTTTTCCTGCGATTCTAGCAGTATTTAGAAAATATCAACATATAGCCAGAGATAAAATTGTCAATATATGTCAGCCTAATATAAACTGCAATAGACTGAAAAGAATGGGAGGTAGAAAAGACATATACATAAGTATGTGTTGACTAGAGGGAGGGATGGGAGGCATGTGGAAAAATTAATAGTGTATTAAATTGGAGAGGGATATGTGGTTTATCAGAATGACTGTGGCTTAGCTCTTTGGAGTAGAAGAAGCAACAGAAAGCAGCCTTGGCTTGCTTGCTTATCTGATTAGCCCTCTCCCCACTCAACAACACCCATAAATGCAATCTCCCTCCTTGGAACCCACAACTGCTTCTTCTGACATTTTGTGAGTAGTAAATAAATAAGTTATAAGAATGAGACAGAGAATGAATAGTTCCAGCTGTAACACACCAGCAGTGTCTGCAGATTCCATTCTGCATCAAGGGTTTATTTTCCCTTTATAGCCTGGCAGAGAATTAATTGGAATGCCCATCTAGGCTTTCCTTGCTTCTTTGGGATGAAGTCAAAACAGTCTTCAGTATCCAGTGCCAACTTGCAAAAGAAGGAGATGGTGAGATGGATAAATATTCTGCATATCAACTCCAGAAGGCTTGTCTCTGGGAAATCAATGTCACTAAAGTCAGATAAATGGGTCAGTGAAACTTCTAGTATGAGAGCTAACAGATTCTAAGACTTGGTCGGCAATTGGCTCACTGGGTTCATTTATTCAGCAAACATTTACTGAGATCCTGCTACTTGCTACCCATATGCTGCATACAGAGGATGCAGCGGAGAGCAGGACAAAGGTTCTGCAGTCAGAAAGCTTACCAGTTTTCTTTTAAGGATACGGACCATGAACAGATGAGTCAACTCCTGCAAGCCAACAATGCTGCAAAGGAAACAAATCAGACAACGGAGTAGAATGGCCACCAGGGGTGGCAGTGTCTAATCTCAGGTGAGAGGCAGACAGACCCTTCAAAGAAATGACATGGCAAATGCATCTGATAACGGTGGGAAAAACCTCCCCCGTAAGAAGGCCCAGGAAAGCCCTAACAGGCTTGGGTTGGTAAATATCTACATTCAACCAGCATAAAGAAGGTCTCAGAGAGTAGAGGGAAGGAAGTCGGGGACATCTAGTTGATGGAGCTGGCATACACATCAGAAGCCTGGTCATCTAGGTCCTTTTAAGGCCTTGGGACAGAGTTAGAGCAAGTTCCAAGTGTAAACAGGAATCCTTTGGGAGAACTAAATCAAGTCCTATGCCAGAGGTACTGTATATTTTCTCACTTAAAACTCCTGATCTCCTGAGGAGGGAGGCACTAGCCACACTTTACGGAGGAGATTTGAGCACCCCCTATTCCATACCCACCTTTGCTGTAGTGTTCCTAAGTCCAAGGTGCTGATGAATACATTGTGTTTGGATGCTTCTACCCAAAGCAAGAGAATACGTTGTCAGCAGGCCATTTCCTGGGCTCACCCTGGAGCTGTGAGCTCAGGGTACCTGTGGGCATGGGCAGACAGATCTTTAGGAAACCTTGATTTTTTTTTTTTTTAACCAGAATTTCAAGTAACTAGCACAAATTCTGTTAGTGTTGGAGCCTGAGGGTTGGATATCATCATCTATTGGAAGCTACTTTCTCCATAACTCCCTGGGATGTCCCAAGGATGAAAAGCATTCTTAATTTCTGGTCTTCATACTCATTAGGGAGTTTGAATGAGCATAAATATACATAAATGTATTACAGGTGCTATATGTGAGCATCTTTGCTTTAAAATAAAGAAAACCGTGTGTGTGTGTGTGTGTGTGTGTGTGTGTGTGTGTGTGTGCCCCTACCTCCCTCAGAATCAAGGTGCATGTTCAGGGCAGAGTCACTAGCTAGCTAGTGACTATCTGAGCTAGCAACGCTCAGATAGAAAGGATCTGCCTGGGAAGGTGCTCTTGGAGTGTCCATGTGCTCCCACTCAGTGGAGGCAGGGGAAATAGTGGAGAGATAGTGTCATTGTTTCCTGAAAGGGCTCGGGGCCAGCCCCTTCTGGAGTCACAGATGGCCATGACAGGAACTGCACACCCCATCCACTCCTGTCCTTCCCCTTTCCAAACCCCTCCCTTCTTACCCCCTGCCGCCACCACTCCCCCACCCCTGCTGGCACATCCTACCCAGAAGATTTAGCTAGTAGTTTCTGATGCCCAACGCCAGGGAGAATCCACCTGCCTGAAACGGCACCTTCTGAACAAGTCGGGACAGGCCGGCCACTCCTTCCTTTGCGTGCCTACTTTACTGTCTTTTGACTTGAAGACGATACCCTCTGGGTCCTGAATTCCAAGAGCGTTCTGTATTAGGTGGGTGGAAGCCACCTCGGAGGGCAGACTGGCAGCCCCTCACCCTATAGAGTCCCTGGGCTACCCACCCCACCCACCACCTTTACTTCTGAGAGAGATAACACGGATTCTATCACCTATCCATTGACCCAGCAGTGGTGTCCTGGCTCTCCTGTTCCGTCTCAGCAGAGACACGCGCTGGAGAGTGGCTGCCCTAGGCACAGCAAGAAAAGCCGGGCGCCTACCTCAGGCAATCCAGTGTGCCTGCAGACTTTGGGTTTATTTTGGCTTGGGGATACTTGGGTTGTGCTGTGGCCTGGATCTCCCTTCCAAAACCTTCTCAGCACCTTGATCTCCGAGTTGGTTTTAAGGATCCTGGGGGAGAGGAGCAGGAAGGGAGATCCAGGCAACCGGAGCAGTGGATGCCTGTGTGTCTGCCGCGTGCACACCAGGCGGGGTGGGAGCGAGGGAGGGAGAGTGAGGCAAGAGAGCACCGGCTCAGGCGAGCCAGCGGGTGCGTAAGAGCAAGGAGCTAGCCAGCCAGCGTACACTTGAATGGGGAGGGTCAGGATTCCGGGCGGCTCCACCCCTCCCTCCTCCCGAGCCAGCCAGTCCCTCGGCAGAGCACACGGGCAGCAGTGATTTGCTCTCCCGAGTGCGCTATTTGCATATGACTTGCCCATTTGTGAATTTGGCTCCCCAACTCCTTGCTTCACTTCACCTGTGCCTCCCCAGTTGCGCTCACTTTGCCGGCGCCGCCGCACCTCCTGGCCACCTTCGCTGCCTGCGGGGCCACCTCCTCTGAATTAAGCCCACCTTGCTCCTTTCCATCTCCTGCCACGTTGGTTTGGGTGGCTAGCTCAGTGCTGTTTCTTTTCCTCTGGTTCTTCTTGATCTCTTTCTCTGGCTGCTGCTGCTGCTGCTGCTGCTGGCTGCTTTTTCAACCCATTGGGAACCCAGGACTCAAGCGGCTGCACCATGGCGCTCATCCAGGACACTCAGGGTTAACAACCTCCGAGTCCTTCCACGGAGACTCCCGGGAGTGAGTGAGAGAACTCTCCCACCGACAGCCCCCCTTTTGCCTGGCAGTTCTGCATTGCATCTCTTGGAAGTCAAAACAAGAAAGGAAAAAAAGAATGTCCAAACTCCTTGGATGTTGGGATAAACTAGCGTGAACCTACTTGGGTTTTTTTCTGCTTTGTCTTTTTCCCCTTGGTTTCCACCTTTCCCCGCGTGGCTTTCCTGAGTATGCAGTTAAAACATCGGACTTGAGGTACATAGAGAGCTGGAAGAAGCGTCGCTGGTCCTTCCCTGAAATGTGTGACAAGCCGGGGCTCTCCAGGAGGTTTGCTGTACCTGGGTCGACTCTCGCATCCTAAATTCCTCCTCCAGGGGGAAAAAAGGCTTTGCCGTATCTTTTTAAAAATCTTCAGCTTCTTTTTGTAGTTTCTTTTTTCTTTCTTTCTTTCTATTTTTTTTTTAAAACAGATTCATCATTGCCCCGCAAGCTCTTATTGCTTCCCCCATCCCCAAATTGGACAACTCTTCTTCCTGCTATGATGGGCCCCCGGGCATCATGAACTTCGTTATTGCTCACTGGCTGGGATTTAAACTGCCCATCTGTAGTGGTCCAGTGCGTTGACCATGCACCTGAGAATCCACACAAGACGGAGCCCTCCTCGCCGGCCGGCCTGGACGCTTGGGATCTGGTCCCTCTTTTGGGGATGTATCGTCAGCTCTGTGTGGAGTTCTTCTAATGTAGCCTCCTCCTCTTCTTCCTCTTCTGCGGGATCTCACTCTCAGCACGAGCATCATTTCCACGGCAGCAAGCACCACTCTGTGCCTATTTCTATCTATCGCTCCCCTGTTTCCCTTCGAGGAGGGCACGGTGGGTCTCTCTGCTCTTTTATCTTTTACGGGGGCATTGCAAATCCTTAACCCAGTCGTCTTTCAGGTAGGGTCAAGGGTGGGGACAGCAGGAAAATTCAATTTAAAACGAAGAGAAGGCTCGAATGTGCATAAGGGGAAAATCCTGTCACTTTCTCCTACTGGCAAATGCTGTTTGCTCTCAGCCACCCACTTCCCAATAAAAGGTTCTCCGCCCCTTGGCTCCCTTGTTCGTGGCACTGCAAACACACTCTCCACCCTTTGCCACCTTCTACTTCTCCCACCCCTTGGTGGCAGGCAACTCAGTCAGACAAGTCCCAATGATGCTGCACATTGAAAAGTCACTCATTCACCTTGCGCTCACCCTTCCTTTCTCTGGTCTTGTTTTTTTTTTGGGGGGGGGGCTAGTTGTGAGGAAATAGCAGATAGCAGGTCCTTTGGGGCTAGAGCCTGGAGTTGACAGGACATCTATAAAGTTACTTGTGTGGTAAAGGTCTGGGGAGAACAACTCAGTCAAAGACAGCAGAAAATATAAGTCCACAACCAATGGCTGTTGTTACTCATTTGGGGCAGCTTTATATTTTTTTCTGTGTGTTCGTTGGAGGGTAGTTATCCCCTAAACAGCATGTCTGATATCGCCCACTACAAGAGACTAAGGCCGTTTTTAATTTACCCTGTGAATTATAGCAACTTTGATTCAGCATTTATGCAGATGATCTTTCAGTTAACGTCAGTATGAATGGGCTGGTTCACACAAGCCATGCACGATATATTTTGCTTCAAACAACCCTCTTTGCCTCATAGTTATCGAAGGAAGAGACCTGTGGTTCATAAAAATACAATCAGCTCTGAACAGGCTCCCTCTAAAAGGCTGATGTCTGCAGCTAAGGGAGGAGGAGCTCGCTGTAGTAAATTGTTCCAAGAAGTGTTTACTATGCACTCCACTCCGATGATGAGGGGAACGGGAAAGGCGGAGAGAATGCATGAGCAGCCTTTCACTGAGCTGTGCTATGAACCTCTCTAGGGGCCCTGCCATGGCTTGTATTTTGAGGCATGCAGACCCCATTAGAAAAGCAATTCTTTCCACCGCCTCCTAGCCGGAGCTCCTGCTCCAAACTGTCTGTCGTTTTAAGTGGAAACACATTGAGAGAATGCCAGCACAGGCTGGTTCCTTCTCTCTTTTCAAATCACATGTGGTGAAATTGTCGAGTAGCTCGGAGTGTGTAAGGTTTGGTAAAGGGGCTGCTCGGATGGAGAGAATGCTCAAATGCTTGCTTCTAACCTGTGACTTCTGGGGGGCGGGGGGGTGAGTCTGTTTTAGACTTTCTCTAAAACAAGACAGAACAAACAAAACCCCCAAAACCTAGACAAGAGCTGTATCCACACACACACATAAAAAGGCAATTTCATTAAAATGGAAACTTATCTCCTAAGAAAGAGACAGACTAGGGTGGGGGTTGACATGAGGGAAGCCAGACAGACTATTACTAATAGCCATAATTAAACACAGAAACGCTGAGTGATAATTAGCTAAATTTTGCTAATTAGTGTAAATGATCACTAGGGAGATGAGGATTATGCATTAGTTAGAGGTTAGAGGCGAGTAAGGTCTTTATATATATATATATATATATATATATATATATATATATATATATATATATATATATGTTGTTGCTGTAGTTGTTCAAGATGTAAACAGTTAAAAGCAGCTACTAATAAGTGATGGAATTTGCAGAACAGAGTACTTGAAGGATTTCTAATTTCCAACCCCACTTTCTCTATCATCATCACCCCTCTCCCTTCCAAAAGGGTCAATTCTTATACAGGTTGAATTTTATTTTCTCTACCTCATCTATGCAAAGAGTAGCGCTTCAGTTTCCTCTAACCTCTTTTGACTGGTTTTCATTCTGATTTCTCATTACCCGGCAACTGATAAGATTCAGGTTGATGGACACGAAGAGAATAAAGAAATGGCCAGAGACCACTCACAAGCCTCTCATATTCAGCAGAGCAGCAGGGTGCACCAAACCCCAGGGTCTGCCATGGTTAAGATAAGAGAGCTTATGAATTCAACTCTTGGGTGTCCTCTCTCAGTAAGTCCCATTCCACTGATTTGGGGCTGAGAGAGTGAATATATTGATACTAAGTAGGTGGCTTCCGTGTCTAATTAATGTTTTTGAGCTTGAAATCAAGGGGAAGTAGCATCCCAGCTGTGACCTATAGCATCTCTTACTAAAAGGGCCAAAGGACTACTCAGAGCTTTCCAGGGATACACCCCCCCCCCATTCTTATTTGAAATACACTGACTTTCTTCTAGTTCATGACCAAGATTTGGTTAGCAATTGTTTTAAAAATATGTTTTAGGTGCAGGTCATAGGAGGCACAGACTCAAGCAGTGGGGCTAGTTGTTACGGAGAGTTTGGCCAATGCTCCCTTTTCTTCATGCTGGCCTAAAAATAAAACCAGAGTCTTGAATCCAAGAACCTTCTTTGACTCAAGAAAAATCTTTGAAAATGCTATTTTTTTTTTATGCTTTGCCTAACTTCCCAAGAAGCCCCAAATCCTCAAGGCTCATGCTAATCAGCATCCATCCCTTTCCCCCACAACCCTACCCTGTAGTGGGATTCTCACTAAGACAGGTGGGAAAAACAGAAATCCTCCAAACAGCTGGTAGTTTTTACCCATGCTCTTATCCTTGCTTGGAGGTAATCTTTAAAATATTGATTATGCTATAGATTTGTCTGAAGTCTGTATTCCAGGGCAGCCCGAGTGATGCTGAGATCATTTTTGAAATAGGGAGAGAAGACTACTGGGGTACCCTAAACAGTCTTAGGTTAGGATTTCAAGATAGAATGAACCACTTTTAAAACTGGAATCTAATATCCTTTTCCTCCTTGTTCAATCTGTTCTCCTAGGCTCCCCATGCCCTTTCAAGTGATCTTCTACCTAATAGTCACTCAGTTGACAGAGACCAGTTTCTATGGCCCAGGCTTTGTTCTGTTTGCAAAGCACACATAAGTTAATAAGACATTGTGGCATTCAGCTTGGCATGATTCAGTAACTACGTTGACCTGTGATCAGTTGCAAGACAACTGCTTCTGTGTCTTAAAAAGGGAAGGAGGTAGGTAGGGCCCCGGATGGGAAGCCAAACCACTTCACATAAAATCTAAATGTCCTTACTAAATTCACGTTTTCCCTGTCTCATTGCTCTGAATATCCCTCCATGTTTCTTTTTCCCTCACATGCTCTCTTTCTACAGTTAAACAACAGAGCTGTCACAGCACTCAGTGGTTCAGTGGTAGAAAGCATGTAAATAGGTAAAGTGCATTTGTTTCCTAATTTTGTCCTTCCTAGGGTTTTATTCTTTTCCAAACTGTCTTAGCAGAAGTGGCCCTGGCCTCGCTGGTGGTACCGGGGCTGGGAGTCGAGCAAGAGACAAGTTCTGTTCAGGGACTAAAGTTTCTGGGCTCATCAGCTGAGTCCGCTCCGCTGCTTTCGAACCACTTTCCCTCTGCCTTCCTTCTTGAGATCAGGAACACTGAATAATTCAGAGTGTTGGTTGACAGATAAAACGGGAAGATTTATACGTCTTTGGCCTTGGTGATGAATTAATTAAATTGGCTCCTCTTCTATCCTCAGCGTGCATTGTTTTCCTTCTCTAAAATGTACTGGTAAGTGGTGGGTTTGGAGATTAGCCTGCTCTGGGAAGATTTTAGGGGACGATTATAGTATCATAGTATAAATCTTTTCAGGACTGTTCATATTGTTGCCTCTGTGTAGGGTGGAGGTGGGGGCTAGTCTATCACAGGCAGAGGAGATGAAAAACTCCTAGCAATCAGCTTTAAGGGTGAGAATAAAGCCCTTTGCCAACCAGCTATTGCATAGAATTCTGTAGTAAGAACTTTATTCCTCTATATCAAAATTTGAATCTAGCAGAGGTCCCATATTTCATGTTTTAGTTTAGTGTGGACTTTATCAGATTTCAGAAAGTTGTATTCTCTGGGACCCTAGGTAACCTGGGAGAGACATAACTCTCTGAAGGCAACCCATGAACTTCCTACCATCCCATTTCTGTTTCCTATGGCTGCCATAACAAAGTACTGTGCACTGGTGTGTTTAAACAACCAGAAATTACTTTTGACAATTCTGAAGGCAAAACGTTGAAGGTCAGCATGCCCGCAGGCTTAGTTTCTGTGGGCCCTCTCTGTGGTTTAGAGATGGCCATTTCCCACTACGACCCCATCTCACCTTCTCTACTTTTCTGTGTGCACATCATCCTTGGTGTATTTTGTTTTCCGGGTTTGCCTTCTCCTAAAGACCCAGTAGACTACAGTAGGCCCACCCTAATGGCTTCATTTCATTTTCATGGTCACTTTACAGGTCCTCGCTGGTGAGTGGGGCTTCCATATATACATTTTGAGAAGACAGTGTCATTTTAAGGTGCCCAGGGTGGGAGCTAGTCATCACTATCCCTGTACTACTGTTCAGTGAAATCAGTGAATCTGTTAAACTCAGAATAAATGAGAAAACCCTGGGTGACAATGACAGCAGTTTACCAAATCCGAAGATGGTGCCTCCAGGAGGAAAATCCTATTTACATAAATGGCAAAAACAGAGAGAGCCGTTTACTAAACCTCTGTTTGCCTTCTTAGCAGAGCTGCTGGGCCGGAGTCGGGATGCTGATGTACATGGGACTAAGTCCGTCTGACTGCAGACACAGGCTCTGTGCACAGTCTAATCCACACCCCGAGGCTTTCTCACCCAGACCTGTTGCCCTTCTCAGCTACAGCCTCCGACTCCTGCCCCATTGACTTCCTTAAGACCTACAGCTGCTCACACCTCTCCTTGACACACACACACACACACACACACACACACACACACACACACGCCACTAGCTCTTTACTTTTCGTCCTTAAATAAGGAAAACCAGATTAACTACACAAAAATGACTTTCTTTTGGCAGCAGAAAAATATGCCCACTTTTAAAATGTAAAAAGTATCATTTCATTATTTTTTTCCAGTTGGCTTTTATATGAAAGCTTATTTCTAAATATAAATGCTGTAGCCTGTCTACTTTATCAGTGATGATGCTTTAATGAAATGACTAAGAAACCATATTGTATATTGTAAAGTTGCTGTTAATTCGAAGCAAGGTGTTCAATTCTTTTGGAAAATAATTTCCTCCCTTCCTTCCTTCCTTCCTTCCTTCCTTCCTTCCTTCCTTCCTTCCTTCCACCCTTCCACTCTTCCCCCTCCCTCTCTCCTACCCTTCCCCCTCTCTCCCTCTCCTCTTCCTCTTCTTCTTGGTTCTTCTTCCCCCATTCCAGATGCTTCTTTTAAAAGACTCATGAGAACATGTGTTTACGATGATCTCAGTGGTGAATACTAATGGAGTTCAAATGGATAGTGGGGTATTAGGTGGGGGTGGGATCAATCAGGCACATGCTTCAGACTTGAGTGTGTTGTGTCTCAGCCTTTCTGCCTGACTGAGGGGCATGTTCCTTGATTTTGTAGTTGATCGTACTACCTATTTGTTAAAGGCACAGAGTTTCCCGGAAGAAGTTAAGTTATGCATTACGTAGTGCACATGACTGCATACAGGCTACTCATCTTAAGAAATACTGCAATGCCAGTGCCACCTTCTCCCATGAACCTGAGCTTCCTCGTTGAATGCTTGCTGGCAGGCAGGTTGAAGACATTGTATCCATGAGTTCTCCTTACTTCTCCATCTATAACAACACTTCTTGCCTCTGAAGAACCACTTTTGGGGAAAAGATGGAAATGGGAACACCTACATGAGTATTTTGTTGTTTTTACAGTAGTGGGAGATAACACATGTCAGAAATCAGACTGTGACTTACATCTCTCCCCTTCAGTAGAAATCCATGTCGGGTAAGTTCCAGTCAGGGTTAACAAATTATGACAAAACATTTAGAATCTCAGAGATCTTGGGAAATAAAAATGATGAGGTCTCTGAGGAATATCCTAAGCCCATTTTTGGATATTCCAAAATTTTAGAAGTCTTGCAGAATTCAAACATTCTTATGTTTGGTCTTGGGAAATAAACTAAAAACAAACAAGCAAACCTTTAATTTACAGTAGAAAATAACTTCTGTTTTTAGATCAACTGTCTTCAAATATGGAAAGGGAAAAAACTTATTTTAATGCCTTCTTTTTTTCCTTTGAATTTTTAAATTTCAGGGCCCAGGGGTTATAGAACAGGTAGGAACACAGTATGCTCGAACCTTTACAGTCTGGATATCAAGAGAGAATTCTTAAGGGAAGAACACTGCAGGGTGATCTCTGGGAACATGGAAGCCTGCTTATGGTTGCTCTTTTGAACTTCTAACCTTTCCATGAGTGTCTTGATCTTTTAACCTTTCCTCTCCCTTCTTCCTCCTGGCATGCATTGCTTCTATGCTTTAATTCTGTAGCTGGAAAAAAAAAATCCCCTTCTGCCTCAGTTCTTTCTTGTCTTATGAAGGTTTTGAGTGAGGCAATTTCAGCCAGTGCAGTTGAACATGAGTACTGAATGATTCTCAGACTCCTGTGTCTTTAAGACACATTCTGGTGTGTCCTAGGCCTGACTGAGTCCCACGGGTATGCCATTGTGCTATAGGCCTATTTTCTTAATTGTCACAATAATTTTGCCAAAGCTATCAGCCAGGTTTCCCCCCACCTCCCCACCAGAAGCACACTATGTAAAAAGAAGCACACTACAAAGAAAACGTCAAAGCTTTGTAATGAAAGCCTGAAGTCCAATTTGACATAATCATATTGAGAAGGGAAAAATGAAGGTTTTGTTTCAATATATCTCATTAGTACGAAGCAAGGAGTTCTGTGTTGTATTTAAAACATGCTGCCGTGTTTAGCCACATCAGGGCACAGAGCAACTGAATTTATAAAGAGCAAGGCATTTATTTCTACTTGTTCACATTTTAAGAGAGACTTGCTTGAATCATACCCATGTGTCACGCATACCTCCTGTGTGTCAAATACTTCCAGGTGTTTTCTGTGGATGGGTTCATTGAGTCCAAACAAGTCCTTGAAGTTAATTTAGTGGGTATTATTTTACAACTGAAAGCATTGAGTCCCAGAGAGGCTAAGTGACTTGGCCCAGGTAATAGGGCAATAACACCAAGATTCAAACCTGATTCTAACCACAGAACTTTTGATCTTTCTGCTGCCTCATATAGTCCATCATCTCAAAAAACAGAAACACACATCATGAGCTTTTGTCAGGAATAGAGCACACATGCTATTGAAGCCTTCTGAAGAGTGAATTGACACACATCTGTAACTGTCTGAGTGTGCAATTGATAATAAATACTCGACTGTGTCAACTTGCCTGAGCCCATTTGAACCCAAGGATGTGGTTGATTCCACATTATCCACTCCTTATACTGGAAGATGGGATGCTATCTTATAAAAGAGGCAGTGGAAGGGGGAGGCATGGACCGCCCCGAAAGTACATAGTCTACTCTCACAGGAACTCTAGGAATCTAAGGGCTCAGTTTTCCATGTGTGTAAAGTAAGGGTTCAGCCACAGATGTCCAGCCAGTGTCAGGAATAGTGAGGCCAAACAATATGAGTTCAAGTTCACTCTCTCTTTCTTCCCGATGACAATAGATAATGTCAAATGCACAGTCCTTCAAGGCTGTAATTGCAACCTTGTCTCCTACCTCTCTTTCTGTACAGCAGTTCCCCCTTAACCAGATGAAGTTCTACAGCTGTGCATTCTGCCAGCTTTGAACTTTCCTGGCCTTATGCTAAAATAAATCCACCCTGTAGTCTTTCTAAGAGTTGACTAGCTTTGTGTTCAGAAGTAGACTTTTAGGGTTGTTTTGAAGGTCTTGCCTCCTTAAGGACCCTTGTGTGAGAAAGTGGTGTAGTGGCTACCCACTACAAAGTGGTGTAACTCAAGGGGTTGTGTATTGGCAGACACCTTCCTACTCTGACTAAGTCTTGCTGGCTGGAGAGTAAGAAGGTAGCAACATCTTCCTGAACCTGTCACTGCTCCATATTTAGAAGTCATGACAAGTTACTGGTAAAGGACATGTCCCCAGTTCCCATTCTGACTTCTTTGTTTACCAACTCTTTAGCACCTGTGTAGATATGGAACCCCTAGAATCTAAACAGCCACATTTTCTTTACCCTCACTTTTATTGTTTTGAGATACTCCTCTCATCCCCCCACATTAAAACCACTGGGTGTACTCTTGAATGACTTTCCCCAAAACTATGAATTTCAACTCTTTCCGAGGCAGTCTTTCTGGATTTGAATATAATTACACACTTTGGGTGCAAATTGTGGTTTTTGCTACACAAGAAACTAATGGAAATGATCTGCCTGTTCCTGTAGTTTACAGATTATATGCTTCAGAACTGGGGCTATATATTTAGGCTGCTTTTCTGTGTGGCACATTAAAATGAAAATGAACTAGGGGTGAGCCACCATGGTTGCTAGGCAGTGGAACAGGTTGATGGAGCATTGCATTAAACCAAGACAGCGTTGCTGTTTTACTTAACATCTATTTGCTTTTCACTCCTGTCATTCGGTGCTGTCAAAGAAAGGAAAGAGGGAGTGGATGGGGAGGGTCTGCTTATCTGTAGAGACTTACACAAGGAGAGAGAAAGCATCAGCCCGAACTTCAGTGTGCACAGAGCATCTTAGTAGAATCTGAAATTGTAGCACAGAGAACTCTTATTATGAAGAGCCTATGGGACGTGAAACAGAGCACGGGTAGAGTGGACATCCCCAGGGACACTTCACTTGAGTAGGGGTCATGGCTAGCAAAGAGGAATTAACTAGCTTCTGCAAACTGGACCTTGCCTCACCAGCTCTGGATGAAAAGACGTCACTCTGGTTAGAAATTTGAAGCATGCCACCACAGTTCATTTATTATCTAGCCTGGAATTCCAGAGTCGTGTGAGCAAAAATGATGCTAAGCTAAGGCTCCAGGGCTTCTCTTTATAATTGATAACTAATAGAATGCCTCTCACTGCTTTGAAATCCTGGCTTTAATAAAACCCAAAGCTCTGAAAAATGATTAGATTCACAGACAAAGCAAGAGACTCTTAGATTTGGGGAGTTGGTTTCAGTAGCCCTGTTGTTATTAACAACAAAAGTTAGAAAAGATGGCTAAAGTGTTAAATTTCAACTACTGGGATAATTTTGCATCTTAAGGCACTTTGCTAACAGGATGGTCTTATAGCTTTTGGAGGCATGGCCTAATTGTGTGTGTGTGTGTGTGTGTGTGTGTGTGTGTGTGTGTGTGTGTGTGTATGCCAATCCTCTTCACAAACTAGTAACTCCATATTATTGCAAAGTATTATCTGAGTATTTCCTTTCATTAATTCACACTTCTTAAGTAAATCCAAGAAAGGACAACTTTGCTTTCATAGGATGACAATGAACCTACTTTAGTTATTAATAACTATTAGAATACTGTAACACTTTTCCTTTTCATTCATTTAGTGTACGTTAGAGTTCTCTAAAGCTTTTAGTTTGATTCTCTTATGAGGGAGGCACTGTTATTTTCCTATTTTCAAGGCACTGTCCCTAAGGTGGGGATGGTTGTGACAGTTGTCTGAGGCTGGCCATACATGGCAGAGCCAGGCTGACTATCCAAGAAATTTGAATCCAGACATGTACTTGGAATATTTTATTCTTTTTTATGTATTGTTATTGTGAGTCAAACGTTCTTAAAGTGGATTTCTTAGATGGAATCCTCAACTATTTTCTTCTGATCTTTCTAGGGCCAGAGTATATTGGGAGAACTATGCATGCTTTTACAGGTAGTAGTCAACACCACACACCTACCTTGTGTCAAATATTTAACCAGATACTTTAGCTTAGCTCTTACCTCAAAGTAGGTACCATTATTATGGTGAATTTGTAAGAAAAGAAACTGAGCCTCAGTTACTAATTCCCAGAATTCCTTTCACTTACTAAGCCTCTGGTCTCTCATGCCTACTGAACTTTTAGGTCTGGTATCTATGCAAATGTAGACTTTGTCCCTGGTTCTGAGACATCTGATCCCATTTCCCTACAGTCAAAAGTCTATTTCATCGTAGTCACGTCTTTTCTAAAGAGCCTTTGCAAACCCATATATTTTCAGAGCCCTCTGGCAAATGACAAATATATTTTCAATCAAGGACCCAAGAGACAGGCAAGAGTCATCAAATGACAAGATAGTTCCTTAGTGACCCAACTCCTATTTTTTTAGCCCACTCTCAGGAATACTTTTTATAAGGAAATATAGTTTCTCTAGTTTCTAGAGGCTCTCTCTTCAATTTACCATTTTAAGCAGACTACCCATTAGTCCTGGTTTTAGTTATTTTCCCTCTAAAGTGATGGAATTTGAGCTAAGGATGTCTAAGTGACTTGACAAAACCATCTTTGTGAGTTAGCTCTTCATCTTTGTAGCAGGGCTTACAGGAAAATTTCAGATGATCTCTAAACTGGGTTTTCACTTTTATTAGATCACCTTAAATCTACTTCTATTCTTGACTCATAGTATATGTGGCAGGCAGTTCATTAATTATGAGGATCAAACTAATGAAGTGAATTTTTCAAGAATAGCAGGGTTTTTTTTCTCCTGATTTGAGCCAGTATATGTGTGCATATGCACATGTGGCTGAATGTGTGAGCCAGAAAAAAAAAAATTAATGTAGCAGCAATGCCTTGACAGCATGCTAATTAGCTCTTGGCCTGGGAATGTACAGACCAGACAAGGGCTCTGAGCCTGCTGTGAATTACAGATGCAGGGATGCTTCAGTGTCTACTTCTTTCTGCTCTGATGTCATTGATCAGCCCAGTATTATCACAGGGTTGTACCAGCAGGTCAATATTCTCAGAAGGGGACAGCTTTTACTTGAAACAAGAATGTAAAGCTTATGTCCTGGTCCTCCATAGTCAACTTGTCTCCTTGGAACAACTAGTATTTCTTATTTTATTTTATTTTCATGGCAAAGAGAATAGCAGGCAGAGACCTTCTTTGTATAGGGATTGCTACCCCATCCTCTCTCTGCCACTAAGTATCTATTAGAATTATTATCATAGAGAACACTCTTTCAGACAATCTTGAAATAGTGCCACTTCATTTTCCTGCCCAAGGTAACTTAATAATGGCCATCCTGGAAAAGATTCGCAACCAGATCACTAGTCCCCAGACCCTGGTGTGGTACTATTCCAGGGGTGCTCTGATGCAGGACTTCCATTGCACTTCAAAGCTTCTTTGTGTTTGTGGAGTCATCAAATACTAAACCTGGAAGAGGTCTTTAGAGACCTTTCCCAATCAACTTATTTTTCATGTGAAGAAACTAACAGACCAGGAGTTTTTTGAATTGCTCCCCAATCGCACTTTGCAAATCAGAGGCAAGCCAAGGTAAACACACACGTTTCCAGATTTTACCATCATCCTCCAGTTGCACTACAGTCTTGGTTTTTGAGCTCATCCAGGTGTCACCTGTTTTGCTGAGGACTGGGGGGCTGGGATGGCCTCCAGTGTAACGTGACCAACCAATCAGCACTAAAGGAGTGAAGACAGCATGGGAGCCAAGGGACCCTAACCCTCATGCTGTTTCCCTTAATTGTCACTCCAGTGAATCTCCCACTTCATCCCAGGCTTAACCCTCCTTCTAAGGGTCCCTACGCTCTCTACCCCAGCAGCCTAGGAGAGACATTCAGTATGCTGCAGTAAATCAAACTGTTTGATGAGAGCTTTTGAGCCTAATTACATGGAAGGTTTCTTCCAGTGAAAGGAAAGAGGAAAGAGAAAGGGAAAAAATTAAATTGAAGTGTAAATCAGTCAAGGGCTTAGATCCTGAGCTTGCTTTCTTTTTAATCAAGAGTAAAATGAGAGGAGAGTTTGAAGGATCATCACAAGATGCCATTAACTACCCAAGGAGCTCTTGACAGAAGATGGTTTGTCATGAAAAGGAAAAATGTACAATTTGTCCAAAAAAGGAAAAATCTGAAGGTGGTAGGGTTCTTCGAAACATGGCACTGAGGAATAGGACAGTTGGTTTTTCTGTGACTAATACCTCTTTTATTCTAGATGGCTGCCAGATTTCCTTACATATTTCAGGTGCTTAATAAATATTTTAAAGTAGTGATTTGATAAATATGTAATGTGCAACTGAGGTGCTTGTACTGTTATGTAGGAAAGTGTAGCATCCTTTCTCTTAAGTCTCAGGCATTATACCTGAAGTGAGTGCTCAGGTTTTGAGTGATTTTCCTTTGTGGTCATCATAGGCTCAATGCAGCTCCTTAAATTATGGCTATTCATATAGTATTTTACAGTGTGACAGAAAAAAAATATCCATTGTCATTTTTTGATCCTTACCACGGCCCTATGTGGTAGGAGAATAAGTGGTAGAGCTGTTATTTGGTCCATTTTTAAGCTGATTCAATAATAATAATAATAATAACAATAACAATAAAACAAGCTTAAAAGACTTGACTGAAGTCATTCAAGCATTAAATGACAGAGTAGAAACTGATACCCAGCCTCTGTCCACTGTATCATCCTGAATGGACAGAATATTTTATGTAGAATTTCTGAGAATTCCTGCAGAAGAAGGGTAAGAGAATAAGTAGAGAGCAGTTTACAGGGGAAAAAAAAAGCATTGGTCTTTACAATTCATTGTACAGTAGTTATAATTAGGAATGCGAGCCATTGTACAGGAACTGCAGTGGTACTTGAAACAGGAACTTTGACCTCAAGTTAAAAATAATGTAGCTATAAGTTCTTTAAAGGCAATCTTAGATCTCTCTATCATATCCACACATCACCTCCCACTCTATCACTTGGAAAGATTCAACCTTTATAGATATTATGAGTCCATTCCCCCCCACACTACCAATGCTCTTCCTAGTAGTTGAGCATTCATTCTGAAGTACAAAGTCTTCCTGCTGCTCTCCAATGGGAGTCCTCTTGACCTACAGAACGAGGAACAAGCAGATTATGTCATCTTTCCATCAAGGACAAAATCTTACTCTTAACTTTCATGGTCTGGCCTTTGGTTATTTATTGAGTATGTTCACCCTGTCCCTACTATATTGTCTTTCTATATTTTCATTTCTTCTCTCCATTTCCCACACAATCACTCTTTCTTATCATAGTATCAAATGCCAAAACTTTTATGTCATCTCACAAGCCCTCTCTGAACGACCCTGCTGAAGAGCACTGTTTCAGATGTCTTTACTTCTTTCTTTTTTCATTGTAGCTTGAATATCTCTATGGTATTCTTTGTGTGTATATTGCTTCCATCAACATGCTAGAATATAAGTACTGAGTACTAGAATATAAGAATAGAGACTGCATTGGTCTTTTTCATGGTTATATCTTCAGAGTCTAAAACTGCAACTAACAAAGAGTGAGTTTCTATAAACATACAATGAATGAAGAGATGGGTGAATAACTGGCATACATGTCCTAATATGTGGCTCCAACCCAATACTTTAACCTCACTACGCACTAGGCTTTTTAAATCTCCATGGATTTAGAGAATACTCTTCTCATATTTATGTCTCCAGCTATTTGTACTAATGTCTCATATTATAGGTTACTTCTTAATATTTCACCTACAAAGTTTTTCTTTCTATGCCTCATTTGCACAGCAATTTTGTGAGCCTCCTGAACTTGTTCTGCACAATTCTTGTCTCATTGTGTAAGTGCACTTATTAAGGGTATATTAAGCTTTATAGTACATCTTAGTCATTGCCTTGGGCATCAGGTACTTACTGACTGCATCATGAGCATGACTCAGATCCTTCCTATGAGATGTTCATGGGTTCACATCTTGGTTGAAGAATGCACTGTCTCATTCTTAAACATAAACCATTGTATTCCTATTATTTATTTACAGTGATTGTTTTACCACTTTTTTAAGGTTAAAGAATGAGTTATTTGTTTCAAATTCTGAGTGGCTGACAGTTGTTACTGTTTTGTATTAACCTATATATTAATATTATTCATTAATAAAAGAACATGATGAGGAAATTAACAAGGTAAGATCATAGACTATTTTAATGCCTATAGTGTGACAAACATTAGAGGTATAAACAATGGTTGGCCAGAGAGGGAAAGATGTCACATCCAATTGGATCACTTCAAAGTATTTTGTGAGGGGCGTAGAGAAATGGATGGTCTTTAAAAAGTGCTTACTGTTCTTGTTGAGGACCTGGGTATGATTCCCAGCAGACACATGGTAGCTCACAAATGCCTGTGACTTCAGTTCAAGGGGATTCAGTTCCGTTCTCTGGCCTCTCTGGCTCCTGCATGCATGTGATGCATATAAACTCACATTTGCCAGTACACATAGATGAATAAAACGAAGTTTTATAAATGCTTTGTAAGCAAAACAGGATGTAATGCATTTAGGAAAACAGCCAGAGATGATCAGAGACCAGTAGCTGAGTTTGCTGAGTGAATATTTAGGGAAACTCTGTTAGGAGAGCTAATAGAGGAAGCTGAGAACACTGAGTAATAACAGTTAACAGTGGCAGCTTTGTCCCTTAATGTTTATAAACATGTACTACAGGCACTGTAAGATTTATTTTACACATTGTAAACTTCTTTGGTCATTATCATTTACAAGAGAGGAAAAGGTCTATGTCTAAGAATTTGGGACTTAAATCTTATGGGAATCATAGCTTTTCAAAAATATAAATCTGGTTTTGTAACTTCACTCCTAAAAAACATATTTATAAAAGCAAAGAAATAAATATAACTTTCTTTCCTCATGGATTTTCATTTGTCTTTAAATTATGAAAAAAAAAAACCTTGACTTCTACAAAGTTGATTTTGTTTACCATATGTAGCAATGTCTTCATCTCCTCCACTGGTGGACTTCTTTCCAGATCTAAGCTTTCTCTTTGAGTATATTACCTCCTCAGGAAGCACCCTCTTCCATTTACTCAATACAATTTTTTTCAGAATATAGGTGCTCTATCCTTCTAGAATCCACCCCTTGCACATTTAGAGTTATATATCTGGTCATGAAATTATTTGATTAGTATCTCTTTCTTAAGCTCCTTGTCATGGGGTAGGATTGTCAGCAAGTCAAGACACTCAATCCAATTTTGTATTTAGTAAACAATTGACATTTTCATCTAAGTATGTCCCATGTGTCATTTATGACATAGTTATCCATTTTGTTAATATTGTTCTGAAACTTGAACAATTAACTGGCTATCCTGTTTTCTTGGGCAGTTCTATCAAAGACTGCATTTGTTTCTCTTCCTACTGTGGTAACTAGAGGGTAAACAAATAGGCAATCACCTTATATTTGCCAAAGAGTATAAATGTTTTGTTCCTGGCAATATCCTCCCTGTAGGCAGAATAAGGATGACAGGATACTGATTTGGGATGAACTAGTTTTCAGGAAGACCAAAGAGAAATGTAATAAATATAGGGCATAATATTTAGGCTTGAAAGATAGACACGTGTAGGGGGAACATTGTTGACTGGGGTCAGGTTGTTCACAGGTGTTGACTAAACCAAATTAGCATGAAGAGTAGGCAGAGGACCATTCTTAGCATTGATTGGGATCTTAAAGAAGGACAAAGAGAAAAACAAATCCAATTCCTCTCCTGGCTATAGAGATTCACAAGTTTTAAAGTGTAATCCTCTGTTTCTACATCATGACCCTTTGCAGACTAGAATTATTTTGGAAAAGATAGCTATTAAATTATCACCTCTCTTTGTAATTCAATTACATTTCTCTACCAATGTAGTTGCTCAGTTCTGAGATGTTTATCTTTCATTTATGTGTGTTTTTAATGGATTCTTTTTATTTAAGTCCCACATCTCTCATTGTGGAAGCCTGTACTTCCGAAGTGCTGGTAACTTTGCATTATGCATAGTAAACCTCACATGCATTTGTATTAGCAGCCTGACTTTGTACCCAACAGACTTTCAAAAAATGGGCTATAACTGGCCTATAATGAGATGACCAGCCAGAGGCTAATTTCTGGTATTTTTTCCTGAAGCCAGGACAGGTGACGATAAACAAGTCACAAGTGGCCACTTCAGATAATAAAGATGTAATTCCAGCCATTTAAGTTTGTGTTGAAAGCAGATCTTTTCTTTCCTTATTTTTTCAATTAGTACAGAGTGTCGCCAATGGCCTAGAGCTACAGTGGAGCAGATAATTACATGTTCATCACTAGATATGTGAACAGAGATGTGCGATTCAGCTGTTGACATTGGCCCAGCTGTATTCACAGAGGTCTCCAAAGTATTTCCCCAAACATACTTGCTTGTCATTAACTCTTAGTTACAAAAGCTGTAGTGGGTGGATGATGAAGTGGGCGAGGCAGTGAGGAGCCCCAGAGTCTGGTGGGGCTGTGCTGAAAAGTGGGTGTGACTAATTACCCTCTCCTTAGCATTTCACTTGAGACCAGAGTGTAGTAAAATGTCCTTTTAAAGTGTGAGATAGTAAGTGTATCTGGCTCTCTGTTTCATCAGAATTGCTCAGATCTGTCACTGAAGTGCGAACACAACCACAGGTCAAACAGAAACCACTAAGTGGGGAAAATTTACCAACCCCTATGAACTTGTTGAGATTTCTGATTCCTACAGCTGTAATATAATCTGCATGACAAGGCTTGGCTTGTGTGATTGGACTTTTTACACAATCAGCTTAATGCAGAAGCTGACATATTAATAAGAATGTCAAAAACTACTAATTCTAATTAGTATTGCAATTTTACTAAATGAATCTCAACTCTTTAAAGAATCCTGAGGGCCGAAGACCATTTCACCTTATAAATGTCAATGGTTTCAAGAAGCATGGGGGGCTAGTGAAAGTACATCACTCCTGGAATGCCCAATAAATATGATAGCATGGAGTCATGCTGGATCTTGGGGAATTGGGTATTCGTTCAGTATGTATATATTGAATATCAACCATATAAAAGACATTGAAATATGTATTTAAGTGATCTTGGGATCCATAAAGTTCCTGCCTTTGATCTAGCAGCCTATAATTATTCAGATAACTATGAGGTGGGAATTAACAAGTACTGGAAGAGCTAGTACTTCCTCCACAAGTATTGTGTTTAGATATTGTATGTATCAGTGCCTCTGAACCTCTCAGCATTTTTTTTTTTTTTTGAAAGTCACCGAGGCTCAAATGTTAACTTATCTGATTAAAGCTGGGAGTCAGTAAGTGCTGGAGCAGAAAGTTGAACTTGTCTTGATGATTGTGCAATGTGTTTTCTAGCAGTCACTGGAGAGAGCAGACCTCATGAAATATGTAGTGCTGCTAGCTGTTGCTGTATTAAAAAGCCACATTACAAATTGGTGTTTCCGAGACCTGGGATAGTAGCTTATGTTTCTGTGAGTCAGAAATTTAGGTGTGATGTGGCTGGCAATTCTAATGGCCTTATATGAGGGTCCCTTGTGCAGCTGCAGGTAACTAATGATGATACCATTGGGCTAGCAGTATAAGATGGTCTTACTTACATAGCTGATGGTGTGATCTGGTCATTAATGTGAGGGTCTCAGGGCCCTCATCTGACCGGTCATTTTCCACTGGACTAGACTCATTATACAGTGGCCTTGTGTACCATCCAAGAGAATGATATAGAAGGGGCAGCAAGAGCTCTCAAGAGCTAGGAAGTCATGAGATGGCACTTTCATGGTACCTGCTGGTCAAGCAAGTCAATATGTAGAGAACATTATATTTCTCAGCAAGAGGAACGCGAAAACATTCTAAAGGGCTGTGGTGGGGGCGGGGAGATTATGTTCCTGCAGAGATGAGGGGGATGCCATACTGCATTACTATTCTATCACAATGTAATAATTAAGTTAGTCCTTAATTGGGATATAAAAGATTGGAGAACTACAGTCTTTGCTAGAGCTGGAATTAAAAAGAACAGTAGTTCATATTAGCCGAGGATGGTGCCATACACCTGTGCTATCTGATCTAGGAAATTTCCACTTGCCTTTGCCCCATAAGAGAAGAACTCTTACAGTTGGTAGCATAATGGTAGGAGTGACTTCCATATAGATGATGCTTTTAACTTTTCAGAGGGCTTTAATTAACGGCACTCACTTTCCCCTCTCTTCCACTTGGTCAGTAAAGCCAGGTTTCCGGCTCACCTCCCAAAGACAACCACGCAGCCCCCGGGCTATGAATTCACTGTGGCCGAGTCTTTGGCCCAGCAGCTGTTTTGCTGCAGAAGATGAAAGTTTGATGGACTTTCAGATAGAACGGGAAGACAAGAAGAAATTTCATTTCATCGGCAGCTGTCTTACCCATCTTCATTAAGACAGGCTGTGGACTCCACAAGGCCATTCTGAACCAGTGGTCATAAAACTAATAGGCGCCACTCAACCCAGACAGCTCATATTGCCACCTGAGATCTGTCATCTTGGTGGTTATTGCAGAAGAAGGAGTCTCTTGGAGGGAACCCAACGGTCCTTGTGTGACAGAAGTGGAGCTGAAAGAAATAGATTTTTCTATTAGCTGCAAATCAAACCTTTGCACATCTTCCCTCAGAGGTGACAGCACTGGCTTCTCTGAGGCAGGGTTTGAACAAATTATTCAAGCTTGCAGAAGACAATACAGGATTAATATCGGCGTGGGAGGATGTGGGGGCTGGGCCTATGTGATAAAATTCTCCCCAGCTTCTCACTTTAGTCTTGTAAATGTCTGTGCATATGGGGAGAGGATGCATTTGTGGGCATGGAATTGCAGCAAGGGAGTTCAAGAGAAAAATCTATCGATTTGGGAGATCTCGAAATAGGTGGATGAGTAAGGGTCACCCTCCTAGATTTCTGGCTATGAGCTTTTTTTTTTCTCCGTAAATTGTTGCTGGAGGGAGGCAAGAATGCATGTTCTCTACTTCTCATCATCAAACATTTCCCAAACCAGCTTGCATGGGTATTTCTGTGGCTAGTTCTGCCTCACTAGCTCCTCACCCTCCATGTGTTGCAGTAATAATGGAGATGTCCCCATTGATTGAGTCCTTGTCATGTGCCAGGTGCTTTATGTATATGACAGTGTCTAATTTCTACAAAGACTCTGACATGAATGATATCATCATCCATGAGACACCAAGGCTCCAAGAGGAGAAGTGACTTTTCCAGGGACATACTATTCAAAAGTATGATGTAGACACCCAACCCTCAAAGCCCAGGTTCTTCTGTTGTTCTACTTAGCCTTTTCAAAACGAGGCTAATGAGGACTCTGTGAGTGGTATGAACTGTTAAGGGGGTCATTCTCTCTGTTCTTATCTAAATCATTGGAAATCTTCCCTGAAGCTGTTAAGTCAAATCATCAGCTCTGTAACATGATAGCATTATTGGAATGAAAATAAAGATCAGGTCCTGCGAGAACCTTCAGAATCTGAAGGGACTGACTAGATCATCTAGCGATGCTAATTTAACATCTCTGGCTACTGTTGCTGCATTTTACAGAAAATGAGGTCTAGACAGGTCAAGTCTAGAGTGGTAGCTAACAAGAGCTCTTCTTTGCTCTGTGCTTATTCTCTTCAGCACTGTGTATTTCTTGTGGAATAATTGACTTTCTTAGATGGTAGTCCAAGTACCAAGGTAAAACCATTCACTCAGGAGCTATGTAGGCTAGTAGTTGACAAGCCTTTTGGGGACAAAGGACCATATAGTACAAAATAAAATAAAGTAAGCGGTTAGGCTTTTTTAGAGCAGAAATATTTCTGTTGCTATTATCCTATTATAACCAGTGAGAACCACAGACAGTATCTAAATAAAGGACTGGGCATCAGCATGTCCCATACTGCTCTACTTACAAAAATTCAACAAGAGTTGGATTTGGCTTGTACATCTCTGGCCACAGGTCTGTAGAGGTATGACCATCTTTACAGGTGGATTTATGCTCTCGTGGTAATACTATAATAGTGATAGGATGGTGTGTTGCTGCAGGTTATAAAGTCATAGCCTTGGCAGCAACCCAATGCCATATCTTCCTGTTTGCCTTATGCTTTAGGGCATACAAAATATTTTCAAAGTTGTCACCTCTAATAACTTAAAAAAAAATCCTGCTGGAGATTTCCATAAGCAAAGGAGACTTGCCATCTGCAGAATATAGCAGCATAAGGGGAAAATGAGCTGAACAGTGCTTAATGGTAGAAACTGGGGACTCGGTTAGAGAATGTTTGCTTGTCTTCTTATCTTATAAGGGCACACTGGGTTGCCAACATCCACTGGCACTTTTCACTTGAACGCATTCAGAAGAAAGGCTTGATCTTAGAAGTTGTGGTGTGAGGTGAGTCTTTCTTCTCCACTGAATGTTAGTATGTTAGTAGATTGCTGCAAAAAGTGACCTGTGTTTAAAAGGTAAAGTGAGGTACAATTTAAACATTTATTTTTTGTTCATCTGAGTATACAGACACTCATAAATCAGACATCTCCAAGCTGGAAATGATAGAGAAACATAATTAAAGAAGCAAATGGGGGCAGGATTTTACAAAGCAAATGTTCAAGTGATACAAAGAAAAACACGCTTGGTTGCAACCGTAATTTTACCTTTTTAGTATATTGCACTGTAACATCTCATGCTACACCTCAAGCTAGATAACTATACATTTGTTGGCTACTTCTGATTGGTTGAGCTTAGCCTCATTTCTTTCTAATAGGCCTATCTATGAACCCACACAAACTGTTCCTTTTATTTGTAAATCAAGCAACTCTAAGATTGCTCATGAGGCCAAGCTGCCTTTATTTTCTCAGGGATTCTTCAGAATAGTTTTCCACCTTAATGGACTTTAGTGACATAGTGATACAGATCTCTACTTTGTGTTCACAGTGATGAGGGACAAGAAGCTTCTTTACCTCCACAGAAACAGGCATTGGAGCATCCCGTAGGGACTCGTCATACTCTGCAGGCTACCGTAAGCACATTAGGGATGCTGAGTCTGTAGGTGGGTGTTCAGGACTGATTTCTGTCTCTGCCACTTGTTAGCCAACCAAGCTCTGGCCAAGTTTGCTATTTTCTTTATTGTACTCTTCTGCTGTGAAACTGGATTTAGTTTTTATGGTACTCATGGTGAGGACTTGGGCTTCTAGACTTAAGTAATCATTCTAATAAAGGCCAGCCATTATAACTACTATCATTGCTACTGTAATTGTTAGGGAAAAGCAATTGCCATGTGAAATTCCAGACATGTTTCATGCTTTTTACTGTGGCTATCATACACTTCCAGAATGTTAGCTACCAGTTGTTTGGTGCCTATAGATTTCCAAAACTTGTTGACAAAATAAGAAGCACTTTTCACTATGGCATTTTACTTATAGAAGGGATCCCTGAGTTTATCAAAGCCACAGACATGTTTTTGAGACAATGGACGGAGATGCACAGAGAGTGAATGATGATCTTAGTCACGCTCTCAGGGCAGGCAGGCAGAATGAGGCTGAGAGCACAGTTATTGTATTTCCTTGGGCTCCACATTTCCTCAGCCATTGTAAACTCATCACAGTCACCTAATAACACCATCATATTTTTGTGATTACTTTAAAGATTCTTCTGCCTACACTCGATAAATTCATGTTGTAGCCACATAACCTAAGCCCAGTGTTTCCATTTTACCTTTCCTCCATTTTCCTTAAGTGAGTGAAGCTTATACTCAAGAGTCTTTAAGATGGCCCTAATTTAGCTAAGACAGGGTGCTAATGAAAAGACTGAGGGCAATGTCAAATTGTGCTGAAGTCCTGGTGTCAGCGGGATTGAAATATTAGCCCAAGTCTACAGAAAGTTCAAGAAGAATGAAATGTGAAAAACCATCTCACTGGTCAAAAATTTCCTGTGGGATCTGATCATTGAAATGGTCCTCTGTTGACCAAGGTGTCTGGTGTGAACTCCTGCAGAGTTCCTCTGTGGACCAGTATATTTTTTCAGGTGATTTATTGCCAAAATGATTATCTTTTTATTTGATCCATTACTGGAGGATTTAAAGTAAGAGGCATCGTAGCCATACTAGACCATATATTCCCTCTAAGGACAGGACAGTCATCAGTGTTGCTGCATCTGAAAACTCATCCTTTTTGCCGTTTTTTTTTTTTTTTTTTTTTTTTTTTTTTGGTTTTTCGAGACAGGGTTTCTCTGTGTAGCTTTGGAGCCTGTCCTGGAACTCACTCTGTAGCCCAGGCTGACCTCGAACTCACAGAGATCCGCCTGCCTCTGCCTCCCGAGTGCTGGAATTAAAGGCGTGCACCACCGACGCCCGGCCCTTTGTGCCTTTGTTTGGTTCTTCCTCTATAGTCCTCTATCTCAGCATTGCGCATCTTGTTTCTCATGAGTTCACCTTGCTCCACATGAGTCAGCAGCCCTGTTTTTTTTTTTTTTTTATATATTTAAAGGCAAACTTAATTTTAATATAGTTCTTCCCTTGTTACTTTAGTTACCTGTAGAGAGCCTTTAACCTTAAATGTAATGCTAGTGGCTTTGGCAGAGGGTGTGTGTGTGTGTGTGTGTGTGTGTGTGTGTGTGTGTGTGTGTGTGTGTTATTGTACTGCAAGGTTATTTGTTTGGCTATTTTTAAAGGTTATTCATGAGCACTGTGGTCTTTTTCTGGAAAACTCATTTAATCTGCACACTCTTTGGGAGCTGTTGATCATGTCTTCTGCTGCCAGCTTTCCAAGGTCTTTGAGAAGCTGTTTTCTTCCTTTCCTCTTAGGCCTGACACCTAGTTCATCATTAGAGATAAGCCCCACTTGTCTGCAGACTGCAATCTCATCAGGTCTGTAAGATAACATCTGATTTGACTTCTTCCTGCACCTTCCATTAACACGTGGGGACTTCCACTTGGGAAGAGACAGGCTTCACCACACAGGCGACCTGGTTCCCCATTATTGTCTTCATTAAACTTGATAGCCTTTTTACGTTCCGGATAGGGTGAACCACTTTTCAATGACCTTTATTAGGAGCTGTCTCCTTGAACAGGGTCACTTGGGAAAGAGTATGCGGGGCCACTCCTTATTCTCCAGAAAGCAGTTGGTTTTGATAAACAACTCACTTCAGCTTTAGAGTCCCTTCACCTCTCTAATTACGATAGCTACCATTTATCAGTGCATAGTCCTTGACATGATCTCACTTCTCTCTTAAGTTCAAGAATTTTTATTACTGTCCTTTTTTTTTCTCATAAGGAAACCTAGTTGCAAAAAGGTTGAGTTGTTCCTGGTCTCACAGCAACAGGACAAAGCTGGGACTTGAATGTAATAAATCTGTTCTCAGAGCTTAAAGAACTCCATGTTCTACCACCTACATGCATCCTACTGTTAGCTACTGACTGATCAGTTATATCAGTGATGTGTGCTTCACACACAAAAAAAAATCACCCCAAAACTCAGCAGCAAAAAATAATGAATACTTCTTATGTTACCAGAGTTTGAGGGTCAAGAATCCATGAATCACTAGGCTGGGGGGTTCTGGCTCAGGGTTACTTATAAATCTGCAGCCAGGAGAGTGGCTATGGCTACATAGGGCTTAGCTGAAGCTGAGACTGAGGGATCTTCCAAGGTCTACTCACATTCCAAAGCTGGCTATTGACAGGAGGTCTCAGTTCTTTACCACCTTTAGCAGGTTCTGCAAATAATTTTAATTCAAATCAGTCTTCATTTGATATATTACCTCAGTTCCCTTCTCCATCATTCCCTTTCCCTCCCCTCATCTCCCCACTCTGAATCCTTCTCAGAAGTCTTTTCTGGAGCAGGTCATCTGTGTTAGTTGGCCATAAAAATATGAACTGTGTAGCTTAAACAACAAGAAACCATTTTATCACAGCTCTAGAATCGAAGAACAAGATCAAGGCTTTCTGAGTGTTGAATTTCTGCTGAAACACCTGTATTTGCTTCATAGCTATTCATATTTTCCCTCCTTTCCCATACTTTCTCTTGTGAATTTCTGTGACTTGACACTTTCGTATAGGAATGACAGTCATTGCATAACTGATCCATTTTACCTCACTTTTTTCTTCAGTGGAATCATCCACAAGTGCTTACCTTCTGACATCCGTATTGCCATTTGCCAGTGTTGGAAGGAAACAGCTCATCTCATGGAACCATTTTTGTACTGTGTCTATGTTGGAATTTCTGGTTATGTTTTCTTACCTGTAACTTAGACTTCATTTCCTTGGGCCTTCCCTCCTATTCTCGAATCGCTTGTGTAATCAACCTTAACCTTAGTTGTACGCCATTTGACTCCTCACTGGGCTTGAAAGAATGCAGGTGCTAACGCTTAAGTGCTTACAGTGTCTAGTGAGTTCTCTAGGAACTTTAAAACTCTTATGTGGTGTTCTCAAGAAGTCATGCCTATGGTCAGAAACTGCATAACGTATTTTTGACCATGTGTAAGAGTTAAATAAAAAGGGTTTCAACAATTTTGGTTTCAGTTCTATGTACATTTGTATTCCTTGATTTTGAAGTAGCTATAGCACAACATTAGGACACCTCAAGAAGTGGCCCGAGAACAAGGTGGAAACTAGATAAAGAACAAAATCCGAAGCCTCTCTCTTGTCTTCCAGTCAAGGAGTGATTATTGCTCAAGAAGCTATTAGAGGAGGCATTAATTGAGAGCATGCACTGGCTGTGCATGACTGCATTGTATTTGTTGTTCATCAGCACAAGGGAAGCATTTGAGTCTCTTGCCAGTATTACCTGCCTGTGGTCTGTCTGAGTCCTCTGTGGCTGCCACCACAGCCCCATTTTCTTTTGAAACTTGGCAGCCCATGAGTTATGCTGGAATCCCCAGGTGAACCTAATGTATCCAATTTCTTTCACTCTACTTCCTTTATCTTGTAATGTGCTGTTGATTCCATCCACATAAGCATGATGATGAATAGCCAGAATTATTGCAATGGCTCCATTCAGTACATTAAGACTTAAAATATGCCTGATAAAATTGAGGGAAGCATTAAAGTCCTCATAGCAACATGGTTATCTGTCTTTTCCTTGAGTGAAGTTTGACACGTGTTTGGGAATAGTTCCTTACAAAGCCAGAACTATGCTATGCATTGTTCTAAATTCAGGACCAATGTTCCACACTATAAAAAAAATAAAAGGGAAGCAGTCTGTATGGATAAATTGCTTAAAAGATTAAGAGAATATCTTTAAGAATGTGGTTTGAAATTTAACAAGAAATTTCACCTAAAGTAAGAGGAGGGATATGAAATTCATAGAAAATTGATCATACACAAAAGCATGTATGTCCAATAATCATTGGATGAAATAGGCTCCAAAGTACCCAGTTACAAGATACATACAAGTAGGATAGTGAATAACAGGAGATTCATCTACAAACCAGGTGAAGTATTACTTACAGTTTTCACTGCCAGCAAGCAAGCCATATTCTTGGTCTTATTGTCCTTGAATACAAAAAGGATAGAAGAGAATGAATGCAAGTATATTCTTGGTAGCTCTGTCTATTGTGTTTAGCTTTGCCAGAATGAGCTACTATGGAAGGAAGTTATGCCTTGAAAAACAATTTATTTAACACATTTCAATGCTACACAGAGCTTTATTTCTTAATATAGGCTATTATTTGCTTCTGGAATGAAAGCAGGGCAAGATATAGCCCTTTGGGGAGAGAGTTAACTAAGAAATGCATTTCCAGATGATATCACATGCAAACAGTACTCTGAAATCACTAGACATCAAAATTAATCAGGCTGAATCCATCGCTTTGTCAGATGTAAATCTCTAAACTCACAAACTTTCTTCAGTGATATGAAGAGTGACTCTAAATCAGGAAGAAAGTGTCATTTCCCACTTTTTTTTCTAAAATCTGCCATTACTCGTGACTTAAGATAGGAATATGATTGAGAATACTGGGAAAAAACCTTGACTTTATGTTGCAAAAGAGTCGTGTAAACAGTTTCTGGTTTCCAATACCTTTTAGATGCATTTCAGTTTTGACTCACAGTGATCACTTCATGCTGATGCTGAGAAAAAAAATGCATAGAACAGGGATTCAGTTATGACTTTCCACATGGCTATTAGTTGGGATTGTTCAGCCAACAATTCAGGGAAATATTCTCTGCTATATATTTTGGCAGGGATGCTATTAAAAATAATTCAGCAACCATTAAGGCCCAGGGATTGTTGTAATCAAAATGATCTTGAGTCTCCTAATGAAATAATGAGATAATCATTGGCTGGTTCATGGAAAGGAGAGAGGGTGGGATGAGTAGTGGTCAGGGTGAGTTTGAAGCAGTGACCTTTTGCTACCTAATTAGGAAAACATTTTTGACATTTTAATAATTGTTGTAACTACTTAGATTTGCATCCAGTGATGCTGACCCCGTGTGCTTATTATTGCAAGATGAAAGTTTACTCCTAAAGTATATTTGTTCAGTTGTACTTGACTTTTTTTATCATCTAATCTGTTGTTCCCTCTACTTTCACATCCTTTTCTCTGCTTTTCCCTCTCTTATTCCTCTCCCCCTCTGCTCTTCCTGTGTCTTTCCTCTCCTTTTCTCTCTCCTTGTTAAATTGGGACAATAAGAGAAGATTCAACTTTGTATATTATTTATTCGTGGTGCTCTGTTGTTCGGATGGAATTGAGATTAAGATTTTTTTTCAGTGTTAGGAAGTGTATTTGTTTCCTAGGGGTCCATCATAAGATTGAGTGACTAATAAATAATTACAAATTATTCATATGGCAGTTCTAGGGGATGGAAAATCCAAAATCAGGTTGTCAGTGGGACTGTTCTCCCTCTGAAGGCATTCAGCAGGAGCTTTCCATGCTTTTGGTGAACTTCTGTCACTTGCCAGTATCTCAGGATCGGCTTTCCTGCCATGCACCACCCCTTTCTCCCAGCGGCTGTGTCAGGACACCTGGGACCCAGTGAACTCCTGTGTAAGTTCATCTGAACTCCCAACTTCTACAGTGAACCTGTGTCCACATAAGGCTACCTTCTGAGATGCTGGAAGTTTGCACTTCTAAGCTATCTTTTAAGGAAAACACAATTCCACATTTTCTGCAAAGAGGATGTGGATAGTGAAAACTTCAGAATGCTCAGTTATATTTATTTTATACTATGATTTTACCTTCTCATTATTTATTAATATTAATGTATTCAATTGTATTATTATATATGTCATTTATTCTAATGTATTTTAATTTTATTATTGTTGGTGTATTTAATATAGTAGAACACTGGCTAAGAGTCTATATATCATAAATATTCATCCATATATTCTAGGATGAATGCTAAAGAAGTTTTATTGATGATGATTGGAGTAACATGAGAAAAATAGATTTTACTTGTGATAGAATTAAGTATTGATGATGTCTTGGTTATAGTGAAAAACCTCAATACAGGATTTTGCACAGATGTAGTTCAAGTTAGGTTGTTTAAGCAATGAAATTAAGAAAAAACCAATTTCAAATGACTAAACTTACCCTCAGGTCAAGCAAGGAATGAAAGCCCCTGCTCCCAATCCAGGGACTCTCAACATGAACAATGAGGACCATAGGCTTTTGGGAGGGACATGTGGAGAAGCAGCTAGAAAAGGAAAAGATGCTTTAAATTCAAGATCTTGTCCTAGCAACAGCACAGGTGGAACTTTGACTTGCTGTTTCTCTAACTGACTCAACCCATCCAATAAGGAAAGTTGTGGTATGCTATCTTTGGAATGCCACCAGAGTGTTTCTCTCCCATTTAGCTTTGTCACGAAGTTTCAAAATGACATTAATTGTCAACCTTGAGGCATCCCTCAGCCATTGTCATGTTTTTAAGATGGTCAGAGGGGTTGAGCAGTGCATTGCTAGTTTCTAAGAAGTTCCCTGGAAGCAAAGCTAGATGAGAACTAGAGATGAGCTTTAGAAAATCTGTGTTTCTTCTTGTTTTTCTTAACTTCCTTGGAACATTATTTGATGTAAATTTTGAATAATTATTGGGCATTATTGGGTGTCTATTGTTTCTCTATATTCCCCTGGTTACCCCGGGGGAAATTTCTAATATTCATGTTCCATTTCTCTTTTATAATTTCTTGCCTCATTACTCTCATTTATGTAACTTCATCCTAAGTATTGCCTTCCTTTCCTTGTGGTTATATCTTAATCACTGAATATTAATATTCATATTCTTTTCTTTATGCTCAGTTTAATTTTGACCAAGTTTCATGGCTATTTGCTTCTGGGCAATGTTTTTTTTTAAAGTCACACAGTAATGTCTGCCAAAGCCATGTTGCCTATAAACACAGGCAGGTGAGTATATGGTCCCTTCTTTCCTGTATATAGTGCAATTCTGCTTCTGAAAGAGCCTCAGAAAGAGAAAAATCTACTAGACTTGCAGCTCACATCTTCTTGCTTAATTAAAAGTATGATGAGACTTTCAAGTTTCTACTTTTAAAATATGATCCCTTTTCTGTGAAGACAGAAGAGACCGAGAGTTCTGATTGGTTAGTTCTTGTGCTAGCAGAATATATTCTCTATCCTTTATAATCACTTTCTCACAGATACCAAACTATACCCTGAGCATCTAGAAGGATTAAATGCTGATCAAAGGCAGGTTTAGCTGTATCCTCAGGACAAGCTGATTCAATGAAGAGAAGCTCAGGCCCTGCATGAGCTCCTGGAAAGAGAAATAAATTAACAATTAGTAGTTAACAGCAGTAAAAACTGCAGAGAAGAATTGGACCTGATATTTTAGGGGAGTTGATATATTTGAAGTGATACAATGTTCAGGTTAGTACAATCAGTTGCAAAGGTCTGAGATGTAGTCTTCTAGTCCTTTCCATGAACCTTGGAGACTTTTGTAGAGATAGAATCTGGCCTTTCTGAGTAATTATTAGCAATGTTACAATTTCATGTGTGTTGCTTTTAGGCAGGTCCAAGGTTGTAATAATGGCTTGAATCAATTATGGATATTTAAAGTCCTCACTGCAATTGAGTGTAACAATGCCATTACCCTTTGCATGAACTACATTCTTTCTTGACCAACTATGCTAATGATTATCCTTACTTAAGAAACTGATTTCTTACTCATCTGGCAGGATTCTGTCTGGCTAGGATATTCTCTAAAATGCTCCTGTGTGGTGTGTTCAGCCTTTAGCTTGCATAGTATATATTTCTCCTGCATCTATTTTGCTTAAGAACATGGCTATTCTAATGTGGTTCCCTTTTGTACCCAGAATAATTTATGTTGCTGCTGCTCCTAAATAATAATATAAAATCAGAGCCACACTGACAAAATTAGGGAAGACATTAACAAATAATTCAGATTAAAACATGAAATTGGCAAATACATACGATTTGTAGTTTCGCCCAAGGTGACTAATTAATTACTACAATTTCCCACTTCCCCACATTCAGTGAGAACATGCCTTTGAAATGCTATTCAGGGAAGCAAAGCTCAGTGGTTATTAAGATGCAAATACCCACAAGCAAATATACAATCCACGCTCTCTCTCATAGGAAGTGCGATCTGTAGACCAAAGTAGGCAGTGGTTCACTGTTTTAGGCTGAGTGTTTGTGTCAGTCCCTCTGCAGTTTGATCTTGAAATTTTACAGTTGGCCAGTGCCATAGAGTAGTGGTCACTGTTGCTAGAGTTTTCCTGCCCACAGTCAGGACAAATCTCTGTCACCCGCCAGTCCCACAGCCACTCAGACCCAACCAAGTAAACACAGAGACTTATATTGTTTACAAACTGTATGGACATAGAAGGCTTCTTGCTAACTGTTCTTGTATCTTAAATTAATCCATTTTTATAAATCTATACCTTGCCACGTGGCTCGTTGCTTACTGGCATCTTCACATGCTGCTTGTCATGGCGGCGCCTGGCAGTGTCTCCCCACGCCCCCACACTTCCTGTTCTCTTAATTCTCCTCTCTGTTAGTCCTGCCTATACTTCCTGTCTGGCTACTGGCCAATCAGTGTTTTATTTATTGACCAGTCAGCAACACATTTGACATGCAGACCATCCCACAGCAGGTCACAGTTTCTACATTGCTAATGAATGAGTCGAGTTAGAGGGAAGTATACTGAGGTCCATTAGATGGGGCAGCTATTACAAACTTTCTGCAACCCTGACACCCCCACACCCCATCCAACCTGAAGTAAAAGAAATAGGTGAATTGTGCTTATTTCATACAGTTTTACATATATACCAGGAGAATCAACACAGTGTCTTGTGGGTAATGGCACTGGTACCACAGCAGGAATTTATTTTTAAAGCAGCATTCCCCATTTAATTTCTTGGTGTTGGGGATGTCTACTTCCTTCAATGTAGAGTTATCACAATGCTTGGTTGATATTGATTCACTGAATCCCTGTTGAGTGAATTCATTTTTAGGCTTTTTAACCCAACTATGATATCAAGATGATTTTGAGATTTTTTTAACAGCTTTGATAATGCTCATTATGTGAAACTAGTGTTGTGCTTGTGTTTTTTTTTTTTTTTTCCTCAGCATATGAACATTTCTGTTGTTCCCATTTCCCATTTCCCTGCCTGGTATTGTAGCTTAAATCATTTGGTGGAATTTATAACATAGCAGAACATTTTTTCCTGAAGCATTTAGATTTCAGAGAGGAGATTTCTTTTCCTTTTTAAGTGAATGATTTTTTTTAATCTTTTGAAAGTTTCATATACGTTTACAATGTTCATTTATCATTTTATCCACCATTCCATCCCTCCTTTCCTTCTAGCTCCCTACCCCTATCTCTCTCAATTTCACATTCTCTTTTTTCCTTTTATTATTATTAATAACCCCTGAATCACATTAGTGCTTCTGATATATGTATGAGTGTGTGGCCCCACCTTGATTGAAGGGGCTATTGGTGGTTGATACTGTTGAATAGATTTCTTAAAGAAAGGGTATTCTGTTCTTGATTATAATGTGAAAATTCTGGGATCATTTTTCTGAGTCTGTGATTTTCAAATGAATATTTGGAAGGTGGTTTAGAGTATTCCAAAGGTTTCCATATACACATGTCAATCGCAAACTTACATATGATAATCTGTAAGGATGGCTAGAGAAGGGTTCTTTTGTGAGTGTAGACTTTCTGGTAACTCATGCAGATACAAAGATACTGCATGACATCATTGTCTCATACTCTAGCTGTGTGTCTACATGTCTTCTTAATAAAAAAACTGTAAAAAAGGTACAAAAATTGCCAGTTTATTAAAAGAATATTCAAAATACCTCCAAGTAGCTTTGGCAGCATTCTGATTAGAAGCTTTTGATTGTTAGCCTTGATGATGGCTTACTCTCCATTGCTTTACATAGCTAATAAGAATGTGCTAAACACATATTGGGCCGGATTTTCAGATGACACCAAGAATAGATCAAAACAGTTTTTGATAATTGGATCCCATGAAGTAAAGTGACAGGAAACAAACCTCTCTATGTCTCCCTTAGGCTAGGCATTTATGCCTCCCAATTCACTGAAAGAAACTACAAATTGGAATTAATTCTTTTTTAGATAGGAAGATTGAAAGTAAAGTATATTATGTTGAAGACCACAGGCTTGGAAATATAATGGTGGTACGATTCCTCTGATTCTAGTGTCTTATCTTACATTAAAATAAACAGATAAGTCAACACCATTGGTGGAGGGCAGATCTGCTGTGAAACAGGCCTAGACTTTCAGCTGACCACAAATTCAGTGGGGAGTATCAGATGCTGAAAGAAATATACACTGTAAGGAATTCCACTGAACTTAATGCTACTTCAACACTGAAAGGTGTGATATCTAGGCACCTCAAAGCATTCAGAAACTGTTAGGCACTGAAGATAAGGTTCTATTCTGAATCACTGTCATGTAGATGAACATCACAAAGAGACATTTAAGAATGGTTTGCTGTGATGGCAGCAGGTAGATGTCTGTTAAGTACCTGTTAGTGTGGGATAGTAACTTCCAATGAAGAATCATTGTGGTCAGTGTAGCTCTTATGTGAAGAAACAGGAAGTAGAAAGGCCAGCTATTTTTCAACATAAGGGTGTTCTTTCTAACAAATTGAACAGAGAGGCGATAAGGCATCAAACATTAGTGTTCTCAGGTTTGGTTGAGACCTGTGTGGCACTATTCCTAGAAGGTTAGTTACATTGTTATTGATATAATGTCAACCTCCTCTAACAAGTAGTTGAATATAGAGGCATTTGTTTCTTCAAAAGGGTGGGTGACTGATTAATAGCAAACCGTCTTAACCATCTCTATTTGTCAGTAATGCAAAAAGCATGTGCTAAGCACCAAGAGTGAGCATGAGCTTTGACAATGCAGAACCAGGGATTCTCAAGCCAATAAACAAATCTAAGTTTCATTTGTAGAAGCCCTTGTTGTCTTTGCCCTTTGTTTTTGTCTTAGAAAGACTCGATGAGTAGTGGTGTTGAATTAAATTAAGAAAAATCAGGCCCACAAAGAGCTCTGAGAAAACTTGAGAGTTGGTAACTGATATGAGAAAATTTTACCATTTTCTTTCCTGAAAATCAGAGAAATGATATTAATAAAACTAGACATTTACACTCCATTTCAGGGAAGCAAGTTCCTTAGGGAACTCAAAATACCAATTAATCTGAAGAAGAAACACGCTTGTGAGAAGAGAAAATACTCAGTTCATTTAGATAAATAGCATTGGCAGAGATTCCAGGTGTGTCAGCCAGATATCATGGAATTTCTGCATCAAATAGAAAAGCCTGTGAATCGTGTCAGCATCACATTGATTCTGAGGAACAGGAGCAGAGAGTATATGTACTAGGTTTAGAGATGTTCAGCAAAGGGATCTCAGAAAGAACAAGAGATGCATAGGCAGAGGTCTTTGGTCAGGAACATTTGGAATGGCAAAAATTGAGCCAAGTAGCCATTAAGACATCTTTACCTGAAAAAAAAAATCTGTAGATATTTGCTGGTTTTTTTTTTTTTACAGTCATCTCCCACGTGTCCCCGGATGCTTTGAACTCACTGGGTAGCAGAAGATAACCTTGAACTGCTGATGCTTCTGCTTTTATTCAGGCCTGCTGGGATTGCAGGCATGTGTCACCATGCCCAGTTTATGCTGTGCTGTGCCTGGTGATACCGTGATGCATGGTGGTCAAGCACTCTACCAAGCGAGCTGAACCCCCAACGTTACTTTTGTAAGGTCTACATATAAGTTCCTAATATCAAAGCAAATTGCCTTGCTCAGTCTTTGGAACACAAACGTGTTTCTCTTCGGTTGATTTCTGTATATCTATACTGTTTGTAGGTTAGGAGATAATGTGTATGCGTGCACATGTCAGTAGTAATAAGAAAAGAAAATTGCCCCAGGGAATCAGCAAGGAGTTACTGGAGGCCTTTGTCATTTAAAAATCTTCATCTGCCCTCCCTGTCTAAAGCATCAACTCAGTGTGGATCCTGACTTATTCATTGAAACATAAGGTTTGTGTTTGTCTGTATACATTTATCTCTGGCTCCTGTCATCTCTACCTACTCTCTGGCCTACTTTGCCACTGTCTTGCTTTTGAGTTTGTTTCTTATGAGGCTGTGGAAAAGAAACATTAGAAAAGCCGGTTATATTGCATTCATATTTTTCTTTCACATATGGCATTTGTTTAACCTCTTGGAGAACTGTGATTTCCTGGCCCTGGAGTACTGAGGCTGAGATAATGAGCCAGGCTGATCTAATGCTCTGAGCCTAGAAAGCTGAGAACAAACTCTACACCATGTTAGTACACATGAGGTTACAGAGGGCCCATGCTGACTTCCCCAGATGGCACTCATAATTCTACATCCTATTCCTCATGTGCTCAAAGAGTGATCGTATTGGGTACTGTTTGGGAGTGGTGGGGATGGCCTTGAGCTTAGTAAATTCCAAAGCTCACAGCAAGCAGTGGTAGATGATTAAATGTCTATAATTATGTACAAACAGGAAACTAAACATTCACACTGAATGACTTGATAATCCTTAATATATTTAGTGTTTTAATAGGAATTTTTACTTTGTCTTGCCTTATATGGCAATCTGTAAGCGGACAGTCTAATTTTTGCCCTAGGTAAAAATGTATGTGTGTGTGTATGTGCACATACTTGTTCAAAAGGGTCCCTCTCTGTCTTCTTGTCAAAACTGCAGCTGTCATCCATTCCCCAAAGGCATTGTCTAGAATCGGCATGCAGAGCTGGAAGCAGCCTGCCACTTAGATGTGGCACCTTGTATATGTACTATAGTTTACACTCTGACTTGCCTACTGTACACAATGCCACCTTGTCTGCTAGAGGACAGGACAATTGTGAAACAGCATTTCTCTTTAGCCATGCAATAGCTCTTCTCCTTCTGAAAGAAGAGGAGCTAGCTTTGCTGGAACAGTGGGGAGCAGGGTCTTGGTGTGCCCTCTCACATTGTGGTTTTGATGTCTCAGTCTTCTAGCGAGCTTGCTGCAGAGATGAGATAAAAGCAGCTGCCTTTCCAAGCACTGTCCGTTTGCATTGATATTTACATTCGTTGCCAAAGTGACATCATTACCATTTGCTTAGTATTTGCACCACAGGGATGTGTTTTACATAATTCAAGACTTGGAAGTGATGATAATGTATTTCAGATGGGCAACAGAGGCCACAGGGTGCTGCATCTCAGCCCCTTTCTCTTTGAGGACCTCGATACATAAATGAGTCCCCAGTCCATCTCCCTAAATCATATTAACAGCACTGCTTATTAGATGCCAACAATGTGTCTGGCACTGGGCTAGGTACATCTCTCCATATCATTGTTTAGCCCAGTGACAATAGCGTGAGAGCAGACAGCATTCTTCCCGTTACACAGTAAGGAAGCTTCAATCCAGAAGAGCTCATAAGCTGGCAAAGGTCTGAATTCAGACATCTAACCCAGAGGGCTCTACCCTTTACGCTTTGCTACTCTCTTTTCCCACCTCATAGTTTATTCTTTCAAGCACATGGGACAGGGACTCTTCTTTGCTTTTTTAGGAAATGACATTTGAAATAAAAAGAAGGAATAATGGGAGCATGTAACCTTGGTCCACTTCTGCCCTCTTTGTTCCCTTCTCTGTTCCAGGTGCCTCCTAAATCCCTCTTTGTGATGAGCATAAAAGCTCCATGTTTGCCTTGAGATAAAGCTACCTGGCAGTGTTGGATGCCAAACTATGGAGACCTGCCAGTTGGCACCTATTTACCTGAGTATGTCTTCTTAGTTTTATCCATGGGAAGAGGTTTGAAAGAGAATGGAATTAAAAAAACATACTAAGTATTTTTATGGCCTACACTGGTAAAACACTTTGTGTGTGATTGTCAGCCAAGTCTGGTCTCTGACTAAAACTCTTCCTCACAACCCCACTCCATTGCTTCCCATCATCAGAAAATGGTAGAGCTCTTTTTTTTTCCTCCAAAAAAAAAAAAACAGTACAAAATATGTATTGGCCTTACTCCTCCCCACCCCCCACTTCATTCCACTTTCTTCCTATACCACGTGTCCTTGAATGACAGCTCAGGAGAAACCAGCTGTGTAAATGGAATGAGAATCATGTTTTCCTTGATGCCCGTAAAGGGCTCCTTATTTGGGGAGACTAATTCACTATATTTGCATCTTCCCAGTGCTACCTGAGTTTGGGATGTGTCTGTGCCTCCTCTGGAAGTTCTTGGACATAGATTCTCACCTTTTCCAAGTAAAGTCATTGAGTTTCACAACTTGAAGGCCAGACATGGAGAGATGAGAATGAAGTTGTCTTAGAATTTGTCCCTTTTTCTACAGCCACAGGGAGTCAGACACGAGACCACCTCAGCCTTCTCCATGCCGAGACAGCCTAATTGAATTAGCACATGCCCACGAAAATATAAACCTACACACCCTCAGGCCCTTTGTTCAGTTTCCTTCACCTACATCAATCTTCCCACATCTAAGGGATACTTGTCTTCCTTCTCCTCACTCCAGTTAGGTGTCATTCCTATCCTACGAAATATACTCCCCTCCAGATGACACTATTGAATTTCCATGGTAATTTTTCCTATGTTTCTGATTACAATAATTACATTTATCACCTATCATTTCATAGCACACATGTTTGTAGACCTTACTAAAGTGTATATGTGTGGAAGGAAGAGACTTCCTTTGATATAATTGTATGAACAGCACATCGATGACACATTATTTGGCTTTCCACATGTGAGTTCATGGATCAATACTTAAAAGAAAAAAAAAAGGTTTAATTTTTTTGGCTTTACTTTTGTTCCATGCACAGTGACACAGTTTAATTATTCTTCATTTCTGTCCTTTGTTTATACTTGCTTTCCTCTGGTATATTATTAATAGTGGTAGAATAATCAGAAATTTTAGATCACGAGGGAAATGCTATAGTGGGCATCACAAATGTGAACGTCCAGCATCCTCAAGGTTGCAATGCACAGTCAAAACTTAAAAGAGTGACATCAGCCCCAGTGTCCAAAACATGGTGACAGCCTGGAGATTTGGGTAAGTCTTGAAGATCAGATGCACTCACCCAAACAGAAAGGAGATGGGGAAACTTTACAATGTGGCAATAACATTAGGATCAGGCAGCACAGGATAATCCACCTGTTTTCCTTTTACTTCTTAATGATATATGCTCTACCAACATTTATTTGCTTTGGCTGATGAGTGAGCAAGAAGGGACTGAAGATTAACTGAAAGCAAAAGAAAAAAAAACACATATAAACAAAAACTCTCCATAGGAAACTGTGTGAGCTTCCTGTTCTTGTTCTTATGACAAAATAGCCAACAAAAGCAACCGAAGGAAGAAATGTGTTCTTTTGGCTCTCGCTTAAAGAAATGCAATCCAGGACAGTGTAGAAGGCATGGCAGCAGGACCGTGAGGTGGCTAGACACATTGTGTCTGTGGTCAAGAAAAATGCAGACAGAAAGTGGGGCTGCCTATGAAATCTCATGGCCTGCCTTCAGTGACCCCACCCTCCTCTTCCAGTGAGTCTCTACCTCCTTAAAATACCATGACCGCAATATCCACAAACAGCCTCACCCACTGGGGACCAGATGGATTCTCAGACATGTGAGCCTGTAGGGGACATTACACATTCAAAACGAAACAGTGACTGTATCCCTGTATCTCTTTGTGATGTTTCAGTTGAAGTGACTGATCACTTCATAGAAATAACAGAAAAGAAGGATAGGATCAGATTATTTGGTCATTCATGTTTCTTAGAATTCAGTTGTGTTCTTTCCTTTAAGAAAATTTTATTTTCTAACAGGAAACATGTCTTTTAAGCAGTAGTTGCTGCAATAAAAGTTATACTTGCACTGAGTCTCCTTAAATGTGAATCATGAGTATCCCTGAGTCCGGCACTCATGAGACATTGCAGACATATTAGCCACAGGTTATTAGAAAATAACGTAACCTGTGAAATGGCTCCATTGGCAAAGGTGCTTGCCGCCAATGCTGCCAATCTGAGTTTGATTCTCAGAATCTACATGGTAAAAGGAGATAACTGCCTCAAGCTGTCCTCTGCCATGGCACTGCTCCCGACCCCCAAATAAATGTGTTACAAAAAGTAATGAATGTGTCTATTATGTATATCCATGGATATATATATATATATATATACACACACATACATATATACATATGCACATATATATGTATATGCATATCCTTTCTTATATGTCAATGTTTCTCAACCTTCCTAATGCTGCAACCCTGTAATTCAGTTGCTCATGTTGTGGTAACCCCCAACCATGAAATTACTTTCATTGCTGCTTCATAACTGCAATTTTACTACTGTTGTGAAATGTAATGTAAATATCTGTGTTTTCTGATGGTCTTAGGTAACCCCTGGGAAAGGGTCGTTTGATCCCCAAAGGGTTTGAGTCCTACAGCTTGAGAACCACTGTTACATGTGATTACCTCATAAAACTTAACTTAGTAAGATTTTGGAATATTTCTTAAGACAGGAAAGTATTGAACCAACAACAGAATGTGAGAGACCTCTCAGTAAATTTTACAAATGGCAGACCCTTGAAGGTGGCTCTGGAATTTGCTAGACACACAGGCCCAGTCCTGACTACCCAATTGTCAGAAGTAGACTTAAACAGCATATAAACGAATGAGTGTGGGTTTGTTCTAATAAAACATTATTTACAAAAGTGGACCAGCCAGGATCTAGACTGTGGACTGTTTGGTTAAGTGTAGTTAGGGAAGAAGAGAGCAGTCAGAACCCATAAACTTGTTGGGGAGCTAAGTGGGAGGTAGGCCTGGGAATGCAAAGTTAGAAAAATCTAGAATAAAAAGTTTGAATATTGTCTCCTGGGTGACAAAGAGTGATCAAATATCTGGCACAATGAGTTAAAATGATCAAAGGAGATTCTTAGTGGGTGAATATGGAGGGGCTTTGTCTGAGCTAAGGAGGGGTGAATCCAGTAGGCACTTGGAGCCTAGTTGTGAAACCACTATAAAATAAGGTGTAAGAGGATGAGAGCTAGAAGGTTCAGGAGGGCATCTGCAATGGTAGAGCAATTTGGTTTGACAGACTTTTCAATGAAGACTTGATGTGGGACCTCTAAGGGCAAGCAAGCAAACAAAAATCAATGGGATAGAAAGAAAGGGAAAGGAAAGGAAGAGCGAAGAGAGCAAGAGAGGAGAAGACAGGACAGAAGTGAGGTCCAGTTTTCATAAGGATGCAAAATAGAAGCCTTCATTCCTTCTCAGACCATGGCTGTATGTCTGGTTTGCTCTCTAGAGATGGTTGGTAGGCTGTTGATTTCAGGTGGCAATGGACTTGGAGGTTATTTGATTTGGAGTTGGGCTAGTGTGAGTACATAATACTCTCATGGCCTTTAAAATGTAGCCTCAGCCTTGAGGAGAGTAGGGGTCAGCAGTAAGATGTGCAGCTCATCTTTCCAGACAGAGGGATTACATGTGACAGCTGATGTAACATCCAATGGAGAATGTGCAGCAAAGAGAAGGGAGTGAAGGAGGCTACGATATCCTGGTCACTTACCTGTCTTGGTTTAGTCATTTCTGTTCTAATTGACTTAATAGTTGACCTTTAATTTTTTTTCCTAGAGCCTTTAAAAGGCCTATATCTGGTTACAATGCAGAGTAGAATAGCATAAATAAATTGGCTATGTAATAAGTCCTGTTCAGAATGTTGCTTCTCCCTCCCCTTCAGATGGGGCAGATGAAAAAAGTGTTGATTCAAGCACTAATTCATTTAGAGAATTACACTTCTTTTTTTCCCCCACTAAGCAAGTATGATATCCTGCTATTTTCTACAAACTACACACTACATTTTATTCTACCTGGCATGGCTGGTTGATTGACTGTTCTTTTTGTGGATGCCTCATGGATGATGAGGGCAGTGATACCTAAGACATCCAAAGCCTTGTAATGTGTTTCCTGTCGTAAGTGGTATCCAAAGGTATTAGTTCAGTTATAGTCAGCCATAGAAATTTGACAATAAACTGGAAGAGGAAAACTTAGATCTGTTTCAAATTTCAATGATCATCATTGCTCCTTAATTTAGTGCAGGATTATGCTTTTTTTTTTGCTTTTGAGGCATGGTCTCATTCCACATAATAGCCTAGCCTGGATTTCGGTATGTAGCCAAGGCTAGCCTTGAATGTGCTTCATTCTCCCTTCTTTGGTAGCCCCAGTGTCAGGATTAGAGATATGAGCCACCATGACCGCCTAATGCATTGTTTTAAAATTGCAACTTCAAAAAGGTTTTGAAGTTTTCTAAAATTCTAATGCCAAAACTCTGGCTTTGGTGCCTGTTCTAAGAACAAGTTTCACACTGTCAAATCGTTGGTTATTATTTCTTATGCTATCTAGGTCTCTATAGAGAAATACCAAAGAATACATGTCCCTTGCTTAGAGTATATCTAAAAAACAGTCTGAGGAGTGTTTTTCTATATTTTTTTAGGCTTGTACTTCATGTGCCTGTGAGTGTGAGTGTGGGTGTTTGTACAAATGTGTGTATATGTGAAGATACTACACACATTAGCTGCTTTACTATTACTATCATAAAGACATTTAAACTGTATTTGACTCAGGTAGATACTTCCACTCTCTTAAGTTCCCAGGTGAGAGAACATGCTGTGTATCTTAGGAGTAGGAATTTGGTGGATTTAATTGTGCTGCCCATCTGCACAGCTGCATTCCACTCTTTACTCATCATGGGTGGGGATGTTACCAGTGGCAGAGTCTGCTGATCTCTGAATTACATGACTGAAGCGGACCTCTATTAGGATGCTCCTTTCTCTCTGCCTCTTCTGAAATGAAAGGCTTCAAACTGCCTCATTTGTCTTTGAATTTTAGCTTTTATTTGCTTACTTTTGTCCTCTTGGTCACATCAAACTGCTGCTTTAAAATTGATGTGGCCTTGAACATACTAGTTTTGTTTCATGACCACACCAGTGTGTACCCAGTAGCTGCAGCTCATACCCAGTGCTTCCTGGGCCCTCAGCATCTCCAGCTGGCAAACCTTTGCAAATGTTGCTGCCTTTGCTGCATGTGGCTAGTCAACTATTCATCCCTGAAGACTCAGACAATATCTTGCTGATAGTTGAGATGACTTATCTATCATTTATTAATTCTTTCATTTAGAAACATTATTTTAATACCTGCCACATTCTGGGAAACTTTCTCTAAATGAATTCAAACATCCTGTCCTCTTGGTGGTTTTCTTGCACTTGCTAATCAATCATTACTCATCCATATTAGGTTCTGATTCTTTAGGCTGCATCTTTCAATATGCCTTGAGTTCTTCCTGAGGACAGAGTTGATCTCTTTTATATTTCTGTGTTTGCAGCATTCAGGCTTATATCTGTAACACAGCAGTTTTCCAATAAATATTTGTGGCCTAGAAGCATGGTTTGTTTTATCAGAACCCTTTCTGGGAGGTACTAAGTGGGATGCCTTCCTTACATATATAATGACCAGCCTTTTCTATGTTCTCTAACATTGCATTCCAAAGTAGATAAACTAGAGTTTTTTTTCCTTCCAACCATCCTTCTCTCCTCCCCATCGTGCTTCCCATCATTCTGCTGAACCCTCCTGCTGAGTGCAAAGCTTCAATCCTGGGAAAATACCATGCAGTGCCTTCATTCTAAAAAGGAGCAATTGAAAGCATTTCTCTGGTAATTTAAGCACACAGCAGCTACCTTTGCAAAAGCCCAGTTGCTAAATTATCCCCTCGGCTACTCATTTTGCAGGAAGAGAAAGAAAAAAAAAAAAGAAACTGGAGGGGGAAGAAAAGAGACTGTTGTAAGAAAAAAGACTCTGGGAAGAAAAGAGACTGTGTTTTCTTGGTGTTCAGTCTTATGCCTCTCCGCCTCCTCTGAATTCAGCTCCTGGTGTGGCATGCTCTGCTACTTTTCCTTTTAATGTTTTAAATGCCACAAATGCCTGTCATAAACCACCTTCTTAATTATGCAGAAGTCGAGCTGAATGGTTAGTTAGCAGCGCTATTGCAATTACTGCACTTTCTCAGGTTGGCTGCTGTTTTATGTGGCACTGTTTTCTAAGTTGCTGATTAAGATGATGTAGTGGGTGGGGTCCTTCTTCTTTCTATTGGAGAGAAGCCTGGGGAGGAAGGCTAGGGTAATGAGTCCTCCAGCAGTAGTTTATGGCCTGATTGGATTATGGTGAGATGCTAAGGAAGGAGGGGGAGATATACCCATACACTCCTTTCTTCTTACAAGTGAAGCCTGCTAGTTCTCAACTTGGCTTTCTCCTGTGTCTACCCCAGGTGCTAGAATGGGTAGAGGCATCTATAATGGCTCTTGGAGAGAAGTCCCAATCAGCTAGAATATTGTTCAGAGGTCCTTCTTCAGTGGAATTCAAAGGTACTCCCTATTTCAGAGTTCATGTTGAAGTTCAAATGCAGACAACTTTAAGACAGGGAGGGATTTAAATTAATGTCAACTTGCTGTATTTCTCTCCTTCTTGAGTCTAATATGAAATACTGACTGCTCATCTTCGGCCTTGAAAAGCCATGCTTCCAAGGTTATTTTAGGTACCAATGAAACAGGACATATATAATGTTAAAAGCAGCATGGTCTTAGAGTACAATCATTTATTTACTCATAGTTGCCTCATGGTGTTGACTATGTCCTATGCTCTATGCAAGGCCTAGCACAGAGGACAATAGTACAGGTCCTTTGCATGCATGAAAATAACACTCAACCAGGAAGTTTAGCTACTGATGACTCAATACATGTCTTAAGAGATGATGAGTGTGATGAAAAAGAACGCAGTGTAAAGGAGTGGACAATGAGCTCTGGGACTGTGACTCTGAACAGAATGGTGGGGGTTTCCTTGTGGAAATGGCATTGAAATAGGTTCCTAGTGGTGCAAGGCAAGAAGCACAAAGAATATGCAGGAGGAGCACTCCAGCTGGGGTAATAACATGTATAGTCACACCGACACATGTGTGCATCTGATTTATTTGAGAGACAGCTGGAATCCGGTGGCTAGGACATCATGAGCTACTACTAGGACCAGGGATAAAACAGGGAGGGCCCAGGAGAGACTTGGAGTCATGCTGTTTATGGCCTTGTAGGTAAACAAAAGGACTTTAGATTGAATAAAAACTTCTCATGTTTTGAAAATAGCATTCTGACTGATTTCCTATTATATTTAAAAAAAAAATGGAGAAATGGGATATGAGGAAGGTACTCCAGGAGCCCAGGTAAAAGTGACTGTTTTGAGCACTTAGTGGTGAGCCTATTGCAAGATTATCATGATGTTCTCTGCTTTCTTAAGTGTTGGCTTCGCAAGTCAACAAAACTGGACACTGTGCTTTGACCCAAATGGTGAATCCCTGCTTATTCTGATGATGACATATAACATTCTTTTCTGTAAACTGATATAAAATATTTAAAAAGATTGGCCATATTTTGCATCTATTTATTAAATACTAGACTGGTGGTAAAGTTATGTGGTCCTAGAGCAAAATTATTATTATCAGCCCTGCCCATCAGATTATGATTGAGAGGTGAGCTTGACCAGCCTCCTTGTTGCTCCCAGGCTCCCTTCTCTGTCCTTTGAGTCATAAAACAAAAGCACACTCTCCTAATTGATATAAAGGATGGTGCTCTTGCTACCTCAAAATGTTGATTTTAGCTACAGAGGGTGTGTTCTTATAGTCCAAAGCATTTTTATTTTAAAGACAACAATTGATTAGCACTGTGGGATGTGTATATTTGGGTATGTACAGATTGATATGCTTGTACTGGACAACTGCTTTTTTTTTTTTTCTTGACTGTTCCCCCCTATTTTCATTAAAAGAGTAATTTTGGGAGGAAAATGATATGGTGGTTCTGACATTAGTTGATTTTGTCTATCTTTAAAAAGGTGCACAGGAACTCTGACATTCCTGCTTTTCTTTTACATTCTCCCTATTATGTCTATATATTTATTCTTTCTGTAGTGAGTGTGTGTGTGTGTGTGTGTGTGTGTGTGTGTGTGTGTGTGTGTGTGTGTGTGCATGTGCGCGTGTGTGTATACAGGTCTGTATGTGGAGGCTAGACACTGTCATTGGCAATAGGTATCTTAATTATTCTCGATGTTATTTTGTGAGACAGTCTCTCACTGAATCTGAGCTCATTATTTTAGAAAGACTAGCTGGGCAGTGAACTTCCTGTCTCTATCTCCCAAGCACTGTGATGACAGATGCATGTCACCATACCTGTTTTTTATATGTGTGTTTTGGGATCTAAACTGAAATCCTTATGCTTGAATGGTGATCACATTAATGACAGAACTGTATCCCTAGCCCTCATCCTCTTCTTTAATAAGCATCATAAGAGAAAAGCCATGCTGTATTCTACAACCCTTTTACTTCTTCCCTTCAAAGTGGCCTAGAATTTGTGTGTGTGTGTGTTTAGTCCCACTCTAAAACACAAAGTAAACATGCATTGTTAAATTCATATATTGAGATTATACAATTACATTAATGTATCACTAGTATATTATATTAATTATATATTGTATTATAATTACTATTTGGTTCTCCTAAGTCCCTCTTATTACTGGCTAGCTGATCTTCTGCATTTAGATAAAATCATTCCTACCATATGAGGGACCCTCCTATGCTGCCTGCAATCATCACTTCTATGCTCAAGTACTGATTTTACTTATTTCCCACTTACCATTGGCTACCTACAGATACTATTTATATTTCATTTGTTTATTGAGTTCTAAGATTCATGCCTTGTACTTGCTAGGCAAGAGCTACTGCTGAGCCTCACACTTTGCTCTATTGTGTTTTCTTTTCTCTATTAATTCCTCTGAACTGAGTCATCAGATTCTTCAGAAGAAAGGCTGCAATGGTGTCTCTTCATATGTTCCATGTCTCTATCAGATTAATCTGATTACAATCAAGAGAACCTGGGTTAGAGACTTTCAAGTAAGCAGGAGGGGACCAAATCTGTTTTGTAGCTCATGGAGTCAAGGCAAAGAATATTAACAAAAGACTAAACAGAATTAGACTCTCAAGTCATCTTGGTAGAAGGGAATAATGATAGCTTTGTTAGGTTGTTATCTACTAGAAGACATGCACCCCAGTTATTTCTCCCATTCTTGGAACAGTCTACTGAAGTCTCAGAGATGTTGAGTCATACATTCTTGCCATGATAAGGGAAATACATAAAAGTCATATTTGACAGCTGTAGATGCCTGCAAACAGTGGGAAAGAAACACTACTTTCCCAACGAAAACCAAACCACTGGAAAGCTTCTGAGCAATGCCCTACAAAATATTAAGTAGTCTATTGCAGTATCAAACAATATCAAATGACGTACATGGTTGGAGCTGTGCACAGGCCTGGTGTCGGTGATGGTGACAATAAAGAGATGAGTCCTCACAGTTGGTATGGCAAGCAGATCCTGTGGCCTGTTAATATGCAAAATTGATTTGAGTTCACAGTTCTTTCCTTTTGGATATTGAGATTTGGGGAATGCTTTCTTTAAGGTCACAGTAATAAACATATATTATGCCATGAACCAGGTGCTATATTGACTCAATAAAATTCAGTGCTCTGGAAACAAGGGCGCCAGATGAATCACCTATGCTGTGTCCCCTTTAGCCCCGTATGTGTAAATGAAGTGTTGTCTTGGTTGGTATCTTTTGTGATTTACATCCTTGGTTTGTCACATTGTAGTGGCAAGATATAAATAGCCCCGAGGTCAGCCTGGTATAAAAAACATTAGCTTGTGTATTTCACTATTGATATGATACATCTTAGTCACATATGTTCATGGAGCATTTTCTATCATCACTAGTTAGGGGTGTGTGTGTGTGTGTGTGTGTGTGTGTGTGTGTGTGTGTGTGTGTGTGCCTGTGTGTCTCTACATGTGTCCATATACTTTAAATATCTTAGGAAAATATGCTGCCATTAAAGCCATTAAAAATGCTCCACACATTTTGCAACAAAATTACAGGCTAAAGAAGATATTTTTCTTCCAATTCTGTCATATAATTTCTACTTCTAAGGTTTAAATTTCCTGGACTTAAGCTTCCCCTATAGTTAGTGAACACATTATTTTAAGACCAATTTAAATTGGACTTCATTGTAAAACTGGCTACTGAATCTGAGTCGAGACCTTCTTCTAGAGGGAGGTAATTAAATATTCTTCATTGACGCTATTTCAAATGTGTTGAATGAAAGGAGTTAATTATACAGCAGGGAACATGGCAGACTTCTGACTAATAATGAGCTCTGTGCTTAATATCTTCATCTTTGTTAGAATCATTAAAGTTGTTTGAATCAATCAGATGGATGAAGTGAATATAGACTCAAAACTAACCAGCCCCAAATGGAATTTCCACAGATGCAGAGGCTCAAATCTCTAATGATGTCTTCAAGCAAAGGCTAAAGAAATACTGTTTTGTGAAAAGTATTTGGTTTCCTTTGGCTTTCCATTGTAGTTTCACAGCAAAAATATAAATACTATTGTTTCAAGGAATGTCATCTCTGACAGTGGAATGATGTTTATGACTAAGATTCATAACCAGTCTCTTTAGAATGTGTAGAAGTACTGAAAATCTTATACTTACCATCATAAGCATATTTTCCTAAGATATTTAAATTATATGGATATATGTAGACACACACACACACACACAAACGCGCGCACACACACACACACACACACACACACACACACACACACACACACACACCATGAGATAAATCCATTTTGCACCTTGGGCTGCCCAATAAGTACTAGAGGACCAGGTATGATCCTCTATGCTAGAAATCCTGTAATTTTTTACGGGAGAAATTTGGTTTCTTGAGGTCAAATTGGTCACATTCTATTGCTCTTTTGTTCTGCATCATTATATTACTTTTGCAAATTTAGAGCCATTTATGGTAGTTTTTTCTTAAACATATCCTCCTGTGTAATTGCCTCGTTGAAGAGCATACTGTGTGGTTATTTCTTTGTTGGAGGAGATAGCTCTGCTCTTTCAACTGCCGGCGATCAAGACACTTAACTTTTTCTACTCCTGCTTCCATTCTCAAGGGGTGTCCATTTACCTGACTGTGGGGACTCGGCACAATGGTGAGCTGAGAGATGAGTCTATATGTGATCTTTGTTTTTCTCATTCTGATGCATAAGTAGAGTAGAACTATACATTTCATTTAAGAACCCAGACAGCAAGTATGTATGGGCAAAAGAGAGTGAATATTCTGGAATAGATCAGAAACTTTGGAAATGAAAAGTCTCAAAGTCCATCAGTCCATTTAGTATGAGTATGGAGAGAATTACTTGAGAGTGTTATGACAGTCTTTAGGGAAGAGATCAGCTGTGGTCCCAAGAAGAACTGTATTCATACTGTTAAACAAGTCTTCTCACTGCACTAATCTTGATATACTTCATTGAAACAATGACACCAAACCACACAGAGCTCCAACTGTATCCTTTGATACGTTTTAGAACCCTATAGGTCTGAGTAAAAAAAAAAAATTCTCAGCTGTTGCTTCTACTAGCCATATCATCTTGGGCAGATTGTGTGTCCTCGCTAAGTCCATTATGTAATCTTTAAAATGGGGAGAGAGTGATACCTGCTTTGCCTAGGTCTGAATGGATTCAATGAGGTAATTTGTGTAATTGCTTATTATGAGAGATGTGGCAGGTAAAGATAGTGCTACTATTTAGATGAATCTAATTAAAATCTTTCATTTTGTCTATCTGAGTCTTCTATACACTATAATTTTCCCTCAGAGTCTAGCTGTTTATCTCAACTGGAGAGCTAAGATAACTATCTTTTCTTTCTGTTTGTTAATTATTTGATGTTTTTCTTCTCAGATTAAGAGAAAATGCCCGTTTCTTAGTTACTATTTAGAATGCAAATGTGGAACTAAGTGTTTGTTTTTGACATTGTAAAACAAAGAATAAGGTTTTGGGCATACAGCATGGAGATTTATTTAAGACACAAAAATACTGCCTGTCTGGGAAAGGAGAGATTAATGAGGTGTCATTCCTCACATCCCCAGTGACTTCTCTTAGAGATGGTACCTCAAAGCTTCAGACCAACTTCTACAGTGCCATGGACTGAGGTTTCCTTCATATTTACAGCTTTTGTCTGGCCAGACAAGTTTGTAATCAATTGTGATATTTTCAGATAAGTCATAAATTGTCACCTAAAAAAAAAAAAAAGAAAATCATATCTAGTCAGTGAAGAATCATGTCATATATTCTCACATATATGGAAATGCTGGATATTCACAATTGATTTTCAAGCTCAGACATAAATTGTACTCTCCAGGTGAGTGCAAGACACAGGTATCTAGGAATTTAGTCAAAGTTAGCCGTGGGTACAGCTTGACTATACCTTTCTAATTAGCCTAGGGAATATACTTTGAGAAGACACTGTCCAGCCTAGTACTTTGCTTTTCAAAGTATGGTTGATGGATCATCATCAAATCCATTAAATCCCATCTAGATCCACTGTGTCAAGACCTGTGTCTCATACAGGCTCCCTAGGTGACAGTGCATTAAAGTTTAAGCAGCACAGACCCCGTGGTTATAGGCAAAGGTTTACACAATTCAGTAGTCACTTCAATCAGGAGCCACATCTAGGCAATGCCATTCCCTACTGAACCCCAACTTTGGGAGCAGGTATTTGTTTTTATAATTTCTGATTTCATCTGAAGAGTTGTGATGAATGTGAAATGTGATAATATATGTAAACTGCAAATTATTAGTGGTGCTACGAAATGATGTCCTCTTTTCTTCTTATGTGTAGTCCGTCCTGCGAAACCATTAGAAACAGCTGTTTGAAGGAGGTATTTGAAATTCTCTCTGAAGTGTTTTCTTTGAGAGAAGCTATTTCCACAGGGCAGATGCCATTTGATTGTCCTTACGGTGTTATTTTGTCTGTGAGTGATAGCTGTACAGAGATGGACTGGAACAAGGTTGTCACTTGGTAGCTTCTTGCTTTGGCTTCTGAATTTGAGAACATGCTTATGTGCATGAGATAGCAAGACAGATAGTTTATCAAAGGAGGAGCATGGAAGAAAACCTAATATATTCCTTTCCCCCTAAAAATTAGTATGGGATAGAATTTTAAAAATCAAATTAAATTTTTAGTGCCTGACACCACCTTGTAACAGTTTCTATCCTCTGTCAGGTGTTACAAAATTGAGTATTATGTCAGTTAAACAGTTTTGAGAACACTGAGAGAGATACTATTTGAAATTAGATATTGGATATTTATTGTATTTAAATCCCTTAATGATACTTTAGTTTTTTAACCAGCTAAAATTCTAGTGTTTTAGTAGTTGGAAGATCTTAGTCCTATCAATGGCCTTATAAAACGAGAAATGAACATTTTGCCTTGGAGTAATTTGTGCTTCTCTTTTGAAATTTCTTAAGTGTTCAAAGTCATATTTGTGAAAGTAGGCTGCAGAGAAAACCTAGAATAGTGAGAATTATGGCAATGAAGTTCGAGAATTAATGGGGACAGTGCCCCCTGGGTTTCAATGTCATCATCTATACATGAGGGATGGCTTTTGGACCCTGGGTGTTATTCAGCTTGGACAAGTTCTTTTCTGACTCTGCTGGCCCCTATACACACAGATTTCATAGGACGGGTCATTATAGATGCACAACTTATGTTGGACTTACATTTTTAGCTTCTACAGTTACAGTTTTCTGGTGTTAATTTAGTCCACAGGGTGACCTCTACCAACCATATCAGCACTTCACCAGTCTTGTAAGGCACAGCTCTTGCTGACCAATGGCCAGAAGGATAGGTGTGTGAATGGAAGCGGAGGAGAGAAAGAATGGAGCCTGGCACAGCAGATTCTGGAGGCCTTTGTGATTCAAAGTGAGGTCGATGGGATCACATCTTCAGCGTTGCTTGGAAGCTAGTTATAAATGCAGAATCCAGCCCCACGCTTCAATCCACTGCAACAGAAAATTTAATTTAGCAGGTAGGGTGGGCTTCTGCTTGAGGGGCATTCCTTTAATATGCCTTCTTTTAAGAGAGGAAAGTGGAATGGAGCAAACATCTGAAATCAATTGAACTTCAATTTCAGAGAATGACACTAGTTATTAAGGGATAGAAAGGTTACTGATTGATTATGCACCCACTCAATCATCTCAAATCTAAAGGTAGTTTTAAATATAAGGTTAGTTGTCCATTCTGTGACTATAGAAGATACGTTTTCTCATTAGTCTGAAATAGAGAAGCCTGACTAAGCTGAGTCACAACGACACCAACAAAAATGGCAATACCATAACACATTGCCAGGTGTGGTTAAGCTCAGAAGTAAAAGAGCAAGTTATTTAATGGAATGATGCTGGAAAGCATGTGTGAGTATTAGTGAGAATCCCAGGGTCTGGAGCCTACTTTTAGAAGCTAGGGAGGATTTTCCTGTTTCTAACGCACTATCCTACTAAGTTCAAGTAGAAGCATTTGCTTCCCTTCCAGTTATCTTGTCAATGGCATAGCTGGGGGAGGGGGTTTGTACACTATTGACAGCTATGTGGTGGGGGCAATTTCATGTCCTAAACGTTACTTATTTATTTTGCAGCAGATAATTTTGTAATTGGTTAATGTGACTTATCCATTCAATATATGATGCGCAGACACTGGAGGAAGTCATCTGAGAGCAAGGGCCAGCATGCTGACTCCTGTGTTCTAATGGTCTCTAAGATGAGCACAGATGGAGATGTTGCCCCACCGTCTAGTTCAGAGTGTTATCCCCAGGCTTGTTCTCTTGATAATAGAATCTGGCCACTCTTCTGAGCCAAATGCATTATTTTGTTTTATGACAAATTCTATTACCCTAAAGGGCATTCCAAGACACTGTGGAGCTCTTGAAAATCATCAGAAAAAGTTTTTATGTGTGAACCTAAGTATATTTTATTGCTTTCCAAGGGGAGGATCTGTGGCTTATGTCATATTATCAGGATGTCTGAGATCTAAACGTTTTGAGAATTACTGAATGGGAAAGCTTCTTCTATTCATTTTACAGGGGACCTCCTTGAAGTTCTATCCTCCAGAGCATTGCTCCTCCCTGGCTTTCTTTAAGTGGATTAGTTAGGATAATTTGGAGTACAAAGAACAGAAAAACCTGCCTTACATTGCCCAAATCGAACCAAACCAAGTCACAGATTCACATGACTGAAAAGGAGCAGCCTGGCTCACTTCATTCAGATTTGATGCGGGGCACAAAATAATGTCATCTAGAACATTATTTCTCGATCACTTTCTGCGGTGTCTTTTTTAGACCTATGAGACAATTTACGGAGATTGAACCATCACATGCCTGGGTGGTGGCAGACAATTCGAGGGTTATAGTTATACACCTTTTGAGACTCTAAGGAGGAGCAGAATCCTAAACCTATCAATCAATTTCAGGAAAACACTTTGAGATTCAAGATTTGTTGAGATTGGATTTGTAGAGTCTATCTGTGTGCATCCTTGGGCAGGGGGTGGGGGAAGTCCTTTTGTCTGGGGGTGGGGGTGCGGGGGGATTCAGTTAGAACATATGCTGTAGCTCTGGCGCCACTGCAGCTTTGTTAGAACGTCATGGATTCCACATGACACACTGGGGAAACAAATTCTGAGAAGAACAAAATGTCTAGCACTGTACCTTTTCCTGACTTTCAAGACTCATCATGCCCCATGAGGCAGGCACTGTCATCTGTTCTACAGATGCAAGCTCTGAAGTCAAAAGCCCGTAAATGAAATAGCCAGGATTGTGACTCAGGTCTTTTGGCCTTAGAGCCTGCCAGGACTCAGCTGATCTCAGAGGAGTCCTTATTTTTGGAGAGGCAACCAGCTGGTCTCTGCAGAAACATTGAGAAACACTGGGCAGCCTCTGCTCTACTGTGTGGTCATAACGACTGATCTACTCATTTGCTTGCTGAGTTTGTTTACCAAATCCCCTTTTGTCTATTGTTTACAATAGGAAAAAAGAACTTCCTCAACACCTTTCAATTTCCTTTAATACTTGGAAAACATTGTTACAAACTGTTTATATGAAAGATTAAGAACAGTATGTTGAGAAGGTTTTTTTTTCTATTATAGTTAATTGATACACTGAGCCCTGTATCATGCATATGGATCCAAAACCATGCTTTAATATGAATTAAAGCATTCATATATTGATTTTTTTCTGTTACTAAATTAATCAAGTAATTTAGAGGTGATAAAAATAAGAAACAGAGTCAGCTCCAAAAATATACCTCACAATTTACTCTCTTAACTAAAGATCCTACTAGAAATTATCTCTTTTGAAACCAAAATATAGCTTTAAATGAACATTGCCATAGAAGGTTAGCTAAATCCTTGACAGAATAGTTAAAAAATTCTTAAGAACATGTAAGTTATGTAAGTTCAGGAGTTTATAATAGGTGGGCTAAAATTTTTATTACTTAGACAGAAATACAATAAGGACTATATATTACAGAGGAACCAAACTATTGGATTACTATCATATTAATCACAACCTCTGAAGAGAATTTTCATGGATTTCTCCCAGTGTCCTTTCTCAACTCTTTCTAATACAAATTCATTATATACTAAGAAGATAATAGAAACTTGCTAGGTTAGCTGGTTTTACCCTATTTTTGTTAAATTCCTTCCATTAGATGAGTCTATTTTAGCATCAACTACCCAGGAGATTGCTAGTTACAATCTTTGCCAGGCAAGCTCTAATGGCACTGAACATACATGATAAAAGGCAAAGTGCAGCACTAGAACAAATAGGAGCACCTTGCTTAATAGACATCGAACTTACTTTCATGTTTCTGGTATCTCTAAAACATTCATACCCTCATTTGATATGAAAACAGCAGAGAGACATTAGAGGACACCTTAAGAGCATAAGGAAAAATGCTGCATGTTTCTAATTGAGACTGTCCTGGGCTGTGTAGTGAGGTGGCAAGAAATTTTGGACATAGTTTCTGTTGTCAGGAAAGAAAAACATGGACTGATGTGAATTAGATTATTTGTATTATTTGTGAGCAAGATCAATCTACTCTAAATAAATTTCAGTTTTGTTCTCAACAATTTGAGTCGGCCGCTCTCAAGCTAGACTAGACCGCTATTATGTCTCACCTAGACAACAGTTATAGCCCCTTCACAGACCTCCCTTCTTCATTGTTGCCTTGTATCCAAGTATCTTTCACCTGAAACAAGAGTTAATCATTTAAAATGCAAAACATAGCAGAGAACCTTTCACTGTCAATCAGAAGATCCAATGATATTCCAAAACACTTAAAATCAAAACTAAAATTCCTTATTTTTTTTTTGGAGGGGGGGAGTTTCTGCATGGCCTTAATATTGCCTCAAACTCAGATCTCATTTGCCATAATTATGTTCTTGGAGTCACCACTAACTTTCTTTTTTTTATAAGTTGTCTTAGAACCTGCCCTTGTTTCTGTGCTAAATATGCTTTTTCCTCTATGTATAAGTGGAAAGCTTCACCATATATATGTATATATATAATCTTTGTGAAGATACTTGACTCAACCATCTGTCTAATAATGTTTCATACATTCACTCATTTATGTGGATAGCACATTTCCCAACTTCAGTAGGTCTGTGTTTCTGTGTATTACTCTTGCTTATTATTCTGTTCCCAACATCTTAAAGCATACCTTTCATAGTAGGCACTCAGGAACTTAAGGTGGCCCCAATTAGCGTCCTAAAACATGTTCAAGGTCTTGAAACAAATGTAAAAAATTTAGGCCTTGATTATTCATAGACTGTCATGAGGAAGCAAGACATTTGAAATTCAATAATAGTTTATGAGGTCTACAAAATGATTGTGTCTCTATTTCCTTTACTACTCCTTTCTCAAGTCAAATTAAAAAATATGAGATATATTTGTTTTAGATGAAAAAAATCTGCCTATGACTATTTTCAAATTTTTGAGAGCATTGTTTTTAATTTGCAGAAGTTTAAAAAATGAATGCAAAGTAAAAGAAAATTATATTTAATGTCTTAACAATATCTTGATTTGATTTAGTTCCAAAAAAAGGCCTCATTAGGCCATGTGACAAGGTGATTATTCAGCGTCACTGTCACTTTCCTGGGGTTCTTCAGCAATTATCTGCTACAGTTTTTACAAGGAGTTTTTATAGCATCACTCAAATCACAGATGTTGATGCAGGAACGCCCATAGACAAAAGGAATAGAGGAAAGGTGCAAACTACGATTCATATATCTTAAAAATATTGCACCCACCTCAAGAAGCATTAGTAATCCACAGAAAACGTCCTTAATACTGCATTTATTCCTAATTCAGACCCTTCACAAATGACTTTTGTTAATGATGTAACAATGAAAATTTCTCACTCAAGTCCCCACCAATTTCTAGGGATATAATTTGAATTAAAAACACACACTCGTATATAATTTTCAAATTATATTTTTCTGCTTTCCTAGCCTTTTGAGCTTTACATAACCTTTGTGCTTTCTCGTTCTGTTAATCCTTCAAACGCCAGAATCCTGCTGAGAGGGAATTCAATGCTGTATTTCATCATTGTCAACAAAGCCACATGAACCTTTCAGGATAGTAGAATTACCCATCCATGAGAAAACAGTGTCTTAGCTTAGTAATTATTTAATTCATTTTTATTTAACAATATGGTGTAACTAAACTCTCCCATAATGTTTTTTACAAGATAAAGCACAGCCAGGTATTTTATTTTTACTTTAAATAGTAAATAGTCAAGAGAGCTAAAATTTCCTAAACTGAGTACATTTTTGGTAGTTAGTTCTACAGTAAATCTTCTTAATATATCACTTCCTGTAGGGCAATTACCAATATATGGAAATGAGCCAGGATTACTCTATTACTGGGAAGTGAATGCAACTTCAGATTTGTACTAAGAAAATGTGAAAAATTGCTTAAGTATTTACATTTCCATTTTTTTAAACAAAATATATCCAATTAAGCCTCACAATGTCATTTCTCTACCCCCTTATGAAACTTTCTGTCCTTACGTTGCTAGAGTTGGTTAATGCTGCCTTTAATTTAATTGAGAATGCTTGGTCAATAAGTTCAATTTTATGGCAAATCATTAGTTATCATTATGTAGATTATCATGGATTTACCATGAAAAGTGAAAGGAGTAAATTGCTGTATTGATTTTTCTAAAGGATAGTACATTTATACTTTTCGGGGACTAAAGGGTGTAGCTCTCATGGAGAGCACTTGTGTAACATGCATTGAGACCCTGGGTTTGATCTCGAGTTTATATAAATATATACACATACACACACATTTGATTTTATGCAGCGTTACTTAGTGACAGGTTTTGATTTGTATGCTGCAATCTCTCCAGGAATCTGGAGGTATTTATGTTCAACTGGGCATACTAAAATGACCAAATTTTAACATTATAATATGGGATATATTTGAACTAAAAATATCACCATAATTATCAGTGACATCCCTGTAGAAAGCATGGATGAAAAGAACACTGGAAGAAGGAAAGTGGAAGACATGATCCTATTTCCAGAAAACAGATTAGTCATTAAGAAGAGGGGTCAAGGAGGGGGTGGGAGTATCTTTCAATCTCATTTTGAATGTCACTTGCCTTAAAAAACTTTGTTGATGTTAAAGCCTCTAGTATCTGTGACTTTATGTAGATGAGCTCTTATTCCAGAAGCCATCAAGTAAAAATGAGGGGTGGGTCTTAATTAAACTGGACTGGTCTCCTTATAAAAAGAGGAAATTTAGGTTCAGACTGAGAGAAGATGGTCTGGGGAGACATAGGGAAGACAGCCATCAGTTAGCCAAGAAAAGAGATTTGGGAAAGATCCTGACTGTTTAAAATGATCCCACTCTACTAACATCTTCACTGTAGCTTCCAGAACTATGAGAAAGTACAATTCTGTTGCTTAAGATATATTGCATTTATAACACATTCTATAGCATCCACAGTAAAGTAATACAGCCTGAAAACTCTCACTAATATTTCAAGTTAAAAATGTGGTGTGTGTGTGTATGTGTGTGTGTGTGTGTGTGTGTGTGTGTGTGTTGTATGTGTGTGTGTGTGCACACGCACGTGCGCATGCATGCTCATTTCTAGCTCTCTTTCTGTTTTTCTGTTTATATTTGTATATTTTGTTTTATTTTTGTTTGTCTTTTTTCTTTTTTCTGTTATCTTAAGCAAGAGAGAAAGAAGGTGTGGAGTTGGAAGAGTGAGCGTGTGGGGGTGATATACAAGATGAGGGAGGGACAACTGTGATTGGAATATATTGTATGAAAATAATTTATTTTCTATTTGAAAAACTGCCACCCAGAAGCAACCTAAACATCCTAATACTAAAAACTATAGGTTTGTGTTAACTATTTCACTGAACTTCAGAATATAGATTCTAAAGATACCTGGGCTCTAAGCAGATTTGCATCAAGCATTTCTAATCAAAGATTCAAGTGCATCTGATTGGGAGAATTGATTTCCATGTATGTCTTTTAAGAAGTAAACCTCCTTTCTTTGAGGTGATGAGAGAAAACTAGAGTTTGGCAATGCTGATTCTGAATGTTAAGTAAGCCAAGAGTGAGGAACTAAAATTTGTAGGAATCAAATCAAATGGCGTCTGTTCTACTATGGGACTCTGGTGTTTGAGTTATAAAATGACGATGTGTATTCATCACAGAGATTTATCCTGGACTAGCTTACATCTGGACTAAAGGTGATCCATTAGATGTGTCATTTTATATTGAAGTCCATAAACTCTCTGCTCTGTATCATCCAGTTCGTGAGCATGTGCATTGTAGCACTGATCGATCGTTGATGGTTGTGGGTGGGAAGAGTGTGCTTTGTTTTTTTAGGAGTGATAACCAAACACCCGTTTTATTGATTCTTCTGGATATTAAGCTGATTAATTATTGATAATGAGAAAGATATTGAGTTTGGAATTAGGGCCAGCTCTGAGTCACAGGATGAAGTCAGAAGCAGATTTCTGAGAGTCTATATTTGTGTTAGTTTCAGGTGTTTCATCAAGTCGAATGTAACCCAAACCTCCCCAGGAGCATGATGGTGGTTAGAGGTAATTAAGCACTTACCAGACATCATGGATTACATAAAGCTTCATCTTTATTCTGGCATCAGTTCTCTGATATTCATTTTATTATTATCCTCAATATGTAGAAGCAACTGATGCTTGAGGTAGTTTAGTGCCACAAAGCAAAGAGTGCTGGAACTAGGGCTTGAATCTAGTCTGATAAAGAGATGATGTTCCTAAATATCAATCTCATAGAAACCAGAATTCTCCATCAAGTCCCTCTTGCCCAGTTTGTTTGACCAGATAATCCCTGATAATGTCATGGTGGGTCAAAAGGGGTCTCTTCATTGCTGAAAGGACATTCACATTTAACTTTACATTAAGCAGAAAAAGCATTTTTTTTTCTTTTTTTTTTTTTTGGTTTTTCGAGACAGGGTTTCTCTGTGTAGCTTTGCGCCTTTCCTGGAACTCACTTGGTAGCCCAGGCTGGCCTCGAACTCACAGAGATCCGCCTGGCTCTGCCTCCCGAGTGCTGGGATTAAAGGCGTGCGCCACCACCGCCCGGCAGCATTTTTTTTTTCTTTATGATGAAATGTGTATTCTTAACGAAGTTGGGTGGATAGGGAAGTGAGATAGGTTTAGAAGGATCTGGGAGAAGGGTGTGAATATGATCAACATACATTGCATGAAATTCTCAAAGAACTGAACATGAGGGTGAAAATGTGTAACCTTTGACAACTCAGGAGTGACAGCACTATTATCTGTGAAGGCCATTGGTGGCTTAATTACTTTCTAAAGATGCCCTCTATGTCAAGCTGTTATCTTTCTTTCCACAGCACATGCTTTTTTCATTCTGTGTGTATACCTAGTCCTTTACTGAAGTTTTTATTACTTTTCAAATTTTTATTTATTTTTGAGAACTTCATAATACTTCTTACAGCGAAATAAGTGAAATACGATTATGTTGGTTTTCCATTTAGCCCTCCCAACACCCCCATGTTCTCAACAACATGACCCTTTCCTCTCTTCATATACTTTTTGTTTGTTTGTTTTTCTACTTCCCTTTAGTACTGCCTATATGCACATAGGGGTGGGGCCATACACTGGAGCATGGGAAACTTACCAGTGGCCACATCCTCAAAGAAGGATAATTCTCCCTCTAAGGGTTGTCCACAGCCTCTCAGGAAGCTGTCTGGAGATCTTCTACTCCTTCTATGATGGAATTTTAGCTGTCTTGATCTTGTAGAGGGCTTGGGCAGGTGACCACAGGTAATGTGAATTTATGATTGCAATAGCCATGTCATGTACTGAACATAGAATTTCACTGCACTCTTCTCCATCCTACAGGTCTTACATTCTTTCTGCCTTCTCTTCCACAATGTTTGCTAAATCTTGGTAATGGTGGGTTAATACAGATGTCCCATTGTCTCGTTTAGGGATAAATAAGTCGAATCTCCAGCCCTTTGGCCAGTTATGCGTCTTTCATTGACTTAACGTCCTCTGCAAAAAGAATTCTATGATCAAGGCTGAGAGCAGTTCAGAATTATGGGCATAGGCATAAATGTTTATCAGGAAAATTGATAACGTGACCAGTTAACCCAGTAAGAATTTCTGAAGTAGGATCTATGTTTCCCCCAGCCATAGACTTTTGACCACTATTATAGTTGCAGACATAAACATTTTCTCCTGTAGAAAAGGCCTCAGATCCATCTGGAAAACAGTTATCCTCATGACAATCATGCCACTATTGGGCCCATAGGCATATTTTGGATAGTAGGTCACTATTGGAGCATGCAGTGCCCGGCACTAGGTAAGACTGCTAATGTCCTCACTTGCCCCTCAGTAGTCTTCACAGCACCTTTTGGCCCTAAGAGTTCACTGGGAGGATGAAGTGGCTAGTTGGTGATACAAAAATCATGATAGATATAGGGACTAACATGTGACTTATTAGCCTCAGTTTCTTCATATAGAAAAGGAAACTTAAGAGTACGTACCTGATAGGGTCAAGGCTGTACTTTCTTAGTCAAATGCCTTGAAAAGGGCAAGTTCTGGGGCTGGAGAGATGGCTCAGAGGTTAAGAGCACTGGCTGTTCTTCCAGAGGTCCTGAGTTCAATTCCCAGCAACCACATGGTGGCTCACAACCATCTATAATGAGATCTAATGCCCTCCTCTGGCATACAGACATGCATGCAGACAGAACACTATATACAAAATAAATAAATCTTAAAAAAAAAAAGAAAGAAAGAAAAGGGCAAGTTCTTAGGAGCTGTAGCTTTAATGGTAGGTTAATCGTTAGAGTGATCAATTCTGTTATTATCCCTCTGGGGACTTGCAGGGTATCTGGGGTTAGAGAAGATTCACTCCATCATGACTACTTCCCTATGAGGCATTCTATGGAGAGTGAATGTTTTAACTTTGTATTCTACAGGCACTGGTGTCTCACTAAAAGCCAGGCTGTATTTATATCAAGCAGTATATCACCCATGTGTTCATTTATGCATGCAGACTTTCACCCCCTCTACGCTATGCAAAAAATAGGCACTTTAATAGTCTGAAGCTAGAGGGATATTAGCTCCATGAATCTTTATTTTAAATTACATTTCTGAGTTAGAAGTGTCAAAATGGTAGAACATGTTAAGTGAGATTGTAATCCCCAGTAGGGTTATTGACGTGGGTTACAAATAAATTGTTGGTGCAGGTGATGATAGTGAAGTCCATGCCATCTTTTATTTAGCAAAGTATTTTTCTCTTTAACAGTTCTTTCTGTATGCTTTGTTGGCTTCTGTTTCCCATCAATCATTTTTGACACCTTGCCCAGTCTCTCTCTCTTCTCTCCTTCTCTTTCTCTCTCTGTGAGTGCATGCAGCCTTTTATTCAACCAAACAGCAGTTGTTTGGCCTCACAGTAGCTGAAACACCTAGATGCACAATTAAAAGCTATATTCTTTAATCCATTTATTTTGTGTTATTTTATTAGTCAGAGCCAAAGAATAAAGCCCAGAATTCTTTCTTCTATTAGGAGAAAGATCATAGGACTCAGTGCCGGAAGTCCCAGGCTAAGGCCTCCCTACTCCTCTTAACAGTTATACAGCCTTGGGCAGAATTAGGATCAATTGACACAATGTGTTTAGAATCATTTTATAGATTGATGAAATTCATGTTCAAAAAAATCCTAGTCCCTTGACTTACTTATATGGTAGTCAAGTAATCTTTGCTTCTGGAAAGGAAGTTGAAAAGAAATAAAGATAAATAGAGTTTATTGCCCCAGATTTCAGAGCAAGAGCAATAATAGCAAAGATATGTCAAGTGCAGACAATATTCTAGAAACTTCTATGTGCTTTCTGTGGATTTAAACCTAGAAATAATATTGGGAAGTAAATACATTGACTTTTTTCTTCATTTTATAAAATGAAGTAACTTCTAACTGAAGATTGGGAGTCAACAAATTGTTCGCTGGGTCCAGAAGGTCAAGAGTTAAATCTAGACAGTTTTATTCCAGAGGCTGTGTCCTTATCTTATAGTTTTCCTCTCAAAACATCATCAATTAATAGCTTTGGTTTGGTTTTCTGTAAAATGGGGTTAGCATGACCTACCTTAAAAATGTCATGGAGGACCAGAGACTCTGTGAAACATTTCATAGTGTTGGTTTATGTTCAGTACTGAATAATAAGAGTTCTTGCCTTTACAATGTATGTGATCAAATGAAAACTGAAAAAAATGTAATTGGAATGACTTGTTCTCCAAACCTCAGTTCCTGAGAACCCATCCAGCAGACTGTTTTTCTTTTTGCAAAATATCCCTAAAAGGTTAAGGTTATTTGGTTGCTTTTTTGATGTAGGTTATTAGTTGTAACAATTGGAAAGTACATTGTACAAAAAAAACAATGTATATTTATGTATGTGTATATATGCATATGTTTCAGTCCAATGGACAAGTAATTTTGGGACACAAAAAGTTCTAATCATTTTTGTTTTCTTTCCATTGGCTTTTTTTCTGGGTACCTGATAAGGGGAAGGAATATTCTGAGCTCTCTTGCCCTTCATTCCGCACCCTCCACACTTCCTTCCTGTCTCCAGTTTACAGATTTTCACAAATATCTTATAAGTCCTATAGTTGTTTTTTTTCTTTCCATTTTGTGGTTTAGGTATCAAGGTTTCAAATAAGTCTGAATATGTCTTATAAATAAAAATGAGATAGATTAGCCTGTTTGATTATCAATGTTCTACCCACCAGGCCATATAGCATATTGCTATTACTACTAAGTACAATGACAAAGTCTTCCTCTTATTGCCTATCTGTGATGGTCATTTGGATTGCTACATGCTACTGCATACATTTTCTGGTTTAAATCCTAGAAGATTCTGTGATGGACATTTGCATGCCAATGAGCAACTCTTTCTCTTGGCTATTTCTTTATAAGCTCTGGGACGATCTTTGACCACTTGCTAGATTGATTTCCTTCTTGGCATCCTCCATTCCTCTTGTCTGAGGAATGTATTTATAATTAGGAATTAAATTCAGCTATCCATTCTGACAAGGAGGAAAGCTGACTTGTTTTCAGGAGACATTTTAGCATGCCAATATCTGTTGGGCTGGTTTCTGTAACAATTGAAACGTCTTTTGTCAACACCCAACTGATTAAATTGCAAGCTTATGATGTTTTCAGATCCAAAATGAAAATAAGACATTCTTGTTCTTTTAGTGGCCTCATAAAAGTCAAATGTTTAATCTCAGGAGAAAATTTAGACGATGGTAGTAAAACCTTAATGACATGCCACATAAATAATAGAAGTCCCTTTGCAGGAAATGACTTGATATGAGGTTTCTTCAAAGAAATAAGCCATAAAACACAACATTTTACAAATCTAAAATAACCAGTAAACAGTGTGCTTCAAAAAACAGAGCATCAGTAAAGCTAGAAATGTTGTCAATAGAAGTTAGACCATTATCTATGTCAACGTTACTTCCCCAAAACCCTAGAACTGTGTCATCAAAAATATACTTGTTTAAAAAATGACATAACTTTATTAATTTCAGTTGATAAAAACTGAGAAATTACCTCACCATGGCAAAAAGATGATTTTCTTTCTGAGTCTTTTACCCAGTCTTTTTATGTGACTGGTAACTCCTGTTCATGCTATACATGTGTATAAAAATGCAAGATAGTTGGGCCAGTGATTGTTTCACTGTGTGTGTTGTATAAAAGGAATATAGCAAGTGCAGCTCCTCCTGATCATAGCAGTTTTGTTGAAAAGTGTAGTTGATAAAGAGGAAAAGCTAATCCTGGGTTGTTAAAATGCTATGGGGATTGTATAAACTATCACCATTCCCTTTCAGGTTTCTAATCACTCAAAAAAATGCCCTTATTTGCCAGTCTAGAAATAATGTAATTACTCAAATTGTATTGCGTCTTCAAACAACGTTTTGCTAAGGACATGACTTTCATACAACCCGGGCAGATGCTGATGCCCAAGCTTTGTATAAGATGAGTGGTGATGTTTGTTTCCTACTTCCCACATACAGATCTCATCTACAATATAGATGGTTGTTGTTGGTTTCAAGTGATTAAACTTACGAAGTTAGGTCAATAAGCATGTTTAGGAATGGTTCTTATAATTTTTCCTTGGAAATTTAAATCATATTATTTTCTAAGGGAGAAGGATAATATTTGGTTATTGGCTGAGTGAAAAATATTAAACCAGATTTGCTGGTCTTGGTACTGACTTTGGATAAGATGTAGTTAATCATATAATTTCTCTGGGGTCTAGTTGTAACCCTACAAGGATCTAGCAGGAAAAGGTCATTACATAGCTGAAATGTTCCTGGACTTCTAGAGGCACTGATGCCTTCAACAAGTTAAGTGCCCTGTCAGGGTTTCACAGCTGAGCTTGTCAAAACATATTGATGTCAGTCTTTTATCTAATGATGACAACTGAATGTGTGTCATCAGGAAAGGAGGCATATGTGTCCTCCTTTCCCGTCTTCTTTTCTTACTCATAGCCTCATGCTCCAGCCTTAACTGGGAGTTAGTTCATGATATTGTGGAGAAGTATACACTCCTCCTTAGCCACATGCTGAACTGTAAGACGGTGGGCAATTATATAAAACATTGGGGTCTCTTTTGTACCCTCTGGACAATGGGACAGCATTAGTTAATATAACTTTCTTCTAGGACTGTTGTCAACATTTTTGAAGGTTCCTTTGGGTTTTTGTTGGTGGTGGTAGTTTTGTTGTTGTTTGTGGTGGGGTGTTTGTGTGTGCATGTATTGCATGTATATGATTGTGTAGGTGTACCATGCTTGCCCATGTAGAGGCCAGATGTTCCTCCATCTCATTCTGTCTTACTGTGTTGACACAGGTTCTCTTACTGAACCAGAGGCTCTTTCTTTCAGCTATGCTGGTTTGCCAGTGAGTTCCTAATATTTACCCTTCTCTTCTTCCCTCCTGACAACACTGAGGTCAGAAGCAAGCACCTCTATACCAAGCTTTTATACCATACCACACTGAGAATTGGAACTTAGGAATTTGAACCACATGCTTACAGAGCAATCAATCTTACTCCTGTGGTCATCTCCTGAGCTCCAGCGGTAAACTTTAGATGAGTTTATGTTCATCAGATTTCAATTCCCTGAGGTGTGGGACTTTGAAGAACAAAACCAGGACAGTCTCCAGCAAACTAGAACAAAGAGGACTTCCTGTGTCAGGGACGATGCTGAGCGTTTCCTGTGGTGTGACCCATTTTATTCTGGTAGCAACTCCAGAACTCCAGATCCTGGCACCAATAATCTCCCATCCTGAAGACTCTCTCAGTCCATACAAAGCAACAGAGTTGGCCACCCCAGTCCTAACTGGCTGTTTCTCCTTCTTCCTTTTCTTCTTATGCCTATTAACAAAGTCTTTGCCATAAACCTGTAGGGGAAAAAAAAAACAAGCACTCGATAAATATTGATTACTTTCTTGGCTCCTACTTACATCATTGTTGGTTTCCTTATAAATTCTATAGTTCTTTCATCCTTTTTTAAAAAGTACTCTTTTCTGTTGTGCACAATCAAGACACAGATGGCCCTGGCCTGGAACTCCAGACATTTTTTTTGATTCTGTTTCTTGACTATGCTTCAAAATGTACAGAGTAGCAAAAATTCCTCATGCAAGCCCAGAAAAAGGGCAAAAGTCAGAGATCATGACTTCCATGTAAGTAGCTTCCATTACATATGAAATAGTCTATATTGAATGTGTCTACAATGGAATGTCCAGATGAGAACAGGGAAAGTAAAACTCTCTCGTGGGGTCAGGATAATTTGTGAAATGTCTTGCTGATAATCTCCTTCTTGTGTGTCAAAACCAGCAGTGAGCTTTCCCATGGCAAAAAATCTAATGGTGAAATGGTCTTTATATAAACAACTAAATTAGATGAAATTAATTTTCTTCATTGCGGCACCTTCATCTAAAACCAGGTGGCCTTATTAAGATCTGCCTCCTCTACCACCTCTTCCAATCTGAAGAAAAGTGGGCATGACATGACAACCTTTGGCTTCTCCTGCTACCTTCAGTTTGGAATGTGTGAGAGATGTTGTCTGGGTGGGGACTGCTCTCATCCGGGGACCACAAGACCCCATGTGGTGATGGTGTGTCATTTCTTATTGAATGTCTTTAAGCCCTTGCTTCCCCCAAACCATACACACACACACACACACACACACACACACACACACACACACACTCACACTCACGCACACATACACGTGCACACTCACACACACACACATAGCTGGCTCTTAACTCCTTTTGCAGCAACCAAATGGGTGCTTCAGGGTTTCACTGTTACACCTCTGAAGCCTAACAAAAGTCTGCACAAAATCTATTGCTAATCTCAGTACACTTAAAAATAATTGTTGAAAGTGAAAGGATATTAATAGAGAAGAAATTCTCCAGCAGCTATTATTGTTTTATCTCATACATACAATAGTTTCTTGGTGTTGGCTTATAGTGCTTGCCAATCATGATGGTCTTTATTCCACATCCACCTCTCCATATCCACTTACTAAAGCTGGTGATTTAATATGGAAGGCAAGAATCCCTGTTTGTATCTGATCACAATGTTTATTATGGCTAATTCTGATGGATTGTGACTTTAATGGAATCTACAATGGAGGGTTCTGGATATAAAGAAAAAAATCTTGTAGTCTACACTTATTATAAATTTCTTCATATTTGTGTAAAAATAAATATATTTATAAATATAAATTTATATATAATATAAACAAATTTCTGTATAAAAAATAACTGAAAGGTGTGCTCTAAACTCTATGTCTGTCTCAACTCTTGGCCACAAAATTTTTTAAAATTTGTCACGTGCCTTAGTTAGGGTTTCTATTGCTGCAGTGAAGCACCACTACCAAAAAGCAAGCTGGGCAGGAAAGGGTTTATTTGGCTTACACTTCAACATTGCTGTTCATCACTTAAGGAAGTCAGAACAAGAACTCAAACAGAGCAAGATCCCAGAGGCAGATGCTAATGCAAAGGCCATGGAAGGAGCTGCTTATTGGCTTGCTTCCTCTGGCTTGTTCAACCTGCTTTGTTATAGAACCCAGGACTACCAGTCCAGGAATGGCACCACCCTCCATGGGCTGGGTCCTCTCCCATTGGTCACTAATTGAAAAAATGTCTTACAGCTGAATCTCACCAAGGTATTTCCTCAACTGAGACTCCTTCCTCTGATGACTCTAATGTGTCAAATTGACACATAAAACCATTCAGTACATTGAGGAAAGTGTTAACTTATCATCCTTTAAAGAAGCCAAGCCAATAAACACTGACATCAGCAGACACTCTGATATGGTTGGGTTAGTTAATCTTAGAAGGGCCAATCCTTCCACTTTACCTGCTTTGGAACCAATAGTAGCACTGGAAATTTCACATCCCTTGGAAACCTTTACTTTGGGGAAAAATTGGAAGATTTTCCACAATAAGTTAAATGTAACACTGATTGGCATGTCACATAAAAAACAACGATAAATGGCATATTCATATCCCCTTCAGATCTTATGGTAACTTCTAAAAATACTTTCACCATTTAACTAGATTTGGGAAGCCATTTGTAGATGTTGAACACATGCCTGGAGCTGGGAACCAGGGGCTGGAACATTTAGAACGTTTATTCCAATGTCCTTTGCCTTTTCAAAGGGAGATTAATGTCTGTTCAAAACTCCAGGCTTGTCTCTTCAGTGCCTGCTCCTGACTTTCAAGTGACCACCTAAGGATTTCTTTAAGATCTTCCAATAAGACATTGGAAAGTCTCTCAGCCATTTCCTCCCAGGGCCCATAAATGCATTCTATCTTAGCTTTATATTCCTTCAGCTTCAAAATTGTTGGGGGGAAAAACAACTATAGTTAGTGTGCTTCCCTAAAAATGAATCCTACAAAGGGTGCTAATGACCTCTTTCATTCACTTATGTCATCACAGATGTGAATACTATTCCTATAATGGAGCTGATGATACCTTTTTAACTTTGCACATTTTGCTTTAAAACTTACTGTTTTTTTTTTTTCCCTGCGCTTCCACTCATGTGTGCATGCATGTGTGTTGGTGTGTGTGTACATGTGTGCACAAACCTGCACACATTAATTAGTGGAATATCATTCCTTTCGCTCTGTTCCTTGCTCTCTTGCCCTTGCTCGGTTACCATGGGAACATCTCTGCCTCTCTAGAAAAGAGGTTAGTGACATTGAGCAGTGGGTTTTGAAGTTAGTTTGTGCCTTGGGTTTGAAGTCATGCTCGGGTCTCAGGTACACAGGACACACTGTGTGATAGTTTATCCTGGTATCTGCTACACATGATGTGTCAGTCATTCTCAAAATGAGCAAAGGCCCTTGGGAGGCGAGCCTTCCTTCTTTCATCTCTTGTCACCAGGCCTCAGCACTTCCTTCAGATTAAACAAAAATAAAGGAAAATGTCCCTGAATGCTCAATTCACCTTAGAACAAGGAATCAAGAGCTCTTAGTGTGAAATGTATTAGAAGACATGGAGGGATTTTGGGGGGAGATAAGTGGTGTTATTTACATAGTGCTTACTCTCATTTTACTGAGATTGTTCCAATTGTCATCTCCCTCAAATCTCCCATTGTTCTCCTTCCTGATCTGTCCTACCTTCATATACTGCCATCTGTCCAGGAGTTAAACCACAACTAACCCTTTCAAGTCCCTCTTTCCTTACCCACATATTTTAAAAATGTTCCTAAAGTGAAAATGAAATTATATGTCTATTTTCTTCATAAATAACAAAGGGAAGAAAGACATTTCAATTTGGGAAGTAAATGGAAGATGGATTTCAATCTCAGAGTGCACTAATGTACACTAAATATACCACCTGGATTTGTGGCTTCAAGTTAAATAATTGTATGTGTTTAGAGCATAATTTTCTTCATAATCACATTAGAGTCAATGGGAGGATATTAATATTAGTTTCCATAATTGAAAATGCTATGTGCCTATTTTCTTCTACAGGGTGTTTTGGTTTTAGGTAGTAAAGACAATTCTTCTAAAATAGATCTGTCCTCTTTAGGTCTAATCGGTTTATAAAGACATTAAGTATTTTTCCATTTTTTCTGCTTCGTGGAAGTCACCTTTGTAGTAAAAGTAGAGGTGACTGTTCTCACCAGTTTTTAAGTAACTGGCTTGCAAGAATGATTCCCTACAGAGCTGTATTGTGTGTAGATTCCCTCTGGGTTTAGATGTGGGAGAGGAACTGCAGTGTAGTTTAGAGCAGTCATTTGCTCTAATAATTAGCATCATAGTACAGCATGTGGTCCATTGCCTGTTGAGGCCTAGATATCTATACATAACATAGATTTTCCTACATTGTGCTACTGGGCTGATTGCATGCATTGTTCCTAGATTTGAGCAAATTAGAATTAGTTTAATATCAAAACTATCATTTTTTTCTTGGCAATGATTGCCATTTTTTTTCTGTGCACATTATTAAGCAACTACTGTGTGCTAACAGAACAAAGATGAAAGTGTAACCTTGACTCTCAAACCAAGGTGTCTCTAAGCTCTGCTGAAGGATGCCCAGTTAAGGGACTCCTGGACCTTAAGTTGTAGTTAATCAAACCTTGGTGGAGAAATACCATTTATGTGGGATTTAGTTATTGATTTCTTCTCTAAAAATAACCATGTTTGGGGGATATGGGGAAGGCCTTGGTGATAAAGCACTTATAATGCAGACATGGGGATCTGAGTTCAGATCTCTTGAGGCCACAGAAAACCAGATACAGTAACATGTCCATGAATAAACCTTAGTGCCTCTACTGAGACATAGGAGGCAGAGACAGAAGACTCTCTTTTTTTTTTTTAAATTTATTTTGCAATACAATTCAGTTCTACATATCAGCCACGGATTCCCTTGTTCTCCCCCCTCCCGTCCCCCTCACCTTCCCCCCAACCCCCCCCATTCCCATCTCCTCCAGGGCAAAGCCTTCCCCACAGACTGAGGTCAACCTGGTAGACTCAGTCCAGGTAGGTCTAGTCCCCTCCTCCCAGGCCGAGCCAAACAATCCTGCATAGGCCCCAGGTTTCAAACAGCCAACGCATGCAATGAGCACAAGATCTGGTCCCACTGCCTGGATGCCTCCCAAACAGATCAAGCCAATCAACTGTCTCACCCATTCAGAGGGCCTGATCCAGTAGGGACCCCTCAGCCATTGGTTCATAGTTCATGTGTTTCCATTCATTTGGCTATTTGTCCCTGTGCTTTATCCAACCTTGGTCTCAACAATTCTCGCTCATATAAACCCTCCTCATTCTCGCTAATTGGACTCCCAGAGATCCACCCGGGGCCTAGTCATGGATCTCTGCATCCAGATCCCTCAGTAGTTGGATGAGGTTTCTAGCACAACAATTAGGGTGTTTGGCCATCCCATCACCAGAGTAGGTCAGTTCGGGCTGTCTCTCGACCATTGCCAGCAGTCTGTTGTGTGGGTATCTTTGTGGATTTCTGTGGGCCTCTCTAGCACTTTGCTTCTTCCTATTCTCATGTGGTCTTCATTTACCATGGTCTCCTATTCCTTGTTCTCCCTAAAGCTCACAGGTCAGCTAGACTACCCGACACAGTGCTGAACAACTAGATACCATGCCTGAAGTGAGGTTTGTCTCTGGTCACCACATGAATGCCATGGCAAGTACCTTGTAGACACTTATACACACAAACACACATGCGCAAACAAACTAAAAATCAACCATGTTTCAGATAGATAAACTAAGTATGAATAATTAACTTCCTCAGATAGATCTTGGCATCAAGAAATTGACAGAAATATTCATTTGTCTATCATCTGTTGCATGATATTGGGATAAATGCTGAAAGATCAGAAAGAGAAAGGAACAAGCCGCTAGAGAAATTTCTCACCGCTATCGAATCCTCAGGCTGAATGTAAGGCAAGATCCTAGCTCCGTGAATCCGCAGACTGCAAGCTTCTGAGTCTGCAACTGAGAAAGTTCTTGTCCCTGTCTCCTCACACCTCATATGCCTTTCTCCTCCCAGCCATTTCACTTCCTTCCTAGTGCTGGGATCAACGGCGTGTGCACTGCTTCCAGCCATTTCACTTCCTTCCCAGTGCTGGGATCAACGGCGTGTGCACTGCTTCCCAAACACTGGTAGCAAAGGCGTGAAATCTCAAGTGTTGGCATTAAAGGCATGTGACTCCTAAGTATTGGGATTAAAGATGTGTGCCACCACTGCCTGGCTCTGTTTTTCCGCCTAGACTGAATCAGTCTCATGTAGTCCAGGGTGGCTTTGAAACTACAGAGATCTCTTAAGTGTTAGGATTAAAGGTGTGTGCCACCACTGCCTGGCCTCCAGATTTCAATCCAGTGGCTAGCTTTGTCCTCTGATCCTTAGGTAAGCTTTATTTTTTATACACTATATCACCCCCCAATCAACTTTTTCCAGTGGTGTCATATTGGAAAATTTAAATAATCATGTCTTAATGTTCTCAGTATTCTTAGCTACAGATTAGAGGACTGTTATGTTATGAAGATTAAAATGATGTGTGAAAATCTGAACTATTTAGCTGTTCAATAAACAGCAGTGAACTTCATAGTGTTTAAACTATTGTAAGAATATCCTGCAACCTCTAGTTCTTTAGATATCAATGAGGAAGAGGAATCACTTGTATGTGTTATTAGAACTGATAGTTGTGATCATACTGTGAAAAAAGATTGTTTTTCTCCAGAGGGTAATTTGATTACAGTGATATTACTTTGAAGAGGTAATATGCTAAATGAAATCATCAGTGGCCCAAAGTGTTAACAAGGTTCTGGGAAAGGAAACATTTAATCACTTCTAGGATAAAGCATAACACAGACATGTTCAGTAAGTTGGGATAGCTGGTGCTGGTTAACCTGAGTACACTCTCTCTACCCATTTTCTTATGGCCTTGATCTCTGTCTCCTCAAGTTTCTGTAGAATTTGTTGCTGCTGAATCCAACTGACTGCATTTCTTGCTATGAACTGAATGCTTCCTCCTTTCCCCTGATCTCCACCATAAAATTGATTAAAAGGCCATTTATGTAGGATATTCCAGGCTGAAATGAAAGACAAAGGATTAACCCATATATGAGATGGTTAACATACCAAAACGATTTTGATGGATGACTTTGAGAGAAATGACCAGATATCAGCAAATTATGTGTTTTGGTTTGATTATTAAGTTTCTAGCAATCCAGAGAATGAGACAGTTGGGCTAAAAGCTAAGCAGTACGGTTAAAGCCTAAGAATTTACAATCCTCTTATGATTTAATTTTTAAGACATTCAGTTTTGAAGGGCTAAGAGTATGCATATTATACTTTTAAGTCAACTTTTAAAGAAGTATAGTGAGTGCAAATATCTGTTTCTTTGGCTGTCTAGTCATGGTTGAGGTCACACATCTCTCATGAAGTTCGGACTCCTTTGTTAATCTCAGTAAAACTGAAATAAAATAATCATTTTAACTGACTAGAAGTTATGCTAATCCCTTGTAAAGAAATTGTTCAAAGTAGATGTAGTGGCACACTCATCACAGAACTCTCCTGAGGCTGAGACAGGAGGACCACAAATTTAAACTTGGATTATGCTAGGAATCTGTTTCAAAACAAAGGAACAAAAGTCTTCATAGGTCAAGGGGAAAAATAGCCAGGTACAATCTAAATGATTAGGCACAAACCATAAAGCATGTGTTAATTTGCTAAATAACTTTTTCTCAAACAGAATCCAAATAGAAAGTGCCACCTATATCTCATATTTCAATATTCCTTGAAAATGTTGAGGGATGCATTGGGATTGTTTGGCACTGCTTGAAGAGAAAGGGGAGGCTATGACACGGATGCTGGGAAGTCAGACCCAGGCACTGTGTGCAGACACAGGCAGCGTGAAGGTCACCATGCCTCCCTGCTCTGAAACCAGGCTCTCTCTCCACACATCTCAGTCATGCCAGTACATTAACTTTGCCATGACTACATTACTGAGCAGAGTGGCATCTGCCCTTATTCCAGAAGGATGCCAGATAACATTTACATCCGCAGAGTCCTGGCAGAACGAGGTTTAGACTAGGGCAGTAGATAAAAATACGTAGGGTGTATTTTGAGATGTATATGATAGATGAAAATGGTTAGGGACCATTTAAAATCATCTTTTTTTAGTATTTCCTAGAGCAATCTGGCTCATTTAGATTGAAATATCTGTCAGAAGCTATGTCTCAGTTCAATTGATCTCAACATTAAAATGTCTCTACATATTTTCCCTGTCTTTCTCCTTCCAACTTGATAGCTATAATTAAGCTCTGTGGTGGGGGCAGAGAACCAACTGGAAGACCAGCTACATGCTCTGTAGCAGCTTTCAATAGCTAAAAAAATTCTTTCCATGTGCCACTGTCTCAAGTGCCATCTACATTCCTCACCTCAAATATATAAACAAAATCCACAAAATAGAAAGAGAACACTGAAGACAAATTAGTCATTTAAAATGATTTTATTTTATTTCAAAGGAGTACTTGTTACAGCACTGGCCCATGCAGATTGGAAGGATGATATTTGGATTCTAAGTCCTGTGTAGAATATATTATTGCTTTTCAATTGCTTTAGGGAGCTTGCAACAATAAACTTGTACTAAATCTAACACCATTTTGAACTCTTCCTTGCCCGTATTCTGATAAGAAATTTATCCTAGCACAGGTTTATCTCTGTTGATAATGGGCTTTGTGGCTGTAGGGAAATGTTGATACAGTGAACTAACATCGATCATTTTGACACCCACTCTTTAGCAGGCGTGAAGAAAAATAGGTGCTTAGGGTGGGCGTAACATGGGAGGAGGAATTTAGCAATCAGTCTGCCAGGACCCTGTGGGGGGTTCCTCTGAGGTTTTGTTGTGAATTTATCTTTGTGTCTGCCATTCCTTCCACCTCTACTCATTTCATTCTTCCCCCTTCAACAGCCTCTCATTTGTTGCTTCAATTCATGCCACTATCTCCTAGTTCTAGCTGGTTTTACTGTGTTTCAGGATTCTAGACAAAAGGCCTTAATTATCTTTCTGTCTATTCATTCATTGGCTCCATTGATCCCATTGGAAGTTTGGTGATAACTGGGTGTTGAGAGGCAAAATAAATGAACACCTGCCAAACCTTCAAAAGGGTGATACAAAAATATGCTGTTTCTAAAAGTTTGATTCTTTTTTTTTCTTCTGAACCCAATTCAAGGCATAGCATTCTTCCCACCTGCCTGGGAAGTAGTTAACTCATTCATTATGGGAAGGCAAATAATCCCATGCCTCGATTTTATAAGGGAGTTGTTGATAGTGCAAGCACACAAGGAGGATAAAATCAATTACCTATTGAGAGATTGAGTGAAATAAGCTTACATTAAACCAAAGATAAAAAAATTGAATAACCAAGCAGTCTGTTTACAAATATAGAATATTTCATTTCCAAGGAATCAATTTGGTAAAAATGAAATATTTAGACTAAGTAAGTGTAAAGAGAATTGTAAAACCTTGTGTCGCATTTATATACATTTGTATTACATGTTGAATATCTCATTGGAATAATGGTTTTCAAATTTTACTTTTCCTTTCAAGAGTGCACAGATCTGCAGGTGCTAAATGGGAGTTCTTTAGCTATTGAAAATGCAATTTGCTCAGGTAAATTAGTATAGAGACCCTTTCTTTCATGGCTGAATATGAATTTCACTACTTGTCATTCAAAGATCTCAAAACCTCCCATGCTTATAAATCACAATGTCTGCATTTTTCATCAACCTCCAGTCTTAGATATTTTATTATAAAGTCCAAAGCAGGCTATATTCTTGACATATCTTAAAAAATGTTTCCTCCAAAGCCCTATTTCAATATTTCTAGTAGCAAAGGGAAAGGACAGATGGCCTCCAGTGGGGTTGATGTAGGGTGAGTCCTAAGATCAGACTGACCTCGGCAATGGAGAACAGTGAGTTCTATTGACCCAGGACAATAGATTTCTCATTGTACTCTTTAGTATCTTCCTTTCTTGACAACTTGTGATGCTTGTGCAGATTAAATAGAGAAGAGAGAGAGAGAAAGAGTGGAAAATTACAGCATTTCTGCTTAGCCCATTTCATGGGAAAGTGCACAGAGGAAAAGGTCACCTTTGGAAGGAAGCTAACGTTTCATCTTTCATTTTTTATTCTTCACCCCATGCATGTTTATCTGCTGAATCATTAAATACAATGAGTTTTGCTTTTCAAATTTGCATTTGCTCTATCCATGCTTGCAAGAGTTTTGTTTGTGAATGCATTTAATCTAGATAGATGTTCAGATTTAGCACAAAGAGTACTAAAGAGTTGAATAGATAGAGAGTGGATTTTTCTACATTTGTTTACTTGAATATGGGGCACATGTGATGCTATGTTTGTATGAAGGTCAGAGGACAACTTTGAAGAATCCGTTCTTTTCCTCTGCCATGTGGATTCTGAGGTTGAAATTAAGATCATCAGTTGGCACTTATGGGCAAGTGCCTTTACTTGCTGAGTCATCTTGCCAACACCATGTAGTATTTTTTAAATTTTCTTCCAAATTTTTACACAATGACATATGTTAAAATTAATATTTCTTCAAGGGGGATTAAGATCAGTTAGTTTTCTGATTGCGTAGATCAAATGGAGTTTTTGTTCAACAAATCTTTATTAATCATTTATTATATGACAGCTACTAGGGTCTGATTAAAGATGACTCAAGTCAATCAGACAAGTGTCCATCTCATCAAACCTTTTCTGTATAAAAAGATATTCAACATGCTGTGATTATCTCCACCAGAATCCCTTTCCTTTTCTACTATAAATATTGAAATAGAGTTTTTGGAGGAAACTTAAAAAAAATCTATCAAAAATAGCCTATTTTTGGATTTTATTATAAAAGAACTCCATTGCCCTTGGGTTCTCTGATAAATTAATTGTCATGTTGTTATTTTTTTTTATTTAAACTCTTTTTTTCTACCCTTTCTCCTTTGTAGATGATTTTTTATGTCGTTTATCCTTTATGTTGCTGGTAAACAAAATCCCTACTGTTAAATTTATAATTCTATTACCAAATTCAAAGAACTCTCAGTTTTGTTATTATTTTTTCACTTTGGTTTTAGTATCATTATTCTCATTACAGAAAGAAAGCACGTACCACACACATAGAAGAGCCTTGAATGAGAGAATCCTTCTGCTGGAATAGACTGTTTAGTAGGGATTTTTATAGTAACATATAATTTTAACTTTTCTATAGCAAGGTTAAAAATACCTTTGCAACAACTGGATCAATAATCTGTTCTAGAAAATTGAAGAGATTGAAGAACTCAAGTCCTCAGTCCTGTTAGTAAGATGAAGTACAGTCATTGAGTGGCTGCCATACTGGATAGTCCAGAGCTTTTGTGGATTTCAGTCAGAAGCCTAGAGACCAAATTCATATTCTTCACATCATATTTAACCCAATTTTCAAAGTTTTGTTTCTTTGTCTGTTCACATATGTATGGAAGAGATGGAAGAGATAATAGCAAGCCAGTTCAAGAACCAGATTAAAAATTCAATTTTTCCCTCCCTCTCAAATTATGCCTCTGTTCATCTAAAATATCAAAAATAACCTCATTGAAGAAAACTATGGGGAAGGGAAAAGGAATGGGGCTTTTTACATTGGTCAAGAACTCAATTTAATGCCACCTGCAATGCTAACAGTCTTTATTTGCATTATTTTTATTTTATATCACATATGTCTCATTTTACCAATGAGAGAACTAGGAACTATATAAATCAAATAACCTTATCAAGGTCATTGATCTAGTAAAGGGCAGGTCCAGGATTTAAGGAAGCTCACACTGATGGTCCATTTGACGGTTTAAACCTCAATATGGAAGCCAGGCAGCGGTGGCACACACCTTTAATCCCAGCACTCTGGAGGCAGAGCCAGGCAGATCTCTGTGAGTTTAAGGCCAGCCTGGTCTACAGAGCGAGATCCAGGATAGGCACCAAAACTACACAGAAAAACCCTGTCTTGAAAAACAAAACAAACAAACAAAAAACCTCAATATGGCAAGGCCTGGTCCTGCTGTTTCTAGTATACAGGAATCTCTAATCTCGAGTGAGTCCTTGAAGTGCCTCCTGGAGCTTCTGAACCATCTGTTAGATAGTCCATACACAAAAACGTCAGAGCTTCTGAAAATGTTTATTACTTAGCCCTTAAGGGGCTTTGCAAAGCACAGACTTTGAAAATAAAGAGACAGGGCAGGGTTTCTGTGGGTGCCAGAGTAGTGGGACATATTATATTCCTTAAAATCCCCTATCTTAAAATTTTGAGTTACTGCATAATAAAGTAGCTTATTAAAACAATTAAGAGGATTAAGCCATACCATTTTGTAGATCTGTTACTTCTTAGTCCCTAAAATGAACTTACATTTTTCCCACAATCATTTATTAAACACTTATTCTTCAGCATAGTTGGTGCTAGATTTTGAGGCTATTAATGCATATGAATTATATTTTAATAAGCACAGAATATTTAAAGGAAAACTTGTCTCCCTAATATTTTCTGTAAGGAACTTTAATCTCTGCCCTTCTATAACATAATTAGACAAGGCCTGCTGGTCTGCATCCAGGGATTCCTGGCTCATCTTGGACCAATACATTGCATAGTATCATAGTAATTTCTGATGGAATCAAGGGCAAAGAGTGAGTTTGTAAACTATCTCCCTCTGCTGTCTTCTAAATCATTGTTTGTCTACTGTCTGTACATCTGTGTCTCTGTCACAAAAGCACACAGATATTAAAATCAGTAGACAAGTAGAACTTCTTTCTCATTCATCAGCTACCGTGAGAGTTCAGACCAGAGATAAAAACAACAGCACTAACTCGACTTTCATTAAAAATGATACTGTGTGATGGTTTTGAGCATTCTTTTCATGCTGCATCAATACATTTGCTTAGTTTGAAATTTTCTGGTCCCTGATTCCTAGAACAAAAGCAAAGCTGTCATATAAAAAGGCCCCAGAAATCAGTGAACTTGTCCAGAAGGAAACATTTTGTTTAAATGATTTTTGCACTAATAGGTACAAAAATACCTTTCACCATTGGATAAAACAAGTCTGGAGTTAGATTAACATAGTAACAGAGTAATTAAGCAAAAAGAGGGGCTAAGGATATGTCCCAGTAGGTGAAGTACTTCATGCATGAGCATCAGGATAAGATGTGATTCCAGTACCCACACAAATGCCAGGTAAACATGGAGGTTCACCTGTAATATCAACATTTGGAAGGCAGAAACAAAGGGATCCCTGAAACAAACTGCTGAGCTAGGCTAGCTGAATGGGAAGTTCCAGGCTCAACAAGAGACTCTGTCTCAACATAAAGTACAGTGCAATCAAGAAAAGTACCCAATGTCAGCCTCTGGATTTCATATACTTGCATGTGCATTCCCCTACACACACGCAAATGTGTCCACACATATACACAGGTGTCCACACACATACACCCACCAATGCATATAGCATACAAAAGAATGAAGCCAAAAAATATAACGCAATGTTTATAAATACTGTTTATAAATGGTATTTCAAAAAGTAGTGTGGTGAGGGTGAACTTGTGTGGTATTACAGGAAGTTTTAAAAATAAGCCAGTGTAAGGAAAAGAGACCATAAAACAAGCCTAAAGAAGGTACAGTCCCATCAAGCAATGTTTGGATGATAGGTGAAAGATTTTGGAAGTAGTCTATATAGTGGAACCTCCAGTGTATTGTATTTTGGCTTCTGTAGTTATAAATGACAATTATTCATTGCACTGTTTTATAGGAAAGGTAATTGGCAGTGACTTTAGTATAGTGAAGAGCTTTGTAAAGCCTACAATGTCTATGGTATATTAGGAACATTTTATTATGACTATTACTTGGGAACTAAGTACTAGAGAATGTCTTCAAAGACATTCACAGAAAGACAAGGGCTTGATAACCGAGGTGGAATGAGATGGAGACACTGAGAAATTGTCCCAGTATAAAGGAGAATCAAAATGTTGTAAGGATGTTTAATGGGAATGAGAGTAGGATTCCTCTTACAGATCATCAGGGACAGCCTGAGGAGGAAGATATTACTCAGCAACAGTTATAAAAATTCCACTCCTGCTTTGGCCACCGAATGAGTGACTCACCATTTGGCCCGTGTCATCTCATTTAACTTAAGCATACTTTTAGATTTTTCATTGAAAAATCAATATTACTATGGCACATTGTAAGCATAAAATTCACAAGGTTAGGTTAAAAGATGATTTAGAAGAATAGAACTGGAAGACGTCAATTGCTTTGATTTTTCATCATGATCTCAAACTGACATATTATCCTTACTTGGCTTATGCATGTTTTTACTAATATTCCCTTTAGATTGTACAGCATTTCAGTCCTATTTATTCTTTTGCCACTCGTGATAACCCGGTTGTTGAGCCAGAGTTCTTAGCTCATGCAACATCGTAGGCAAATGTTACCTCACAATATCTTAACAAAATATATCTCTAGTGCCTCTAACTTTAATCGGTTCACTTGAGAGTCTCGGGATCAACTTTACTTCTCTAGTATTTTCAAAAACAGGACTCCCAAGAGAGATACAATCTTTATAAAAACACTGGTAATGCCAGGCATGGTGGCAATTGTTTGAATCCCATCCCTCAGGAAGCAGAGGGCAGGAGGATTACTGTGAGTTGTAGGCCAGCCTTCCTCACAGTAAGATCGTGTCTTGAAATAAAAAAAAAGAACATGAGTGACATAGGACATGGCACATGGTTGATAATGTCCCCAGTGACTGTCATTTACTCTACCACTAGCCTTCTGCAATCTCACAGGTCACTATACTACCTTTACATTGTTCAGATTTCAGCTCATTCTTCTTTGGTATTTAGTTAATTTATTGGTTTCATTTGGAATGTTTCTGCATCTTATTGGCCTTCATATGTTGTTTGGTTATTTTACCAATTTGGCACTAATCAGAGAGAAACAAATATGAATAAAGAAGAATCCTTCTGTGTTGTACTCCTTTGAACCTGTCTTCACTTCCATCTCTACTACTTTGTGAGAAAAAAATAGTTCTAATTTTTTGGTTTAAGCAGGGCCACCCACTGTGTAGTAGTCACTCCATGTACATTATCAGTTTTAATTCTTATTGAATTGAATTAATTCAATGCATTATTGCATTTTAGAATGAAGTATTATCACTTATGTTTTATTCAGAACAACGTGCAAAACGTCCATAAAGCTCCTTGCCTACATGTGGGTGTAGAATGCTTAGCTCTCCAGCCCATGCTTCTAAACTCTGTGGCTCTCAGTTCATCACTACCTCTACCTTCTGCTAGAAACAAATATGAACCTTTTTTTCCATGTACTTTCTTTCTCTCCCCAAATTAGAAAAGTATGTTTTCACCCGAGGTCTTGCTTCATCCACAGTTAGGAATGAGTTACTAATAAGAATAGCTAATTTGCATGTATGAAGAACCTAATTCACCTAAGCTCTATGACACTTCCTTCAGGTATATTATTTTCAATCCACTGTTAAAAGTCAACAGAGTTAGTCAAAAGCCCATGAGTCCTTTGTGCAGTCTCAGTGCATTGGTTGGGAACTTAAATAACTTCTAAGTCATACAGGGAAGTAGAAATTGTTTATCTAATGAGACTATTATTTCTCTCAGGTTATGTGAGGAAAATGTCACAAGAAAATATTTTCCTAGACATTCTAGTTATCACTGAGCATTAGCCAAGTGTCGTACAGACCAGAGAAACTTTACTATCAAGTCTGAAAAGCCAGCTGTTGTGGCTGCACAGTGAAGCCCACATTGCCCATGTTTCTTCTTTCTCTTTACTTTTGTGACTTTGAGGAATAAAAAAATACAATATGCATTGTGAAAACACTGACTAAAGATGTGCAGGAATGGGGTGATGTATCACACAGCAGCCTCCTGGCCTCCCGTGGGTGGCTGGTTTTATGAGAGTTTTTGGAGAGATTTGTATATGTATTTTTAATCCCAAACTGGTCACACTAAATGAATGCTTTAATATCATTCACTTAAGTGACCATCCAGTGTTTATAGTTCTGATAAAAATACATGTCATCTCTTTTTTGAGAAATGTAAAGATAATGATGTTTAAATAGATTCCTAGGTTTTGACTTTGTCTGATCTATAAGGAAACCACTCACATTTGTCTTTTTGATAGCAAGCGGATCCTAGTAGTAAAACAGTGCCTTCATCATGTGGGTGCCATTAATTGCCTGTTGATGGCACTAGCTGAGAGAACTATGTGGACCATTGAGTAGCAGTGAATACATTGTTTATGGGGAACATATCATGAGTCATAATAGTGATGCTGTTCATTCATTTTGAAGAAAACAAAAACACAAAAAATATATAGCAATGACATCATTATCATAGATCTATGCTTGATTCACCCTGAAACAGACAATTCATTAAATTAATTGCACCATGAATGACATGTTATTAAGATAAAACATTTAAAATAAGTCAGATTCGACATTAGTGACTAAAGTTGCTAAGTAGTTTTTAAATTGATTTTTACTTTGTTTCACAATTGATGCACTAATATCCATGGCCCCTTTCACAGTATTTAAATGGCATTTACATTATACATATACAACTGAAGGTAGAGATAGTATCTAAACTTACAAGCACACTGTCTTGAAAGTCTGAAATGCTTACATTTTGAAAATAAATGCGATAATTCCTTTAAAGCCTTTTTATACAACGGACTGAAATGGTCCAGTTGCACATTCAAGGTCTCTGTCCTTTTTTATATAATCTTTATTACATTTACATTTTTTTTGTGTTAAGGCATGTGGGTAAGTGCTCATGTGCACATGGAGGTCAAAGGACAATTTTTAGGAGTCAGTTCATTTTTTCCCCCAATGTAGGCCTCTAAGATTGAACTCAGGTTTCAGGCTTGGTGGTAAGCACATTTATCCACTAAACTACCTTACCAACACGGCTTTCCATTCTCATAACTTTCCTTTCATTCACTTATGTTTCTCCATAATTCACTTCATCATCCTTTTTATTTCTCTCTTATAGAATAAAATAATTCTCAAGGCCAGATTCTATTTCATAAGAGCTTTTCCCCAAGGAGATCTATGCATCATTTTAGGTCATTAAATCTTATAGTAATTTCTCATAGGATAATTGAAGACAAATGAAAACTACCTGGAGGTTGTGCCTGAAGTCCTCATTTGACCATTGTTCACTTTCGGCTTTTATAAAATATGTAGTGATACTTCTGCCATGATTGTCCATTTTCTTGATCATGCAATGTGTTACTTTCAGTGTTTTGGTTGTTTCTAAAACATTACTAGTCAAAGTAAACTTTAATTGGTGAAGAATTTTAATATTAGCCTAAATAAATTTTCATTAAGCATGTAAATATTCTAACCCCTGTCCCTGCCTTTTTCTCTGTATCTCCTGTAACCTTTATAACCTTAATCCCAACAAAACATAGAACATTCTTTGTATTTATTTTTGTCATGCATTATTACCTCTCCTATATAGGCAAGCATAATTGAGTATCATTTATCACCCAACTGTGAAAAATATTTTCATGGTGTGTATTAAATTATTGCCTCTGATGAATATTAGAACAGCTCTTGAGGTTTCTCTTCTTCATGAATAAACTGCCTTCCTATCTTAATTCTGTGATGCTGACAGTGCTCCTCAACAACTCTGATTGCCTTCAACAAATTCTGAACCATCCTCTAATGAATGGAATGTTCTTGCTGAAATCTGGTGTGGCTTGCTCATCCTGTTACATAAAAAATGCCCAGACTTTCCTAAAGGTAGCTCTTACTTCTAGACATGTACCTCCTAAGTAAAAGTCCACATTTTTGCAGCTCAAAGAGCACCAGTGAAGTGTATATTATTGTTCTTGTTATACAACATGGTCATGGAAATATTCTACCAATCCCAATTTTACTCTAGGTTAGAAAGAAAAAAAGCCAGAGAAAGAGCAATACTGGAGTATTTGACTGGGCTGCTTATGGCTGTTGAACAATATGTACTCATAAGAAATGTGACAAAATAATGAGACTAAGCTGAATATTTGTTAAGGAAATAAAAACATGGCAATAAAAGATTCTGAAAAGTGCTTCACTTTCTATATTAATTCTTCATCACTTGATTATTTTACTGTTTGCTTTCTATTTACATATCAAGTTGATTCTTTTGCATCTGGATTTTGTACAATTCTTTCCATAATGTATGGTTCAGTGGCTATAATTACAGGATTGTTAAAGTTCACATTTTACTATTCATCTTGTTATCTCTAGTAATGGAAGGTTGGAATAAATGCACATAATTACATGGTTGGTGCTAAATTATTTTTATATTGCTCTCGCCAGGATACACCCGAAAAGCTGCATTTATTCTCAAAGATTTATTTTTGGTGATAGTAGTTCTAACAAAATAAAAGTAATAAATACATAAATGGATTGGTCCCAGGAGCTTACTATCTATAGTTTTTTCAAATTAATTCTAACTCATTCATCTTTCTCAGCCTGCTGGGGCCAGGAGCTACTTGGAGTCTATGGAAGTAATCATGTCATGTTTCAGTACTCTGACAACAGGAGAATTTCCCTCATGGTGGATTTGTCATTTGATATGTCATTGTACACATCTGCAGACTAACTCTACAGCCTGCAAACCTACGGGCCAACTTCCCTTACAAGGTGTTTAAATAAGTCCAGTGTCAACCTAAAAGAATACCAGGTCAGGTCAGGGCTCTTTCTTTCTTCCTTCCTTCCTTCCTTCCTTCCTTCCTTCCTTCCTTCCTTCCTTCCTTCCTTCCTTCCTTCCTTCCTTTCTTTCTTTCTTTCTTTCTTTCTTTCTTTCTCTTTCTTTCTTTCCTTCCTTCCTTCCTCCCTCCCTTCCTTCCCTCCCTCCTTCTCTCTCTCTCTCTCTCTCCCTCCCTCCCTCCCTCCCTTCCTTCCTTTCTTTTTCTCTTTCATTACTTTTCTATTATATTAGAAATAATTTCATGGTACCATATTTATATTCAAAGTATTTTAGAGACTTATAACTTGTTTGGTTACAATTATTAGTGGCAACTACCCTGAAAAACTCTTATCAGTATATCATACTTCTTTGTCTGGGGGTATATATTCATGTGGGGTGTGTGTGTGTGTGAGTGTGTGTGTTCACGTGCATGAGTGCAGGGGAAGGTATTATTGCAAGCGTATAGAGGTCAGTAGACAATCTGTGTGTCTATCATTTTTTTTTATTGACTAGCATTATTTTAATAGAAAAAGAGATAAAGATTTTAAGTAATCCACTATTTCAAATCTCATTAAATAAATGGAAAAGAAGATGATAAATGCATTCTGTATGTCCGTAATTCCCCCATAACAGCTCATGACCATCCTTTCTTTGTTGCTTGAGACCAGTGCCTTCTAGAGCAATGTGTGTCTTTTTATTAAATAGGACATGCATATGTTCTGCAGCAGTGGACCTAGAATCATGTCTCTGTGACTTTGCTGTTTTTCCTGTGAATGCTACATATTAAGATTAGATTAACTTAGGCACAGCCATATTTTACCCCTAACTTCAACTCTTTTAGCAATCTGCTTCCTCGGTTATGGTGGTAGACTCCTACAATACTCAGTTTAACAAATGGTTTGTGTGCCATTATCTCTCACCAATACGTAAAAAAACAAAAGAATTTTTAAAGCTTGTTTATTTTGGTTAAGAGTTGGAATTTGATGTTATGAGCAAAGAGCATTCTTAGAGCCTTTGGTTTCTAATTCCCACCAAACCATTCTGTTTCAAAATGTAGGAACATGGTTGAAAGAATGAATCTCACTCATTTACTTAACTTACTTTCTTAATTCATTAGACATCAATCTGGCCCCTTATATAATGTCTCTAAAATTCATATTGTTACTTCCTTAACTCACTATTTCCCATGTCTATCAAAAGTGAACATCAAACAAATGTTTATTGACATAGTTCAAGTTATTCATGTGGAAATGTAGAGCCCATTCTCTCTTTAAATTCCCCAACTCCAATTAAATAGCTGCAAAGGTGGATGTGTATCTGCTTCTCTAAGAATCAAAGATAGGGGGAAAAATACAGAGCTGCATTACAGCTCAGGACATGACTTCCACAGCTCCTCTTGAAAGGTAAATATTCCTAGGTGGATGTTGTCATTAATATGGCTGCAACGGTAGGAATATTGAGTTCAGAACTTTAAGAATTATTTAGTGTGACTCATATTTGTAAAATTCCTCCATCTTCCTCTCTTCCTACCTCTTGGTCTCAGACTGGGAGGTCTCAAAGGTTTGGTATGTTGCGTACTTGCTATGTATGTGACAGTGATGGATATGGATGGCTCTGGAGTGTTTTCATTCTCAGTACACTGTTGCCAGTCTAGATTTATAGCCCAGGAGCAAAGATGTTGATGCTATGTGATTCTATTAATCTAGAATATTGCTTTTATAGATTAGAACTACTCAGATTCTATCTTTTACTTCAATACTTTAAATCTCCAATGCAGAGCTATCAAATTGCTTTATGATATAAAACTGTTAAGTGGAAGATACTTGAACATTCTATTGGCTGACTGATAAGTGTTTATTAGGCACTTCATGCCCAACAAAATAATAAGAATTCCACAAATAGTGTAGAAATTTAAAAGATGCTTCTAGAAACATTCCTTGTTTAAAATAAAAAGAAGCAAATAAGAACACACATGTAAAAAAACATTCTACAATACCTTGAGATTCCCAATATAGCATGCTGCCATTAGAATTTTCTCTTAACAAATCTTGCTTAGAATATATGTAAATTGAGTTTTCATTGTATAAATAACTATATGAAGAAGAAATTTTTTAAAAATGCAACCCTGATAATGATTGAAGCTTCTGAAACTTCTATAATGTCCATATACACAGTGTGAGAATTTAACATTCACAATTTGAAGAACTGAAGAGGAAGTGCATGTTTGCTACCATTGTTTTGGGATATTCATTCTTCATAGTATTTGTATTCAAATACTACAAGTGTCACTTTATGATCATATTGCCATTCATTCAGTAATTAGTAAAGTAATGAAGAAAGGAAAGAATGGATTGTGCAAATTGAAGATTCCTCACAAAGTGTGGCATTAAAAATAATAGGTGTAGTGTGGAGTATTAGTTATAGAAAGAAATCCCTTGGCCTGTTATACTCCCAGAGGTTTTCTTTGATGGAGTGTGTAGTAGAAGTTGGTGTGAGTAGACTAGGTATGGTGGTAGACTCCTACAATCCTGCACTAGGACTCAGAGGCAGGAGGATTGTTGAAAGATTGAGACAAGCCTGGTTAACATAGTTCATTCCAGGACAGCCTAAGCTACATAGCAAAGTTCTGTCTCATAAAACTAAGGGAAACAAAAAAGTTGCTATGAGTACTTTCATATAAAGCTCCTTGTCAATCAAAAGAAATCATGTGCTTGTCGTATGTGATGGTTAGTCTTCATTGTCAATCTGACTAGATTGAGAATCACCTAGAAGATTGATGGTGTACACTGTCTGGGCATGTCTGGGAGAGTTTCGAGGGAGCGTTAATTGAGGAAGGAAATCTTACCTTAGATATTGGAAGCTTCGCCCCCCCCCCCCCCCCCCCCCCCCCCCCCCCCCCCCCCCCGCCAGTCTTTGAATGAAACATAGAGGGGAAAGGAGCAAGCCAGGTAAATCCCAGGAGTCCCTTCTTTCTGTGAAACCCTCTCCCACAAGGTCTCACTGTCATGATGTGCTACATTGACATGAGTTCAAGAAAGCAGAGACTGATTAACCTTCTGCAGTAATGAACCTCAATAAAATTTTTCTTCCTTCAGTTGCTCAGTCAAGCATTTTGCAACTATGACAAAAAAAAAAACCCAGCTATTTTGACATCATGGATTTGAGAGGATGACTTCTTCTAACACAGAATTCTATTTTCTAATTCTCAACCTAAACAAAATATCCCAGGAGGTGACCTGTCCATCATTTGCTAATGGGTTCATCTAGTTTTTTCCTAGTGATCTATTTCTTGATTCACCCCAAAGATCAAGTGGCCAGGTAAAATGTTCCCCTGAGAAGATGTTGATGATGCTGGCACATAGGATACATGTAATTTTCTGAGCTTCACATTCAGCCTGGTGTCGGCTCTGGTGCATAGGAGACATTCTGAACCCAAGCTGCATCCAGTACCCATCATCAGTGGTCACTGTTGTCTGATGCCTCCTGCTGGGTAGCTGATTAGAACCCAGTGTCAGGGAACTAACTACTCCTTTCATTGTATTTCTTGTTCACCTGTCAATGTGTTATCTCTGGAGCAACAACAACCAAAAGATGAATTATGGAAATACATAGTTCAAGCTGGAGAGCTAGGAGGAATCGGTGTGTTTCTGCAGCACTTTATATGCACTTCTATCATGATGCATACTGTGGTCCATGGTTCTGTGAGTAGATAAACCAGTTTTCCACTTACATCATAAGATTGAGCAAACAGACAACATGTCTGATTCCTCTTTATCCTTAGTACCTAGTAGAAGATGGTGTACATGGTAAGCTTTGAACAATTATTATTCACTCATTTCGTTGAATGAATAGATAATGATTAAAATTAAAGTTTGTATCTCTTGATTATACAGCCTAACTCATAATGAGCCCATTAACATCCTGAAATACAAGCTGAATGAGGGAATAAACAAATACAAAAAATAATCCCAAAAGGCCAACCTTAATCACTTTGTAGTTTTCAGAGTTGCTACGTGTTCTCTTTTGGGTTGATTACAGGAACCAAACAAGTATTTCAAATGATGTTTTCATTTTCTAGCTTTAGGGTCTGCATATGGACTACAGGTAGTTTTCATCCCAACTTTTTCTATTTTCAATTACTAACCATTCAACTGTGTACTTTCTTTTAAACACATATCTGCTTCTTTTTAACTTTTTCCCCTAAAATCTAGAAGGTTTTCTTTTTTTCTTCCAGGACAAAACCTCCAATCTATTTGAAAGCAATTTCTTTTCCTAAAATTATCTCTGAGCTGAGTGCTCTGAGACTCCTAGAGTGATTTTGTAAATCCCTGAGTACAAGGTGTTTACTCTGTGCAGTAGTATTTTCTGCCAAAGAAGGGAAGTGATAGAGTGAGGGTCTCCTGCTAAGATGGCCGGGGAGCTAGTACTATGCAAGGTATGTTCAGTAATCTGTTTGTGGCAGGTAACCATTGATGTTTAAGGCTGCTGGCAGGGCTGGCTCCCTGCAGTCCTCCCCATGTTCTGATGACAGCTGCCTCTGCCCTAAGATGGCAGGTACGAGATGCAGGGTCTGCCTACTTTCAGCCACAGCCTAACTCGTAGGCTCTCCTGTGGAAGCGTCCTTTCCTATGGAGCTGAAATGCTGACAGCATTCCAGAGTTGTGACTACAGGACAATAACTTTGTAAACTATAATCTTAAGTTCCACAAATGTCAGCTCTAAACATAGCCATTTTCTTTCACAAAATGGTGAGATTTGGGACTTGCGGAAGTAGGATATTGACATTGCACAGTGAAGCAAGTTGTGAGTTTTTAGTGGACTTGGGACCAGTTCCTACCATTGAGTTTCTCTCTGCTCTAGAATGTGCACTCCCCAACTTCAACTGATAAAGCTTGTATTTTCTTGTGATGATCTTCCATTCTTTTCTATATTTAATTACTATTCCTACTACTTCATTGATAGATCCAATGGCTACAATGTGTGTTCTGCATGTAAGTCAAATAGATAAGAAAGTAGTAAAGCTGAAAATAAATAAAACAACGATCTATCAGGATCTCTAGATGTAATTACTCTGATGTTGGAAATGAGCAGCCTCCTGAGATTGTCCAACATAGCTTTACTGAAAAAGGAAAAGAATGAATTCATGGTAGAGGCATTTTGAAGATGACTCCTTTGCATAATATCAAGGTCCAAAGACTTAGATATCACCTCCAGTACATCTGCAACCACTGGCAACCGTGGTGACTTTCTTAGGCAGCTGTTTGCTCTTCCAGAGAGGAGAAAAAAAGGTTGACATCTTGGTTTTAGAGGCAAGTGAGAGGTAGGTATGTACCTAGGGGTGACATTTGTTCAGGACTCTCAGTCACTTTAACGTTTCAAAGCACATTTCAAGGTTCGATCTGGTGTTAACAGGTGTTTCAAGGAAGCAAAAATATTTCTGAAATAAACAAGTTTGGAAAATGTCCGAATAAATAAAATTCTAAGCATGTATATTTTTATTGTATTGTTGTTGTTGTTCTCACAAGATGACTCCTCAAAATCCTTCATATGCTATTGTGTCTTACTATTTCCAAAAGGTAGGGGACTGTACTATTTCTCATTTTATTCAAGAGTGAAATGCCCCTGGGACACAGTATCATCTCTGTGGGTCTGTGTTCCTTGAAAGATTTTGTGCAATACTGAACTCTCTGATCTGAAAGTTCTTGAAATCTCTATTATCACTAGACAAACAGGAGCTTCCAGGCCTTTCCCCTTCAGTCACATGGCTTTGACTCTAGTTGCCTAAGACTTTACCTTTTATGCTACTTTTCCTCCAAAGAAGATAGACCTGGGCTGCCTTCTCCATACTACTGGAAAAAAAAATGGGAGTTTCCCATTTTTTATCTCTTGGAGTCTATGAATAATTCATCTTTCACAACTAAAGCAATGCCTTTACTGATTGTGCAAAAGGTTTTGTCCTTCCTGCCCACTTTTGTAATTTCACAACACTAAGAGTAATACAGAATGAGGAAATTGTGGGTATTCAATAACCTACTGTGGTGATTGCAACCCTGAATGCAAAAATGGATGCTTTTGTATCATGTCAACAGGCTTCCATGTAACATGCAACATGAAGTATTAGGAAAATAATAGAAAGTATCAGGTTTTCATATTTTGTCCTCCAAAAAGACTTCTATTAGCACCTGAATGCTTATTAACAACCCTTTATATTGTAAAACAGAGTCATCTAGATCTCATCTAGAGATCATTAGTGGGTTATAATTTTGGTCTTATCACATTTTAAAGTATGTGGCTTCTTTGTGGCCCAGTTTCCTCCTCTCTAAAATAGGACCATAGATTTCTAATCTTTGAGACATTGTAATAATTAAATGAGTGAATACAAGTAAAGTACAGGATATCTCTATATTATCATTCCTCATAAACTTTTATTAGAGTAATAGACAGAAAATATCTCTGAAACGATACATAAGATATCCTTAGCTATCCCTGCCTCTGTAAAAATTTAAAAGGGAGTGGGAATCTTGAAGACAAGCTTACAGGAGGAAACTAAATCATGTTTGTTTCCTTACATAGGACTTGATATTGTTAAATATTTAAAGACCATGTGTCTTTGAACTAATAAAAGAATAAAAATAAATGGGGCATAATAGCCTTACCTTGTAAATAAAGGATGAAGTTTTCAACTTGATGATTAACTTTCATATCTCACTTAGATAAAAGATAGTAAAACTGGATTTGGTATTGGAGTGATAGGCTCAAACTCCAAAACCTGGCCTTCCATTCCTCTGCCTTATAAAGACATGGCAGAGAGGTGGAGATGGTTTTGAATAGTTCTGGGAGATTTTTGATGACGTCAAACTGCTTCCCTGCTTTTTATGGGTTTTATCATTGGTTGCTTGTTCTTTCATTTCTCATAAATAAACCCCCATTCCCCATCCTCCACATCAAGCATGAACATCAGCCAACTATAAAAGCTAGCTATGGCAGAACAAAGTTTCATGGGACACTCCAAAATATAAATACAGCCAGAGATAGTGCATGTTAGCTTGGTGTCCAACCTTCCTGTGCCTCAGATTAGCTCTGCACATTAAGTTTCTCATTTTTACCTGTCCTTTTGGTGATGAAATGGATCTGCAAATTTCCCAAACATAGTCATGCTCTAAGGACAAAGAAAATAATTGTAATATGATTCCATCATGTGTCTCATGGAGGCAAACAATATTTTTCTCTAATTTGTCTTTCATTCACTTCTTTTCATGTACAAAACAAAATTGACAACCTTTTTTTTTCTTTTTATAGCTTGTAAATTCTATGAAACTCCATTGTTTTTCTTCTTGCTTGATCTGTAGCCCCAAACGGAAGAGTCTATATTGTTCAGCCATGCAAAACTACAACACTCACAGCTCCTCAGTCCTGGCAGCATCGTAAAGTTGAAATTTCTGCATGAACCATTGGAATAATAAATTCCATAGCAAAAGGACTGTTCCCCCAGTTTCCTCTGCACCCCTGCCTCTACTAGCCCCTGCTCTATCTTCTCAGAATGGAGCTGGCTATAATGCATGCTTCCCCTTATTATCTCGTGTAAACTATCTAGATAAATTTAACTTTTCATAGATTCCTTTCCTCTTAGTATTCACAGCTTCCCCAGGCATTTTATGAATGTTATGGTACTTGAGTAGGTGAATTCTCTCCTTCCCTTTTTAATGTAACAGCACTTGCTGACATTTTGTGGATTTATCATCACTGTGTTTCAAATCGAGTCAGTATTTTTACTTCATTATTTTGGCAGTCCTCTTAGCTACAAAACCAAACCTGATTGGCTTTCACCAGAAGCATAACTTTTGGCAAATACATTTTTTTTAGTTGTTGTTTGCAAAACAGGAACTGACAAACTTCTCATATGCCCCAACCTATAATTTCTGTTGGTTTTGATTAGTGTAATCAGTTAATAGAATTAAAAAATAATTAATCTATTACTACTGAATGTGTACAATGTGTGTGTGTGTGTATGAGAGAGACAGAGAGATACAGAAAGAGAGAGACAGAGAGAGACAGAAAGAGAGAGAGACAGAGAGAGAGAGAGAGAGACAGAGAGGGCACACATGTGCCACAGTGCACATGTGGATGCCAGAGGACTTTCGGGAGTCCATTCTCTCCTTCTCCCTTTATGTGGGTTCTGGGAATTGAGCTACTATACTGAGTAAGCCCTTTTTCTAGCTTCTCATTTAATATATTTGAAAGATGTAGTTGAAAAGCGTGTCACTTAAAAAAAGGTTAGCAATTAGCCCCCAAGGCACTTTGTGCCTACTGTGTGGTTTTGGGTAGGAAAGAGGTGGTTAGGGAAGAGGGGGCAACAATGTAAACCAAACTATAATGTGCCATGGTTTCTGCTATGCTGGGCAAAGTTTACAGTCTGGTAGAAATGTGAGAAAAAGGAACCTCTGGTCATTGACTGAGACTTAAGAGTGAGTGTTTTCCCCTACCCTCAATAATCTATAAATTAAGAACATTCTCTACATTTGCCTATATACCACAGGCTAAGCACTCTTCTTTTAAATTAGACCACACAGAAGAAAATGTATCTGATCTTGGGTTCAGCATGTCAAGGCTCTTCAAAGTCAACCCAACTTAACCCAGCAGAGATGGCAAGACTTTCACAAGTTAGTGATCTGGCAACCTGAAATTGTGGCCTCATTTCTCAATGAGGTGTGGTGTACTTTAGAATGAAAACACTTTTAATTTAATTTGTAATTGTGAAGATATTTAGCACCTTAAAACCATTTTATTTTTATGTGGTGTGTGTGTGTGTCTATGTGTCTGTGTAATATATGTTCATATGTGTGTGTTCAGGATACATGTGCCACAGACTATTTATGGAGGACAAAGGACAGCTTTAAGTGTCGATCCTTGCTTTCCACCTTCTTTGAGATAAAGTCTCTGTTGTTCACCACTGGGAGGCAAGCCTCCCAGGATTCTCCCATCTTGACCGCTCATATCATTATAGAAGTGCCTGGATTACAGACAGACACTATGGTGCCCAGCTTTCACGGGTTCCAGGGGTTCAAATTCAGATCTTCTGGCTTACAAGGCAAGTGTTTTGCCCACTGAGCCATCTCCCCAGCCTCCTATCTGTGCTATTTCGGAACCTGAAAGTCTTGAGTTAAAAGCTCACCTGAACAAAATATGACTGAATAATGGAAAAAATGTTAATTTTCATTGATCCTGTCTCTTGACCGATAAAGTAGGACCAATAGTATAATTAAAATTAAATAATATAGTTAAATAATATAATATAGGTAAAAGGAAAATGCTGATTAAAACTATGCATGTAGCACTCTTGTAACTCTAGCTGACAACATACATTTCAATGAATATTGAGCTGAGCTATTGTTATAGTTCATATTAGTTGGTTAGTTTTTTATTCTTTCTGGAAAGGCCTCTCTCTACCTTGCTTTCCACACTCAGACAGTCTAAGACATTGGTTATGATGTCTATAAAATAATTTTAGTAGTGTCCAAATCAGCAGCTTCTGCTTTGGGTGTTGTATTTTTAAGTGTCTCCCTTTTTGAGAGTATATTTTAAATTCTACTGGCTCCATTTGTAGTTGATTTATAGGTATGCCTTATGTGTGGAACTCCACCCGAGTGTGGGGCTCCTTCTAAGTGATTTCCTTAGAAACCCAAGACAGTTCCCTTCATCAGATGATTTTATTTTTCTATCTCCCTGTGGCATTTTGTGGTGTAAAATGACAGAGCATGATGGAGAGATTCATGGCCCCCAGTTCAAAGCTGAACCCAGGGTCCTTCTCCACAGAGAGCTGCCCAATCTTTTCATCCATCATTTGGAACCTCTCTCAGTGATGTATTCATGGTCTTCAGATGCTCTGGAATGAGGAGCAGTTCCCTCTTCTGTGGGGTTATTTCTTTCCAGGAAGTATAGTGATCATCAGATGCACTGCGTACAAGATTGATTGACTTCCCATTCCTTACTGCTTATGAACCACTCATGCAAGTCAATGGGAGCCAAATCTAGAGCCTGTGAACAAAGAAGTAAGTCAGGTTTGAGTCTTGCTAGGCTACCTTTCCCCTAGCAAGTCTTCTAAGACTTCTCTCCCTTGCTCCTCAAATGGAGGAATACTAGTTATTACGTGTAGACATGTGGTGAGAATCCCAGGCTGCATACACAGCAAAGACTCACCATTGCTTATTGTTATATCAGTTACATGTAACATTACATTACAGAAGCTTTGCTTTTATCTAAGACTTGATCTTGCCATTGAAAAACCCATGGAGGCCACTCAGTGACAGAAAGGTCTCTTTCAGATTAGCCATAAACTGTGAAAGGAGCCAATGAAAGATAACCCTAACTCTCTATGCCCATGTAGATGGACTTAGAAGCAAATAAAGAAAAGCTGCTTCTGGGTAGCACTTGATTTGTATTTGTTAACTCTAAAAGTATTTCTTTTTGTGACATATCCCCAACCTCCATCTTGCCTTTCCCATTCCCAAGTCACATTCATCCTGGTACCATCCTCTCCTCATTTGTGTCTGATGCCACAGTAAAAACCTAATCACATTTCCCAACACATGTAAAGAGAGGTCCGAAATAGGGCAAGACCATGTCAATACCATTGGTGTATCCTTTCAGGAGCCGTAGTCTCCTCCAAGCACTAGTGAATGTACCCCCTTCATGGCAATGAAGAAAGTCTCTGTTGTTTCAAATACTAGAAAGCTGTAAGTAGAGCTTCAAAGCAGGGTAATATTTATTTTGGGACAATGACAATTCCTGAGAACATCGTATAACATTTATTAAGTCAATATGTGCACAGAAATTTATTTTTTATCACTGTGTTTACTGGAATAAGTGAAACAGACCAGAGTGGCCTACATTTTTTTAAAAAGTGAATACAGAGGTTTTAATATTTTATACAATAGTTAATTTTATAATTATCCAGACATTGGAGGTTTTCTATAAGATAGAGTATGATGACTCAATAAGATTCATCATGAAGACAATATTGAGTTCCCATTTACTGAGTTCTGGCCATGGCTGTACCTATCAGTATGGTAGGGACTCAGAGCAGGTTATCTAAACCTTTGGGGCATCTGTTTCCCTTGTCTTTAAAATAGAGTTAATGTTTCAGTTCTCTTTAATCATGGAATTGATGCTAAAATAAACTAGGGATTTTAAAAACACCCTGGAAACTACAGCACGTTGTGCAAGCATTGCTTTATAAGAAAACAAAATCTGTACAATATTGGAACTTGGAAGGGAATGAATGAAAATCAAATATAGGTTGGTGCTGATATTTTATATTCAGAATTTTTCATACAATGTACTTTGATCCTATTCTTTCCCAATTTCCCCCAGATCTTCCCCCACTTCTCTATCCCTCCAACTTCATACCTTTTCTCTCTCTCAAATACAAAAACAAAAATCAAAACAAACAAAAACAATACACACACACAAAGCAATAATACAAAATAGAAAGAGGGTAGGGTATGGTTAAAGGAAGAGGTTACTGAAAACCACATTGGTTGAAATCTTCCCTATTATCCCCTGCCCCAATCCTGTCTAATAACTTGCCATGAAGTTGCCGTGGTTTCCACCTAGTGATTGCATGAGATGTTTCTTTCTAGGCTGAACATGTCATAGTCCATCTGTCTAACTCAGCAATGCAGTATTCTGGTTTCAGGAAAGATAAATTCTGGCATTTTCTTCCCCTAGAGAAAAGGTACAAAAAGCTGTGTCCTATATTCCCTCCTGGAGATGGGGATTTCTTTAGTACTCAGCAGGTAATCTTCCCATGGTGTAAGTAATGAGAAATCTGGCTGGTAATTGTTATTCTAGGTAGTGTGAGAATAGCAGTTTTGCTTGCAGGATGTTGTGTATCCAGGTAGACATTGTAATCACAGCAGAGCAAATTACCAGAGTCTGTATGAGAATTATACAGAGAGCAAGAAACACAGATGCTAAAGGCTGTATCCCAAAAATGAAGAGAAAGGCAAGAAATCAGAGCAGAATATCCTACATTCCATTTACAGCAAAGAACAAGAGCAGCAGCATGGAAAAGGCTTTCATGGAAAAGCCTTTAGTATAACTGCAGGATAAAGTGATGAGAGACAAGAAATACCCCTCAATAAATATTATGTATGTAATGGATTCAGCAAGACTGACTACATTTTAAAATGTCTTGTAGAAAGAAGATGAAGTTTAATAGACTATTAAGAAAATGACTTTAAGAAGCATATATTGATTCAAATAAAAGTTAAATTTTGGAATATTTATTATATACAAGTCAGCAAACAGCACTGACCTAAATATGAGTATTACTGGAATTTGTTACTTTGTTTTTATTGAGTCAGTCTATTTTTGTAGTATAATTATACCAGATCCTGTAGGCTAGGAATCAGAAATTCTTATCTTAAAAAATAATCATTTGATTGAATTAGTTATTTCAAATTATCATGATGTTATTTGAGTAATATTTTCTGAAAGCAGATACTAATCTAGGTAGACTTTATGTGATGTAGCATATAAAGAAATCTAAATATAAAACAAATCGTGACTATTTTAAAAATTGTACTGAAAGGAATCATCATTTATGTTGCTACTAATGGCACAGGTGTCCTTCATTTGGTTCCGGAGTCAGTGGGAAGGGGAAGTAATAATAATGATAGTAACATTAGCTCACATCCATTGTAAGCACGGTGTATGCCAACATGGTCAGTAGTTTCTCTGGAATATCTTTTATTTCTCATAAAGTTGGACAATCATGCCAACTAACATCAAATTTTCTGATGCAGATAGTGAAATTCCAAGAACCAGAAGAATTTGTTCTGCATCATGTATCTAACTGGCAAACAGTACAGTAGGATTTTACCCAGACCATCGTAAGATGATATTTCTCCAAGGCCTATTAATAACTAGATATTGAGATGATATTTGCATTATTGGTTATCTTACTGTGGTGCACATCACAGGCCTCCAACTGGGGAGCATTTTCAAATCCTGATGTCAAGGACCTATCCTCAGTGAAATTCAAAACCTCTGGATATATATATATGGCAGGACTTGGCTTTAGTCTTAAAATATAAACAGCAGTCTATATAAAATGTAATCTAAACATTATCATTTTTAAAGTGTCCCAGGAGATTCTAAGAGTCAGGTTTCTAAATCACTGTATTTAATATTCACTGTAAAATCTATATACATTTGTATTATTCCTATTTTATTTATGAGGACTGTATGATTTAAGGGTGACACTGACTTGCTCCGTCAAGGTCACTTCCCTGGTAAATAGCTGAGCTGGTACATAAATGCAGGACTGTCTGGCCCAGAAGCCCACATTCTTCCCAATGCCTCAAGGCATGTCTAGCCATTTTATTGGTACGATAAATTTCCTTCTCCTGTTGTATAGTGTTTATTGTAGAACTTAGTTAGCTTTGGTCTTGATCTTGTTGGATTCACTAGTAAAAACCCACAAACAGAGCCAGTCAACAAGCTGTGTTGAACAACTCTTCCACGTAAGACATTGTGTTAGTTTTTGTGGGAATAAATAGGGAGAGATATCAAGCACTTCTTCCTCAGTGATCTTTATCTTTTTGTAAGGCCTTGGACATGGGGTCTGCCATCTTGACCTCTGGATGGCTCAATGAATTATTGGGAGGCATTTGTAGTTTTCACCATATTGTATGTTAAATAGCTATAAGTAAAAAATCTAAAGACCTTTTATGTTATGTTTTACATAAGAGGTGCAATCTTGTAGCTCTGTTACTTTCCCTTGAATTGTCTTCCTGAGACAAAGTAGAACTCACTGAAGGTGTTTTTGAGTTTTATAGTCTACCCAAAACCATTTTCATGTTTAAAGACATTACTTGGTTTAGCAAACCAAAAAAAAAAATTAAAATAAAGAGCTCTTTGCAATTGAATCTAAGGAAGGCTATTCCATCTTGAGTGTATGCATTTTAGAAATTCAGTGTCAATATAAAAGAATAAGATTTTATTTGTGTTTCAGAAACTAAAGCTGAGCAAAGATTTTGTTCTAGCAATAAAACACCATTGAGAAAAGTAATAACATGAGGTAAATACCTTAAAGAGTTGTATTCACTTGCACAATTCTGTGTACAAGTAAATCTACATGCACGCATTCAAGTCATGAGCATATATATACTATTCACGTACAATCTCATGATATATATGGAGATAAATATACTAATATGTACTATAAGATGATTTCATTATTCCAAAATACTGTTTCTCTTATATAGTCCATAATTTTAAAATATACTATCTTGATATTTATTAAAAATTAAATGAGAAAAATATAATGTTTTATATATTCACATATGGAACATAGCAGAGGTAATAGTTATACAATTACAGAACCATATATTTGTTAAAGTATCTGTTATATTTATGTATAAAATAAAAATATCTATGAAAGTTGTGTGTGTATGATATACTTACTTTATATAAACCTATGCCTGTAGTCTTCTACAAATCTTCTCATCTTTAATTATCAAAATAATTTACAGAGCTTTTGTTAAAAAAATAAATAAAATCAGAGTCCTACTTAACCTAAGTTCTGATTTAGCATGGGAGGTCTGTGGCATGGTGTCTGGAAGTTTCCTATAGTTGGTGCTCTAAATGAGAATGAAAGAAAGAATGCCAGACAACAGCCATGTGGTTAGGTAAAGGGACACACAGGGTCAGGGATGTCCTTGAGGAGCCCATACTGTGTCAGACCTTTTGAATGGTTTATCCAGTTTACACAAAATATCCGCAGTCATCATTCACATTGGGGGAAAAATACCAATATATTTTAAAATGACTTATTTTTCCACTACTGCATATCTGACCTACTGTGAAAAATTTAGAAAATAGGATACTTCCTACTATGGTCCCCTGGTCAATAGAGTACTTTAAACATATTGTTGTCCCAGGAAAGAAAGGCAATCTTAGCCTTGAGGAATGAAATCAGAATCCATTTCTTGATCTCCCAGTAGAAGGCAAGCAGAAGGCAGCTGACCATCTTGGGAGGAGAGGCTCTAGGAAACAGCTGTCTTACAGACAGAATAAGAAGGTATCACTGGAGTAGGACATCATCTGAGTATGACAAAAGGCATGTCTTTCCTTTTAAACATGTTTTTAGTCCCTACTTGGGTCTTTGGGTGTCTTGTCATGAAGCTCTCCTAAAATTTGATCCCTGTTTCCAAATGGGCCATGCCATCATCTATTCCCTTGTGCAGGTATCTGGCCAGATTGAGTTTTCGTGTAACAATTTATGTATCCTATTTTCAACTGCAAGATAGCTGGTACTGAGACTCGTATCTTAATCACCCTAATTGAAACTCAACAAATGTTTGTTGAATGAATGAATGAACACTTGAATGTTCAAATCAGCTATAATAGTTATGGACCTTTGAGCTTTGAATATTTGTTTCTTGGTGGTGCTTTACTTCATATAAACTTACTCATGTTTTTCTTGAGTACTATGTCTTATGATCTAAATGGCATAAAGTTTGTCCAGAAAGTAAAACGCTTAAGATTTTCTTTGTACCTGAACATAATGGTTGAACATTGGCCATTTTTATTTAGGAAAGACATAAATATTCAAATTCCAGAATTTATGAATTTGGCTGAACGCTAGTTTATTTTGTGCACTGGGATGAGTGCCCAGGGGTGTATTAAAAGAGCTCATGCAGCATGTTTTAAAGTCTGTGAGTGATTAGGGACTAGACTCCATGTCTTTCAGGAGGCACATTGACAGTAGGCAGACAATCTTTAGCTAAAAGTCACTGGCTGATAGCTGGGCCAGTCAAACTGGAGATTTACATGGAATTCAAATGAGGTGTTGGACAGCCACTCAAAGCTTAATAAGCTCCTGTGCCTGCTTAAGAGGTCAGTAGGCTCATTTACAAGTCACATTTCAGTTTGCAGACGTAGTCTTGATAATGACCTCGAGCTCATGTATAATGCTTCTTGCTCTTCGTTTGTTCTAACAATGTCTATCAACCACCATCCCAGATCAAAGAAGAGACACTAAATTGACAGGAAGCTCAGTCTTCAGAGCTCTCTGTAAGCCGTCTTCCCCCTGACCACATCTTCAATGTGTGAAAACAAATGCAGCTTCCCCAGGAGAGGTCCCAGTCATGTATTCTGCTTCTTTCTTTGTGATGGGGTTGTTGTCCGGTGAACCTTCCCATGCCAGGCTACAAAGCAGTCATCTTACTCTTCTATTTTTTTCTTTAAGTCAATTATGAAAGACTAGGATCCTTTTAGTATGCCTTGTAAGAATTCTTGGTAAGATGTCTTAGCTGAGCCATGAATGTAGAGGATGGGGATGCTTGCTTCAAAACTGAAATTTAGCATCTACAGTCATCAGTTTACTCAATACTCACTATTGTTTCTCCAAAGCTAGCATAGCTGTACTCTCTAAAAAGTCAATAGACAGAAGATACTCAACTTACTTTTACCAGCAGAATATCAGAAAGAATGATTTTAATTCTTTAAGATTCTTAGAGACTTGACAGTGATGCTTCTGGTAGACCTCTTTACTACTTTGTCCCTTCCAAATGTGTGCCACATCAGAGATAAACCTGTGAGTTGATTAATTTTTGAAACAGTTCTCATTTACAAGGCCCAGGCTGGCCTCATTCTCACTAGGTAGCCCTGGTTGGCTTCCAGTATTTCATCCTCCTGCTTCAACCTCCAGAGCACTAGGGAGCACAGGTGTATGCCACCATGCCTAACTGAAATTGTGTTTGGAAGAGAAGCATGTCACACAGGGAATAAAGGAGGTTCAGACTTTAAACATCAAGCCTAGGGTGTCATAGATCTTCAAAGGAGACAACTCAGTGTGGTGTCAGAGGCCATGACCTAAAGACTTCATTCTTTTCAAAGCTCCATGCTGCCTTTACTTTTCTGCTACTCTGATAAGTTCTCCATGTTCAAATGGTCTACTCCCATGTAGTATCTACAGTTTCTAGTTCTAAGCTCAAGCAAAATCCCAACTCTCAGTTCAGATCCCAGTATGCTCTCCTCATACTGTTCGTTCACCACATAACATTTTGAATGGGTCCTTCTCAGCTATAGAAGCAAATTTCTTACCCTATAGAAAGTATTTGAATGTGCTTTTGTTTCTGTCACTCATTTTCCCAGAGATGACCATGTATGGGGGTGGTTCAAGTGCCATTTTAAAGCACTGTATAGAGAAATCAATGATCGCTTATTGAACATTGATGAAATAACTACTACTCGTCCATCATTGAGAACACAGGAGAAAAGTAAGATGTGTGTTCTGTATCTGGCAGCACACAAAGAATGTGATTGGAATCCATTGCATTGAAGAAATATTCTAAGTCCAGATAAATTCAAGCACTACAGTAATGTGTGAGCCATGAGACAAATAATTATTGAGAACTTATTTTCCAGAATTTGTGTTCTCACCGTTAGGGGAGCAAATAGTTTCTAATATAATATATTTTAGTTTTCTTAAGTTCTGTGACATACTACAAAGGAAAGGTGGCTTGAAGTAACATAAGTTTATATTCTAAAGGTCAAAGTCAAGGACTGTGTTTTCCTTGGGGTCCAGAGTGGAGAATCCATCTGTCCATCTTCCTGGTTTTTGGTGGCTAGAAATGGTGGTAGTAATTGTGGCTATTGATTTTCATTATTCTTTGGCTGTTGGCAGTGTCTGTCCTTTGTCTTGGTGGTTATTGTGGACTTCTTTTTTATGTATGCACACATGTGCCTCTTCATGGCCTTCTAATAGAAACCAGCCATTGTATTTAAGGCTGATCTTAATCCAGTGTGCTACCAATTCAAGTAGTGACACCTTGAATGTGACCTGTTCAGAAGATCTCCCCCCCCCCTTTTTTTTTGGTGGGATACTTTTCAAGGCCCTGAAGTCATAGACAAATAAGTAACATTATATGGAATTGGTAGATTGTATTTATATATTTAGAGATTGTGTGTGATCTTATAATTTAATTTAAAAATCTTTATTTTTTAATATGGCATTCCTAAATGGTATGTCATGATTTTTCAAAGAAGTAGAGTCAGTATATCTGGTCACTCACGGGAAAAACTACTCGGGCACAAATCTGACCACTGTAGTTTTTCTTATATCTTTGGAATCCCAAATAGCAACTTAAACCACAGTCTACCATGTGTCAAGTCAGGTTCCATGCTCTTATTTACTCACTGTCTTCACATCAATCCCTGCAGGGAGTATTATTCCTTCCACTTTATAGATGGTAACCCAGCTCAGGAGTTTAATGAACTCAGGAGCTAGAAGCTGGGACTCAAAAGAAAGAGCATATATGTTAGTCACTGTAATTTAGACATTGTGAAAACATTTGCCATGCTCATATTCAAAGCTAGGATGGACAGATCCATCTTACTGTGTGTGTAGACTGTATCTCAGCTTGCAATACCTATGGATCATCTTTTGGTATCTATTTGACAGAAGATGGTCAGATAAATATCAGTTTATTAAGTTCATTGAGCCTCTAAGGCCTTTAAAGATAGGAACTGGCTTTTTTAAAACTGGCCATACTTACATATGTACACTCTTATCTCCCCTCTGCCCCCCTTTTATGACTTGTAAAAGGGATAGAGATGGTCATTGAATACGTTCTGTACTGAGCAGACAGAACGTGGGTTTCATTGTTGTTTTCTTTCTTTTTTAACTTTTAAAACATGTTAACTATTTTTTGATTGCATTTGAAATTAGCTTTTATTTTATTTTATTTTTCCTTTGGTTTTTCGAGACAGGGTTTCTCTGTGTAGTTTTGTGCCTTTCCTGGAACTCACTCTGTAGACCAGGCTGGCCTCAAACTCACAGAGATCTGCCTGCCTCTGCCTCCCGAGTGGCTTTTAATTTTTTTATGCAGTGTATTTCAATCATATTCTTTCCCCTCTTGCAACTTGTCCCAGGTCCTCCTAAGTTTTCTCTCTTTCACTGTCTCTCAAAAAGTCCAAATAACAACAATAAAAATCCCACCAAAACAAAAGACAACTCAAACCATAACACAAACAACAAATCTCTCTCTCTCTCTCTCTCTCTCTCTCTCTCTCTCTCTCTCTCTCTCTCTCTTTCTCTCTCTCTCTCTCTCACACACACACACACACACACACACACACACACACAAACATGGAGTCTGTTTTGTGTTGATCAACTTCTCCTAGGCATGGGACTTGACATGGAGTCTGGTTGATCACAGTGTCACTTCATTGGAGAAAACTGATTTTCCCTTTTCCAGAAGGTGTCAATTGCAAATAGTTTCTTAGTTACTGTAGGACTTTTGTCTAACCCTCCTTCTCTGTGTTGAGATTTTGTTTGGTTTGAATGTATGCAGGTCTTGTATGTGCTTTCATAATCTCTGTGAGTTGTTACGTATATCAGCCCCATAGTTTCTGGAAGTCATCCACCATTTTGACTCTTAATAATCTTTCTTCCTCCTCTTCTGAATAGATTTCTGAACCTTGAGGGGAAGGGTTTGATTAAGATATCCCTTTTATGGCAGAGTGCTGAGCATCACTCCTGCACTACCAACTGGATTAGATGAGCAGTTACATTTGCAACACCCTGCTTACAGTTCTCCTGCATCAGCTAGGGTGCAGGAACTCACTGGCTGAGTAAGCCAGTATCTAAATGTGGCCATACACTGTACAATTCACAAAGGTTTCTTATAGGCTACATCTTTCCCATGGACCTATTTTGTTTAGTTATGTGATTTTAGATAATCTTGGGATTTGGGTGACTTTAAAGAAGGCAGGTGCCCTCTGTGTTAGCATCATCATCATCACTCATTATCTGTGGTCTTTTGAATTACATAGTTATGTTGGTCTACTAGCTCTCAGAATGTCTTCCTGCCGTGACAAACTTGGAATACTGGGTCTCAAAGTCCCTAGATAGACAATGTCAACCTTACCTGGGAACTTGTTAGAAACACAAAATCACTAGCCTATCCTGTCTTATTAACATTGGTGACCCCAGAACCCTGTGCTTTAACAGGGCTTCCTGTGATTGAGACATGCACTGTGTACTTGAGAAGCGTGGTGGACAGAAAAGTTCCAGCTTCTCAGAGCACTTTGCCTCCATTGGAGAAGAATAGCATCTGTCAAGGTTCAGTTGGCATTATATTATCTGTCTAACGATGGGCCTTTATGAGGTTCCTCACCTTGTGTCTGTGTGGACACCATATCACACCTTGCTCACCTGGACCCCACAGCAGTGATGCCAACTGGAAGTGTGCTGGAGCCCTCCCTACTCTCAGTGCCCTGGACTGAGACCTCTTCCATCCACACCTCACTGATTCATCTTATCCTGCTTATTTTGTGAATTAAAATATGTGTAAAGTGATTTAACTTTCCCAGTAAGGAAAAAAAAAAGCAATAATAAATGCGGTTACTTTCATAATAACTACATCATTCCGTTGCACATCTTTATTTTATCACTCACTCAACAGTTAAGCATGCCAATAAGCAAAATGCTAGGTTATTTCTAAACCTAGAAATGTGTAGGAAAAAAATGCATATTCACCATAAAATCTCCTTTCTCTAACTGAGAAGGTAAAAAGCAACATCTGGTAATAAAAAGAAATCATATAATTGCTGTCAAATATTGCATGTACTATACTGCCTCTAAGATTACATTGAGTTGGAGAGGGGTTATATTTAATGGTGTGAATTAGCATAAGGAATATTAATCAGCTTGTAGTTCCTAAATGTAAATGCCACTGTGTAGCAGCCAAGGAAGGAATGTCTCTAACCTCATTTAGTTGATGAGATATTTGGCAGAACTATCTCATTCAGTTTTGTTTCAATGCATTGCTTATTTTCTACAAATTAAAAGGTAGCATTCACATTACAGGTATTCTCAGAATGGGCTTAAAGAGCAATTGGTTGGTTGGTTGATTGATTGATTCATTTACTCATTCATAAAATACTGTTAGTTGGATGCTGACATGTTTCCTTGATATGCAATGAGCTGCCAATGCAGCACAAAGCCTCAGTGTCGTCCCCCTCCCCCGCCAAGACACCAGAATCTTAATTTTGAAATTGATTAAAATTACCAATTCACATGTTTTGGATAATGCAAAAATAAATATTTAACAATACCCACAAAATAAAAATATAGAATGCATTTAGAGCTTATAATTTGAGAATCCCAGGAGATTGGAAAAAAAATCTTCTTCGGACTCTTGACCTGTTTTTTTTTTTTTGGGCGATGGAGCTCAGTCATGGGCATTATGTAGAAAATCACAGACTGCGGGATTTGAAAAGTACATCAAAATCTGTCTTTTGTTCAAACTGAATTTTTGCTGTAATTTATAAATGAGGAACTTTGATCCAGAAAGGAAAGAAAAAAAAAAAGAATCACCCAAAGCCACTTTGAGTAGATAGTGTACAAATGATCACACTCTCAGACCTCTTGCATCTGAGGCCAGGGATGAGAACCAATATGCTTCTTTCAATGATTAGTGAAAATTTCACATGATAAAGGATATTTCAAAGATTGGGTAGAGTTGGTAAAAGGTTAGGGGAATTGTCTCAGTGGTGAGAAGGAAGAGAGGAAAGAACCAAGCTACCTACTAGATTGTCAGTTCTATTGACCAGGTCACCACTGTCATTGTCTCTTTGCTAATCTTAGATGATTAGCTCTCCCATTCTGTTCCTAAGAAACTAACTCAGGTGCAATAGAAATCCCAAATGGTCCCTGTTCTCAATTGTGCATGGATAGAAAGAGCAAGGGCCTTCTATTTGGGTCAGTGCTTTACTGTCCATGCATGATGGTCTAAGGCTAAGGGAGAAAACTTGATTCAGTGTAAGTGAGTCTCCCTCCTAGAGTAACTTTGACCCCTGCATTCAAATGTTGATTAATTGCCCCAAATACAGCCTGTGAGAAAGTCTACAAGCGTCCATATATCAGAGCAAAGTTGTTGTCCCTTTGAAATGAGAGCAGATGCAAACCTGGAATGATATCCCTGGTGACAGTTGGACATAGAGACAATAAAAAGAAATGCTTCTTTTTCTGTTGTCTCTTCAATTTCATTCAAACCCTAATCCAGTAAATTCAATCACGTAAGTACATTCCTATGTGGGTAATGCTCATGTGTACACTAATACTTTTAAAACTTTTGTTGAAAAGGTATTGAAGAGAAGGAGCTTACAAGTTTACTTTAAATAATTTACACGTCTTTGAAGTTTCATTTTAGTACAGTCCTTCAAAATTCAGTTTCTTTTTAGTTTTAGCTCCACAGTAACTCCTGGGAATGGATAACACCACCGCTACTTTAGAGACCAGGAAAAGAAGGTACAGGGGGAAAGAATGATTTGCCCAGATATATTGATTACTAGTTGCATGGTTTCCCTCACATTCAAGAGTGTTGTAAGAATAGAAGGTGGTTCACATTCAGAAAAAAATAAATGTTCTGAAAAGGAGAGCCAGCTAGGGTTTGAGTTTCTCTAATGAAGGTTAAGGGACGTGGATTTAAACTAGGAGCACATGCTGTCTTTAAATTTGGAAAGAAATGCTGGGGGATTTAAAAGGAATGAAGGCCTCATAGGAATGAAAAACTAGGAAGACAATTGGAGGCCAGAAGAAAGGGTGTGAGTGCAACAAAGGCTATTGAGATGCTTACTTGATTTGTTATTCTAAAAGTGTCTAAGTGTTCTGTTTCTCCAAGCTTAACTTCTCATGGGGACAGAAGAAAGACTCATGTTTTCCGTGATTTGTTTGCTTCTTTCTCTTATGTATCTGCCTTAGCCCAGTGCATACTTATGTGGGTAAGTGCTCATGTGTACACATGTATGCATGTACACACACAAAACAACTCAGAGCAATAAGAAGTCAGTGGGTGATAAAGAGAGATGGGCAGAATTGCTACAGCAGAATGCCTAAATCCATGTGATGATCAAGTTCATAGCAATTTCCCCAGGAGACTGTATCATATTCTAGTGAACGGGCATATGGCAGCAGGTTACCATGGCAACAAAAGGCCTGAAATATTGACTCTGACTAGCAACAGGCCAGTGAAACAGCCTAACTAGGATTTATGGCACATTATGGTGTGAAAAGCAGGAGAAAATTACTGTAAAGGCAGGAATTATAGCACAACAGAACATATAAACTCCTAGATCCATCTTCCTAATTAAAACAGCATACTCCAGGGTAGAGCACATAGTGAGGCTGTTAGTTCTAATGGGGATGTGCCATCAGTGCTGTATTACAAAGTTTATTGTCTTTAAGACTAGCCGTGTATGCATTTGCAGGGAAGCGGAAGGGTAGGACTGTGGCAGGATGGAAGCAACTGTCCAGGGAAGTTAAGTTGAATCTTCATTTTGATAATAAAAGATTCTTTAAATACTAGTTTCTGGTCCAACAGAGCATTACCTGGGGGTGTCGGGATTCCCTCTATTTGTAATAATCATCACTTCCAGCCAAAATGACTGAGATAATGACACTCTAGTCAATTCAAGTCAAAACTTCCAAGTATGGGAAAAGAATAGAAGAGCTGCTACTGAGGTTTATTCTTGAGAGAATGGATTTCATGTTTCCTAACCAAAAGCGAATACTCCACATCTCAGTATCTATGAAAGAGTGGATCAAAATAGCTGAGAAATCTTATCAGATTAACGTTGTAAGAATACTCCATTTTCCAAATTTCTGATAAAGAAAAAGAAGTAAGACAGGACTTGTTAAGTATGCAAACAACGCCAAATTGACCAAATGCTTTTACTCGTTTCATTCACAAAGTAAATCTAGTGAGGTTCAATTTTAGAGGTTATACATTTAAATATGCAAAGAAGCTCGTGCTGTCAGTCAAGGCAAGAGAATGTCAATGCTTCACAGCAGTTAGAAATAGTCAAGAGAAGTCCATTAATACAAGTTCATCATAATACAGTTTTTTGAAAACTATAATGCAGATCAGGACTCAAGAACACCGGCCTATTCTAGGGTGTGTATGTCTTTTGAACAGATACGTTTTAAGAGCAATGTTGCTAATGTTTCAAAGGACTGTAGATAGGAATTTAAAATGGTAGTCCAGGAAAAAAAAAGTAAATAAGAAAAAGTGAGATATTGCCCAGAATTAAGAGTCCCCAGCAAGAGAATTCTAAGAAATCTGTCTAGCTAAGTTCACCCTCCATATTGGTTCTGTTATTCAGAGAATTATTATTATTGGAGACAGGGTTTTGTGTAAGCCAGGTGAGCCTTAAACTCACTACGTAGCTGAGGATGACTTTGAACTTTTGATCCTCCTGTCTCTACCTCCTGAGTAGTGTGAGATTACAGGCATTCACCACCACACCTGTATAGATAATTTTCTTCTTTTAAATGGATTTTTAAGATTCCAAGAGGGGAGAATAACTCCCTCCTGTACCTTGACAACCTGTCCTTCATGTCTTAGCTTGACTCTAAGCTGTTAAGTTTGCCATGCCTGGAAGACTTCCTCATATTTTATATTTTATACAGAAAACTTTATTTTGTGTTGTTCATAGTAGAAATTCCTTCTTTCTCTGACTCTAGTGTAGGAACTTCTTAATCTGGAGCCAGATCAAGGATGAGGAAAAACCCATTACTGCACAAAGATTAATGGTGTATCATTTATTCAAGTATGTATTGAGTACCTACTAGACTGAAATACTGGGAATATACTCATGAATGTCATGGTTGTAATTTTAGCTCACTTAGGACAAACAGATAGTAAACAAAGAACATAAATAATTATATAATAAGTACATTAGATACACAAAAGAAAGTACAGAATATTTAGAAATCTTTAGTAGGTCTTCAAGTAATCCTGTCTTTAATTTCCTAAAACTATAGTTGCCAAAGTAACAGGCAACCTTCTAAGTTTGAGATGCTTTGGAAGCCTGCATGCATATAGCATATTACATTATTATTTTCAGTATTATTATTTTTAGGGCTTTTTTCTCTCTCTCTCCCTTTGTGTGTGTGTGTGTGTGTGTGTGTGTGTGTGTGTGTGTGCGCAAAGACCTGGAAAACAATTTGGAATATATATATATATATATATATATATATATATATATGTATGTATGTATGTATCTGTAGTTTCTGATTTTGAATCTTTTTTTTCCCGACAGTTGCAGTTCAGGAAAGAACTGTTATTATGGTTTCATGGCAAGGGGAATGAAGAAATGTGAGGGTTTTTTTCAGAAGCAAAGTAAACAAATGTAGTGAATATCCCAAACCATCCATGATTAAAGCATTGTTTATACTTTATTTATAAGTATTTGCTACCAATAATAGCTCCCTGAAGCAAGATTCACCCGCATTTCTACAGCATCTGGGACTTTTGATATAGATTAATAATGCCATGATATTTTATTTAATAAAGCTGGAAATGATTGCTTTATTTTAACAAAGGGGCCTCTACATCTCCCCTGAGTGGAGCCCTGAATGCAGATGATCAGGCATGCTATTTCTCAGTTGTCTTCTTGCTACAATGACTCTCCTTGGGATTTTATCATTTGTGCCTGAAATTCATTGTTTCCTCTCAGGAGGAATTGAGAAAATTTATAGGGATATTCTTCAACTTAGGTGCAAAAGCAGTCTTCTAATTGTGTGTGTGTGTGTGTGTGTGTGTGTGTGTGTGTGTGTGTGTGTCCACATTGAATTATTTGACTTTCTGTCTCCCATTCTCGCCAATTTCTTTACTATACCTTCTTTATGTTGCTGAGCACATGGTAAATACTCAGAATTAAGCATTGGTAGATATTATTTTTGAGATTTTGAAATTCTAGTTCCCTTTTAAAAGAATCCTTTATAATGCTGTCCATGTTCTCCTGTACTTCTTTTTCTCCTCTTTTGTTAAAACTAGCTGTTTTTTCTCATATAGTATATCCTGATTACTCCTCCCAGTTCTTCCCCAGCTCCCCTCCCGTCTATATCTACCCCTTTTCTGTATCTTACTAGGAAAAACAAAGGCTTCTAAGGGGATAGTAAAAATAAATATAATAAGATTAAAGAAAAATTAACATATGACAAAACATATGACAGAAGGAAAAGAGCCCAAGAAACAGATGTAGACACAGAGATCCAGTTCAATCCACTTGTTCACACACTCAAGAATCTCATAAAAACACTTACCTGGAAGCCATAATATACATGCAAAGAACCCGTAGGGTAAAAACAATGAAAAGTGTGTTGTTTGTGTATATGCTTGGGGATGTGAGTGATAAAATCATTTTTTTGGTTTTTTTTTTTTTTGTTTTTTTAAAGGAAAAGCCTTGACATAGTATTGTGAGACAAGAAACTTCCAAAGATGCCATTGAGTTCATTTTCATAGGACCTCTACTGCAGGGCATGCAGCCTACCCTTAAAGAGTAGTTTATTCCCCCAGTGAGACTCCCAGGGAGAAAACTAAAATTTCATTTGCAAGTGGGTATCACTTGGAGGTAGATTCTGGGTTAGGGATGGGGCATGTGTCCACTTCTTTCCACTCTAGTTGGTGCAGACCCACAGAGGCCCTGTGAATTCTGACTCAGTCTCTATAAATTCATATATACATAGAGCTTGCTGATTTAGAGGAACTTGTGTTCTTGGTGTCCTCCATCTCTCTCTAGTTGTTCCACTCTTTCTGCTTCCTCTCCTGTGGGGTTCCCAGAGCCCTGAGGGGAGAGATTTAGTAGAGATACCCTGTTTAGGGCTGAGTATTCCAGAGTATCTCATTCTCTACATAATGTCTGGCTGTGGGTCTCTGTATTTGTTACCATCTGCTGCAAGAGGAAGCTTCTCTGCTGATTGCTGAGCAAGACACAAATCTATGAGTATAGCAGAATGTTATTAGGAGTCATTTTATTGCTACTTTTTTGCTGTTCGCTTTTTGTTTGTTGTTTTTAGACCAGTAGCATTTCATTTTACCCTAAGTCACTGGACTACATAGTCTCAGATTCTTCATCAGCCAAACAGTGTCAGGTATAGGTTCCATCTTAGGGGGTGGTCTTAAGTCAGATGAACTCCCACAAGCATGTGCCACCACTGAACTAGCCTATCTTGCAGGCAGGATGACATTGTAGATCCAAGGGTTTATGATCCTCTGGTTGGGTTTGGATCGCAAAAGGCTGGGCTGGTGTTTACATTTCTCTTTTGGTAGCCTGCAGAGTACTTTTTTGCACCAAAGACGCTAGTGCTGGCGCAGAGGGGTGAAGGATCTATGTAGGCACCAGCTCTGTGTTCAGTGAGTTGTGTAGGTGTTGTCTTCAGCAATGGAGGCTCGCTATCAGTTTGTGGAGAGCAACCTACAGTCTTGGCAAAAGTCTGGGTTGTTTGGGGGAGAGGTCCTTTGGCCAACAACTCAATTATATGTAACCCAGTTCAGGTATTGGAAGCTTCATTTGGTGACAAGAGCTTTCCAGTCAGGACTCTGTCTCTGCTCATTGTTTGGCAATTTCATTTAGATCACCTTCATATGTGTATAAATTTTCCAAAGCTTCTACTGTTATTAAGTTTTCATATGACCCTTCTAATGGTTCTTAATTTTATGTATTCTCATATACTTATTATACATTTAGAAAACAGATACAGTAATGATGGATATAGTAAGGATAGTGAATTAAAAGTGGTAATAAAAGAACAGATCTTCACAAGTTTACATTCTAGGTCTCCCACATTTTGGTGTCCCTGGAGTGAGTTATTCAGTTGTCCCAGAGAGTTCCTGGGAATCAAGAGCGAAGTACTGGTGAATCACTGAGAACACTGCCCTGTCCTTAATGTGACATCAAGTATTAACTATTTTATTATTAACTGTACATAGAATTCCATCCACCTACTTACTCTGTAGGGTAAAGGAAACTGTATTTCTGAGATTTTTTTAAATCTTGTTCATACTTGCAATACCAGAGTTTAGGAGACTGAGGCTAGAGAATTGCTGCTTGCTTGAGGCCAGCCTGGGCTACTTAGTGCGTTCTAGGCCAGCCTGGGATAAAGTGGGCGAACCTGTCTCAATCAACCAACCAAGCACTAAATCAGTCATTGTCATGCTTCCATGTATTTACAGACATGGAAACCTATGTTGTCTCTTTCCCACTCTATTCCTCCTTAGCCTTCCCAGCCCAGCTTCAGCTTCCTGCTTGTTTTCTTCTTACCAAGGAGCACAGATCATCTTATTCTTTATATGTGAGGCTGTCTCCTAGCTTTCTTCCTTTTCTTATCTTGTATGTGTGGACATCAGGTGTGTGTGCATGTGTATACATGTGTTGGTGCTCATGCATGTGTGTGTGTGTCTGTGCGGAAGGGTAGATGAATGTGAGTAGGATCAAAGTTTACTTCTTCCTATGTCTTCCTCTGTCATTCTCCACTTTATTCATTGAGGCAGGGTCTTCCCTGACCTGCTGAACCCCAGCTCTCCAATTTTGACTGGTTTAGCCAGCCAGCTCCCCCTTGGAATCCCTGTTTGTCTTCTGTGCAGTGGGATTAGAGGCAGGTGGCCACACTCTCTGTCTTCTGCTTGGGTTCTGGGGATCTGAAATCAGGCTCCCGTGTTCTTGCACAGCAAGTGTTTTGTCCACTGAGCCCTTTCCTCAGCCTCCTCCCCTTTCCTCCTTTGTCCTCTTTCCTGGAGCTTGCTGTCTTTTCCATGAACTACACTTGTAAGGAAGTCTTCATGTGGTTATACTCCTTAGAAAATCATTAAATTCAAATAAATTCACATTATGGAGAAGGGCCGTCTTCTCCATAGAACAGTTACCAGAAATCACTCTGTCTACGGACAGAAAATTCTCTAGAACTTTTCAACCAAAGAATTAGATTGTATTATATTGAAAGCAGTTCTCCTTCCTCATCTGAACTGAATGGGTGCGGATTTAGAGACCCCGCTAAGACTTTCAATTGAGGAAAAAACTTGCCATCTTCCCAGAGTTAATTAACATGTAAATACTTGCTAAGAGAAGGTAAAACATTTTTCAATTAACAGAACAACAGGATCTCAGGGCAACAGACTACCTATACATATTTTTAATGCTCCTCAAAAATAAAGAAAAAAATTAAGTGCCTGAATATATGGTTACAAGACTGAGTGTTAAGCTTTACTCATCCCATTCCTAGGTTATACTCATCCCATTCCTACACTCCCATCCCCCAATCCCCAGGTCTTTATTGAGTGATAGCCCTGGTTTTTCATGTTGAATTAGTATAATGAGTTGTTTGCTACCATGTTAGCTTTTGACATTTTGGAAGTAGAAACTTTCACGTTCGGCATCGCTATTTTCTTCCTAAGTTCTTTCAGTCATAGGCCTTTACTCTTACCTCCTTTTGTTTTGTCTTTAGTCAAGAGACAGAGTGTTGATTGGACATCAGTTTATACTGCACAGGGGTCATATTCACACTTCTGATTTTAAGTGCTACTTCCTGTTCCACCTGCTTCCATTGGGTCCTTATTGGAGTATTATAACCAGAATGGCTGAATGTGAGTGCCTTCAATATAGACTGTCTAAAATAATGTTTTTATTCTTCCTCATTACCATAAATTTCAATATGTATTAACATAGATATGTACATATATAGATACACACATACTTGTTACCTAAGTAACCCCACATAATCATTTTTAATCTTCTCATTAATTAGACCAGCTACGTTCTTAATGTTGCTTTCCTTTTAACATTAATTTGCTGAATTCTTCCATATACTGAGTACCCCCAATTTACGTGAAGAACTCAACCACTAATGTATTATTTGTTGGAGCTTCTATAGTGAATTTTTTAATATGCTAAGTTAATTATTCTACGTTGACATAAATTACACCTAAAACTCAATCTCCACTCACTCCATACTTCTTCTATAGCTTAAAGCCAAGGGTTTTCCTGAAATAGTCAAGATTCTTGGGATGATAGTAGCAGGCAATTCTTATAGTTGTAGGCTTTCTACTCTGATTCTGACTGTTTGCTATCTCACCTTTAATAGTTTACTTCTTTGTGCTTTGCTTTTGTTGATTATAAAATGACAGCTAAATGGACTTCATATCACACTTAGAAACCACACATAATTATTATGTACTTCCTTAGGAGGGTTATCATCTTCAAACTCGTGTTCATTTTCTCATTTTCTATACTACTCTATTTATCAAGCTTCTATTCAGTCTTAGATACCATCTGGGAAGTCTTGATACCATCTCCTGTGTTGAATCTCACCATGAGTTCTCCACATTCTTTCATTCATTATGCATTTTGAACCTTTAGGGTACATTTCATAGGCCTCTGAGAAGGTATGGGAAGGGAGCTATGATTCATCTAACACAGTATGTGAATTCACTCAGGGCCAGTCAGCAAGTAATGACTCCAGCCCTCTGAAGTGCAGGTCTGACTCTTTTCTCTCAATCGCTAGGTTTCACACAAGATGGTTTTCCTCTAAGGGGTTCCTGTGCAGGTACTTCTCACCATTACCATGAGGAGTTAACCAACTGTGATATCAGAGTGGAAGGCTTGTGGCTCCTAATCCAAGGATGGCTGGCACAAAAGTTAATAATAGTAATATTTTATACCATAATCTAGTTTTCTAATTTTCATTAATAATTACAGGATCTGGCAACATTGTGTTTATAATGACATTAGGCAGTACATGGTAAGATCAGCCCTCCTTGACTGAGGCAGGAACTAGTTAGCTCACTATAGTCCTCATACCCCTCACTACTAATGTGCTATTGTTTCTGTTTATCATTGAGTTTATGCCTTCATATTTCTTACACCCTGCCTCATTATCTGGTGTTTGAGTCTTTGACTCTTGTTTAAACTGATGATATAATTATCACTTAGCATTATCCAAATAAGGAAGGGAATGAGGAATATAAATGATTCCATATACTTTCCATAGTATATAAATAACATGTGTGTATGTTATAAGTGTGTGTGGGTGCTCTCAGGGAAGTCAGAAGTTAATGCCAAGTGTATTCCATCAGTCTCTACCTCATTTTCTTGAGACAGAGTCTCTTCCTGAATCTAGAGAATACCCTTTTGGCTAGCCTGCCTGGCCAACAAGCTTTAGCAATTTTCCTGTCTCTGTTTCCCAGTGTTAGAGTTCCAGAGACATACCCCCTTGCCTAGTTTTTATGTGGGTCCCAGGGACTGAAATTTAGAAACTCAGAGTTTATACAGCAGGTACTTTATTCATTGATCCATCCCCCAGGTCTCAAAGAACATTTTCACAGCTGTGTTATATAACTATCTAGGTTTTATAGTTATTTGTCCCAAATTTCTCAGTCAGAATTCAATGGCATCAGCTTTAGAATATAAGCCATTTGGTTCTTATTCCCTTACACTCTCACTCAATAATCATATATTTATTTGCTCAATTATCCACATGTTCACTCACCTGCTAAATAATCATTTATGCATATCAAATGTGTTCTAGAACAACACAGTCTATTTAAGGCTAACAAATTATTTGGAGTGGGTTGTGATATGTGCTGTAAAGTACTAAGGATCTGGACAAGGTGCCATGTTGACATCAAAGAGCATGTAATTAATTTTGTCTGTGGTTTAGACACACCTCTCCTACTACAAGGAAGAGTATGATTGACTAGGGACCCTGCTTGGCTTCCTGTGGCAAAGGTGGTTAAAGTATACATCCCTGGAGATCATGTCTTCATAGAAGCAGGAGGGAGTAAAATGTAAAGAGAAATGAATTGAAAACCAGGGGGCAAGTATCCATCCCTGGGCCAGATATTCTCTAACTGCATGAACATTGGGAAAGTCAAGTTTCGTCTAAGTTTTTTCAACAGAGGAAAACAAGGCAGGAGATGGGAGATGCCATGTCTTAGAAAATAAGCATGGGATAGTAAGGACTCATAATTAGGCTACAAAGATTTGAGATTATATATGTTCTTAATTGTAAGAGCAGGGTTGTGGTCTGTCATGAGCCCGAGGAAAGGTATAAATGTTCTGAGATCTAAGAGAAAACAATGATTTTTGAGTCTAAGTGAGTAAGAAAGCAGGGCTCCAGTTTCTTCTGCAAACATCACTGTCATCTGAGTAAAAAGGACGTAGTTAACATAACAAAGAGGGAAAACAGGTTATTATGTCTGAAAGACCTCCACTTGAGGGCGTGTGATAAGCACTACCAGAACCCTGCAAATCAAATATTGAGAGTCCATAAAATAGTCTGATGATTTTTCTGAGCCATCAAATTGATCTCACTGTCCTTGTCTTTCTCAGAACATTCTGCTAGACACTTGACCTAACTTAGCAAAGTAACCCTTCTAATACGTGCTGCTGTTTGAGGGCCTTGCTTGATTATCATGTTACCTCCCCCAGGATTAGTTCCTAGTAGTCTTTCCTTGGCTTGTTTCTCACTTAAGTTTTTCCAATATGGTTTATTCCTTGGAGAGTTTTAAAAGTCTCTGTACACTCAGGAGACAATTTCTGATGGACATATAACTCAGTGATTGGGTCACCTCACAGAACAGTGGTGCTCTTAAGAACACCTCTTCCCTCCCACATGGGCAATTTGGCTGTACTCTTTATATCGATGCTTGGATGACATGACTTCTCCACTCTGCCAATGATGCTGCCATCACATAACTTGAGAATTTTTGCTGCTGGATAGCAGTGCTATCTCTGGAAATCTATTTGATAAGTATCACAGTGAGAACATCCTGTGACTGATGAACTTGGAGCCTCCTGAAACAAAGGCCAAGTACATACAGCTTCTAAGACATATTTCCTGTGTTAAAGACAACACTTTTTCCTGAAGCACATAAAAGCGTCCACACAGCAGGTCCTGATCTATATGAAAAAAAAAAAAGTCACCTACTCATAGCTTTACCTTCCCCTTCTCTCTTAATTTAATCTTAAAAGGGTGTTAATGTTGCAGGAATAAGATACATTAACTCTTTTGAGGGGTACGTGGTGGTGATCATGCCAGAATCAGGGGCTTCTAACCATAAACTCCTATCATGTGATCATAATCTATCATGAGATGTAGGTGCAGGTTTGAGTTTCTCAAGTAGGTATCTCATATTGTCTGGAAGTCCCTAGTTCCTCAATCTTTGTCCTTCTCCCTTCACACTTGCAAAGCCTACTAAATTTTTTGAGAAGGGATGTGAGGGTGATGGTTAGAGGCCACTCTCAAGACCTGATGTCTGTCTTAATAGTGTCTGTTTACAGAGATGTTATTGAGATTTTCTAATCCCCAAACCAAGATACACAGTCTACCACAGAATTGCATTTCTTTAAGGCAGGGTATATGTAAACCCCTTGGTCAGGGATATGTCCTTGCATTTTGGGGAATGTATTTGTTGATTTACATGCATACAATTGATCCTCTGTTCCATGATACAGTACTAGAATTGAATGGTTGAAGAAAATAAAATTTCCTAGTCTGAACAAAACAAGTATTTCTATCTAGCTTTTTATGGGAAAAATCTTGCCAGCCTCTGTCCCTGGAATTGAAGTTTTATGCTTTGATTAAAGTTTGAAGCTTTAATATGGATTCCTCTGGAATATACCAAAAGTTCATTTCAATGAAAAACATTTGATATACTGATTCAGGAGAGTCCTGCTCATTGTCCTGTGGAGGACACTCCCGCTTATTTCTTTTTTTTGGCCATGCTGTCCTTGGAGAATAGAGATTGATGCTTAAGTAAGAAATGTAGAACAGGACCATATGTTATGCAGGGTACAATAGGTGTGAGTAGGTCAGCAGCCTACAAGGTGATAAGTTTATCATCTTAGCATCATGCCATCTGATGCTGCTCACCTCGACATTTTCCTTAGGAATTCTCTCCCTCTGCTTATAATCAATCTCCTGAAGTCTGACCCAGGTGAAATACAGTGTATTTTTAACTTCCTTACCCAAAGCCTTCTTTTAATACATCAAAATTTCCTCTGGATATTCTTCCCTGTTTGCTTTTAGATATTGGATCTTTTAGCCCCAGACTTGAGATAAATTTTGTAATTTCAAATTGTAAATCCTAAAATGAAAACTCATCTTTGGTTTCTTCTCTAGCAAATAAATTAACAAAATTTACAGCTAATAAAGAATTGAAGATGGTTTTACCCCATGGCTATATTGAAATATGAATAAAGAATAAAACTTACAATATTGAGATATATAATATACTGTGAAATGATGACTACCGTCATGCCAATTTATACATCCATCATCTTGCATAGTTACTTTTATTGTTGTTTAGTGACAAGTTTACTTAAGATTTGTTCTCATAGCTAATTTATAAATGTACAGTATATTGTTATTAACTGTTGTCATCATATTATATAATAGGAATTGGGAATGTGTTCATTTTATCACTGCAAGTTAATGCCCTTTGACCAACATCTTCCCATTTGTTACACCAGCTGAGCACTGGTAACCACTCTAGCCTCAATGCTGCTATGTAGCCAACTATTTAGATTGCATGTGTATGCGAGATGATATAATATCTTGTCTTTTTCTGTCTATCTTATTTTACTTAATGGAAGGTCCTCTGGGATCACCTGTGTTGGTACAAATAGAAAAACACCCTTATTTTAGAAAATGAGTAATTTTTACTATATTTTCTTTATCCATTGGCCTATGGATTAACATTATGTTGATTCCATATCTTGATTATTGTGAATATCACAGTAGTAAACATGGAGGTTCCCATATCTCTTCTGGATACTGCTTTCATGTCCTTGGATGCATGCCCAGATAGGGAATTGTAGGGGATTGTTGGATCATGTGAAGTTACTTTATTAATTCATCCATGTGTACTTGAAGGAATGCTTCAGTGTGTGTGTGTTTATATCTATGCATATCACTCTATGACTTGTCATTATGTTGATACATTCATGCAACTATAAAAATGACTAGAAATGCAGCCTTGACTTTAGATTTTAATTGAATAAAATGATGTCTGTGTATTTTGAAGTGGCCATTACCCAATATATAAAGATGCTCCTATTCAAAGCATTGTTCCTGAACTGTCTAGGAGCTTCTTAGGAATATATATCCAGAGTGCTGATGTCAGAAAAACTCAATCAGAATCTGCCCTTAAGCGGTCTCTCAGTGAGCCATAGGCATGCTATGAGTTGGGAATATTCCAAGCCATGTCTTCAGTTCTCAATGCAGGGCTTCTGATGCTTAACTGAATACAAGTAGATGGAAAAGAGTATTAGTCACTGTGGTGCTTGTAAAATGTGTCTGGGAATATAACTCTACAATTACATCTATTAGACCCTGGTGTTCAGAGGCAGTTTTTTGTTTTTGTTTTTGTTTGTTTGTTTGTTTCCAAGACAGGGTTTCTCTGTGTAGTTTTGGTACCTGTCCTGGATCTTACTCTGTAGACCAGGCTGGCCTCGAACTCATAGAGATCTGCCTGGTTCTGCCTCCCGAGTGCTAGGATTAAAGATGTACACCACCGCTGCCCGGCCAGAGGTAGTTTTGATGTATATTACATATAAGGTTTTGTGCTGTAATGGGCTTCAGAGTTTTTCTTTTCTTTTTTTAAATTCCTCTCTATTAACCCCTTTCTTGCTGCCAGACCAACAAATACCATTTAACATGGTGGATCAGCTTTCCACTCTCCAGTCCCTAGTTATGGAAGTTTATCTCAAATATGAGAAAAACAAGGACATTCCCCTAAGTAAGTATTTTCAGAAATGTTCATATTTGAGTTCAAACATTGTGTTCTTTTTTTCTAAATCCGTATGAACAAAAAGCCAAGCACAATTGCTGTAGGCTTATAGCTCTTATGTTACTAGACAATCCTTACAAATTTACGAATGAATGCAAACAATCCCATGGGAATGAAGAGCATCATTTTAATATGACACATAATGCTTTGAGGAGATGGCCTCTCCATTTGTAACACGAACACAGCATGAATGCTATGGTGTAAATTCTTTGTAATTTGCCACATTTGTACTGTAGCATGCCTGTTTTTTCTTAGTCCCCTTATTATTTCATTTCATTGAAAACTTTATTTTCAAAGTTTAGAATGTTGTTCTGTATGTTTCTTTTCTACAAGTAAGTCTGCTTACCTCTCTGTAAATTTGATCAAACTAGTAATCAACGACAATGTCCCTAATCATTTTCAGGAGAAAAATCATGGGGAAAAAAATCAATGATAACTTTGGATACTTAACATATCCATGCTATTTTTCACTCAGTATATAGTAGAACGTAGTAGAGAATAGAACATACAGAATTGTCTTGGAATTAGAAAGATCTAGAATCTATTTCTAGTAGTTCCTTTCACTAGATGCCTCTTCTAGGGTATGCTTCCTGGCTTTTCTAGACTTTAGATTCCTTACATGCATATTGGAGATGGTTATTATAAATTTCTTCCAAGGCCAGGGATTGGTGGGATGCACAAGGAAGCCCTTAGCCATTGGTTCAATTATCCACAGATATATTAACTATTGTGATGATAATTGTGACTGGCATTGCTATTTTACTAGAGATTTGGACACCGAGCTTTTTTAGATCCTCCCCATCCTTCTCCCATTTATTTTGTATGCTTCATTGTAATCCTGACATATTCCCTCTTTATTTGCTACGCTCTTCTTAAGAGCCCGATTATGGCAGAAACAGAAAGTACTCAGGCAGCTACTTCTACTTCTGCCCTTATTCCTACATCTGCCTTCCTACATCTGGAGTCACTTCTGCCTCCGCTGCTTCCAGAGGCTGCTTCCGCAATTCACTGGTGTTCCAGAGGAGCCAAGCCAGTGAGGGAGCTCGTCAGAGTGGGGGTGTCCCAGGGCTAGGTACAGCTGAGGGGAATGGTGCTTTCATTAATTGTCCCTTGTCCTTTTAATCTTTTCTAACAAAGCCCGTGCAACACGCATGGAAAGTGGAGAGTACAGCTCAAGATTCAGCAAGCTCTGGGTTTCCGTTTGCTCTAAATATCTCCCTATGTTTGTGTAATAGGAACTGAAAAATTGGATCTTTGTGCTGGAATGGATGCGCTCCCGTACTTCCAGGTCTCTGAGGTGATTTTTCCAAGGAGAGTCATTATGGTTATTTTTAGAACCACGAGTGTGTGAGTTATTTGTTTGGCTTGTGACTTTGCTTCTTTTAGCTTCCATGGGTGTGGACTTTTCATTGACAGATATAGTATAGGGTGTCAAATACAACAATAGAGAATATAAGTGAAAAAATATGAGCAGATGAAAAACAGGACAGAAACAAATCAAACAAAATGGGTTTATAGTTGCTTAAGAAGAAGAGAGACAGGTAGCTGATGATTTAAACCAAAACTGAAAAAAAAAAAAAAAAGAACCTCTCAAACCAAATCCTCCATTTGCTTTGCATTTGAACACCCTCGACACACAAATGAAGAAAGCATGAAGGAAACATGCACTGGAATCCTGGCCAATGCCCTGACTATTCACAGACTTTAGTCTAGGGCTGTGTTGCAGTTCAGGTACCTACCCGACTGTATTCACAAGCTGTAAGTCTCTAATTACATTCTGAATTCTTTAACGCTATTTGTAATTTAAGGCTAGAAGCCGCTGTAGATGGATTTTTCTTTGGGCTGCCAGCTCACAAAAAAAAAAAACAACACAGAAACTTATTTATTTATTTATTTATTTTTTGGTTTTTCGAGACAGGGTTTCTCTGTGTAGCTTTGCGCCTCTTCTGGAACTCACTTGGTAGCCCAGGCTGGCCTCGAACTCACAGAGATCCGCCTGGCTCTGCCTCCCGAGTGCTGGGATTAAAGGCGTGCGTCACCACCGCCCGGCTCAGAAACTTATTATTAATTATAAAAGATAAGTCTATAGTTTAGGCTTGTCCCACTAACTCTTACAACTTAAATTAACCCATTTCTATTCATCTATGTGTTGCCACATGACTTGTGACTTTTACCTCTCCTCCTGCATGTCTTTCTCCCTCTGTGTCTGGCTCATGAGCCTACCTTGCTCCTTACCAGAGCTCTCTCCATCCAGAAGTTCTGCCTATTCCTCCTGACCAGCCATTGGCTCTTTAGCCTTTTGTTAAACCAATCACGGTGACACATCTTCTTCACACAGTGTAAAGGAATATTCTGCAGCAAGCTGCATTTGACCTGACAGTTTGGCTTGTGAATGAAGCAAGTTTAAACAGCTGTTGTTGCAGGTGGCTTCACTTCAGTGATGGGTTAAGAAATTTGGAGGGTTCACGCTGAGGGAATCCACATTCACTGAAATGTGTGTTTTCTTTGACAAGAAAATGAAGGCCGACGGAGTAGGATAATGACACCAGGAGGAGCCACTTTGATGCAGGTTTACTTCCAAATGACTTCCGTGATGGCTATGCATCAGCATCACCACTTGTGCCTGAGCACAGACGCCACACAGCAATTGGAAGCCTGAGGTCCCGAGAGGCTAGTAGTAGTCACAAAAACGCCCGAGTGACAGCAGAAGCCAAATAGCCAGGAATCGCCAAGACGGACATGGAAATGGTGAATTCATGATATAAAGAAACAGACTAAAGCCTTACATGGCAAGAAACTAAGACACAGGATGAGCAAGACTCAATCCCCGTCCCAGTGGGATCAGTGGCTGGAGACTGGTGTCTGGACTATTTCATACTACCCGAAGCTGAAGGTACATACATAGTAATGTAGAAGAAGGTTGGAGGAGAGATACAGAGGAACCCCGCTTGCTTCTTGGATATGGGAGTGGAGTCTCAGATGCTCTGTGGGTATGGGAATGGAATAGCTAGCACATAGTGTTCATTTGGGAAACAATGGGGACCAGATTTAAATCTGATACTTCTTTGCACGAGGTCAGATTACTCAGCTTCCAGAATCATTTCATCGCTTGCTAAAGAGTTTTAAGAACACATATGGTAGTTATGAGAATAAATTAGTTTGTGAGGCTTAAATGAGTAGATGTGTGCTGATAAACACAGTGGCATGCATACAGACATACCTGTGACATCTCAGAGAAAGATCTCCTGTTGCTGTCTTAGGTCTTTGCACCTCTCCATTCAAAAACTTTCTTGAGAGCATATGGTCAGGGTGAAGTGGCAATATTTAAGAGATTCGCTGTCTAAAGGAGTGATAAACCTGAAAAGAAATACATATATTTCAATAAGTGTCACAAACTTATGCCTTGGGTGTCAAACCTATTTCTGAGCAGAAGAGCCTTTGGCTTAAATAGATGCTTAGCTTATATGGTTTAAAATGTAAAAATATAGTTGCTTTTAAAATAGTGAGAAGGCAAGGAATAGTAAGTTGGGAGAGGGAGAGAGAGAGAGAGAGAGAGAGAGAGAGAGAGAGAGAGAGAGAGATGGGATGTCCTCCCTACTTAGAGTGAAGGATTATCTAATACAGGCAAACAATTCCGCACAGTACCTGGCTCACAGCTGATGTTAGTATTATTCAAAGCAAAGCATGATGGGAATGGTGCCTTTCATTAGCTGAGGCGGATAGAGTCTTGGAAATGGCCAAATAAGGGAAGTTTAAGAGAAGTTTATTAATGGCTGTCACCTTCCTGAATGATTATTATAGGAAATGGACCCATTCATCTTGCCAACTCTAGAAGGAGGAACCAGGACCAATGGACAGATGTTATTGAAAGGAACTTGGAGACTGTTTAATAGGATTACTTTCCCACTAGGAAGTGTTCTAATTATTATGCTAAAATAACCTTGTATAACAGCAGCAGGTGGAGAGCTCCCTATGAAGGTATTCATAGCAACAGTAAGTGGAAATGAGAAAGCACTTTTAGGGTATTCCCGTTACTGTTCTCAGCAATCTACACTTTTGCAGTCTTCATAGTATTCAGGCGACATAGTTAGAACTATTAGCACTCACATTTACCGTGAGAGAAAACTGAAGCAGAGAGAAATGAAGCGAACTCCTGAAAGCAAGTTTGGCATTCAAACCCATATCTCTTCACCACTTTAGGAAGTGCCTAAAAACATATAGAAAGATCGTCTGTATGCTGTGATTCTTAGCAATATATTCCTGCACAGAATGAGAGTATAGACTGGATGGTCTCTACAGGAATTTTAAAACTCATTTTACTTAAAGTGTCTAGAATTTTATGGACAAAGAGCAGAGATTTGGGGGAGAGAGGGAGGGACAGAGAGAGAGAGAGAGAGAGATCATTAAGAATATGTAGACACAAATTATCATGGATTCTTTGTAATGCCTTTGTAATCCTGTGTATGTCCACCTTGTACTTAGTTATAAAAGAAAGCACACCTTGTTCTCTGTTCCAGGCAGAACAGAAGATAAATATTTAAGCAGAGGAGTGGTATTGGAACTAACAGCAACAAGATAAAGCTAGGGAACCTCTATAGGAGAAATAAAGACCCAAATCTATAACCAAAGATTGCCCAAACACCTTCTCTGTGCCGAGATTATACAATCATTTTGAACAAAAATAAAAGCTCACTGTCTTACTCTGTTGAGATTTAGAGACTTGGTTGACTTGGGAGCTTCCCTTAAACTCTAGTATGCAAAGGAATTTTTATCAATCTTGTTAAGAAAAATGATATATTTATACCCAATTTTACAAAGGACATATACATGATATTTTAAGATATTTTATGAGAACTGAGTCATTTGACTTTCATGTAACGCTAGGTGTTATATATGGATATGCTTCACTTCAATTCGGGCTGGCTCATTCACCAGTAATAAGAGATAAAGATCTCGTGGCGTTAAAATAATTTAGTATAGTTCAGTGGGAAAGGCTTTGGTCTAAAAATGTGGAGTTTGGTAATTTATGGCAAACCTTCCTTTTTGGGCCTCACTTTTAATATCTATATAGCACAGTGATTTGACTAAACTATCCTTGTTTGCTTTAGGTTTCAACGTTTTCGATCTATTTTGTTTATTTCTAGAGTGCTGCATACTCTCGCCCCTTTCATGCCAGATGGCAGAGTGCCCTGGCTGTGCATGAAAGACTAAAATTGATTCTGGGGGGAAAAAAACAAATGGGTCACAAATGGTCACGGAAGCATAAAGAATTGAAATGAGCAGAAGTTTCTAAGTTCTTTCTCTATTCCTGTTGCTTATAAAATGTAGGCACAGCTCCGTATTTGGAGACATCATCTCATTATTAATACTAAACACAAAAGTTGCTTGATAAGGCCCACTGAAGTTGCTTTGTGCTTAGAGAGCTTTAAGTTATGAGGCTGAGGCAGATGCCACGGGGCATAAAAGACTTAATTTGCCCCTTTCACCTTTAATTTTTATCACACTTTAAAAGCAGTCACAGAAAAGTGGCATGTGTTGGTCCATTGTTTCTAAATATGGTTTGCTTTGTGTGTGTGTGTGTTTAGGTGGCTTACATGGAGAAGAGGATAATCACCATGTTCCATTCTGTCTACTATAGACATGAAGTAGTAATAGTTTCCTGGGTACCATTGTTTGGCTAAGAGGCTATGCCATATAAGCCATCCTCTCCCCACCCTTCTCCATCCTGGTTTTCTGCCATCATTTCGAAGATACACACACAGTGGAGTTGGTAGTGGCAGGGGTGTAGACAAAGGCAGCTAGTTCACCACAACTTTCAAGCTGACCAGTGAATGGATAGGCTGACGCTTACTATTCAACATGCTTTGAAATTCATCTGCCTCCTTCTGGAATCTTCTTTAGGACTAGAAATCAAAGCCTGATTTAAAAGCAGGCTGAGGGAGAGTCCTCCTTCAGAACAGTGCTGTAAAATCATATCATAAACGTATATGTGGTGGAAATCAACTGGGGAAGTCTCGGGGTTGAAATTTCCTAAGCTGTAAAATGAAACAAAAGAAATGTTATCTGGAAAAGACTGAGAAAAAACAAAAATATGACTCTTTAGATTAAGCCCCCAAACCACAGAATTCTAATGCTTCAGTTACACAGTGTTAATCTTAAAGACTAGTCTTGAATGATTAGCTTTGTTTTTTTTTTTTCAGAGAGTATGCAAGAGCGAGAGGTTCTCATATGAATTCTTTTGGCTAATTAACTCCAACTCAGATCCAACAGTCCAGGTATCTTGATTTTCCTGAAGACTCAAGCTGAAAATTCTTGTTCATGGTCAAGGATAAACTTTCTTTGGTCCAGTTTAATGCTCTGCCATGTATAGCATTCATAGTAGCTATCCCAGGCTACCATGTGAGCACTGTTGATGCCATACCGTCTAATGAATGCACTTGTCATCATTTCTTTGCCAGATGGATAGTGGTTTAGACTTATTAACAATTTCTCAATGATTCTGTATCCTGAAAAGGGCCAATTCTAAATTATTAGAAGTAAACAACTTCCTGTTTATGACTGGTTCTAGAAAGGCTATTACTACTTGAGAGCCTTAAAGGAGTTTCTGTCTGTAGGAAAAGAACTGCTTTCCTGTGGCTCACATTAGTAAACACCCTTCCATTGGTCCCTTATTAGTATTTGTTTAGTGATTATCAAGGTAGGAGAGTCTATTGTTCACCTCATAACCATGTCAAGTGAGCAAGCATGTTTCCGTGGTAAACTCCATCCTGCAATAAATTGCATTTGTAGGAGATGGGTAGTGTGTGACAAGTGCAGAGTAGACGTTACTATGTATAATAGAACATGGGCTCAGGGGAGATAAAAACAAATTGCCTTTCTGCTCATTCTAAAATATTCTCTTTCATTACTTGTCATTAAATATGAAGTTGTAATGAAGCTTCTTAATGCAACCTCAGTATGAAGTTTCTAATGGGAAGGCTGTGGGTAGCATTTGTTTTTGTTTCTTGTTTTTTAATGCCTTTATTGGCTCTTTAAAAAAAAAACAACTTTATTTTATGTGCTTTGGAATAAAGGTATAAGATCCCCTGGAACTAAGGTTACAGACAGTTGTGAGCTGCTGTGCAGGTGCTGGGAATTGAACCCAGTAGCATTCTTCTCTGAAAGTTACTAGAACACACACACACACACACACACACACACACACACACACACACACACTTCATTAAAATCAAAGTGATTGTATAAGAAACCCAATGAGAATTATCCAGTTCAAAAATGTAGGCCTATTTTCAGACAATGGAATCACCTGTGAAGCATGTTATTTAAAAATGCCCACATACCCCACTGGGACTGCCTTATGGGATTATAGAGCATCACCAATTAATACAGATGAATATGCATGCAAGTTAAGACCATTCATTAAATCAAAATTTAACATCTCAAGGTCTGAGCTAAAAGGTCATTTTAGATAAACATGACAGGATTCCTTTCCTAATTTTCCCAATTTCTTCAAAGTTTTGAGAAGAACAAAAGGAAGTAGAATACAATGGTCAGTGAGTAGTATCTACTCTGGAGAAGAGAAGCAGAATACAATGGCATGGAGTAGCATCTACTGTGGGAAAGGGAGATAGACTACAACAGCATGGAGTAGCATATACTGTGGGAAAGGGAGTTAGAATACCATACATATAAGAAGCATCTACTGTGGGTCAGGCACAGTGCTCAACTCAGCAATTCTAACATTTCATGTATATTGAGTCACTTAAAAATCATACTAATTGTCTAAATTTTTATCTCAAGAGATATTTTTGTAACTTGCATCATGTCCAATATTCTTAAGAGGAAAGTTAGAGATTAAGCCCAGGCCCTCTAATCCCCGAGCCAAGTTCTTAATTGCTAAGTTCTTAGCACATTCTCAGAGCCTCTTACTTAAGAAGATGCCATTACATTCAGGGTTAGATGACCCTTAGCATAATCTTTCTCTAGAAAGGTGTATGTCAGAATATCAGTTATTCCAACCCCTCTTCCTTCCCCTAGCACTTTTGACAATTTTCTTTTCAAAAGAGAGAAAAGGTAGAGCCCCCTGAACTTGGAAAATATTGTTTCCACTTTTTCTTTGATTGTGGACAATGAAGGACTGAGGGTGGATTGACTAACTGACAACAAATCATCATGATGTACCTTCCATGGAAAAGGACAAGGATTCCAGAGCATCAGAAAATTTCCATGCTATTTTGTAAATGCCCCTTCTAAAACAGAGATGGCAGAGTATAGGGTTCAGCTCACAGACATTTAACTAACATGTACTCAGGTTCTAATCCATATTAATGGCCTTTTAGGATTAAATGTTCTTCTATGATTGATTTGTATAAAGTGAGACTAATACTGGTTAAATATTGGTTATTATAGTATATTCATCATCATACATAATAGGTAAATATAGTCATACATAGGAACAGATACTAGAACCTACTATTTAGGTTTGTTAATACATTTGGTAAGCTGAGTTCTTTGAAGTGCTAGCTCAGTGTCTGTCCTGTGATAAATATCTAACAAATCTAATTTGCAGTATTTTATTTTTAAAAAGTGGAAAAATATTACTAATGAACTTTATCTTTGCTATGAAGAGAATGAAGCTGGATTCTTTGTTTTTTTTTTCATTGCATGTTATTTTTTATTCTCCTGCTTCTCTAAATCTGCAGCTTTTTTCCAGCTCACATTCTTTTTTTTCTTTTCATTTTTCTTTATTAAGAAATTTTCTACTCACTCTGCATACCACCCACAGATTCTCCCCTCCTCCCTCCTTCCACCCTCCAGCCCTCCCTCCCAAGGCACTCCACATCTCCACATCCCCCAAATCAAGGTCTCCCATGGGGAATCACACACTGACCCTAGGCAGGTCCAAGCCCCTCCCCACTAACCAAGGCTGCACAAGGTGTCACACCACAGGCACCAGGCTCCCAAAAGCCTGCCCATGCACCAGGGGTGGAAAAGCTGGGTTCTTTGAAAACCTGAAGAGTCCTACAGGAACTGCTTAGGATAATTGTTGCTAATTCCTCCCATGTTTACTTTTCCATTTGTTTCAAATTCATGATCCCAATTAAGTATTCTTCTAAGAAACCCAGCAAGTATCCATCAACATTTTTCATTGCCCTAAGTTATTGTGAAGTAGAAACGATTCTGACTATGTTTATAAATGAGAAGACTGGAAACCAAAGAAGCAGTTGGGAATGTACCCAGCTACTTCGCAGGAAGACTGCAGCATCAGTCCGGGAACCATCTGCCTGTGTATGGAAGTAGGGTATGAGTGAGGCTAAAGAAAAGTGATGAACTCACAGATGAAGCCTGGGTCAAGAGCAGGCACCAGAAGCAGTGCATATAGAAGACCACGGCCTTTAATTATTATCTCTCACCTGACAGGAGAGTGGGAAACCAAGAGACTCCACCTGTGATGAATCTGTCTCTGCTCCCATCCCATTCCTACTCTGGCAGTGGTGATTACAGTCGATATGCCTGACGACATCTCCGGCTGCTTCAGGCTGGCTGTGGCTCCACTATTCCAGTCTACAGCATCTTCTTTCCCCCGGGTTTGGCTTCCCCTTGCGGGTCCATGTTCCCTCATGTCAGAGCTTGACTATTTTGTTTCCTCTGAAGAAAACAGAGGAATTCACCCCCAGAAAGGCATTTTCTTGACATTTTGACACTCTCTCAGAGAAAAGCTGGTATCTGGCCATGGGCCCCAATCATCAAACCCATTAGAATCCAGCTATATTTTCTGAGAGGCTGTCAATAGTGTGTGCATGAGACTATGGTTGTTTGCCAGCACTCTATTGATCCTGGCTTTGTGAAGCTCAAAGTCTGTTTACAGCTACCTATAAAAATGAACGGCCACTTCTTTTACTGAAGGTTAACGCACTGTGTTTATTTAATTGAATGGAAATGGCTTTGTGTTTTCCAAATGTCATTGTTAATAAATGTTCAAGGGATTCTGTGTGACTAGCATATAGGGGTGAAGGAAAGGAGATTGGTTGCTGTGGGGGTGTTGGTGATGCTGGAGGCAGGAGATAAAAGACAGAAGCGTGGACAGGATCTTAGAATAACTTCTCTATATACAAGTATTATTTAAAAAGAACATGTGCTCCATATTAACGCTGTTTGTTAAAGTTGTCAGTAAAATTTGTCCCCTGGGTATTTTCTTTTTCATCTTCTTCTTCTTCTTCATCACCATCATCATCATCATCATCATCATCAACATTGGTTTTTAAACTTTTGCCTGCCTGTGTTCTTGTTTGTTCCTTTGGATTTAAAAAAAAAATAGTTCTAAAAATGACATTGCAAAATTTCATTTACAGTGGGTTTGGTGGCCTAACATATTTTGTTATCATTTGATTACTTCTCTCGTATCCATAACTGATTTGACAAAATTAGCTGGCATCTGGGTTCATACCAAATAGAGGCCTACTCTGGCAATCCCACTGACCTGCTTTTTAAGTGATGGTGTCATCTGCCCAGAGGGAAGTGTGAACAGCTTGAAGAGTGAATAGCATTTACCAAGTGACCAAAAGAGTAATAATAATTAGAATAATAATAATAACTCAGAATCTGTGAAACTACTTGGCTTTCCAGTATAATAAAAGAAAAAACAGACCCTCCTGCCATCCATTTGAATGTTTCAAATACCAGTCACTCAGTGCAGAATCTTCCCTTTCTCTAGAAGTTTTTCCCTCTGATGTGGTGTACATGGGAACATGAGTGTTGCATTTTCTTCACTACTCTCATTATGCCTCAATCTCCTTAAGAGAAGCCAAACACAGCAACAAAAAAAATTTTCTAGACTTGAAATACACCCCTGAAAGAGTAGTAATTAAAAGAAAAGAAGAGAAAAGGAATTGTTAGCTCAAGGCTGCAGCTCACCCATTCTTCTTGCTGAGCAGTTCCCAGGGGCCAACCTTAGGGCAAAGGGCTTTTAAGGAGAAGTAAGATAAACTTGAGCTGAAAAGATGGCTCAGTTGGTAAAGAGTTTCTGTAATGATCTGCTGTCATGAGGACTTGAGTTTGGTTCTCCAGTACCCACTAAAAGCAGGGCACAGCACTGTGTACCTACGATCCCAACTGTGGAGAAGCAGAGGTAGAAGACTTCCTGGGGGCTCCCCAGGAAGTTTACTAAAACCTGTCAACTCCCAAGTCACTGAAAGACCCTGTCAAAAAATAAAGTAGAGAAGTGACTGAGGAGTGATTTCTAGCATAGTCCTCTGGTTTCCACATGCATGCACTCACACTCGAACACACACACACACACACACACACACACACACACACACACACACACACACTACAAAGTAAGGTAAACCCTATGTAGGATGCTTTATTTTTGTGCCTGCATATTGCTCTGGATATATGTGCATGTGTGCAAATATTTAACAAGTTAATAAGGATTATGACAGTGCCACTACACAGCATAATGAAAGTGGCTGGCTTTTATTGGGAGGCAATGCTTCAGCATCTGCTAATGGAGATATCTGTGTTCTCATGTCATCCTCCGCTTCCATGTTTAACTCTTATTTATAGCTGGTTTCAAATAATCAGCACCTATTCTGAATGTTTTTATCAAGTTCTTTTAGGATCCTGACAGAACATGTGAGATAGTCAAACATTGTTTTATTGAATACAGCTTCTGAAACTGATTTGACTATCTCAGATTTTCTTTTAAAAATATACAGACAAAATCAGCTTAGGAGCAAGAGTTAGAAAAGTGTAACTCAAGTGGTACAAAATATGAGAAGTGATTGGTAAGCAATATTGAGGATTTAAACCAAGAGATGATTTTCCTGAGTCTGAATTCAATACCTGAAAATCTTCTCAATTTGAAAAAGATCTATAAATGCCTACCTTTAAGGAAATACAGAAGGATGAATAAGGAGAGAGTAATGGGGTGAGCTGCATGTTCTTGAAAAGGTCACCCTGCATACAGAATATTGGTCTTCATCATTTGAGTTTTTGCCTTTCATGGGTTATCATTAGACTATGAAACCAAGTCTTATGAGAAAAGTGGCATCTTAGTGATTGCCAGGAACATGTACCTGATTGCAAAAGACTGTATTATGGAGTCCCCACACCTTGTACTCTCTTTAGCTTGCAGTGTCTTTAATACCAGAAGCAAACTAACTAGCAGTGATATGAAATCACAGAATTTGATTTTTCGTTCTTCACAGTTAGGAAAACAGATGCATTCTCTTGACATTTCTAAGATGCCAGGTTCTGCTTTCCAGAAATTGGTTTGAAGATGGTGCAGGTGTAGGATACAATCCCCTTCTAGGTAAGGTGGCCTCTTCTTCTTACCCAACAACAGGCTGCATTGCCTCTCTCTTCTGATAGAGCATTGGGAGAACACTGTGAGCGATCAGTACCTCCCGAGTGAGATTTTTGGATTGGAATCTTTTGCTGGATAGTCTTCACCAAATTTCTTAACCTTTTGGAGCATCAATTTTGTCATCTCTGAACTATGTCAGGGGAGTTTCTTATGAGCTCACAAAGCAACTAATCTTAGTGCCTGGCATGTGACATAATGTCATAAATCTTCATTATTACTATTAATTGGAATGTTCCAGAACTCTTTGCACAGGAAGCTGCCATTACAGGGAATTTGGTCACTCTTTCCCTTCTTGACTCCCTCCCATTCTTGATTCTTCTTTCATGGTTTTCTTTAACAGACTACTACTTGTAGTCTAAGCTAAGCTTGACTTTGAAATCTTCTCATCTCAGCCTCTAGAGACTGAGAATTTGAATGTGTGCCATCATACCTGGCTTGAAGTTGCCATGATGATGCCCAACGGTAACAACTATAGACCAATTGACACTGTAAGCCTTTCACAGATATATGCCACTATTTACAGAGTGCAGAGTTACCAGTAAAAATCTACCATGCCCATCTGAAGAAATGACCAGAAAATACCCTGTTAAAAGAGTTTTATGCTGTCCCATAGAAAGACAGTGAGTTCCTGAGGCAAGCAATGCCAATGCCAAGTACTAAAAATCATCTATTGTCTAATATCCTTAGAGAGAGAAAGAGTTATAAGATTTTTGATATAGAAACGAAGAATGTAATGCATTTGTGCTGAAAATAAGCCCCTCATTTTAGCACTACTCTCTTCTTGATAGGAATAAAAATAATACTTACTTCAATAGTAAATACTTCCATCTCACTATCTGGATCTTTTGTGTAATTTTCTTCATTTGACTAGATTTAAAAAGTCTATTATTATGTTTGAAAAGTTATTTTTAAAATTCTTTAGTAGCTAGAAAACTAAGACTTAATCTGGTTTTCTGTGACATTGACCTCAATAATGTAAATAGTACAGGAGTCTGTACAAAACCACACATTTCTGAATCTGAGATGACATTTAAGACAACATTTGAGAAGCTGCCTTACATTTTGAAAATGAAGGTGTGTCTTGTTGGTGAGCATTTTGCTGTTCTGCAGTTGACATCCAAACACTGCAGAGGCAGAGTGGTAGCCGAGATGTGCTCCTTCTGCCATAGTTGACTTCACACTTTGTAGAGATCCACATGACTGAGAACAATTAACAATACCCTTTGGATGTATGGTAACCATGCTCTGGTTTTCCCACAGGACTAGCAGCTTCAACAAGTAAAAAACACAATGACCCACCAAAGTCAAACATCTTCCTTGATTCTTTTTCTTTTTTTCTTTTGGTTTTTTGAGACAGGGTTTCTCTGTAGCTTTGGAACCTGTCCTGGACTAGCTCTGTAGGCCAGGTTGGCCTCGAACTCACAGAGATCCACTTGCCTCTGCCTCCCGAGTGCTGGGATTACAGGCGTGCACCACCACTGCCCGGCTTTTTTTTTTTTTTTTTTAAGATTTATTTATTTATTATGTATACAGAGTTTTACCTGCAAGTATCCCTGCAGGCCCAAAGAAGGAACCAGATCTCATTACAGATGGTTTTCAGCCACCATGTGGTTGCTGGGAATTGAACTCCGGACCTTTGGAAGAACAGCCAGTGCTCTTAACCTCTGAGTCATCTCTCCAGCCTGATTCTTTTCTTTACTATTTCCCTTTACCTACAAACCATTATTTTAGCCACTGTCCTCTGTATGGAAAAATTGGATGGATGGAGAATTATCTTCTCTCCCAAAGAGGAAAATATTTCAGGTATCACCCAATTGTCTCCACTGAGAACTCATGATGATTTAAGCATATGCTGTCTTTAAAGCTCATTACTTAAAGAAATAATGTATGGAAATGGTTTTTGCTTTTTACAAATTAGCTTCCTTATCTCTTGCTATTCTTGTATTTATACTTATTTATATGTGATGAGTTCTTGATTTTTTTCAGAGTCTATGGGATTCTGATTCTGCTATTTTTGGACACTCATCTTAACCTGCAAATAGATGATCTCCACAAGATGAACACATTGTCATATGACCATTCATCATGTCCTGTGGACACACAGAAGTCATGGACGGCTTCAGTAGCATCCTTTTCTCAGCACAATGTGAATTCCTAAGTGAACAGATGAATTTTAGTTTAGTGAAGGATTTAAACTTAAAATAAAAAAAAAAATCACCCCAGAGCTACTGATTTTAGTCATGATAGCCTCAACCCTGCTCTGTCATAAAAAAAAAAGTCATCTAAAGTTTAAGTATTTTTAAGATTTTGTTTTTAATTCTTCCTCTCATCAATGTAAGGACTAAGTGTCAAGAACAAGATGAGAATACCTGACTTACTACTATGGCGTGGATTTGAAAACTTGTGGAAATTTTTGCCTGGGAACTGGTTAAATCTACACTTATACTTCAGCAAAGTAGTGGCTACATGGCATTCTAGTTTCTTGTAATCCTCCAACTAAGGTTTTCTGAAATCGAAATTATAAAGCATGTCTTACAGAGAAGGTTGATGCACAGTTTGTTCTAGGTTGACCAAATGTTATCTTTGAAGAGATTATTTCTATGCTGATATATTGTTCGATATTTAACTCATATCATATGAAACTAATAAAAATTACTATACAATACTTGAAGATTTCAAATAACCATAGATTATAGGTCAAGATTAAAACTTATGTTAACATGCTGAACAAATACATTAAAAATTTACAAAATAAATGTTTAAAAAAACATAGGTAAATTCTTATAGTGTGCCTAGATAAATTAACTTTGTAAATATCAGATAGAGGAGCTCTCATATGATAGAATTTTCGGCCACATAAGATCTAAACCTTTCAGTAACTTGTGAACTAAAATGAAAGCTGTATTTCAAAATAACAAGGAAAAGTGTGAAAGGAAAGCAGCTTTTCGTTCTGTAAGACCTTTAATCTGCTTGTAAGCTACATTGATTCTTCATCTGAAATATCTCCATCCTTTCTTCCATTAATTTTCTCCTCAATGACACAGTCCCAGCCCTTGTTAACCTTTTCCTGACAGTAGTTCATTGAAAACATCTCCACCTCTTTTCTTCCTGTGTCAACCTGTCTTCAGTGCTAACTTTGGAGACAAAGTTAGCATTGATGAATTATAACTGATCATCTCAACCCTAAGACAATAAACCTGCAATGTGTCTCAATTATGGTAGGGTAGAGTACTTCCAAGAGTGGAGCCCTGTAATATAATATCGCATCTCTACTATCTTTACTTTGTCTTTGTAGATAGTGCAAGAACTTACTAAAGATGTGTTTTTAACTAATATTGACCATTTTGGACCACAGCATACTAAAATTACTTCATACTTTCCTTTTTCCATACATTTGCTCAGGACTTCCTTTTAGAGATTTTCTTTCCTGTGTCACCCTTCACCATCCATGAGACCTAAATACCTTGTCACTTGGAAAGATCTCTTGGTAGCTCAGCCTGACTCTAGGAGAAAGCCTGTGCCATCTCTGTGCTACCCACTACTTCTATCATATAATACTCTAAAGTTTGGTGAAATATTTGCTTTTCTCTTCTCAAAAAGAATATTTTGATGGCAAAGTGGAAAATTTGGCACCATGAGCCTTTAGGGCACAAATTTCAAGAACCTGCGGCCTTCCTGAATGTCAGTCAACTTTGTGGTGGGCTTCAAAATGCTTGTGGCTGACAGTTTACTCAAAACTAGAACCATGCAATCACGGTGACTGGGTTTTCAGATTTTTGTGGTAGGAAAAAAAGTGCATGTCAAAGTTGAGGAAAGAGTGGGGAGTTGTGTTTTATGGATGGCTGAAAACTCCTTTTGCCATGCCCTTTCGTCTTAACTTAAAGTCGTATATTTCTTGTTGCCTTTTGGGTTTTCACTAGTACTTAATAATGTAATCTTCATGATGCAGTGCTACATTCCAAATTTATAGTGCAGGAAATGAAAGAGGTTGTATCTGTCGTCCTTCATAATTCAGAGGAAAGGAAGCAGACAGGGAGAGGTGTTGACACTCTTTGGCATGCCAGGTTCTGTCACTAAAACTTCCCGAGATATTTTCAAGTTTCTTAAGAAGAATTCATATTTTTTTTCTGTGAAAGAGTTGACTTCTATAGACTCGTGAGGTGCCCTAAAGGGAAAAGGGAGCAGCATATATGGCCTGGTGGTTTGGATTCCAACTGTACTTTTTCTGGGTTACAGCTCTTGAAGTTGGGAGCAAAGGACGCTTTTGTGCCTCTTTATCCTTTGACCATGCCTTTACTCTCCCAGAGGTTGAGTCCTTGTTATGAGATGTGTTAGCCCTCTGTTTTTTGTCATCAGTCTCTCAGAGGTGATGGGATGTCTTTGTGTTTTCTTCAGGCTCACACTGACTTACAAGCAATGCCTAGGTAAACATCCTTGGTACCCAAATTCTCTTCTACTTTTTCAGATTGCTTTTAAATATCATTAATCTGCACTTTACAATGCCCACTTTCTCTGTTTACAATATTTACAACTTGCTAAATTGTGGTCATGAATTGGGGAGGAATATGAAGGAACCAGAGAAGTCAGATTTTTAGAATGTGATAACTTTTCATACAGAACAGCACAGATTCATTTGGATGTTTACCAGTTTTTGTTCATTCTGTCTGGTCTAAAGAGGTTTAGCTGAAACTTGACTCAATGCTCCATAGCCCCTGAGTCTATGGAAGCCTTCAAATTAATTGGATGAGTCATTATTATACTAGGCTGACTTTTTGTATGAGGTGCTTAAGACCTTGGGTCCATTTTTAAAAAAATGAAAAGGTTGAGGCTTTGTCATTTGGACTGTATGAGAAACAACCAATTCATTGTACCTAGTCCCATCATACAGACAAGGATTGAAGATGAATGGTTCCCAGCAACCTTCAGGTTTCAATCTTGTCATTTAACTTGTGTGCCTTTAGGATATAGAATGTCACTACAACCCTACCTATAGCACATGGTATAGCAGACACAACTTGATCTCTGGATAGGCTTGTATACAACACTGGCAAGAAGCAATAATATTTTCTGAACCAAAGCTAGTGGCCTATGATACTAAGAAATCTCTGGCACTTGTTATCCAACAGCCACATGTGCCCCACTTGGCTCTAAATTAGAAAATAAAGAATGGGACTCAGCCCAGGGGCAGCCATGAGCACAGGTGCACTATTTGGGAAAATGAGACCAATTCTATAAAAAAAAAAATGAAGCTAAAGTCAAAAGAGTTTAATAAAAATGTAAATCCCCATACAATTGGCACCATGTTTTCTGTCTCTTAATGAACACCTGTCATCTGGGGAATGATGCCCAGGCCTTTGAGCGTGGGTCAGACAAGCAAGAAGGCCCACAGCCAAGGACCCTGTTAGGCATCTTAAAATGAACAATTATCTAACAAGTGAAAATTCCCATCATTGATGCAAATATAATAGTGTCATCTTTTCATGAGAAAAGAATATGCAAATCACCCAAAAGAGGTGCAGAACTTTCTCTGCTACCTTGGGCCAGGTTCCCTGGAGGCATCCCAATTTGAGATGAACACTGTATGCACTAGGTGTTTGTGGATGGGCTGGGAAATCAAATGTCATCTGAATGGAAGTGAGTAGAGCAGGGTGGAAAGAAGGGTCATTTGTATTGAGCTGTATGTATCCCTGAAGACTCAGCCAGTTCCACAGAGAGTTAGATGGTCAGTCATTTTTCACAGAGTCAGTGTTAGGTAAGGGAATCAAAGATTGTGTGCCTTGTATCCCTACCTAACCATCTAGTTATTGTGTTAGGGCTAGTTGCAAAGGGGCTGAGTGAGGTGTGAGCAGTAAGCAGCCAGCAATCCCCTGGAAGTAGAGAATCAGCACCTCAATTGTGAAGGAAGTAGGGTCCAGGAGCACATCCATTGCAGCTGAATATCTGATTTGAGAAGCCAACTGTTGCATAACTTAGAGCTACAAAAGGCTCTGGTCTTCTGTGCCCTGCTAAATGCCCCTGACAGTCCACTGAAGGGCTAATGTCAAGGAAGGAGATGATTAGAAGTAATTTGCTGAGGGCCCAGGGTTGCATTCTCAGCTGTCAGCAATTAATGAAGCAAGGATGTCAAGTGACAGGTGAATCAAAGTCAGGGCAGAAGGAATGGAGGAGGAAATTTATTCCCCTCCCCTCAAAAGCAATTGCTTTAATTGAGGCTGGTGATAAGAAGACAAAGTTTGGTCTAAATTTCATCAGTTACTGGAGAAAGGCTCTATGATGACAGTTAGGGTATTCACTGATATGATAACTGGGGTAAGCCAGTTCAGGCACTCTCTCAACTATTGCTAGTAGTCTAAGCTGGGGTCATCCTTGTGGATTCCTGGGAACTTCCCTAGCACCCGGTTTTTCCCTATCCCCATGATGTCTCCCTCTATCATGGTATCTCTTTCATTGCTCTCCCAGTCCATTCCTATTCCAGCTTGACCATCCCGTTTAGACCAATACCTGTGGAGCCTCCACAGGACTGGACTGGGCCCTCTGCATAGATAGGCAAGACAGTTGTGTGACTTGATATGCTTGGGGAAGGGGGCTGGCAGTAGGATCAGGATCCATCCCTGGTGCATGGCTTTTTGGAGCCCACTACCTATGGTGGGACACCTCGCACAGCCTTGAGGCAGGGGGAAGGACTTGGACCTGCCTCTACTGAATGTACCAGGCTCTGCTGATGACCCATGGGAGGCTTTATCTTCTTGTAGGAGGGAATGGGGCGGGACAGGTGGTAGGGGAGGCTGGAGGAGCCAGAGGATGGAAGAGGGGGATCTGTGATTTGCATGTAAAATGAATAAAAAAAATTCTAAAAAAAAAAAAAGAAGAAGAGAAAGTTTGTGGCAGCCACAGATTGCTAAAAAGGAAAAAAAGAATTTTTTTAATGCCCAAAATGCTTAGGATGCTAGAGATATTGAGTGAAAGAATATCACCTGAGAAGTCGAGAATCAAAGCTATATTCAAATGGATTAGCAGCCTTCAATGAAGGATCTTCTGCCTTTGCGTGGGCCCTAACAAGGACCTTAGTTTTTCTTGGCTTTTAATATTGATCGACTAAGGTGTAGCGCAAGTAATAGCTGTTCTAAAGGACAGAGGCTCGCTTGGTAGAATCAGTAGGTCTGGATCTATCTATCTATCTATCTATCTATCTATCTATCTATCTATCTATCACCTATTGAAATGTACTTTGCATGGAATCAACTCTAATCTGTGTTTCTCTATGTCTAAAGTAACCTATGGCGTTCATCTCCGAAGGCAATACTGTTTGTCCATCGGGTGATACTGTTCCAAAAGCTGCCTTGAAGCACACTAAACGTTGACCATTCTAAACACATGAAAGGCATGGTGCTGTTGGGAAACATAGCGAAGTACTTCCTGGGTGACTTTGGTGTCCTTTTTGATGGTGGTCATCTTCCTTCTTTGCCTTTTTTTCTCTCTTCTTCCTCCTCTCCTTCTCCCTCCTCCTCTTCCTCTTCTTTCTACTCCTCTGCTTCCTCTCCCCAGCCCTCTTTTCTTCTTCCTTTTCTTCACTGGTCTGGGAGTGCCCGCTGGTGTCAGTTCAGCATCACCAGCACCACAACGAAAGCTGTGGCCGAGTTCGAGTATCCCTATCCTTGGATTTGTTTTCTAATTGCAATCATCCCCAAGCAGCTAGTGACTGTTTCAGCCTTCTCATCCAGCTGCATGCCCCAAGCTTGTTTAGATTTCAGTAATGATCTCTTATTTCTCCCCTTCCTTTTTTTCCTTCTTCCATGGCCCCATATTCTAGGTAGTCGGAGTCTTTTCAAGTGAAGTGCATGTGGATGTGTTCCTGCTTCCCTAAATGGTACTCGACTGTTTGTTTTAATGAATCAAGCAGCACCCTTGAGAAGAAGAGAATTGAAAAGCCGTCTTGTTTGGTTGGAATTCAGTCCTTTTCAGAACATCTAGGGGTGGAGCCACACTACAAGTGCTGTTAATTACTAATTGGCTTGAGTGTTTTCTAGTCTACCAACTAGGTGTTTTTATTTATTTTTTAATGTATTATCTCTTTTTATTCCAAAACTACTCATCTAGTCTGTGTTAGTCACATCTCGGTCTTCACTGTGATACCTTCTCAGCACTTCCTCAGTATCCTCACTGGACCCCCTTTGCTTATTCTACATCCTTACCACCTTAGACTTCCTAAATTGCAGCCCGCATTGTTTTTTCATCTCCACAAAAGAGTCATCCATGTTTTGTAGTGAAATACAATACTTCAGAATCCACCTCCAGTCACCTGTCCACTTTATCTTCCTTCTCGTTATCCTTCCCCTACCCACATTTCCTTTGCTGGTTTTGTGTGTTTGGGTTTTGTTTGTTTTGTCTGCTTGCTTCAAAAAGCCTGACCTGCTTAGGTGCCCTTCCTACTCAAGGTGATTTGTAGCTCAGAGATTTTGTGCAGGTGGTTCTCACTGTCTGGAGCAATCTTATGGATGAATTGTGACACTACAAGCAATGTCTTCATCCCAACTTCAGAAACTTCATTTCCCTGCTGATGAGCAGCCTTAGTGGCTCTCCAGGTTTCCCCAGGGCTGAGTAAAGTACTCAAGATTCCCGTAATTATCCAGATATGTGTTTTCTGAAACAGAACTCCATCTGATAACTCATTACACCTCCATCTTAAATGGCCAGACTCTCTAACCTGAATTGTGTTGTCTGCTACATCATCTAATGTGGTCCCATCAGAAGGATGCATCATGTCATTTCTCCTAAAGTACATAGGATGATAGGAAAAGTTCAAAGATGAAAAAGAGCGTAACAGAGAACTTGGTCTCATGCATGGAGTGGCTGCTAAGCCACAGAAAAATCCCAAACTAAGCAACCTCTGCTGGTTCCTCAAGTGGCTACCTTTACTGGCAGCCATAAGGAATGATTAACATCTTGGACGAGAATGATATCCTTGACTGGGGTCTGCCAAACATAGCCTATGTGATTTCAAAACTGTTCTTTGACCTTTTAATAATTATGTTGTACTCATGTAAAAGGAAGTTTTACATTCAAAAGTTCTAAACATTTCAATATTTTGGATAACCACGTACCTGTCTGGATCAAATGATGATGATGCTGTACCCCAGTCTCTTTGGATAACAGTTTACCATGTTTGTACACACTCCCGGCTTTATCATGCCATCTCTTGCAACAGTCAGTATGGATTTTATGTTTTCCTTTTAGGAAAATTGTCTTGAGCTTATAGACATCTTTTATCTTTGCTTGGAAAACTCTCAAGTGCAAATGATTGCAGAGTTTTCTCATGGTCAGAGTGTAGCTTGACTCTAGACCTCCCTCGCTGGCTTCCAATATGTACTGTTCTAACTACTCACAGCTTCCTCTAAGAGAGCACCTTATTAAACCATTTGCATAGGGCACCTTGGTTCAGGGTATGCTTTTTATTTGGACTCACAGGATAGAGCTAACCTACCTACTTACCCACCTAGCCCTTTAAAGTTTGGTGATTGAAGTTCCCTTTGAGTTTGTAAGAACTTTACTGCTAACCAGATGAAGAATCTGCATTATCAACTAAATGATACATTTAAATAAATGTCTACTAAAAAGCCCCATTTTCTTGTGTGTGGACCCTATTTCACTGATGTCTGCTTTTTTATGAATGTCTCATGCAAATTTTGATGCTAGGGAATTATCTTAGTCAGTGTTCTATTGCTGTGAAGAAATGGCAACTCATAAATATAAACATTTAATTGACACTTGCTTATATTCAGCATTTTAGTCCATTATCATGACTAGAAGCATGGCAGCATGCAGGCACTCATGATGCTGGAGAGGTAGCTGAGAGTTTTACATCTGGATCAGCAGGCAGCAGGAAGAGAGAGCCACTGGTCCTGGCTTGGGCTCTTGAAATCTCAAAGCTCACCCCAGTGACACACTTCCTCCAACAAGGCCACACCTACTCCAACCAGGCCACTCCCTAATGACCAAGCAACCAAATATATGAGCCTCATGGAGCCAAATCACCAGAGAAATAGAACATGGGGCTTTGACCAACTTAAGCAAGCACTCTAACACAGAGCTTCATTCCCAACTTAGACGAGATGTTTTCAAGTAAACATTCTATTACCTACGTGTCTTTTTTTGGAGTCCCAGCAGTGACTAGTTGAATAGAGAACTATAAGGGGACACTGCTTTCTGCCAGAATCCTCTGGTTGTTGCCAGAAGCTATTTTTCAAATAATTATTTCTCATCAAATCTCATTGAAAAGGGAAATGAAAACTAAATCTTGAAGCAAGATACCTGAAAGAACCTGTCTGAGGAAAACTTTGCATGCATGCTCTGTGGATGCAAAGAGAAAAAAGGTGCACAGTGATGAAGAGGGGTGCCCTGGAGCCTCAAAGCAGGAGTCTGGTGGTTTGCTTCACGGATTCCCCAGCAGACCACCCCAGAAGTACTGTTTCTCACAACCTGATGTCTGTCACAGGCTCAGTCTGGTGTAGTTTCCACCCTGATGTTTGGTGTGAGTCACATCGAAGACATTTAAACAGGGGTTTGAAGTACATTGAAGGGCATTTCCCACTCACTTTCATACTGTGATTTTCTCTGTACAATGCACTCTGCCTTCTTTTGTGAATCTTCAGGTTTTGATTCTACCAGCTGCTGAGAAATGCAGCACTTTTATGCCGCCCACAAAGGAGTGTTTTTATGGTTTTATATGATCTATATAAAGCTAGAAGGCATGTGGGTGTGCATGTGTACGTTATGTGTGATGATGAAACAGTTTGACTGCCATTGTACTTACAATATAAGCTACCCTCATCAACAGGTATAGGACTACTCTATTCACATGTTTTTAAATTAGAAACTTTAAAGATAAATCAAATAGCAATTTAATATGCAGCTATTAAAACAAACACATTAAGTTATATATAATTCAGTATATGATTTATATAATATATACTTATATAATAAAGTTATATACGCTATAATTATATAGAGATAAATATGTACAACATTCACATGCATGTATATATATATATGTATGTATATTTTTCTTTGCTGTAGGCATTAAAAATGTAAAAGAGTAATTCCCAAACCAAATGACACTGTAGTGTTTTGCGGTTACAGATAAGATGGCTTGCATCCCAATGACATTGCCCCAGGACCAGAGATAAAACACTTTTATGCTTGCAGTGAGCTCAGTATTCTTCTGAGGAAGTCAAAACCAAATCTATGTCTTGCTTTCCAGTTCCAAGTCTCTGAAGATCCTGTCTGCTAGCTAGCCTTTGTAGGTTTAATATAAAGAAAAATAAATATTCAACAGAAGTTAAAATTTTTCTAATAACCTCATATGTCAGGGAGTATCTCCTCCTTCTGGCCTCTTACCTGAATGTGAAAAAGCCAAATTTGTGGTTATTTTTTTTTTTGTATTTTCTTCTGGGCTTGTCTTCTGTCTCTTAAAGTGGATTGTAATCTTAGGAACCACCGACCAGTGTGCGGGCAAATAGGTGTTACGGTAGCTGGCCCATCTTCACTCACAATGAAAGCCACAGATCCGTGCGTGCACACCATGGGGCCGGCTCTCTGGATCCTGTCCTCTCAGTTGCTTGTGTCAGTCCAGGCTTCCTCAGGAATTACGCACGCCATTTTCATGAGGTGAGAACGCAGACAGTGTGAACGGCGCCGTTTTCGTAAGGTGAGAACGCAGTGTGAACGGCGCCGTTTTCATAAGGTGAGAAAGCAGACAGTGTGAACGGCGCCGTTTTCATAAGGTGAGAACGCAGACAGTGTGAACGGCGCCGTTTTCATAAGGTGAGAACGCAGACAGTGTGAACGGCGCCGTTTTCATAAGGTGAGAACGCAGACAGTGTGAACGGCGCCGTTTTCATAAGGTGAGAACGCAGACAGTGTGAACGGCGCCGTTTTCATAAGGTGAGAACGCAGACAGTATGAACGGCGCCGTTTTCATAAGGTGAGAACGCAGACAGTATGAACGGCGCCGTTTTCATGAAGTGAGAACGCAGACAGTATGAACGGCGCCGTTTTCATAAGGTGAGAACGCAGACAGTATGAACGGTGCCGTTTTCATGAAGTGAGAACGCAGACAGTATGAACGGCGCCGTTTTCATAAGGTGAGAACGCAGACAGTATGAACGGTGCCGTTGTGAAAGTGTTGAGCACTGCAAAGTTCAATGGGCCTTGGTGTAATGAGGTGGGTGTTTGCTGCTGAAAGCAAACCTTAAAAAATATTATGTGGGCGCCATTCTAAGAGAGGAGTAGGAGATTTTGGAAGGGGGTATATAGTTTTAGGCTTTGCCCTTTTCACCAGCTTGTAGTCTGGAGCACAGCATTAAAAACAAAGCAAAACAAAAAAAAAAAAACCAGGAGATAGCAGTTTGGTCTAATAAATATAAACCAATATACTAGACTGAGGTGGAAATGGATATGAATTCCAGGTTAACCAGTCTTAGCAGTATCACTTAATACATGCCACTTACTTTTTATGCTTTGGTCTTGTCACTTTCCATTTGGAAATCCTAACATCTTCCTGATAGTGGTGCTACATTTTTCTCTACAATGACAAGGTGTCTAAGTGGTGTGTCTCACAAATAACCCCCCACTCCTTCACGGGTGCTTATCTACTTGTTAATATTGTTAAGACAAATTAAATAACTGGTTAGTCTCTTCCTATACCAGCATAACTATCAGATCAAATTTGTTATTGGTATATTCACATTGTATTTCCTAATGAATTGAGCACCCCAGTCCTCCTTGTTATTATTGTTTGATTCATTTTTTTTGTGTGTGTGTGCATGTGTATGAGTGTGTCTGAATGTGTGTTGATGAGTGTATATATGTGAGCATGTGATATTTACATTGCCTCTCTTGATGGATTGAATACCGTAGCTTTCAATGTTTTTATTTTATATGTTGTTATAGTATGTGAGAGTATATTTATGAGTGTGTATACATGAGCATGTGTGTGTGTGTGTGTGTGTGTGTGTACCTTAGATGACAACCTTTGGGAGTCAATTCTCTCCTTCTACTGTGTATCCAGTGTTTGTCAAGTTTGGCTGTCTGGTTTGTGCAGCCAGTACCTCTACCCTCTGAGACCTCAGACCAACCTCTCATTGTTTTTAGAACACCACTGTTCAGTTTTTATGAAGATCTGTAGTTCTAGAACTTAACCCAAGTCAAACACAAAATATCCATAGTATAACAGGTGTAATTTTAATTGTTTCAAGAAACATTCCAAAATAAAGATTTTGATTTCAAAATGCCCATTTTTTAAATTTATTTTATAATTTAATTTTACATATCAGTCATGGATTCCCTTGTCCTCCCTCCTTCATCCCCTCTCCCCCCCAGCCCACCCCCCATTCTCATCTCCTCCAGGGCAAGGACTCCCCTGGGGATTCAGCTCAAAATGCCCATTTTTATACTTGACACTTGCTTTGAAAAATCTAGAAAGTAGCATCATTGGTCAAAGTATTCACAAAAGTGTTTACAGTAGTACTTACCGGGTAAATTAGGCAGCATATGGTATGGCTTAGATAGCTCTAGTTCTTTATTTATAGGTATATGGCCCCTTGGCAGTAGGTTGCTAAATCCATATGCTATTCAGGGGGAAATTTTAATATATGTTGACCTTGCTACAGCACTGAAAAGCATAAGAAAATGAATGGAACTGGAAGAAATGCTTAGGTTAACCCAACTCTGATTATTGACAAAAGCAGTTTTATTCTCAAACCAGTCAGCAATAAAATTGGTACTGAGTTAATGCTGTGATGAGTTTCAGGTTCCACATCTCCCTTGTTAGCAGAAGTCACCTTTTAAGGAACCTCGTGGGCTTTCCAACAAGCAGCAGAGGTCCTTTCTAGAAGCCTTACCTTTCAGAAGCCAGCAGAAAGAAAGGGATCTCCCTGTGTTAGCTTCTTGGCTAGCTCTTCCATTTCCTGCTTCAAAAATCCTAAGGGAAATAAACAGCTGTCCAAATGAATTGCCAGGAGATAGCACTTGACTACCGGGAACTCTTAGAAGAGAATCAGAGCACTTCGTGTGAATTGACACCGTGAACATAAGAAGAGAGAACAAGTCTTCGATCGAAGCCTTAAAACTCCCTATAAATCAGCACTTTGAGATGGACATGCTACTTAAGTCTGTTTCCTTTTCCAAATACAGGATCGATGTATCACCAGCCTGGATCTCCTTAACCTATTGGTTACTAGTGTATGTCATTCTTTTCCTTCTCTCCTGTCCTCACTTCCTAATTTCCTAGTCCACTTGAATACCCTGTAAAGACCATGTGGTGAGGAACATTGTAGACACCTCTGGGATTATTTTTCTATGAATTTAAAGAGTCCTGTGTAATGACCACAAACAAGGGAAAGTGAGTAGGACAATGCTAATGAAAATATCTTACATTCTCTAGCACTTGTAGGGCTCTTAGATGCGCTAGGTCTTGTGTGGTGTTGTTTGCTTACATCACCCTGTTGTTCATAACAGCATCAGAGCCTAGAAGTAGCAGAGCATTAGGAAATCAAGTTCAGTTTGCTTTAATCAGGAGACACGAAACTAAGCTAAGATTCTTTAAGCTGTATGCATGAAGAGACCGTGAATACATATCCAGAAGAACTGCTTCCTCCTCAGCTCATTATAAGTTTTTCACTAATCCAAATGCTGAATCTATCACCTGTCTATTTGTTGTTTTGTGGGAAATTATAGTTTTTCCACCACTTTGGTTCCTCAAAGAAAATATGCTTTTTGGCTCCATAGTGAGAACTAGTCGGTTGGCTGCAAGGGTCACTGACAAACCTGGGTTACTTTTCCTTTGTTCGTAGAACTGGCCATTTGAAATGTGGTACCCAGAATAGGTTGGGAAAAAGGCATCATTGTCGGGACAGCGTACAAATTCTAATTTGCCTATTTCTCCCTTTCAGTCTTCCTTCTCTCACCCTGTTATTTTACCGTTCCTTCCATCATCCTCACCCATTTACCTGTCAGGAGATGATTATAAGTGAGTAGAGGGTGTTTCAGCCCTTCACTGTGATCAGCGGCAGCTCTGAAGGGTCTGAATGCTGGCACCACACTTTCCGTGAAGTTGAGTGCTTATGGCAATCCTCCCAATGGGGAGAGAGATGAGCAGGTGAGACCAAAAGCAACATCTGTGACTTGCTGCCATGGGCTGGCTTTGTGTGCATCATTTCCACTTCAAAGAGTTCGCAGGCTGGTGAGCATTCCTACAGCTTGTGCTGCTCAGTGAGTCCAAGCTGTGTTTGATACAACTGCAGTAAATAAGAGATCATTCGGGACCTCTCCTGCTACAGCGGTGGAGAGCCTCTGAGTTCATGGATGTTTATGAAGTGCATGTGTTTAGCTTTTTCATTCTACAAGATTCATTCATTTCCTACTTTTTACAGAAGGAAGGGAGGGTGCATATATGGGTGAGTGGGGGTGAAAGAACTTTGGTTTCCTTTTGCCCCCTCCTCTGTCTTAGAACTGTTAATGTGTACCTAATGGTCTGGTCTATGGGAGACCCAGGTTGTTTGTTTGTTTATTTATTTTGAAACAAGGTCTCTGGTCACCCAGATTGTCCTCCAGAATAACTGCAAACTTATGATCCTCCTGCCTCTGTCTTCCAAGTGTTAGGATTAAAGGTATGTTTTATAATACCCACCCAATTTATACCATTCTGAGGATCAAAGGCAGGGCTTTCCACATGTCAGACAAGTACTTTGTCCAAGAGGCATTTATTGAAAGAATAGTAGTAGATGCTCCATCAGTGTTGGATTTAATCTTATAGGATGAGTAGATGTGGGCAAATAAGTGGCGTCACCAAGAGGTCAGGGAAATTAACCAAGACAAAACTAAAACACTAATCTAGTCACGAAGTCTTTCTGTTTATTCCAGTAGGCTCATTTTCCCAAAAGTAAAGTGTAAATTTAAAACAGCTTAACATGGCAAGTTTTCCTTATGTAGTTCTGAATGAGACAGGGAGAGAAAAAAAAAATTGTCTAATGTTCTTCTTTTATTTAAATTTTTTTATTCATTTTATATACCAACCACAGATCCCCCTCTCATCCCTTCTCCCACCCCACCCCCACCTAACCCTCCTTGACCCATCCCTCATCCCCTGCTTCCAAAGGGTAAGTTCTCCCATAGAGGGAGAGCAAAGCCTGGTAACTCAGTTAAGGCAGGACCCAGCCCCTGCCCACTGCCTCACAGGTGAGCAAGGTGGCCGACCATAGGTAATGGGACCCAGAAAGCCAGTTCATGCATCAGGGATAGATCCTGATCACACTGCCAGGGACCCCTCAAATCTCTATCAAAAATTCCAACACAAGTCTTCACAGACCTTGAAAGAACAATACTCAACTTCATATGGAAAAACAGAAAACCTAGGATATCTAAAACAATCCTTTGTAGACAAATTTCTAATTGGTCTTATTAAATAAAAAACACAGAGCCAAATATAGGGGTGAAAGCCTTAGAAAGATCAGGGAAATAGGAAAAGCCACCAGCCAACCTTACCTCACCAATTCTGTAGCTTCCAAATGCAAGCTACTTCCTGTCTTACCCATGCCTTTACTGCCTTGCTGTTCTGCCCTCTCATTGGCTATCATAGCCCAGCTACCTACCTCACTTCCTTGTCACTGTCTGTCTGTACAGACCTCCAGGTCTTTTATGGTTGGTACTGGGATTAAAGGCGTGTGTCACCATGCTTGACTCTGTTCCCTAGTATGGCCTTGAACACACAGAGACCCTGCCTGATAAGCAATCAGATTAAGGGCATGTGCTGCCTGACTTTTTGTTTACTTAAAATGGCTGGCCTTTTCTCCCTGATCTCCAGGAAAGCTTTATTAAAGCACAAATAAAATATCACCACAATCCTTTACAATAAAGCAACTTCTGGAGGTATCACTACCCCTGACTTAAAGCTCTACTATAGAGCTATAATAATAAAAGCAGCTTGGTATTGGCATAAAAACCGACATGTGGGTCAATGGAATTGAAATGAAGACCCTGATATGAATCCACACACCTATTAATACCTGATTTTTGACAAAGAAGCCAAAATTGTACAATGTAAAAAAAAAAAAAAAAGTATCTTCAGCAAAAGGTGCTGGCATAACTGGATGTTGGCATAAAGAAGATTGCAAATAGATCCATATCTATCACCATGCACAAAACTCAAATCCAAGTGGATCAAAGACTAAAACATAAATCCACTTACACTGAACCTGATAGAGGAGAAAGTAGGAAGTAGCCTAGAATGCATTGGCACAGGAGACCTCTTTCTAAATATAACACCAGTAGCAAAGACACTGAGAGCAACAATTAATAAATGGGACCTCCTGAAAGTGAGAAGCTTCTGTAAGGCAAAGGACACAGTAAATAAGACAAAATGACAGCCTACAGAATGGGGAAAGATCTTCACCAACCTGTATCTGGCAGAGGGATGATCTCCAAAATATATGAAGAACTCAAGAAACTAGACAGCAAAATACCAAACAATTCAATTAATATTCTTAAGAAACTCTTGGCTATTTTCAAATCTCAACATTAACTACTTCCCATGGAGAAGTAAGCAACTGATTAACTATTATCATTCACCATAATTCATCTGATTTACTGCCAGCAACTTTTTCCTTAGAATTTGCCCTCTTGACTTTGGACATGTGAGAAGATGAACATAAGTGGAAATGGAGTTTTCATGTAACAATCCTCTTGTTAACCCTGTCATTCAGTTGGTGGGGTGTTGGGTATAGAGAGGGAAGAACAGAGAAAAGTAGTAGTTTTATACTGGGGGAGGGGGAAATGGTCGAACTCTCTGAGATAAAAGATAAAAAATAGCCGGGCGGTGGTGGCGCACGCCTTTAATCCCAGCACTCGGGAGGCAGAGCCAGGCGGATCTCTGTGAGTTCGAGGCCAGCCTGGGCTACCAAGTGAGTCCCAGGAAAGGCGCAAAGCTGCACAGAGAAACCCTGTCTCGAAAACCCAAAAAAAAAAAAAAAAAAAAAAAAAAGATAAAAAATAAATCCTCTGTATTATTGAAGCATGTGAGTGCCATGAAATAGTGGGCCCTGGATCAATACATTTGTATTATAGCAGAAATGAGAAAGAGAAGAATTTTCAGAGTTTATTTATCTAGCCCCTCTGAAAAATACTCATGTGAACCACTGGGCAGAAGATGTGGATGCCATTGAATTTGACTCTGACTGCCACACCCTAGAGAGAATGCTCTCTTGAAGGATAGTACTTACATCTCTTGTTCTTCTCTTTTTTCTTTATTTCTTTTCTATTATTCATTTCTTTTATTTCCTTTCTGCTTATTTTCTTTATTCCTCCCCCTTTCTTCCTCCCTTCTTCCCTCCCTTCCTTTCTTCCTTTTCATCTCTTCCCTCAGGAATCTGGGTATGTTATCCAAACTATCCACAAACTCCTAAGTTCAAAAGATTCCCTGCCTCAGCCTCTTTAGTGACAGGGCTTACAGATGTGCATCACACCCATGGCATAGCTCTTTTCATTTGAGTGGCTCACTTTTAGCTCTTTACTTGATGGAGAAAATATTGACAATTGCTTCTCTGACCACTTTTACAACTGAGTAATAGTCATACTACAGCTTTGGACTTGTGGCCCCATTTCCTTAGATAAGTTCAGTGTGGTCTTTGTGAAAATAATTTTTTTTTTATCAAATAGCAGAGAAACTAGAAAGAGGCTACTGTCATACTTTAAAATTTAAAAATTATATAAAATAAATATGTACATATGATGGGGCTTGTGAATATAAGCATTGGGTTATGTGTGTCAGAAGCCAAAGCACAGGCATGGCTATGAAGAGTGACAGCTATGAGAAATAGCCAACAGGAAATCACCTGGCCTTGTTTTTGCAAACAGTTGTGCTTAAAGATCCACTTATTTTTCGCTAAAATATTATTGGGTACCTTCTCTGAGCCAGACATTGTCTGGATATTTGGTATAGTTGTGAGGTAAACAGGGAGACGCCACTATCATGAACTTAATTCTCTTAGCAGATAGAAGAAATGTAATAACATTTGTAGAAGTTATGTGATGAAAGGAGAGTATCAGGGATGAAAGGAAGATTTTTACCTGTCATTGTGTAGCCAAGGAAAGCCTCTCACTGGACTTGAAAGGACAGAGGAAAGCTCAGTGAGAAAAAGGGGCATGCTCTTAGGTGAAGCAAGGGGAGATTTGTAAGAGTAAGGCCACAGAGAGCCTTTGGGCCATTTTAAAGATCTTGGTTTTATTCTAAAGCAATGGGAAGCACTAGAGAATGATAAACATGAGAGGAGTGAGATAGATGGCCAGTATATGATAGACAAGAACCCAGTCTGTGCTTCTAGTTTCAATGACACATTTCCTTAAAGGTTCATAGCTGGTTCACATTAGTGAAGTGGACTATGTCCCATGTATTGCTCCAGGAATTAAAAAATGGGTTTCTTTACTGAAGTTGTATTCCAACTAAAAGAGGCAAAATGAAATGAATAAGCACCATGAAGGAAATGAAGAGTTTGCATGATGGAAATTAACAAGGTAGAGTGTTGGAGACGAAACTCTCAGGACTCTGTCATTTCAATGTGGGATTTTGCTGTTAACTCCTGATGATCAAGAAATCTGCCCTTGTTTTGATTCCTTTCACTTCCATCTATTGATTTTCATTCTGCTACCTTCACTTAGTACATGGCTTTTTAATAAAAGTCTCATCTCAAGAAAACATTTCATTTCTTCAGTGATGCACTAAACCTTATAAAAACGTATTTATTTTGTGTGTATATATGTGTGCAATGTGTGTGTGTGTGTGTGTGTGTGTGTGTGTGTGTGTGTGTGTGTGTGTGTGGGTGAAGGGGGTGCATATGCCATGTATGTGGAGCTCAGAGGACAACACTCAGGAGTCCATTTTTTTCCCATCCATCTTTACGTGTGCTCAGGAAACAAACTCATGTGGATAGGTTTGAACAGCAAGCACATTATCACTGAATCATCTTACTGACTCCCACATTTAACTTTTGCTTTGTTTCTAGAGACTGTGTCCCTTAACTTCCCATGGTTATTATTATTTATTCTCTTGTATTACTTCTGTTGTTCCTATTAAACCACACTAAAGTAAAGAAAGTTTCTGCAAAAACAATAATCTCACTGAGATGTATTCCGGGTAGGATGCAGCCAATAGATTATTTCATGATTCTTATTAGATAGACTAATCTTCCTTCTTTCCATTCCCCCCTTCTTTTCATATCTCCAAAATACTAGACAAACACATTTTATTCTTTAAAATACTCCATAGCAAATTCTTACTTATAAATAAGAATTTGACTTCTTGTTAAAAAGTTGTGTGGCGTTAAGAAGACCACTTTGAAGATTATTTTTTCCTCCTATTTGTTGTGGATAAAACACTTGACAGATCTACTCTGTACACAAATTTCTTTCCTTGTACAGTATTAACTGTGTAGAAGACTTCTAAAACTACTAACTCTCCATAACTGACATTTTATAACTGTCCATTTGCGACTGAAGATCCACTTGAAGAAAAATTTCTTAAGCCACACCCTCCCTTACCTGTTGACTGAAAACCTTGGTACTATTGTTATCTTGACATTAAGTTCCGTTGATAAGAAAACATGTTAGACACTATGTGAAATACTATGGTGAGAAGATGCCCCCTCCACAGCCCTCAGAATGACCAATTTTAGCTGCTACATCCCCACCGTTACTCCAGGGTTTTAAGGAAGTAATAATTTAGTTATGTCTGCCTGTTATTTTCAGGGGTCAAAGACATATTTTTAAATGGATGATTTTACTAGTAGGATTTCCTAGATGACAGACTATATACCAAAAACATCCTTAAGGATCAAGTCCACAAGGATATTTCCGCCAACTGTGTTAAGGTATTTGTCATGAAAATATGACTTTATCGAATATTAATGCTATACAAATGGCTATTGATTTTTTTCCACTGGAGGTGACAACAACTTGTCAAAAAGTAAAACTGATTTAGCCAAGTGAGATAAGATAATTAATGTAGATGAACATGACTGTTTTTCAAAAATTCAGATTTTTTTCATATATTCTTCCTTTTCTTAGAATGGGTTCTTTTGTAATCATCTAGAAAAGACCTATAAGACACCTATGCACAGTGAATTTCTAACCTCTTTAGGAATGTGTCTGGTATTATGGGAGCCCAGCTCCCACCCTTTGAAGGGTTCTTACGTGGAGGATAAAGGAATGAGGAAATATCAGATAGAAAGAGAGGTGATGGGAAGAAAGACAGAAACACAGGATAGCTTTGGAAGGGCCTGGGTCAATATCCAACAACAGCCTCATCCTTTATTGAAAATGGCTTTTTATAACATGCCAAGGAAAGAGGCAAAAGACCTCCCCCTTGCAAAATCAAAGCACACCGTAGAGCCAAGTGTAGACCCTTCCAAACACCTGGTAAACATGCCTGTGGCCAAATCATCTCCTTCTGTAGCCCTGCTGGGTAAACCAAGCTCAGATTCTCTGACTGTGAGTAAGGTCTCACTAGATAGCCTCTGTGGGCCTCCACATGGTATGAAATTTTACTCTTTTCTTGGAGAACCAATTCTATCATTGGATAGCTCTAGAAAAATTCCCTCACACATTTTATTGCCCATCCTGAGCACAGAAATGTTCAGCCATTGGTTCTGGTTTCCAATTTTCTCTGCAATTTTTCTCCAACTTCTTATTAATATCCAGAGATGATCACTTCATTTGTTTTTCATATACATTTGTGTCTTTCTCCATCCTGTCTGCTTCCCTCTCTTGTCTGCTTTTCAATATCTAATTCTATGATATTAACAGATGCACTTGGAGAGCTAACTTGCCACCTCAGAATAGAGGCAGACAAAGAACTAACTTCAGTGAGGTGATTCCCAGGAGACTGTGTACAGTCTTGTCTCCCCTGCAGACAATCTTTCTTACATCTTCTTCCTTGCACTCTCCACTTTGGACACATTGGTTTGGAGGTTGTTCAAAAGCATGCCAAGCTCATGTTGACTTATTCTTTTGCCATTGTTACCTCTGGAAAGAGCCCTTTTCCTTCAGGAAATGTATAGCTTACTTTCCCAGCTCTCAGGTCATATTGTGATATTGCTTACATCATGACCCTCTTCTTATCAAGCCTTGTTAGCACTTAAAACTTCCAAATATCACATTGATCTGAATGTTATATTTCTATTAATTAATATCTCTATTAAAAATAGAACTATGCTATGTTTTCTGATCTCTCACTAGGACTCAGAAAAGTACCTAATATTTAGTAGGAGCTTAATAAAATTTTTATGAGAATATCAACTAATTTACTTCGGTCAAGTAGGTGATGTGCAGGCAAAGGATACAGAATAACGTTTTAACAGTTCATGTACCCCAGAGTTCTTTTGTTAACAGTGAATCCAAATAGTATTTGAGTTTTCAGACATCCCAGAACAATATCTTTATGTATCAAGTGTATATCTACACATTTGTGCATACATAGCTACATATGCATATATATTCATGTTCACAAATCTGTAGATGTACACATGTATATATATGCCTTTGGTCAAATGGGGAGATATGTGATTTGAAGATTGGTGTGAAAGATGTTTACCTTACAATAACTGGAAAGGACAAAAGTGTGAACAGAGAAAGAAAGTGAGACATCAAGACTGCTCACCATGCACAAATTTACAAGGATACAGTTGTTCTAGAACAACCATAGCCAGTATATCAAAATAAGCGCTTTATTGAGGAAGGTAAAAGCAGTTGCTGGTGAGACTGTAAATTCTCTCCCAGAACAAATGATAACTGAGCCCAGGAGCCCTTTTGTTCTGGGGGGAGGGGCATAAATTCCCTAAAAGTATCTATGGTGAGGAATTGCTTGGCATTCATCATAGCCAGCTCCTACATCATTCATGAATGTCATAAGTGTCTAAGGAATCAGCACTTCATAGTGAAGACGGTTAAATACCCATTATACTTACTTGTCTTCATGGCTGCATTGCTTCTAAAGGAATCCCATCCAGATTTGTAGCATTCTACTCCCAAGCTCTCGACTTTTTTTTTTTTTTTTTTTTTTTTTTTTTTTTTTTTTTTTAGCTTCAGGGGAAGCCCTCTGCCTCATCAGCCCCATGCTTGTGGAGCCTGGACAGCTCTGTAGACTGTCACTTCCATTTGTGCATTCCCCTGTAGTGGAAACTGAAGGATTTGAAAAAAAAAAAAAAAACAACAAAAGGCAGATTCCCAAATACATCCTTTTCTGTGGTGTGCAGAAAGTCTTCTGTCATCTGAGATGATTTCGTGATTAATGTACAAATTGTTTAAGAATGTTCACTTATGCTGCCTTCACTTCCTGTGGGCCAACGAATAAGGACATGACTTCTTCATATATAAGGTGCTCTCTCATGTATTTGAGTACAAAGATTTGAATGATTCTGTGCCCAAAAAAGTATCTTCACAATAAATAATTAGAAAATGCACTGGCCTAGCTGAGATATGTCATCTTTTTTTCTGTCCTTGTCATACACCAAGTTATTATCATATATAAAAATAAAAATTCTCATTTATATGCCCCCACGTGTGTGTGTGTGTGTGTGTGTGTGTGTGTATGTGTGTGTGTGTGTGTGTGTGTGTGTGTGTGTGTGTGTGTGTGTTTTCCATCCACCCTTCTCAAAGAAACTGCTCCATAGTGATTTCTGCTACCCAAGCAGTATCATTAAGGAGCAAATTAGGGATAAATTAAACTTATTAACTCATATATATATACATATATATATATACATATATGTGTATATATATATGGAATATAAAGTAGTTCATGACATAGAAGTATATATAGTTGAGGTTATTATAGGCTTGAGATTGGGGGAAGGGAAAGAGAAGATGGTCATAGATCACAGCACACAGTTTTAGTTAGATGAGAGGAATACATTGGGATTTGTGAAGCAGCACGGTGAATAACAGCATGTTGTCTATTACACAGCTGCTCCTTAGTCTAAAAGGGAATGGATTAAAGAATATATTCTTGATATAAAAGCTGTATAGAGTGTGTATATATATAATAGCAATGTATGATTCGCTTATAGCAATAGAATTTGTAAATTGATAGTTGAATATTGATTTTAAAATGAAAGAAAATCAATGAGATTTCCTTGAGCATCACTTCTTGAGGTACTATTATGAATACAGAGTTTTAAGAGCTCCTACCTAGAGTCAGGATGGGAAAGTCCTCTTTTTCTTCAGACGGTCATCAGTTGTGACTGTGGATGGATTCTGCAATCTCACGGGGCCTCTGTATGTGCATGTGTAAATACATTTGTATGTGTAAATACATTTGTATGTGTAACTAAAGATGAAAGTGGTGGCTTCCCAGGCTCTCTTTTCATTGCTATCATGCATGATTTGATGTGCTATGCACAGGTCTTCACCAGTATGGGGCACTCAAAGAAGCACATGACAACTCTACATACATAAATCTGTGCTCCAGCTGGGCCAGTAATAAAATCTATGCCTGCTAATAACGGATTTATTTTTGTAAATTAGCTAGATGTGGTGGTGTACTCCTAAAATCCAAAATCCCCAGGAGGCTAATGCTGGAGAAAATGAGTTTCAGGATACCCTTGACAACTTACTGAGAACTTATCTCAAAGTAAACGTGGAACTAGGGGTAGCTTTCAATGGCAACATGCTTGCCTTGCATGCTGAATGCAGCAGGCTCAATGTCAACTAGTGTAAGAGCAAGCAAAGACATAACGTATAATCTATGACTGGCTCTCCTCGTAGCACAGATATCATGACTTTGTGAACCAGCTTTGTCTTGTGGATTTCCTTCGAAAGGCTATGACCTTAGGAAGAACATTTGCTTTAAAGTAAAAGTGCGGGTGTACGGTGGAGTTTAACAGGTAGCTTATGGAAAGTGGGTCACCACTGGCAATGACAAGAGAGGACTGATCTCTCAGAAAACAAGTTCATTTTCATACAAAGAAGTCACACCAGCCATGTGTTCAGGTCCCTGCTGCCTCCATTGCTGCTGGATTCTTAGAGCTTGGACTTGGCCCCACAAGGAAGATCATCACTCATCAGCCAAGCTTTCTCAGGAAGTGAGAGGTCCCGGTGCCATGCCGACCACTGCTCTTTACCTTCAACGGAGTTTGTTTTGCTCTCCCTACTGGTTTAAGTGACACTTAAAGGAGCCAAGTGGATCTCTGTTCTGCTTAATATGCATGGTGGTAGCCAGAGTAGAAGAAATTGGGGACAGCGGGAGGCGGAATACATCCTCGAGAGTCATGTCTATGTGCTCTCTGGTAAGCAGACCAAGTGTTCAGGCAGAGGCTGCAGATCCGACATCATTGCCTTGGAGAATCTCCCAGTGCCCAATAAAACCTGCCACCTATGTTGCACAATGTGAAGCAAAAGCTGAGGCAGAGAGATAAGGCCAGCCAGGATGTGTGGCTGAATAAAGAACTTCCGATTTCCGAGCGGATGGACAAGTATCACATCATTTTTAAAAATGCACCCACATCGAAAAGCAGCCTACAATCCAAGCACACACAAGTTGTGTCAGAGCCTTTACACAAGAGACTCCATCAGAAGGTCTATTCTAACATGGAGAAGCCCTGTATTAATTTAAATATTGCAGGTGCCATCTAAGATTATTGCAAGAGCTGAAGACCAATTATCTTGCATTTTTTTCCCATAAAATTGCGTTTTCTAAAAAGAGACTGGTGTGTCTGAATATATCCATCATAACAAATCTTCCAGCTTTGATGGAAGTGACTGCTGTTTATTTGTAGTCTGTCATATCGTTACTGTTGAATCAACGCTGAAGTTATCATAGTAGTGTTAAGATGAGTGGCGGCAGGAAATGAATTTCTATAGACTTGCAATGTGGCTTCATGAATAAAAGCACATGGCCATGAGCAGGTGTCAAAAGTGCTCCATTCCAGGGCCTGAGAGGTTAGAGAAAAATCTTTAAAAGTGAGGGTTATTCAGTTATTTCTTAGTTATGTTTCTTGTCACAGAGACAAAGTACATGATAGAAGCAACTTGGAGGAGGAAGGCTGTATTTGGGATCATATGTTTTGAAAGTGTGCTTTCTCCCTGTCTTCTACACAGCAGACAACATTTTATTTCTCACAACTATTTCACACTGTCCCAAGCAACCACTTGCTAACTTTTAAAATACTAAAATTTTCCTGTTAAAATTTGATGTTGGAGGGTAATATATTTTCTAAAATTTTTGTGTTCAGAAGGATTTATTTTTAAGTGTTAGCAGTTGCAGGTGCGTTCTTTAAGGGCTTTCTGTTGTGTGCTTAAAGGAGCACACTGGCAAATTCAGTAAGGTGCAAGTAAACATCACCTACAAGGACACTGGGTACTCGACAGCTCCCCTCAGCCTTCTTCAAGAACCACTTTGCTATGCTCTGCTCCATAACACAAATGCTAAAAGGTCTTTTAATAAAAAAAAAAAGAAAGAAAGAAAAGAAACAAAACCCAGAGCCAGATATTGGGGTAAATGCTGAAAGATCAGAGAGACAAAGGAACAAGGCACAGGAACCTCTTACCTCTAGGACTCCTCAGCCTGAAAAGGCTTCAGTTCCTGTCTCTTCACACCTTATATACCTTTCTCTGCCCAGCCATCACTTCCTTCCTAGTGCTGGGATTAATGGCATGTGACTTCCCAAGCAAAGGCATGAGATCTCAATTGCTGGGGTTAAAGGTGTGTGCCATCACCACCTGTCTCTGTTTCTCTCCTAGACTGAGTCACTCTCATGTAGTCCTTGATGGCTTTGAACTCAGAGATCCAGAAGGATCTCTGCTAGAATTAAAGGTGTGTGCCACCACTGCCTGGCCTCTATGTTTAATCTAGTGGCTTGTTCTGTCTTCTGATCTTCAGTCAGATTTTATCAGGGTACAAAATATATCACCACACTGCTCTTCAGCCTTCCCTCAGCACACAAGAGATTATTCTGTGTTCCCCAAATACACTACACTGTGCCTTATCGGTCTTTCATCCTGATCTTCAGGACTATCCTTCCATGACTTAGGACAGGGTAACTATGAATTCATACTCCATTCTCAGCAAGTCTGCCCAGTTGTAATTTGTTTCCCAATGAGAGATTGTTCTGAATCCAGTCCATTTATTAAATTTTAAAGACTGTCCTTATTCTATTTGATTTTGTTGTTGTTTTGAGATAAGGTCTTACTAGGTTCTCCTGGCTGGTTGACACTCACCCTGTAGATGACACTGGCTTGGAATTTGCACTGCTCTGCCTCCCTCCTGACATCATAGGCATGTCCTGAAGTTCCCTGTTTCCTTATTTTCCACTGTAGATTTTTCTTGGCAGCTCTTATGCATTTATCTTTCTTTGTGAACTTCAAAAACAATGAGATTCTGTTCAGAAGTACCTTAAAGAATGACATACTTAATATATTCCTGCCATGTGACTTTCACCTATGTAAATGTTTCATGCCTTTCCAATTTATAGTTTACTTTATGAAGATTTTCTTGTTTGGCTTCCTTGTTGATTCTGTCAAGATATTTTGTAGATGATTTTTATTGTGTCTTTTCATTTTCTTGTTATGGTGAGCTGTTGATTTTTTGTTACGGTAAAGCATACATGACAAAAGTTTGCCGTTTTAGCTATATTTAAGTATACTATTCAGTGGGACTAGCTACAATGGAATCATCCTCCAGGACCTTCTCTGGCATCACGAACTGTAATTCTTCACACAATAAACCACCATTCCCCAGGCCAAATGACCATTGCTCTCCTTTCTGTATCTTTGAATTGAATATTCTAGGCAGCTTATGTGATTTGTGCCTGGCTTATATCACTTAGCTTACTTTGCTTATTTCAATTTCCTCAAGGCTCATCCACATGCTACTACGTATCACAATTATATTTCTTTTTAAAGCTAACTAGTGTTTTATTGTATCTGTAGTTCACAGTATTTTTATTCATTCATCAATAGGTATTTGGGGTTTTTTTTGTTTATACATTCTCAATATTGTGAATAATGTTATTATGAGCAAAGTATAGAAATATCTAGTTTGGTCCCTATTTTTGGCTCATTCCAGGATACAGATGGACATGGAGTAAACAGACCACATAAGGTTGTTGTGTGTGTGTGTGTGTGTGTGTGTGTGTGTGTGTGTGTGTGTGTGTGTGTATGCGCACACACATACAGTTTTGTGAATTGAGGAACTGCCATTCATTTTTCCACAGTGGCTACAGCATTGTAAATTCTCAGTAATGATACAAAAGAATCTTTCACATACTTGCCAATACTTAAAAAGGATTATTTCAGGTAGGCTTGATCTGTATTTCAATATCATTTAGTCACATGGAATGTCTTCTCATGCCTTTATTGTCCATCATTTACCCTAGTATTTTTCATTCCCTGACATTGCTGGGGACTGAACCAGGACCTTGCAAATGCTGAAAATTATCCTACTACAGGATGGCATCTTCAACTCTTCTTATTTTCTAAGTAGATTGTTTATTTTTGGTTTTGTATTTCCTTATATAATCTGGATATTAGTTGATAATGTAAAGCATGTATCCAGAGCCATTCTTTTCACATGTATATTTAATTTCCCAATTAAAGACTGTACTTTTCCCATCAAATGGCCTTATTACTCTTCTGGAAATCATTGCTCCAATTTTGAGAGGGTGACAAGCTATTGATTTGTATACATGGGCTTTTTATCAACTTACCATGTGTTCTTACTAATTTAATGGAGTTTGAAGAGTTATTTGGTATATGCAGGTATTTACTCATATACCCATTAAAACTTATCATGTTCCTTTCCAATATTTACAGCTTATTTTATTTTATTGTTTTACTGTTTTAATAAGAGCATCTAAATAATGTCTGGTAATACTGTACTGATGAACACCTCCATTTTCCTCATTTCACTGTTGAAGGCTTTATGTTTTATTGCTTGGTGTAGTGTTAGTTGGTTTTGATAGTTAGTATAATATTTAAAACACTTTGCTTCATTCCTGTTTTAATTAAAATTTTGGAAGGAATGGCTCTAGGATTTTTATTAAATCCTATATAAAATTATATTCTAATTCTACTTTAATTAGGTGAAATAATAAATTATGGTGAGTACTACCTCTAATGTTATAATGTACTACTTCTCCTAGTCCTGGAATCAAGTTTTAATGCAGTCTTGATTTTACTCCTGTGATTGTATGAATATTCATAAGAGAAATTATCTAAGCTCTTTTGGTTTTGTCATTGTATGTTTATTATATATTGGCATGTGCGTGTTAGAAAAGAAGACCATGAGAAGGGATTAAGACTTTTTAAAAGGCGGATGGCAGGTGAGAGCATAGCAAAATACATGCAACATGCAAGCAGGGATGGTCTGATTAAACGGAAGGACAAACTAAGGAGGACATGGTGGAAATGGGGAGGCAACAGAAGAGGGGAAGAATAAGAACACTTACAATATTGTAATGAATCCCATTACTTTGTACAATAACTTAAAAAATTAATTCAGAAAGAGGGAAATAGTACATTGGATATTTTAGTATATTAGTTCACATAGGCCACTAAAGCAAAGTGCTCAAAACGAATTACCTTTATATGCAAATGAAATGTGTATGTTATAGGTCTAAACCCTAGGGAAACAGAGACAGTGTGATACTGAGGCTTGTTGGTTAGCTGGTCCAGTCCAATTGATGACACAGCCTCACATGTCCAACATACCCTAACTATAAAATCCATAAACTTTTATTGAAATAGCACAACCAGAACACCAAGTGTCCCAATATGAAATACTGAAGCTTAAATGGTGACACACACATGTTAATCTCAGTGCTTTGTAAGTAGAGGAAAGGAGGATCAAGAATTGAAGCTAGCCTGGGCTGCATAGTGAATTGAAGGCTAGCCTGGCATACATGTGATTCTGTCTTAACAAGCAAACAAACAAAACGTAATGAGCATTTTCTTCTCTTGGGGGGCACTCTTGAGCTGTCAATGTAGTCATTCCTAATCAATTCATTTCACCAGAACCTGTACTTCCTCTACCTCTGAGAGGAATCTGTGACAGTCATCAGGAATTCTTGTCTATCACTACAAGAAAATTTTAAAAGTTTCAATAAGGACCTTTGGTCCTGATATGTGTAGAGTACAGTATTTCAAGGCTGATAATTTTCATTCGATTCACATTGGTTTTGAGAAAATGATAACTTACATATAAAGGGACTTCTTGTTCCTAGATTAAAACAGATGTTCAGGTCATATACAATGATAAGAGGAGTGTCGGTTCATTTTGAGTCGTACCTGATAGAATGACAATATTAAATTATTTCATTTTTGTTGACTGTGTGTGCATATATGTGTATAATACATTGTGCGTGTTCCCGTAGATGTACACATATATGAGTACATGTGTGTATGTTTATGTGGAAGTCAGAAGTGAATACTGGGCATCTTTCTCTACCGCTTTTTATCTTGGAGAGATGGGGTCCCCATCGACCCTGAAGCTCATTAATTGGACTGGACTGGCTAGCCAACAATCCTCGGGATCATCATCTCTGTTTCCCTAGGGTTTAGAGTCGGGTATCACCATATCTAGCTTTTATAAGGGTTCTGGCAATCTGAACTCAGGTCCTTATATTTTCACAGTAAGCACTTTGCAGAGCCAGCCTTCTCCATGTTCTTCTCTGTGTTCTACTGAAATCTGTATTATAACTCTTTAAGACTATTAGGTAGAAAAATTATTTCATACCTGTACACAATATATTATGATTATATCTATTTCTCATTTCTCCTCTAACTCCACCTGGACCTGCCCTAATAAGTTCCTACTGTAGCTAGAGAATTTTTCTCCAGCTCCCACTGCCAAGTCCCACCAGTCCCGGAGCCCACTTATAAAATAAGCACACAGACTCTTACATTATTTAAACTGCTTGGCCATTAGCTCAGGACTATCATTGTCTAGCTCTCACTCTTATATTCAGCCCATTTCTATTAATCTTTACTTTGCCACGTGGCTCGTGGCTTACCAGTACTTTACATCTTCCTTGTCTTGGTGGTGGCTCCAGCCGGTCTCCCCTTCCCTTCCTCCTTCCTCAATTCTCCTCTCTCCTTGTCTCACCTATACTTCCTGCCTGGTCACTGGCCAATCAGTGCTTTATTTATATAGAGTGATATCCACAGCATCCTACCCCAACTTCTTGTCCAAATAGTCTTATATTTTTTTCTAATACATACTGCATCCAATTAATGTTGCCTAAATGTGCATGGATGTGGGATCACCCATTGATTCATAAGAAAACTACCCATGGCCATACCCCCAAAGAAAAATGGCTGTCCCTTCCACAGCCTCCATCAATTGCCAGTATCTCCTAAGCCAAGGCAGGAACCTCATGAGACCTTATCACCTTTTTAATCACATAGAAACTGAGACACAGTGAAGCTAAATGACTATTATGTGGTAAGGAGCATGAGCCATAATAGTTCACATACCTTCCTCCTTCCTAACTCTGAGGTGAGTTCTACAGCTGAAGTATGTATCTTATACAACTCAGAGTCATTATCCTTCAAAAATGTTAGACAACCTTTTCACGAAAATCATGTTTTATAAATTAGAGCCACAGAAACACCAAAATCATCTTTGCATAGCCCCTGGCCCTAGGAAGTGTGAAGTCCATATAAATCAGGCATTTAAATCAAAGCTGTTGCTTTTCATCTGTATTTCCCTTCCAGAGAATAGTCAGCTGAGAGAAACCCCTTGATTGTTCTCAGAAAAGGTATTTCAAAGCCATCACATAAAAGAATAAATGGAGGCAAATAAGACAATTTGAACTTCTCCTTTGTTCTAACCAGAGCCCTAGAAACGCTATCAGAAGCCACGTGTTTTGAAAAAAAAATTAAAATAACGCAACAGAAAAGGCTGATGAGTAATTACCAGATGATCATTTTTGCTTTTCGTCTCATTCATTTATATTTTCCTAATAGACATGTACATATAGTCCTTGCTGTTAGCTAATGCTCTATGAAATAAAATGAAGATCCTACTGCTCTCCCCTACATGCCCCTATGAAGTTAAATCTGAGCTAGATTTTTATTAGGGATTTTTTCCAATGAAAACAATTTGTCATGTGATTTAGGAACTAAGGGATAACAGAAAACAATCTGACACAAAATGGGTGTGATTTTCTTATGTGAGCCTGCCAAAAATTCCCTGAAGAAAAATCATTCAAATATGTGTGTGGGTAGTTTTCTCTTATAAACTGAAAGCTGTGTGCTGCTCAATCATGTGCACTGTTATGAACCCTAATTGATGAGTATTTATAAAATATTTCCACGTTGAGGTGAAGTGACAAATAGCTGAGCTGGATGAATGGGTTGTGTCTTCTTCTTGCTTGATCTGCAGTTCTTCTCCATGCCTGAATGGCGATGTAAAGATAATGTACAAAGAGGTGGGCCAGGATTCATTGATTAATTCAGCAACATTTATTTTCCAAGCACTCACAGTTGTTGACCAAGAGATAAATTAAATAGCCCCATCCCCCAGAAACTCATAGTACAGAAGGGCCCTGGATTTTCATTTTGTTTGACAATAAAACGTAATATTTATTTTATTAAACTCACAGTCTGAGCAATTTCCTAGGACTTACTTTATTTTCCTATGTAAGGAGAAACCGATATGGTTATGAAAGTTAAATTATGTTGGCTGTGGGATAATCTCTAGTATAAACTTAGTAATGGAGGCTGACCTGCGGAATTGACAATTTTATGAGTGAGGTATGATTACTCCTGGGCATATTACCATTTGACTTGTCTCATCATTAAAATGGAGGCAGTAACTGTTAGGAACTGAATTGTGTTTTCACAAATTCATGCCAAGACATCTTTTGGTATCCATGGTGACTGGTCCAAGAACCCCCACAGATAGCAAAAAATCTGTAGACTGTGTTTAGAGATAGAGTCTTTGAATATGTAAATGGATTAAACTGGGCTTACAAGAGTAACTCCTAATCCTATATGTCTAGTATCTTCACAGAGATTTGGACAAATGGTACAGGGCCCATCTGGTGTCACTCATGTGTTAGCCCACGCAAACAGCCAGGCTGCAAATGTCTGTCGACAAGCCACGGAGACAGGCTTCTGGTCTCAAAAAATGAGAGAAAATGTATTTCGGATGTCCAAGTTACCCGTGCCAGCTGTGATACCTCCCAGTGTCACGCTAGTAAATGACTACAGCAGTCATTTCTCCTCTCCACAGTTTAGAATACTATATTGTGTGCTGGGAGTCATTCATTCATGGCGCTGATTTAACATTAATCCCACTGTTAACATTAGTATTGTGATTAGTGTTGTTAAGTACTGCCAAAGAGTTTACAGGAAAAAAAAAGTGTTGTCCCATAAGATAACTGGGGGCTTAGGAAAAGCTGGTTCCACTAAGAAGAATTTGCCTTCAAATGCTTTGTTTTCAGATCAATTTAAATATCACCAGGCATCTCCTTTATCCTTAGCAGAGGTACCCTGGAGTTCTATGAGAAAGATACCTGTCTTTTTTGCTTGTCTGATATGACATTTGCAAAGTGCTATGTTTCTGGAAACACTGTTATCCCTGACACTTAGAAAGGGTGGGGTGTGTTTGCTTGTGTTTCTGAGGGCCTGCTGAAACTGTGCATCATTTTATAGTACTCAGACTTTGGGGAAGTAAGGGTAGACAAACAGTAACACAGAAATAGCTATGTTATTTAGAGAAAGTGAGTGACTTCTTCATTTCTCCTTGGGAAATCCTCAACTTTCCTGTCACCAGCTCCAAGAATATTTGCAGAGATAGGTTTAGCAGTTAACTAATCCCCAGGAAGAATGGTCCTCTGATTTTATTTACTTCTGTAACTAAATAATGGTAGACCTTCATAGAAAAGCACTTCCTTAATTTGTTAGTTTTGTATCTTCCTGCCACAAGGTGTTCTGTGACATTGGATATAATACCCAAGGGCCTCATTGGGCAAGTCTGAACTCCCAGTTGCTGAACAGATTCAACACTATACTGAATCAGCATTACTGCTGTTCATAGAAGCTTTCACATAGAAGCTCTTGTTCCTGGAACCTTAGAATATTGAATTGTTTGAAGGATTAATTTCAATTTAATTTTTGTTGCTCTTCTTTCAAGAAAGAGAAAGAGAAAGAGATCTTGCCCTATCTGGATGAACCCGCATCTGCCCAAGCATTGCTTGAGAAACAAAGCTTGGCTCTCCCTGAGGCCATATTTCACTCCCTAGGTATTGCTTTCAGTTTCTCAATTTAATAAGCAGCAAATAGACTTATTTCTTTGCCAAAGGGAGGTGATATTAAAAAAAAGGGTGAATTTTCTCTTTTAAGGTTAAATGCTTTCTTTTTACTTTGTCTAAGGTCACTTAATCATTGTTTTTGGTGGTTTTTTTTTTTTTTTAATTTTCCTAGTGGGAAAAATAGATCAATCAGTAATCTAATAAATTCATTGGAGGGCTGTTGGTAACATCTGCATCAGTTACCCTGTGCTTCCCTGGTGACTGCCTTTGTGATGTTGAGGTCTCTCTTGCAGATTTCCATCTGTCACCCATCCTTCCCTCCTCTTTATGTTGTAGCAGTTGGTTTCTTGGGATTCCCTTGGGGCACGTGATCCCATGAGTGCACAGGGACAGGAGGTGAGGTTGAGGAACGGCAAGAATGTGACTGTATTCTCCTTCTACCACTTAGCACCACATCATGCTGTCGAATCTCTGAGTTTTCGTCATTTCTTTAAAAATTAAAACAGTAACAAAAAAAACCATTCCCATTAAAACTCCAGTGAGTGCTGAGCTAAGGTGAATCAAAGAAACACTCCCACAGAAGGCAGTTTGAAAACACACAGTGCCGCAGATATGTAAGTTCCTACCACTAGGAATGAGTGAGCGTGGTACCTCACCCCAAAGACACAGAAATAAGGAAGGATGTTAAGAGGAAAGGATAGATCACTCTGAAAATAATTGAGAAATTATTGCATTCAGGTACAAATTAACTGTGAGACACCCCCTGGCTTTGTGCTTTCATTAGCTGGAAGAGGTTTAGATCAGCTGTAAGCCACAAGTCTTTCTATTTTATTTTTATTAGCTCTATTTGATATGAATAAAAGATAGTTGTAATAGCAACAACCAATTCTACTGGTAGAATATATTTTATGTCATTCATAGTCCATTTACTTTCCAATAGGAATTGCCAGTTTTTGTGATAAAGATCGCAACTGTGTCTCCACACTGTGCTTGATGGAGGGCTGATCAAAGAGAAACAGGGAAGCCATAGAGAAGAAGCGTGTCGTGTCACTCTCATGTAGGACTCTAGCCTATGTTCTCAGTGTTCAAAGAGGCCAGAATAGCAGTGGGATCCTATTTCTTTCCCAACTTTGCATACCATATGGTATGTAAGTTTACACTGCTGTTGTTTGTTCTTTGGCTCTTTTGGGGGGGGGGGCTGCCACCTAGTTCCCAAATAAATCACACATGGAGGCTTATTCTTAATTATCAATGCCCAGCCTTAGCTTGGCTTAGTTTCTTGCCAGCTGTTAGATTTATCCCATCTAACTTTTGCCTCTGGGCTTTTCCCGTTCTCTTAACTTTTTGATTCTTACTCTCACTCCGTGGCTTACTATGTAGCTGGATGGCTGACCCCTGAGGTCCTCCTCCTTCTCTGGCTGCTACCTTTATTCCACCATCTCCTCCTTTTGTTTGATTTCTCCCTCTATATATTCTCTCTCCCTGCTAGCCCCGCCTATCCTTTCTCCTGCCTTGCTATTGGCTGTTCAGTACTTTATTAGCCCATCAGGTGTTTTATACAGGCATAGTGACACAGCTTCACAGAGTTAAACAAATGCAACATAGACAAAAGTAACATACCTTACTACATTACACTTACTATACTAATTTGTTAATCTAATGCTATACTTGTCTTCCAGAAATTTATCTAGCTCTTGCTAAATTTAGCACTCACAGGCTTCCCCTCGATAGCACTTCCCAAAAGCATTTCCATTTCAACAACAATAAAAATTATTTCCAGGAAATCTGGTTTGTCTTTAAAATATAAAACAATATAAACATTCAATTAGCATAGTATCTGAAGGCTTTTCAAAGCCATGTTGTCTATAATTATTTGATGAACAAAATAATAAATGAATCACAGTCAATTGTATTTTCTGTCTCAATTTTCCTACATACAGATATGCATATAAATACACACACACACACACACACACACACACACACACACACACAAAGTGACTCTTAAGCAAATCCATACTACTACTTTCTTGGTAATCATTCAAAAAAGTAATAGATGAATTGGATGAGGGCCTAGAGACAGAAAGATCAGTATAAAAACATGGCCTTGGAATGGCTAAGTTAAAAAAATAGCCATGGTTATTGTCAAAATGATCCAAACAAGGGAAAGTTGAGTTGTCATCAACAATCAAATTCTGGTAAAATAAGAAAAAGAAATCCACCAATGTTTTCACAATATTGAAAAGATTTGTGAACTAAAAAAAATATCTTCTAGCTATCTTCTCTTTGGAAAATTCTAAATCATCTACTTAACCACTATATTACATGTCTACATCCAACTGCTTTCTAGAACTTCTTCCTGATTCTATTATGTTGTGTCCTGTTGGAGCCCCTTCTCCAGCCTAACTACTTTTCTTATGTCCCCTCCCCCATCTCACAGCTTTGCCTGCTCAATTCCAATTCTAAATGTATCATCACTTCCATTTCAGTATATGGCTAGTCAGTTTGAGCCAGTACCCTAAGTCCGTTATTTGTGGATTGTGGGTGAAACAGTGACAGATTAGAAGATCAGGCACATATCCACTTAATTTCAGTTGGTGGTAACCATGCAAGATTTCATTCCTAAAATACTGTCTTGGTTGAGACTCAGTAGAGCAACCTCACACTGTTCCTTATCCATGCTCCTTATCCATGCTCCTTAAAGAAATGACCCAAAGGCAGACATAGCCATTTACAATTTAGTTAGTATTTGTTTTCCATTTTTTTACTCGAGTGAATTTAATTTATATTGTTCTCAATATTCACAAATGTAGCCTGCTCTTGGCACCACCATACTGAGTCCAGTCAGAACTCATCCATCAGAAATACATGCTCAGGGCAGACAACACAAACTATGGTCTCATGGGGCTCAGAAGTGAAGACCCTTAATGGATTTGAGCAGGGTCCTTAGGGTTGCCTGGATATTCTCCAAACATTGATTTGTAATTTAAAAAATAGCAAAATTATTTTTTCGTTTGAAATTCTAAAGCAATGTAATTATATCCCCTTTGGAGCTCTAGATACTTTTTGTTTAAAATGTTTGTATTTGCTTCTAAAAACCATTCAAGATACCAAAAACATGAAAGCTGAAAAAATGGCACTGTCAGTATAGAATATTATGTCAATTAATTAACTTCATCTAACAGTATTGTTAGGCTGTGGGACTATTCATGAAGTTTGGTCATCTTTGCAAGTAAACCCAATCCCAGAACAGGTTTCTACAGTCTTGTGCCTTGTAGAATAAACCAAACACTGGGCATGTTATATCTTTTATGCCTTTTCATCTATGAAGTTAGAATCATCTAAGATTATGCTGCTGTAAATCCAGAACTAGAAAATAAAGAATAGCTTGTAAAATTAGATGTTCTATCAATTTAACCTATCTGCTAATGTTATAATGAGGTTTTCTTCTCTGTTGATTGAAAAAGTGGCACTAATGTGACTTCTAAATACAATATGTAAGAGATTGTATGTTATTCTCTAACAGCTTCTTTATGTGGAACACGGAGAATTATTGGACAGAGTAGTGGGTAAACAGAGAAGTAAAAGGAGTTTGTGAAGTTATCTGCTTGCTGAAAACCAGAATGCTATTTGGAAGCATGCCAGCATTTGGGGCAGTGGCTTTGCTTATCTTCTATTTCAGTCTTCGAAGATGTGAAGTATGTAAGGCTGAGTATGGAAAACTTTGCTCCATGGTCCAATCATGTTCTGTAATTATACTGGTATGTGATTAAAAGGGCTCTTGGGGCAGTTAAGACTGGATGCCCCTGATTTAAGAGAGACATTTGAGCCTCTGTTTGCACATCCATACAACTGTTAATGAATGAAGTGGGCCCTGCCATTGCTGTGCCCCACCTAAAGATGCCGGGAAGGCTTTGCAAACAATAAAGCCTTGTGTGCCTTGCTCTGCATGTTTAACATTATTTTTGTGCTGATAAAATTCTTCACTGGTAGAGTAGAATGAACCTCTGTAGCAAATCCACTGTGAATGTAGGACAGAGCTGGGTAAGATTTTATAAATCGGCATGAAATGTCACTGGCTGATTTGCATTTTTTTGGTGATTTTATACATTAATCACTGAATAACCTTCAGTTTTCCAAATAAAGAATGAAGGGAGCAATGGTGACATTTGTGATCATCTTCAGAAAAGGACTCGTTTAAACTTTTTACAGATGGAGAGATATCAAGCATAAATTTTTTTTTTTTACCAAGATTTCTAATTTTAAGCAGCTCTGAGGGTGTTTGTGGGTAGTAGGGAGCAAACATTGTTTTGCATATGGAATTAACATAAACTTTGCATACCATAGTCCCAGTTTCTCTAGATGATTCTGGAGGGCTTGCTGGAGACTCCCCTCAGGATTGAGAAACTCATAAAGGGACAAAAATTCTGTGTTGCTTGTGATATACAAATGGAGCTAACTGAAACAAGCTGCATAGGTGACCTTTCCCAAAGCAGAGTGGGTATTCACACATCTCAGACGGCTTAGTGCTCCTACAAGGGTGGCATATGACACAAACTCCCAATTCTAGCCCAAATGAGCCTATTATTTCTCAGCAAGCTATGTAGTTTATTGATTGTACAACCAATGCAATTTATTCCAATATTTTCTGTATGTTAACTGTGACAATAGATATGGATTGGAGATTGAGTTTTTTAGTAAATGCTAAAGATAGAATGACTGGTTGTCTGCAGGGTGGTGGTGGCGCACGCCTTTAATCCCAGCACTATGGAGGCAGAGGCAGGCAGATCACTGGGAGTTCGAGGCCAGCTTGATCTACAAAGCGAGTTCCAGCAAACGCACAAAGCTACACAGAGAAACCCTGTCTCAAAAAATAAAACATAAAAACAAAACAAAACAAAAAAGAATGACTGGTTGTCTGATGTTTACAAAACTAGTTGTAAGCATCATAACAAGTTCACTGGGATACCCACAGGAAAATCTAATACCAATTGATCTTTGGATGTTGAAAAGTGTATCATATGAAACTACTCACTACTGGTAACTGGCATAAAATCCCTGAGGCTACAATGTCATAGTATATTTTGGCTACCAAATTTAAGTGTTCTTCCCCAATTTAGAATCAGATACTTGTTTCTTAAACTTGGAAATATTTTAAAATGCAAATAGTTTTTAGTTACTTGCCACCTTTCTGGGATCAAATGCCCTGCTAAAACCAACTTAGCGGAGAAATGGTTTGTTCAGGCCCACAGGTCTAGGAACTAGTTCATCAGGCGGTGAAATGATGGACACAAAGGCTGCAGCCAGCCAGTCTTATTATATCAGCAGTCAGGAAGCGGGTGAGATCACCACAGGTGCTCTGCTGCTGTTCACTCTAGTATGGCCCACAACCCCACCCACTTGCCTTCAGGGTGTGTCTCCATGCTTCAGTGAACCCAGTCTAGACAGTCTCTCATGGGCATGCCCAGAATTACCTACTCATAGGTAATTCATAGAGCCCATCAAGTTGACAAATAGGACCAACCATCACAGAATATTTTCTTTGTTTTCTCCCTGATGGTTTTGTAAGGAACTTCAATTAATATATTCTTGGTAACTCCAAGATTCATATTGATAATAGTAAAAAAAAATACAAATAAATAGTAACAGCCTAGATAAACCTAGTTGCACAGATCACTTGTCATGTCAAAACTGCATTATCTTGAGATGGTTTTCTATATCTCCTACATCTCCTTTCTGGATTTTAATTTCTAAGAAGACATGAGACCTATTATGCCAATATCAGATAAATGCTATCAGATAAATATTGAAGGAGAAGATACTTCTTTTTTTTTTTTTTTTGTTTTTCGAGACAGGATTTCTTTGTGTAACTTTGCGCCTTTCCTGGATCTCGCTCTGTAGCCCAGGCTGTCCTCGAACTCACAGAGATCTGCCTGCCTCTTGCCTCCCGAGTGCTGGGATTAAAGGTGTGTGCCACATTTGGGAAAAATCACATTTGACATCATGTGACAGGTCATATGAGTCAAGACACAGGCACTATAAGATCTGCTTTATAAAGTTATCTGCAGCCCTGGCACATAAACTATAAGAAACATAAGCAAATCTGATGTTTACACTTGAGCTCCAGACATAGGATAGCTCAATTTTCTATATGTGAGATTCCCAAATCCAAAAATTCTGAAAGGTAAAACACTACTGTTTCCAGGCATTTCATAGAAAGATTGCTTCACCTGGGTAGCTTCCTGTCACCAGGCCACACTTCCTTTCTGTGAATTGGGAAAACAATAGTACTGTTGGGCTTCTTTGCAGACATTGTGGTGGCAGCACCCCTGGAAAGACTCCTGACTCCACTAATGAGAATATTCTGACAGCCAGAAGCAGGGACAATGTTTCTATCTCGTGCCTGTCCTAGCCAAACAGTAGGTGTATTCTGCTGCTGCAGGAGAGGGAAAGTTGTTTGTTAACATGTAATGAAGTTCATAACCCACTGAATCACCCACACTCCGCTGTTATACATCAGGGACTGAAGGTACTGAGTGTCTCTCTGTAACATCTGTTTTGGTATTTATTCCCATTGCTAGCATCTTTAATTTGTGGAGACAGATACCTTCTGAGGTTTTGGAAGTCCTCCCTTTTAGAAACTAAATACTGTCCAGTAGGAAAAAGTTCTCTCCCAAAAGGGTCTCCTGCAGTCTCAACAGTGTGCTGGAGCAGCCGATACCTAATACAGTGGCCCTGATGTGTTCTTTCTCTTTTCCTTTATAGCTGGTGCCACATACATCTTTGGGAAGAGTGGTGGCCTCATCCTCTACACCTGGCCAGCGAACGACAGACCTAGCACACGCTCTGACCGCCTGGCTGTGGGCTTCAGCACCACTGTGAAGGATGGCATCTTAGTACGAATTGACAGTGCCCCAGGACTTGGCGACTTCCTCCAGCTTCACATCGTGAGTACCTGCCCAGCCTTGGCCTGGATTCCATTGTCTTCCTGGTGGTCTGAGGTGTCAGTTAGATAAGCACAGTAGAATGTTCTGCATAAATGTGTCAGCGGTGCATATACTTTTAAACACTGCCTTCAGTTGTCCAAACTGTCACACTCATATGCCTCAGCTACAAGAAAGAAAATAGCGTCATCTAGACTCCTGTTTCTAGCTATTTGCTTTGGTCCTGAAGTGAATCTCTTAGATGACTACTGGGTGTAAACAAGAGATTTATCTGTTGTGGTCCAACTGAGATGTTGCAAGAAGCAAAGCCAAGAGGAATATTAGTAACAGCCTAAGCTTGGGGTTGGAAAACTTTTTCTAAAGGGCCAGTATATCAGCATTATGGACTTTACAGGTTATACAGTCTATTGATTTCACTATAGACAGTGTATTTTTAAGATGTGGTGAGTCTGTTCCAATAAGAATTCATTCATAAAACTTGGCTGCAAATGTGATCACAGGAATGAAAGGAATATGTGATGAAAGCCCAGGCTCCAGTAGCAGAGTGAACACAGCACAAAGGAAACTGTCCAGTGACCAAGTTGAGTTATGCATGTATATTGCATATTTAACACTCTCCTTTAGATCTTGTGTTTATGCGAGGGTGGAATTTTTACTCCCAGGCTCTGCAGATCGTAAGAGTTGCATGCAAAACAAAGAAATAAAAATGATTTGGTGGGAAAAATGACTTCCTTATGAGGATAGAAAATATTTTTATAGCAACAATTAACCCATTTTATCACCGGTGCAGTGTACAGTTAAGAAAGTAGGCTAAAGGAAGATATGATTCTCATCCGTAAGTACCCCATGTGTTGCCACCAAGAGCAGAGAGAGGAATTGTTCTCATTATTTAGCAATGACAGGGCTAGAAAGAATGGATTTAATTTGGAGCAGAAAGGATTCAGTTTAAATAGCAGAGGGGGAAAGCAGTTAAGAAAAAAGATCATCTGGGATTAGTAGCAATCTCCACAAAGGAGGACAGGGGACTTTGGCTGGGAATCTTTGAATCAAACCTTTTGCTAATCTGCAGATCCAGAAAGCAGAATGTCGACTTTCTTTGCTGAGCTCCAGAGTTGGAGCTGGCAAGTTGGGTCCACCGCAGTAGCAGGCTCAGCCACAGCAGTTCTCTGCCAGTGTTGTCTGGAAGTGGGACCAGCTAGAAGTACAAGGCTCTCCTTGGGCTCCAAAAAGCGCAAGTCATAAGTAAATGTGGAATCGAGTTGCAGATTTTTAATTCTCTCTCAGATGCTTCAGGAACCATATGGTGCTAGGAACTGGAGCTTAAACATTATAAAAGCCCATGCCAAGGAGCAAAGAGAGAGGAAGCCATAGTCACTACAGTTTATCTTTATTTAGCCTCTAAGAGCCACCATCATTTACAAAACTCCGAGAGATTTATGCTGCATATAACTTAATGACTATTTCATGGCAGCTATAACTAGGCTATTATTACCAGCTCAGTTACATTTTCATGGTGATTTATTCTCTCTCTTTCTCTCTTTTTTTGTTCACTGTGACTTCCTAAAAAATAGGATTTGGCCTAGTCATAAACATTTTTTTTGCCATCAGATAATATGCTGTCAGGTCAGTGTATCCATTTCTAAACATTCATGTCTGGTGTCTTCACTCTTAAGAAAGAGGAGTTTGTCTCACTCTTTGGCAGTTTGCTTGGAATGTGGCAGAGTTTCATACAAATCATTTGTGGATACCGAGAACTTCTCAGAGGAACTAGAACACTATGCCTTTATTAAATTCTGTAATTCTTTGGTGAGTTTGAAAAGCATCTCTAACCATGCTTTGGTGATCAAGTCATACACATTTGCTGGTATTTGTAATTGGATGTTCTCTGTATAATCATGTATTGGTGAAATTATTAAGGCCACTCCACGTAGTTAAAGGGAGGTTTATTTAATGGCGTAACTTACAAATTAAGGAATAGGTAGGTCGCGGAGTCTGGGGAAGGTGTATCACAGTCCAGCGGTGTTCTCTGGAGCTCTGCTCGGTCCACCTCTCCAGTCCAGGGTCCCGCAACAGAGAGAGCGCCCGCTGATCCAGATCTTGGGTCCCCCGGCGCCTCCCTTGGCCCTGCCTTGTAGGCGTGACAGTTGCCGAAGTCTCAATGGGGGTTGGAACTTCCAGATCAAAGCTGGAATGGCTACCCACTACATCTCCCCCTTTTTGTCTAAATAAGAAAGTTCTAACCTAATACAAGACTATATACAAAGGAATGGTTATCAAATACTGTCCAGGAATAATGAGGGATAATGACCTAGATAAGATGGAACTACAACCAATGCAAACAATATCAAGCAAGAAACACATACTAAAGTCCAGAGAAGTATAGAGCATAGGTAAATGGCATGTTACAAAGATCATTCCAAAAGGTGTCCTATCCTAAAGAACCTGAATCGAATCCCGCAACAGAGAGAGCGCCCGCCGATCCAGATCTCGGGTCCCCCGGCGCCTCCCTTGGCCCCGCCTTGTAGGCGTGACAGTTGCGGAAGTCTCAATGGGGGTTGAAACTTCCAGATCAAAGCTGGAATGGCTACCCACTACAATCATGTACTTTAGTTTTGATATTACATATCATATTCTTTATAAAAGTTAAAAAGAAATCACTAGAAAATTTCCATCAGAATATGTAGCATCACCTTGGAGTAAATCAGGGAGGTTGCTGTTAACAAAACACTGAAACATCCCAAAAGATGTTTCCTTCCAAACTCAGGGCATGAAATTATATAAAGGAGTCATTTATTTCCTACAGCAATGTGAAAAGATCCATACTGTTCTGAAGTAAGTAAACCTGCCCTGCCCATGACATTTTAATAAGCACAGGTCCCTTCATTGCTCCTGTCATTTGAAACCGTCTTTAATCTATGAGTCTAGCTTTTTCTGTATCCCTTAACACAATCTGAATAAAAGAATCGAAGTAGAAAAATCTAAAGATTGTTGCACAATCTAGCCTCCCATTTTGGGCAGTTCAGTAGAGGCATCAAGAAAGCAAAACAATAAATACAGGTTAGGTTTCTTCCTGAGACATTTCCAGTCTTGTAAAAGATGGTTTCATTTGCTGAATGGTTTGTTTCACTGTGTTAAGAACATTATTCCAAAAGAAAAGCACTCACGAGTGAGTCATTGTAGAAAGCAAAAAAGGATTGGACAGGGGGCCAAAGATTTCATTCTACATTGGGTCTTTTTAAACAATTAATTTAATTGATTTTCTGTATTTTAAGTTGTCATGCAAAGTAGAGGAGTCTCACCTTGGTATTTTCTTACATGTATGTCATCATTCTGTGCTCCTCTTCATGTTCCTCTTCCACAGCCCTCTCCAATTCCTTAAGATACTTTTCTCAGGGCAAGGAGCGGTGACTCGGCAGTACGAACTCTTGTTGCTCTTCTGGAGGACCCAAGTTCAGTTCCCATTACCCATTTTGGCTAGCCTACAACCAACTGTAATTCCAGCTCCAGAGGACTGAACCCTCCTTTGCCCTTTGCAAGCAACCACATGAACATGAGTAGACAGATAAACATTACAAACAGGAAAAAATACATCTGTTTAAAAATGAAGATTTTTTTCCATTCCTTTCACATCACAGTCCCCTTTCTACTTAACTCTCTCTCTCTCTCTCTCTCTCTCTCTCTCTCTCTCTCTCTCTCTCTCTCTCTCTCTCTCACACACACACACACACACACACACACACACACACACTCACACACACTTACTTTAAATCTGGAGTCTGCATATGAGAGAAAACATGCTTTCTTTCTGAGTCCAATAAATTTCTTAGCATAATTGTCTCCAGTTAGAAAAATTTTCTGGCAAATGTCATGATTTCAGTTTTTTAACAGCTGAATGAAATCCCAGTGTATACATGTACCACATGTTGTTTACTCAATTCTTCTGCTGACAGACATACAATCTTCCTGTTACTTAGTTTTTGTGAATAGGACTGCAATAAACCTGGATATTCAAGTATTTCTCTGGCATATTGACATAGTCTTTCAAGTATCTGCTCAGGAATGATATAACTAGATCATGTGATAATTATATTTTCATTTATTTATCAGTAATCCTGAGGGGCTTCACACATGCTAGCTAAGTGCTGTACTTCCCCAGGACTATTTTAAATGTTTTGAGGCAATTCCACATTGACGTCCACAGTGCCTACACTTGTTAACATTCTCACCAGCAGTGTGATAGCACTTCTTCCCACAGCTATCCCATCATTTGTTTTTATTTTTTTTAATTAAATTTATTCATTTACTTTACATCCTGACTTCAGTTTCCCCTCCCTCCTCTCCTCCCATTCCCTCCCCGACCTCCCTTCTACTCACCACCCAATCCACTCATCCTTTGTTTCTGTTCAGAAGTGGGCAGGTCTTCCATGGGAATCAACCAAGCATGGCATATCAAGTTGAGGTAGCCTTGTATTAAGACTGGGCTAGACAACTCAGTGTGAGTAATAGGTCCTAAAAGCCAGGCAATTTCTCAGAAAACTGGGAATCAGTCTACCTCAAAACCCAGCTATAACACTGTTGGGCATATACACTGGGAATCAGTCTGCCTCAAAACCCAGCTATAAAACTGTTGGGCATATACCCAAAGGATGCTCTGTAATACCACATGGACACTTGCTCAACTATGTTTATAGCAGCTTTATTCATAATAGCCAGAACCTGAAAACAACCTAGATGTCCCTCAACTGAAGAATGGATAAAGAAAACGTGGTACATTTATACAATGGAGCATTACTTAACGGTTAAAAACAGGCATCATGAAATTTGAAGGCAGATAGATGGAACTAGAAAAAAATTGTCCAGAGTGAGGTAACCCATACCCAGGAAGACAAACAGGATAACAATGCTACAATCTACAGACCCAGAGAGGATTATTAGCAAGGAGGCCCAAGAGGGGACTCATTGATCTCTCAGGGAAGGAGAAATAGAAGAGATCTATTCTTGTAGGTAGACTGGGGATGGATGGAGATGAGAACATGAGAGTTTTTATTTTTCTTAGTTGTAGCCACCTTTCTGGGGGGGGGGGGTGATAGAATCTCAAAACACTTGTAATTCAAATTCTCTAATGGCTAAGATTGTTGAACATTAAATCAAAACAAACAACAACAAACAATTTTTAGGCATTTGTACTTCAGAGTTGCATGTTCAATGTATTAGCCCACTGGTTGACTGAATAATTCACTGTGAAAACAAAGTTATGGCAGACATAAAGACAAGATGTAAGGCACCTGTGCATGTTTAGTTTGTGCTATTGTAACAAAACACTTGAGAATGACCAATTAATAAATAACAGGGGTTTGCTTCTCATGATTTCTCATAGAAGACTGGGGAAGTATAAGATTCAGATGCTAGCTGATCAGGGCTAGGTAGTTGAGCTCCCAATATTGTACTTTGTATACCCTGTCATGTAGAGGGTAGGGATGTGCCTTCTCATTGCAATAAGAGAAGGAACACACTCTTCATGTTTCTCTAAAAAATACTATCAATCTACCTTCTGAAAGTCTCTTCCTTCCTACACTGTTTCTTTGGATATTAACCTTCCAACACAAGAAGTCTGGGGGGAAATGTCATTCTAGAGCAGTGGGATAAAGTGCAGTGACATGAGACAAGGGCCAAGCATCTGCTACAGATGTGCTCCCACTGGGGTTGCATGGAACTGGAGTATCATTCTTTTACTCCGGATATTAATCATTGTTACTTATAGTGGGAGTCAGGCTAATTAAATTAGATGCACAACAAAGTATAGATTGATATTATCCAGTGAATGCAGTATCTGTATGTTGTCTGTGTAAGAAAAAGAAATAGAGCAACAATGAGAGACAGAATATAGACAGAAGTAGAAAAATTGCATCTTGTAAGTTGGAATTGAAAATAATTCTTAGGAATCTTAAAGGTATTTTTTTTATTAATACTGTCACTGGAATTTGTCTTTACCCCTAGTTTAGCTTATCAGAAGGAAGAGAGAAAGTTCTTTGAGAATATCAGTGAGTCTGACCCAGTAGTAAGCAATCACTCTAGGACAGCCCACACAGCAAATAAACTTCATCTTGTTTACCAGCTCTCTGTGCCTCTTAGTCTCTCACTGTTACCTTTACACTAGAAAGATTTGAGAGCAATGGATGAACTCCTAATGAAGGAACTCTGGCTTCAACTAGTCATGTCTACCCCAGATGCAGACATGGGCTTTGTGGATGCACACTGCATGTTTTCCAGCTATATACTGAGTTCTAGACTCACATGAGTTTTCCCTTTTCCTGTGTTTCCCTGAAATCTCCACTCATTAAAATCTTTTTAAGAAAATAGTTTCCTTCTTAAACTTCTAATCTACTGGAAGTCCTTGATCCATTTACTAATTCATTTAAAATACTTTTATTTCAGTATGTGTACATGTTTGTCTGTATAACTATATATGGATGCATGCACATTTGTGCATATATATGTGGGAGCCAGAGATCAATATCAAGTTCTTTCCTCAATAGCTTTCCACCTTACTTTTTGAGACAGAATCTCACACTCAACCTAGAACTTGCCAATCTGACTAGACTGGCTGGCTGGACAACAGTTCCTAATACTGAGACTGCAAGCATATACTATGTCCCAGGCTTTTATGTGGGTACTGGGGATCAAACTCAGGTATTATGTAGAGAAATCTTGGGGAAAGTAAAGGCATTTAATTAGAGCAAAGCGGGGAAAAGAGAGGGAGAGAGAGAGGGAGAGAGAGAGAGAGAGCATGGATTAATTATGTAGATGCACTGGGCATGATTTTGTTTGTTTGTTTTCCATTTTATAATTTGCTTAGATTATCAGTTGTTCTGACCAAGGAAGTGAGATTCCCCATCCTATTTTTTTGATGATTTTTTTTAAACCTCAGGTCTTCTTGCTCTTGGGTCTTAAGTGGCCTCTGGCAAGCAATATTAAACATAACAAGCTTGAAGCCTTTAAAAAAAAAAAAAAACAGAAAAGGCCAAGATATCAAAATAACTTCGGAATCATTTATTTCAGATTAGCTAAGATTCTTTGTTTGGGGTTCAGACTTCTATGGTCCAGTATTTTCTGTCAGTTGTTGCTGACGACATTAATGAAATCATGAATGGACTGTGTCTGATAAAGGCAAAAAGATTTCTGTTGAAGTTCATGTGCATAAAATGAGAGTCTTTGGAGGGGAGATGTCTTGGGGCTGAGGGATTTTTACAAATAATTGCTTCAAATATAAGTTTCCCTCCAGTGAAATCTATTGTTGAGTTAATCAGCTCAGTATTTGAAGAGCAGCTGGTGTTCCTTGTGGGTGACATCTGCCTCTTGTCCTCATCTAGGCTGTCTGGAGCTGTGTCATGTTATGCTCACCTTCACAGGATCACAGAGAGGATTACCATGATGTGTTGCTATTGCTCCTGGGTAGCTTTTGACAGCCTCCTTTCACCGACTATAAAACAGAAGGTCGGAGAGAACTGGGCAGCAATTAGCTTCTCTCTATGTACTTAATGCTGGTGTCCAAAGACATCATATTAATTTCTTTCTCCCTGTGTGTAATTTATAGTAAATCCTCTTGGATTCATTTTTTAATTATGAGCCTTTCAGGAATAGTGAAAATTTATGTGTCAGGACATCTGTTCTTTTTGACAAGAATCCATAACCTTATCCACTAACTTCCTTCCTGACTTAGAATGCAGATATGTGCATAAGCTGAGGTAGGCAAGACAAAGGACCCTGTGGAGATAGATCCTGTGCCACAGTGGCAGCATTCCTTCCCCAAACTGTGCCCTCAAAAAAAAAAAAAAGTTTTGGTAATCTCTCTTGGGTCAGATGTGGGGAAATTGAGTATTTATTAAGTTTGTCTTGTATAATATTGTTTCTCTACAATTTATGATATTCAAAGAGACTCCTTGAGAATAAAAGGGAGCAGAGCTGAAATGTGATAAATGGTCTGTTCCTCTGGTCTATTGCATCTATAAATTCACCCTGGATGCCTCATTTTGGCTCTCTCTGCATGAATATTTACAGTCAAGCATCGGCATCTGCCAAGTTAGTTCTCAGTGAAGCTAGATAGCTGTTAACTCAGCTTCATCCCTGGATTTGGTCATCGACAGAACTGGATTGGACTCCGGACTTTGTTTAAGGGGATGTCCAATGGAGTACAGAGGGATGCTATTGCTGTTTCGAGACTGGTAGCCAGGCAAAAAGGGAGAGAACAAGAAAAATACAAAGGTGTCCAGCAGAGGCAATCTCATTTCCCACAGAGTGCTGTGCACCACAGGTTGGCTCACATTCGCTTTCATTGCTATTTGTTCTTAGTGAAAAAGGCCTCTTTGGGGTTTCTGGGCTTAGGAGCTTTTCCAGATCATTAGCTACTTGTGCAGAGAAGTCTTGCTGGGCATCCTCCCTGCAGCTCCCAGCTTAGCTGTGCCATCCCAGCAGAGCTGGAGAAGCTGGGAGAAGGCAGCGGGGGCCAGGACTGAGGTGACTTCTTACACAAACTGGACAACAGGCAACTATGTACCTAGGAGATCAGAAATGTTTCCCCAAATCTCAATTAGGTACATGATGTTTCCTTTTAAATCTGTTGATTTTTATTTCATACATGGATCTGAGGGTAGTGTGCCAGGTACAAAAATCTCAGTTTGAAACCAAAAGATTTGGATTGAAGGCTCATTGCCAGTATTAGGAAGTAAGTTTGTCACTTGGAGAACATGACACTACTATTTGGCACTTCGGCCTCTTCTTTTAAAAGGAAATAGAAAGATTATGTTGCCAGCTCTTCCTGAAGATCAATTGAAATAAACTATCTACAAGCTGCTTGTGACCAGCAAAGCCTGTACAGATATAGAAAGGTAGTTTTCTTGAAGAAAAACACATCTATAATGAGTGCACTAAGGGGATATGTGTGTAGCGTGTGTGTACATAGACACACACATCAGCAAGAAGAAGAATGTATTATATAAATGAATGCAAAGTTTCTTTGAAAGTATTTTCATAAGTCTGCTGGAACTGTCTGTAAATAAACAAACCAAAACAAAACAACAACAACAAAAAAAACCCTAGCGTCTTACCAAAATTAAATTTTACGAAATAAATTGAAAGTGACTTCTGAGCATTGACCTCACATCTACATTTGAGATCTGGAATGACCTTTTAGCCTAAGACTTAGAATCTAGACTTCTGTCTCCAAGAGAATTTTGGATTATATTGCAGGTAAGTTAATGCCTCCTTCTATCCTTGCCCCTCAGTACATTGCATTCAGTCTCCTTCTGTGTGGTGAGTTATAGAACTATGCTTCATTTCCCCTTTAGTGCAATGTTTCATGGGGCTCTAGACTCACAGTGGATGTACAACACTCCCTAACCTGGTGTCTTCATTTTATTTCCAATATAAAATGGAAATCTGTTACTTTGCAAAGAAAAGGGGGAATAGGAAATAGAGAATAGGAAGAAAACGGGGCAAAAAAATGACACTATTAGCACCATCATTGACACCATGCACAGTAAACAATAACCATAGGAAAAAAAACTCTATATAAGGCTAGCATCAAAATACCTTGGACCTACTCTGGTATCCAATAAAGACACACATAGTGTGATCTTATACTTGGGGATTAATAAAGCTGAATGAACCAAATCATATTTAGAACCAAGCTCCAGATTATACAGATGAATAGCTACTGCCATAAAATAAACAGGAAACCAAAAAGATATAAAAATATTCATAGATCCCAGTTCTCCAAAATGTGAAGAAAAATGAATAATAAATTTAATATGCAAATTAAATGCATAATAATGCAATCATAAAAACTTCACTGACAAAGTATATAATAAATATTTGGTGTCTGATAGGCAAATATGAGTGGAAAAAGCCAAATGTCTGCATCTTCCTCATTTATCATTTACACAAGTACCCCTTAGACTGGTCCCCTTCAGTTTCCTCAATGCCTCTATAATATGAAGTTTGAAAAATTAGGATTAAGAGAATGAAGCTTATGGCCATCATCTATTGTACATACACTGAGCACTTACCTTGTGCCAGGCAAGGTGCTTTGTGTTGAGGATACTATGATCAATCTTGACTTAACTAGAGCTCATATGAATAAAAGAACACAGACCACTCAAAGCTAACAGGGCTACTGTGCATCCACATGGGGATGTGAGTTCAAAACACAGCACACACCATTGAGTTTGGCCAGGTAAGGATTTCCAACCCCATATCGGTGAAAAATGGACACATTAGGGTTGCTGGGTTTCTTGGCTGATAGCTGCCAGGCTACCTAAAGGTTCAGTGAGAGACCCTGTCTTGTGGGAATAAGGTAGAGAATGAGGGCAAGACACTAATGTCCTCCTTGGGCCTCCACACTGAGTATGCATGTCTGCTCTCATGTGCATAATATACTACATGGACATACATCACTCACACATATAACACACACACACACACACACACACACACACACACACACACACACACACACACACATTTAATAATAAGCCAAATGCTTAGAGATTTTGTCTAGCTCTTGGCTTCGACTGAACTCTCAGTCAGGAATTGATTTCCTATTGATATTTCATGATTTTTCCCCCAATTAACTATTCAATTTAGAGAAAACTCTTTGCTTAATTTTCCTAAACAATGATCACATTTAAATCAGGTCTCTGAGATTTCAATCTAAGTAGTAAATAATTCTAAGGAGTCAAGCTGTTACTGACTTAAAGCCAGTATGTAAATGAATATAAAGTTTCTCTTAAAGTATTTCTATACTTCTTCTCAGCTGCCTTTGCAAAAACAAAGCCCAAAACATCATCTCATCAAAAGCCAAAAATATGAATGAACCAAATCTACGTTTGTGATCTGGAGAGATGACCCTTTAGCATAAAATGTAGAATCTAGAGATCAGTCTGATGATCTATAGCCTGTGGGACTGTGGTCTTCCAAACAATCAAACAAGTTTGAATAGTAGAGGCTTTCTCAACATAGGAGTCTAATGCAATATGCAGGGCGAGCTCCAGATGCCATCAAGTGAGTGCTGGTGCTGGTGTGCCTTAATGGCAAGCCTGACTTTACACTGTTGGACATGCCAGTGAGATGAATTATCTATTGTACCACTGCTTACACTGTTTCTAGTTATTACTCCTGGGGTATTGTTCAGTGCAACTGGGAAAGCAATAACTCATTGCCACCCTGAAGCTACAGATGATGGATTTTAGATCACTGGCTGCACGCAGAAGGCAAGGAAACTGAACACGTTGATGGGGACTTCATTAGCCACCCACTCCACAGCATCGTATTCTCAGATCCTGGTGCTGTCATTGCTGCTGTTTTAACTTGTTAGTGTTTCACTGATAGATGGCTGATGGAACTGTATAACTAAATTTGCCTCAAAGATTCTACTGACAGCCAGACCTGACTTTCCCATTCTGAGATGACACCTTTGGAGCCTAGAATCACTTAAAGACATTTAGGCCTGCTGATCCATCCAAACCAACCTTCATCCCACAGTCATCTCAGACTCAGGATGACAGTGGATGATTGGCAATTGAGTCTCTTAGTCTTTATTTGACTCTCTTGCTAACCTCTGTGATTCAGTTTACACTTATTGCTGTTTTCTGTAACACGGCAATTTGCTTAATGAATAGATGGTTATTGCTGACATTTACTCGAGAAGGTATTATCCAGAGACGTGTTACTCTCATTGTTCTTATGACCACTAATATTGATGGATAAAATATAAAGCACAGGACTTTGTTAAGAACTTTGTTTAGCTTCTCTTATTGGGGCATTCACTATTAAAATATTCATGTTACAAATGAGGTAACTCTTGTTTAATGAAGCCAGAGAATTTTGCAAAGATAGCACTGCCAATAAACAGCTGAATGGGCTTTCAAACCCAGTCCTAACTCTTAATTATGATTATAATACTAATGAAAGATTCAGAGTAGAGAACATCACCATGATCATTTTAATTCACTGCATAGTTATTAAACAGCAATTCATTTGCAATTGTTAGAGACACGAAGTTTAACCTCCAGAATTATAGCCATACCTATGATTTTGTTTTAACACACGATTAGCTATCTTTCAAGCAATGTGAGAATAGTGCTGGTGTTAAGTTTTTACAAATGAACACAGGAGAGGTGGTGCCGAGGTTAGCTTGTGGAAGCTGAACAAATACTCCAGATACTACACTGAGTAGAAGACCAAAGAAATGTAATACAGGATGCATTCTGAATTATTGAGGAGGTCCATTGGAATACAATAAAGTCTGTGAGAGAAACGGACAGTGGGGGATAAGCAGAAAGAGGATGGTGTTGGTGTTGTAGAGGCAAGTAGGATCTCATTTGATTCTAACTGGGCTTGTAACTAGCTCCATGGCCTTGGATGAATCATTTCACTGCTGAGTAAAATGCAGATGCTAATTATAACGCTGCTTGCAGGCTGGTATGAAGATTTATAGGAATGTATGTGAGAATGCTGAGCAGGGACCTGGTCCACAGTAGATAATGGAAGGCATGTTTTTGTGTTTATTTATACTTTCTTTCCAGGGATTTTATAGACCTAGCTTGAAGCATTTCAATACAGTACTGATGGTAGATTGCTTCTAACAGGGGAAGACCCTGAAAGCTTGAGAGTAGAAGATGATATACCAAGTTTGTTCTTTTAATTATTTTTTTAAAGTTATAATTACCAAGTAATTGTTTTTATTATGACATATAACGTTGTTCATATCCATGCCTCCAATATATTTCCATCCCTCCTTTCCCCCCACTGACCTCCTTCTCCTAATTGGTCTTGCTCTTGCCTTTCTTTCATATAATATGTATACATAATTAAATCTAGAATCTACAGTTCTTAATTTTTGAGAAGACTGCTTTGACTTGCTGAAGGAAAATACAGTTTCAGTGAGTTCAATGTAAACAAGCAGCATTACTTAGGAGGTCCAAGAAAAGTATCTTCAAGACTTACTGGATGATAATGGGTCATAGGAAGGTATTGAGGATGAGAGCAAAGGACATTTCAGAGAGAGCATAAACAGGTATTTCCAGCTGTTGAACAGAAAGGGAGAGACACTGGGAAAATATAAAGTGAGGAAAATTGTGATGTCACCAACAAATAGCCAAACATAGCATACATTAAAAAAAAACAAACAAAAGAAAACATTTTATGGTAAAATAAGTGTTTAACTCTGGTGATACCAAATATAAGAGATCCAAAAGTTAACCACTAGAAACATCCAACTGAAAATGTGTAGTGGCTTCAGATAAAACATCGAGGGTGGTGTCAGAACCTGGAACATCTCAGCCTTCAATGACAGCAGGGTCCTTGTGAGTTGCTAGGATCACCAGAGAAGTAGCCAAGTATAAACCTGGGACATAACAAGAGTAAATTTATAAAATGAAGGAAGAAAAGGGAGGGGAGGTTTAAAAAATGCTAGAAGGTATAGGATAACCTAGATGGTAAAGTATTATAAAAATCAAAGGAATTGGGAGAGGTTTTCAAATATAAGTAGAGACCCAGCTGGTTTTCAATACCCCTTAGTCAGGCCTCCTTAATGTGTGATATCTTTTTTGTCTTGAGGAATAGTTAAGAACATATAAACTTGGTCATTCCTGACCTATTACCCGCATTTTTATTTATTCCTTTGCTGTTTTTCATGGACGTTACTAAACAAGAGCCAGAGGACACAGCGTTCATTTCTATTACCACCATTATGTAGCAATTGCCCTGCATACATGATAGGAATATAGATATTATTCTGACAACCTCATAGGGTTGTGGGAATGATAAGTGAGAGAATACACCCGTGTATTTTGTGAAATGACTATAACTGCTTTTAAAAAATATTTTTAGACTTTCATTTATTTACTTGAGGATAGGGATTGATTGGTGCATGCTGCACTCAGATCCTTAGACTTGTCAGCAAGCATATTTGTCCATTGAGCCCTCTCATTATCTATATAATTGTTTTTCATGATAATACTGGTATGGCTACCTCTTTAAAATAAAAGGTGGTTAAAAAAATAAAAAAAAAAAAAAGGTGGTGGTGGGCTCTCAGTGCTGAAGGGACTATGAATATAGACCTGCAAAGAATAACAAAGACATGTTAATGTGCTTGAACTATGCTTTTTTTTAATTAGTGTATATTTGCTGTACAAAGTGATGGGTTTCTCTCATTATACCCCTCTCCCTACTACAAATAATCTTTTTCCTTTTCTAAAGGGATCGGTGTCTTAGTTCCTTGCTCAGTGCTGTGATAAAGCACCCCAACACAACACTTAAGAGAGAAAGGGTTTAATTTGTCTTACAGTTTCAGGGCATACATTTCATCAAGACAGGGAAGACATGGCAGCTGGCAGGCAAAGTCACAGTGGACAGGAAGAGGAGGCTGAAGAGTCACATAGCATCTGCACTCAGAAAGGAGAGAGTAAACAGGAAATGGGGCCAGTCACTAAAGACACCAAGCCTGCTCGGGGTGACTTAATTTCTATGATAAAGCTCCACCTCCACAAAATTCCACAACTTTCCCAATAGCACCATCCACTCAGAACAAATTGCTCAAATGTGTGAATCTACAAAGGATATTTCACCTTCAAATCACAAGAGGTGTCAACCAGATACCTGGCAGGTCATATGCAAGCAAAATATTTGCACAGTCCCACTGCTGACCCTGTGCATGCCTGTGACCCTAAGATGATAACCTTGCTAGATGCTCCCTCAGACCTTGCACCTCATCTTTTGGAACTTTATCTCGGGGAAGGACAGTTTGAATTTATTGTTATCCCCTAAAGAACAAAGCCCCTCATGCCCCATATGATGTGCAATGAGGAAGAGAATTTAATAACCCCTGTCATTATCTGAGCTTGGATAGCTACAAATTCCCCTAATGCTCATGAAATTATCTAGTTCTTTATTAAATATAAACTGCTATACCTAGATGAGTAAACTCTGTAGAAAACAACTCTACTCATTGGTTGTTTGTGGACCAAGACCACCTATTCTCTGATGGCCCGCATAGTTTTGTAATCACTTCTGCATTGAGTGTTTTACTTATTGTCTCAGAAATGTGCTAGCCATTTTACCTATATCAAATCATTTACTCTCCATAGCACAATTAAAATTAACAGCTTTAGCTCTATTTTCTATGTGAATACATTAAAGTTCTGAAGATTAGGTGATTATTGGTGGAAGTATTAAGGCAACTTCATGTAGTTAAAAGGGAGGTTTCTTCTGTGGGGTAACTTACAAGTAAAGGGATAAGTTACAAGTACCGGGAAAGGAGTAGTGTAGTCCAGTGGTGTTCTCTGGAGAACTCTGCTTGGTCCACCTCCAGCATCCAGGATCCAGGAACCAAGAGAGCCAGCACATCTGGATCTCAGGTCTTAAGGGCTCCTGTCTCGGCCCCCGCCTCCCAGGCATGACAGTTACTGGAAGCCTCAATGGGGGTAGTACCTCCAGGTCAAAGCTGGAACAGCTACCCACTACAGGTGACCACTTATCCAAGATGCTAAAAGAAGAAAAGAAGATGTAAAGATTGTTAACTTTTACTCTAATGACACATATATACTGTTTTTAGATAATTAACTTTGTAATTTACTAGAGCTTATGGGTAATGTGGGTGAGATATAGTAAATTTATCAGGGCCCATGATATTTATTAAAGTCCATTCTAACAAAAATATTGAACAGAGAAGTTAAGGTATAGCTTAAAAGTAAAGTGTTTGCCCGGCTTGCCATGAGTTTGAGCCTCAGAACCACACAAAACTAAGAAAATGCATGTAATGCAATATTTTGATGAATGTAGAATATGTAGCTGCAACTAAGTCATTTAATTTTTTGATTAAGTTTTAAAATTATTAAAAGAGTATGTATGTGCATGTGTGTCTGTGTGTCTATGTCTGTGTGTCTGTGTGTTGTGGGGTGGGCATGTATTGAGAGGTCACAGGGCAAGTTTGTGGAGTTAATTCTCTCCTTCCATCTTTAAATGGGTTCTGGGAACCAAATTCAGGTCTCCAGGCTCATATAGCAAGTGTCATAACCAGCTGATCCAACTCACCAGTCTTGATACAGTTTTATATTCAGAAAAGAAAGCTTTCATTTTATCAGACACTTGCTTACTTCCTAGCATTTCTTTTCTTTCTTAATGTTATTAGTCTACCCAACTTAGCCCTCAGATTGCTTTAATGCCCCTATGTAACACGGGGATATGTTATTTCCTAATATGAGGTTTTAAATACAATATGGTAGATGAAGAGCTTTAGACGTAACTGTAGTCTCCAAGTTTCAAAATAAATACGTTCAAACGTAGTGCATCAGCACAGAAATTGTTGTCCAGCTGCAATTTCATATTCCAGTGGATCATAAATATCATAATTGAAGTCTTCAGATATACTTGCTTGAAGACCCTATGTAATCTCAAATAATGCAGAAACATATTTAGTCTTTCTGTAGTCAGTATTTAATTTTCTATATGGCCTTATTTAACCCAGATATTGGTATCTTCATAGCAACTCTGGCCTGTTGCTCCCAGTTCCATTAGCTTCTAATGTCTAGTGGCAGATGGTAGTCAAAGCTTGAAAGGTAGGCCTTTGTAGGGCAAATCACATTTATTGATGTGGGAGCAAATCCTGTTTAATTTGCTCCTGACTGGATGCCTAATTCCTAAGGTTAACAGGCTTTCATGTTTGCTTCTTAGATCAGCAGGGCTTGTTGCTGAGCTAGACATCAAAGTTCAAATTCAATACTGAACTATGAAAAATGAAAATGAATTTTGGTGTGACGTATAAGTGACGTATTCTTCTTAAATGCCGTGAACACTTGGCGAATGATCAGCAAAGCACATGCTTCCTTTGAAAACAATTCACAAGTCTCCAAGAATTTGAGTTGAAAACAGATGGAGGAGCATATATCAAGGAAATAACAAGACAAATTTAGGTCAGGTCAGAGGCAAGTTGGAGGAATAGAAATGACAGATGAAAATTAGCCAGAGTAACTTACTTCACTGAAACAAAATGCTGGAATATTTCTTCAAGTGAGCTCTTACTATGCCAGGTGTTGTTCTAAGTGTTTGGGATTTGGAAATCAACAAGATAGATGAACTTAACTCCCCACTCCTAAGGAGTGTAGGTTCTAGGGGGGAGTGTTGTTGTGGCCAGAACCTAGGTTTGTGGTGCTTTGTGACAATGTGATATTGCATATGCTTCATTAGTTAACCAGTTAAGCATTTGGGAGACTGCCCATTGAACTTTTATTTCAACCTTTGTATTTTCTAATTCTCAGATAGCCAGTGAAGCATTTCCTGGTCTTGTAGTGAAAACAAACCAACCAAAGTCCCAAGTATATACTCATCGGCTGGCTCCGTTCCTATCTCCGGAGAACCATGGTAGTTTGTTTTCATTGCCAAAGTGAAATGTGAAGGAAGGACATGTGCCTTTAAATCCAACTCCTTTTTTTTTTCTGTAAAATCACATGACCATCCCTAGGATTCTAGCTTGTAGTTGCACAGATTTCCTTCTGAATATTCATCTGTATTTCACAGATAGAAAATTGCCAGAGGGGATGGGAATAGAGCTCAACTGTAGAGTGCTTGCCTAGCATATGAAGTTCAACTCCAAGCAAAAGGAACAACCTGCTGGCAACACTGACAGAAGACAAAACAAAATCTTACATCAATCAAAGGAAACCCTAACCATTCTGGGAACAGACAGCATCTTTTCCTGCTTGTTTTTTGTTTTGTTTTGTTTTTCCTGGCAAAAAGGATATCACTCTATTGACCTAGTGACTGTCCCATTCCCCTTGCCTGTATTTACATTATCAGTGTTAGGATGTATGAATTCGAGTATGTTTCCCTTTCCTAGACTGAGCTGCAAGAAACAGAATGGAAACACATGTTTCCTTTTGACTCACACCCAAACATTGCAAAACAAAAAGTATGAGCTTCCTCCATCAAGCTGTGTGTGTGCATTAAACATGCGCAAACATTGGACTGAATGCAGACACAGTAAGGCAGCTCTGGAGAAAATGTTTTCTTTCTTTTCTCTGCATCCCCCTCCTTTATTTAGCTCTGTAAGATTTAAAAGAAGAGCGTTTCCCAGTGACACTCAAGGTGCCTCCTCTAAGTCTGGATATTTACCATATCCCAAGAGCTGTTTTCTAGAACTGGGAAGTTAATTAACTCTCTCTTTCGACATGATTATCTACTTTTGATAAGGAAAACAAAAGAATAATGGATGATAGAGGTCCCAGAAGGTATGATAGTAATGTTTTCAATGTTTCTACAAATGCTTCTTCTTTGAATATATTGGCATAAAGAATATATTAATAAAGATTACTTTCATGGCATCAACATCAACCGTACCTTAAGAGAAAAACTTCCCTTCTCCGACATGCAACTGAGTTTTAGGTTTTCCTCTGCAAGAAAACAATTGATCTTGCTGAATAATGAGCTGTCCTTCTGAAGGCTTTGTGTGTGGTTATGTGTGATGGAAGTCAAGATCCAAAGGTACTATGTACAGTCACATCTTCATGGTATGGAAGCCAAAACCACAGGGTAACTGTTCACTTCACATAATAGGGTGTGTCATGTTTCTGTGTGTTTCAAATCTATACAGAGTAACACTGGTCTATGAACTTAAACTTTTCTACCTACCAAGAGTCATCTTTTAAATTTGAAAGTAGAATTTCTTGAAATTAAACACCTTGGACTGGAGAGATGACTCTGTAGTTAAAAGTGTTTACATCCCCCTATAACTCTAGTTTTAAAGGGATCTTACCACTCTGGCCACTGTGACACCTGTACACATATGCATACACCTCCTGCACATATACACACATTATATATATATATATATATATATATATATATATATATATATATATATAATTAAAAATGAAACAAATCTTAAAAGCAAAAACAGTCATTGGTTTTCACATACCACCTTGAATGCCTCAAGGATGGGAATGGGGCGCTTTCTGCTGTTCCTGAAGAGGCAATTGTGCTGCCCATAGTGGGACCCTGTCTCAGCAACAGAAGAAAATAAAGTAATATGAGATTAAAAAAACAAAGCAAAACAGGACCATTTCTATATTTTCTTCTTAGAATCTTAGGTAAAGGGGCAGGAGGGAAGGCTTTCTTCTAAGTACCTGGTGATGGTGTACATAGGAGCTTGTTTCTTCCACTAATGTTACTACAGACCTCATTTCTCATCCTAGACCATAAAGTATCTCATCTTCCATCTGTCAATGCAAAGGGTTTAGGGAGAATGTCTATCAAGTGTTCCTTAGGCCTTATAGAATACACTCATTTATTTTTATGTCTAGGTATATGCACACATTGACATTTTCAAACTTCTTTAAGGATTTAGACTATCTGTCTATACCTGGCCAGTATTTCTAAGCAGCTTAAGTCAAGTGGAGATGAGGAACCATTGGCTTTTTGGGAGTTTCATCTGTATGTGTTGATACCTATTTGCCTGTGTTTACATGCCATGTAGGCAGGTGCCCATAGAAGCCTTAAGCCTTAGTTTTGAAGATCTTTGATGTTGACTTTTACATTGTTGTCCTCCAGGTATACACATTTCCTTCAGAACCATGTAGGGTGTATACATACATACATACATACATATATATATATATATATATATATATATATATATAATGAAGCATATTTACATGGCACAGTGCATTTAATAATTATGGCTGAGTCATTCAACATTTTGTAAGTATGTGTGTGTGTGTGTGTGTGTGTGTGTGTGTGTGTGTGTGTGTGTGTATAAGTCTCTCACTGAATCTGGAGCTTACTGTTTGAGCTAGACAGGCTGGTTAGTGAGCCCCTGGTGTCCTTCTGGCCTCCAGGTCTCAGCAGCTGAACCAGAGATTTCTGCTGCCACACCTGGCTTTTACGCGCATGCTGAGGATGCGAAGTTGTATCTTCATGCTTGCACACCAAACACTTTACTCACTGAGCCGTCTCTTCAAGGCCTGATGCTTGAACCTATAGTTTGAACTTGAAACATCATTTATGGATAACCTTTTTATCTTCTGGGGAGTAAGTTGGTTGTCATTTCTAAAATAGAATACCAAATACAGAATTCAGGAAAGAGCACCTTTTCTATATTTTAATTCATAACTTTGTGGTATTGGAGTGTCATCGTTCTCCTGACGATGTTCTAATGAGGAGTCTTCACACAAACCTCTGATGACTTTGTGCTTCTCTGGTGGGGGCCATCGTTCAGGTGTGCCTTTGAAAGCTCTGAACTCTGACAAGAGCATAGAGGAGCACGGTTGTTAATTCCTGTTTCATACTCAAGAGCTTTGCACTGTCTCAATTAAGATGCTTCAGAGGTTTGCTCCGGGGATTGCTTCGCCTGCTCCATCCCTCAGATGGTAAAGAATTCCTTTTCCCTTACCTCCTGGCAATTTTACCTAAACAATCTTTTTCATTGCTTCAGGCCATTGCTTCATGTCTTATCATTTTCTGAGACTCCAAATAATTTCTTCCCTTCAATTATATTGTTACCTTGAAGATATTTATAGGCTGTGATCAAGACCCTGCAGTCCTAGCATTGCCAGACTTTATAAATTTAGGTCTGACTGCCTCGTCTTGTCTGTTTTATCTTCTTGCCTTTGTAGGGCTGCTTTCTTGTGTGATTATCTTTGTAGCATCTCTGATATTTCAATATCCTCCCTAAACTCGGGAGGTCAGGACAGCACATCATATCCCAGGTATTGGTGTGGGTATCTGATTTTAGATGCAGGAATCAAGGGAGAGAATTACCTCAAATTTGACTTTAATCTGTTTTGTGACTCAGAAAAATTGACAAAAATGATAGAGAAAGCTAACAGAGTACTGTTAATGTGTGTCTATGTATTTTAGCACACTGATAAAATAATCCTGGAAGCATATAGTAGAAATTATCTTTCTGAATAGGAATTTTACTCTCATTATCTGTTCAAGTATGCCCTTTAGGGTAAAATTGTTTTTAAAGATCCAGGCTTCAAATATAGTTAAATAATAAAGTACCCCCCACATAGTGTGCAATCCTTAAAACTTCTATTACTGTTATTCTGCTCTGCTTGGTCTATCCATAGAAATGACACTGAACACTTTCTTTTAGGAAGATCACGTCACACTGTATTACACACCTCCTTTGTACTAGGCTTATATTTCTGACTCTTCTAATATTGTCAGCATTTTGTCAATGGATGCAGTGACTATAGGCGCCAAGGCCCACTTTAACTCTCTAACACCTTTTTGACTCTAAAGCCGTTTTGACTGTTCCAATATACCAGAAAGAAATAAGCATATATCATTTTAATATGCACGTGTATGTGTTATACACAGATTGTTTACATGGCAAAATATAAAAAAAAAGTGTCTATTTTTTAAACAGAAAAATAGTTAAATGAAAGTTCTCATATTTTTCCCTCAACCCCCAGTGGACCTGGACACCCCTGGGAATGCCCACCATAAAGTATGGAGTGTTGTTCTGGCAGGATCACCATGGTGACGGTGGGCTCCGTTCGCAATAGTTCCAGGTATGAAGCCCAGCATCAGCAGTGAAATGCTGGAAAGTGCCCCAGAGAAAGTACTGGTCTTCTGAAAGCTACGGGTCTTATGTGCAGACCCAATCAACTGTGAATAGGGAATTTTTGGTAAAGAAAAATTGCATTTGTCAAAGCTAAGGTGACGGTTCAGTGGGTAAAAGCCCCTGCTGAGCAAGCATGAGGACCTGAGTTTGAATCCCCAGAACCCATCCAAAAAGTCCAGAAGGGAAGTGGAAACAAGAGAGAATGCCCAGAAGCTCATAGGTCAGCTACCCTGAGCTCCATTGTAGAAAAACAGAGAGAGAGAGAGAGAGAGAGAGAGAGAGAGAGAGAGAGAGAGAGAGAGAGAGAGAGAGAGAGAGAGAGTCTGAAACAAGGTTGAAGGAAAGGATTGACATCTGAGGCTGTCCTTTGATTTCCACATACATGCAAAGGCACACACACACACACACACACCACCCACCCCCCCACACACCCCCCCCACACACACCAGAGCTATATTTGACTTAGACATGTACAGATTTTGTTTCTTGTCATGAATAGACCATGACAGCTCTTTCAGTTGCAGTATTAGTGAATATGAGTAATCTGGTGATGATTCTAAGAACACAGGAAGGATTGAAGATACAGCCTAGTTGTAGAGCTGGAGGCCCTGCCTTATTTATAAATACTACAAAAAGGCATAGGGTGGAAAATAAGACAGGCTGCATATACATACTATATACCATCATACATGAAGAGATTTGGATAGCTGTTGACACATATATGTTGGTGTGTGTATGTATGTGTGTATGTGTGTGTACGTGTGTGTGTGTGTGTGTGTGTGTGTGTGTGTGTGTGTGTGTGTGTGTGTGTTTACAGGAGGTGAAGGTCCTTCCATGGATCCTTGATTAATTCTCTGTACAGGATCTCTTTTCTCTTCTCTTCCTCACTCCGTCTCTCTCCCCCTTCCTTCCCTGCATTTCTCTCTCTCCCTCTCTTCCCCATTCTCCATTTCTTTCCACCTGTCTCCCTTTCCTATACCTCTACTTTAATTCCAAATCTCCTCACTTAACAGCAGAGCTATTTTAACAGTCACACTACCTCCAGAGGCACATTATCTGAGTTCACACCCTGACTCTACAACTTGATAGTGTCACTTAAAAACTCTGTGGCTTTGGACAAAATATTTAATTCCGTTATGCCTTATTTTATTGTGTTCTTGTCCATATGGGGATAAAAAAGTTGAACTTGAATCCAGGTGTGGTGATTCATGCTACATTCAGGAGGCTGAGGCAGGAGGAGTGCCTTAGTTTGAGATAGTCTGAGCTGCACAGTTAGTGCCGGGCCAGTGGTGAGTACAGTGTGAGCGTGTCTTTAAAGAGTAGTTCTTCATGGGTTGCTTTGAGCATGAGATGACATTTCTAAGTTTCTGTACATACTGCCTGGCACATTCTAAGGGCCCTTCAAATATTGTTACTATTTTCATCATTTGAGTATAATTCCCCCTAAATGCTAAAGCACACTTCCCCTGGACCATTACAGTTCGTTGGCATTTTAGCACAGAGAAGAATTTTCCCACTCATTTTATGCACATATGCACAGAAACCCGTTCAAGGCCAAATCTATCCTGAATCGTAGAACACACTCCCAGCACAGTGTCCCATCTCTAGCTGTTTTGCTTTTAGTTTAGAAGCAGTGTCTGGAAAGCCCATTTTCCTGCACAGGAGCTCCATCCTTTTCTATTTCTTCCTGTTCCCCCCGAACAATTCTCCTCTGGGCACAGTTCTTCCAGCCTGGGACGAGTGGCAGCAATTGGGGTTAAAGGGTATTATTCTGTGGCCCAACACTTGGCTGTGTGAGAGTTTGTACTACAACCCCAGTCACTCCTGCACCTACCAAGCTCTCCCCACCCTCTCCACATGCTTCCGTTTGCTCCTGCTTTCAGTATCAGGTGGTGTTATTAAATGATAAGGGCTGTGCTTTCGGGTAGTCTATTGCAGGAGGCTGAGAAACAATTAGCCTTCTGATACATTAGAGGGCATGTTAGCCCTGATTCTGGGCGCTCCCTATCGGAGAGCAGATCACGTGACAGGACTGCATCTGGGGCACTGCCGCCTTCCCTAGAGAGTTATTAATGGGCCTTCATACCTGGGAGGACAGATCGCTATGTCTGGGCAATGTGATAATTAAAGATACGTCACTTATCATAAGCAAGGACCCAGCACCCAGGGTTGGCAGCTGTTTGGAGCATAAAGCAAGCTCCGTGCTCTGAGATGAAAGTAATGTGGAATTTGTTGCAGTGACCTTACTTTGAAGAAGTCATCTCAAAAATTGTCACCTTCAGTCTGTGATTGACAAATAGGACTGAATAGAGGGAGAATGTTCTGGGCTAGAGCGTAAGAGAGTTGAGCTAGCTCTGCCGCTGTGGCAGCTTCATGTTAGTAACTGAGACTCATCCAAGCTGGAACCATTCCTTTTTGATAAGTTAAAAAAAATGGGGGACTGTATATGCCCTACTTACTTTGAGAGGTTTGAACTTAAATATCAGCTTTGTGAAGGTAGTTGGGTAGAGCAGGGGTATGTATGTGTTTTGAGGGTCAAGGAGCCATATGGTTGACCTTAGGCAGAAGGAAAGAGGTGTGTACAAAGGCAGAGGCTGGCTGTGTATTGGAGGGGGTTGGCACTAAATTTAGCAAGCTGGGCCTGAAGGAGAGCAGGAAATCAACAGCTCAGGGCTTCAGCGTGGTGGCAGGTGTGCATTTGCTTTGACTGGTTTGGTTATAACTGTCACCATATTGAATTAGAACACTTGTTACCATTCCCCTAGGAAGACATTAAGAAGGCTCCTGAGACTTGGGAACCATACCAGCTCCTCTCTCCTGTCCCAGTATTATATAAGCTCTAAAAGATTGCTAGGAAGAGAACAGTCTTTCAAAGGGAGCTACTTATACATCATCCAGGGACTAGTTCATGGTATAGCTTTTCTGTGAGATCTGTTTTTCCAGGAGTAGGGGTGGAGCTCTTTGGTAGTATATCGTCATTCCCATACTCCTGAAAGTGACCTCTCACCTATGCTGCTATAAATAATCCCTCACTCATGCATCTGTAAGGACCACCCATAGGCCAATTGGTTGAATAAGATGGACTTGGATGTGACTTTTTTTTTTTTTTCTGACCCACTGGCACTCTGCTTAGGGTCAATAGGGAAGCTCACATCTTTGTATGTGCCTGAATTCAACAATCATCTGTAGAGGTGTCTACACCCTTTGCTTTCAGAGGCTTGTCTTCAGCTCCAGTGATTTTTCATAGCTCATGGTACTCCTGCATTCCCACTAGCTCATGGTTTAATAGAAACACCAAGTGTATGTCCTGAATATTGGGTAATGTGTCCCCTATGATTTTGAATTGGTGTCATTGTTTCTCATGAGCCTCAAGCCACACCTTTTTTTCCCTAGGTGAGCAGGAAATAAAATACATATTTTCAGGGGTTGTACAGGTATATTGGGACATTTAGCTCCTACATTGAGGATTGCACACCAGCCATTGCTCTTTGTTCATTTCATTCAAAGACTAGTCTAAGAATATATAAATTGGCTTTTTCTGAGTTCCATTTTCCTAAAGCCCTTTTGGGATCACCCCTTCATTACATTTTACATGATTAGCAGACATGTTCCCAATTGTGAGCATTCAGAGAAGTGGAAGTGGTTAGCCTGGGAAGTTAACAGCAATTAGACATAACTTCAAATAGCTAGAAAGTTCCCTTCCATGTACCTTTGAGATTTAAACCCAATTCACATATTTAACTATAAAATGTCCTTTGAATTGAGGGCACTTTCTTAATAAAAATGACTATTATATGCAAAGCATCAACTGAGGGCCAGGGTGTACATGTGTATATGTATCTGCTTCTTGCCAGTTTGCAAATAGCTCAGACTAGATTTAAAATCCAAAAGTGCTGAGCACCAAAGCCTATCCAGGTGAGTTCCCCTTTCTTTTCTAATGTGCAATTCTCTCCTCAAATCACTGGGCTGCCACAATCCTCTATTCTATAGCACACTGTCATCACACTGACCACTAGAGTGGAAGGCGATGAAACCAAGAGATTGTTTTATCAGCTTCTCCACTCATGTGCATGAATGGTTCCTATCTTTCTTAACAATAGAGGAAGCCTGGGAGCAGTCTTTGGGGAGAACACCAGTGCTTACCTTGTAAAATCCTGCCCAACACAACCTTAACATTTTCCAAAGACCCATTAATGTGCTTTGTAATGCTGTATCTTTTCTCATGTTAAGGAAAGGGGGGTCCTGTGGGGATGGCTTAGTGGTAAGGACAAGCCTGCTGCCAAGTCTGAGGACCTTAGTTTAATCCTTGGAATCCACAAAATGAAAGGGAGAAAATTGACTCCTGCAAAATGTCCTCTGACTTCATATTTATGCCCTGGCATATGTACATGCCTCCAAATACATACATTCATACAAGATATACATACATACACACACAATAGAGGAAAAAAAGGGGAAAAGGAGGGCATTGTATTCATCTTTGCATGATAATTAGAAGGAAAAAGAAGAGGCAATAGTTTCTGTAGAATGTATGGTTTGGGTTAAGATAATCTATTTTTTTCTTAGAAAAGTAGTAAGTTCAGTTAGAAAATATACTTAAACATGAAAGAAAATTTTATTTTTGTCAGATATTGCTTTCATGCAAATTTTCACCATTTTTGTTTCATTTGGGGTTATTGATGTTACTATTTTGGGAGACAGTCAGTTGTCTAGTAGATTATACTGGCAATTACAGATCATAATAACTGTGACCCAGACCAATAATAAACATCTTTCTTTGTCTCATGCATGGCTTCCTACAACTTGTTAGTACATGTACTGAACAAGGGAGTCTGTATGAGGAAAAATATCACTTATTCTCTGCTGTTGTTGACTTGGCAAACTCAGAATATGCTGAATTCTCAGGCCTTGTGTTATTTCATCATTAATCAATCTCTAATGAATCAATGAAAATTATAGTCTTGATAGTAAAATGAAAGAAACAGTTTCATCAGCTAGAAAATAATAATAAGTAATTGTTCATGACAATGTAAAGTGAAAAATTGAATTTATACTAGTAATTTTCCATCTCTATCCTTTTATAAGGATTTTATAAGATATGCAATGTTAATGTATCATTTTCTATAATATATTTATCAATGAAATTTGCAGAACATTCTATTAGTAGAGTGAATTATGTAGTCTTGGATAATATCTGCTTTTCTGTGGCCAGATATTCCTACATCATGTTTATCAATGAAACACTGGAAATGCTATGACATAGTTGATTCCACCACACACCACCAAATACACCCCTCACTCTTCTTTCAATGAACATGTTATTATTTTGGGAAGTTTGTTAGCTAGTGAATGCTTAGAGTTTTTAATTGTGTTATAAAGAGACACCAAAGCATGACCAAGTTAAATGCCATGGTGTTTTCCTTTGTGGGTAAAATGCTAATGTGAGACAGTTTAATGTCATAGTGAACTTGATCAAGGACCACTTCCAGAAGATCAGGAATGGTCGCAGCACAGAGGTAACTATGATGAAGATTTTTAAATTCCAAGGCTAAACAGTTGATCCACTGGGAAGGAATGTTCAGACAGATCAATAGCGTACAAAAAGATAATTGCTTTTCTTGGTGAATCTTAAGAAAGGGCTGGAGCTTTAGGGAAATTGAGAGATTTCTTTCTTTCTTTTTTTTCCCTCTCTCCACAAAAAGGTAATTAATGAGTACAATGGACAATTCAAGGCAAGAAAATTGAATCTGAAAGCTATACATTCAGAATGGATCTAGAAATTTATATAAGGGTTTCAGTCCCAAACTGTTCCTACCAGGAACAGAGGTACAGAGGTGACACATTTCTTTGAGAGATTCGTGCTAAAGTCTGCAACTGGGAGAGAGTACAGACACAGTTGATCAAATGAGACTGCATTCTCAAACAGCCTTATAAACATGAAAGAATCTGAAATTTGAAAAATCATAGTGATTGAAATAGTCCTAAATCTAGTTTACAAATGAAACCTAATATACTGCACCAAGAGAAACATGCTTATAGAATTTACTTTATACATTACATATTTTCTCTGTATGTATGAGAGCTGTCTATATGGGGATATGTAGACCAGAGACCAATGTCAAGTGCCTTTATCCATCACTCTCCCTATTCTTTGAGACTAAATGAAATTGAGCTCATCAATTTGACTCGTCTGACTGACCAGTAAGTCTGGAAATCTGATTGTCTCCACTTCCTCAGAACTGGGATTGTAAAGACTTATCTTCATGTTCAGTTTTCACACAAGTTCTAGGAATACAAACTTAGATCTTTATGTGTTTGCAACAAGTAATTGGGCCATCTCCACTGCTCTGAAAAGTAGCCAGGGCTGGGAATACATCTCTTCTAGGGCCAGGGGGAGAACACATTCTTGGCATGTGTTCTAGGGCCTTGGGATCAATCAACACGACCACCTCTAACCAAACTACACCATACTTGGAAGAGGCTACCCTATCTACTAATAATGGATTAGATGATGCAGACTCAAATTGTCTTGATATCTTGAAATTTCTAATGCATTTGTCTACATAGAATGTGCTTGTTTAGAGCCGGGCGGTGGTGGCGCACGCCTTTAATCCCAGCACTTGGGAGGCAGAGGCAGGCGGATCTCTGTGAGTTCGAGGCCAGCCTGGTCTACAAAGTGAGTTCCAGGAAAGGCGCAAAGCTACACAGAGAAACCCTGTCTCGAAAAACCAAAAAAAAAAAAAAAAAAAAAAAAAAAAAAAGAATGTGCTTGTTTGAATGAGAAAGGCCACCAAAGGCTCTTACATTTGAATACTTGGTCTCCACTGGTAGGATTAGTTGAGAAAAATTGGGAGATGTGGCCCTATTGGAGGAGATGTTATCACTTGGGGATGGAGAACTTTGAAGATTCAAAAGCCTATACCATTCCCCCTTAGTTCTTTCTACCACATGCTTGTGGATCAAGATGGAAGCTCTCATGTATTGCTCCAGCACTACTGTCTGGTGCTGTCTGCCTGCCTGATGTAATGAACCCCACCATGATAGTCAAGAACTCTAACCCTCTTTAGCCATAAGCTTCCAATAAACTCTTTCTTTTATAAATTGTCTTGGTCAAGGTATCGTATCACAATAGTAGAAAGGTTAACTACAACAGCATGTTTCATTACTAAGCTTGCAAGTATAACAGTGGCAATGTCTCTGAACAAATTTCTTCTCAAAGATTATATGAATTTGAAAGTGTTTATGCTATTGGAATGAGTTAGTCATACTAGAGACACTGTCTGTCCTGATTTATTTATGTATCTCATCCTTTACTAGTCTACACACTCTGAAAATACAGGGTCATAGTCCTGTCCATATTTTATACATGGTAGGTGTGCAAAAAGAATTTTTTTCTTTGTGTGTGTGTGTGTGTGTGTGTGTGTGTGTATGCATAGTCATTTGTGTATATATGGATGACAGAGATCTGTGTCAAGGATGTTCCTCTGTTATTCCCCATCTTTTTATTGAGACAAGAACTCTCACTAAATCTGGAGCTCAATGGCTTGGCAAGAGTAGCTAGCTAACAAGTCCAAGAGATTCTCTTGTCTCTTAACTTACTGGTACCAGAATGGTCAGTACAAAATGTCATCATTCTCTTATTTGAGCACTGGAGATCCAAACTCAGATCTTTACATTTGTACAGCAAGCACTTTACTGGCTGAGCTATCTCCCTAGCCTTTCATTAAGGCCTTTTTGAATGAGTGCATAAAATTTATAAATTGCCAAGTACATATTAAAATGTGTTCTTGGTGCCTAGCACTTTTATCTATTTATTTTTCTGAGATTTGGTAATGTTTGGGACTGAAATGGCTTAACTACAAATATAGGTCATTGCCACAAAACAAAAGTCCTTTTCTTACTGCATCAAGGGACTTCTGTTATGATATAAAAAATGAATAATGCCTCCTTTTCCTCTAATGGATTCTGCCATCTTCATTAACCTCCTGTTTCATCTGAGAAATGGCTACATTGAGGGGTCAGAAAGTCTAGAAAGACTATTTCTATTAGGTCAAAATTTCAAATAATCTTCTCCAAACTTGAAAACTTGTCACAGAGAGAAGGAAGACAAGTGAGAAGTAGGTCTCACTTTCCTTCGAGTGACACTCCGTAAGTCATCTTTCTCACATGAAACCTTTCTAGAATACATTCTGGGTACAAAGACAGAAAAGAGTTATATTTGAAAAATCTATAGTAAAGAGTCAACTATTTAGATGGGAAAACCAGAGATTAAAGTCATGCCTTTCCTGATTGGACGGTTTACATATGTACTCTGAAATATACTTCACTTTGAAATATTATTTTGATCTTTTACTTTGAAATAATTTTAGATTTACTGAAAAGTTGCAGACTGTATGGAGTTCCTTTATACTATTTACCCAGTTTCCTAATGTTAAAATATTACATATCTATGATACTTTTTTGAAACTTAAAAAATACCATTTATACATGACCTTAAGCTATAGAGTTTACTCAGATTTTCTCAGTTTTGCCCATTAATATTCCTTTTATTGTAGGCTTTGATCCAGGATAGTGCATTTTATACAGTGCCCCCCCCCCTTAGTATTCTCCAATCTATGACTATCCAGAATACATTGGGGAAGGCAGATAAGATCTCTCTAAGTAACCCACACTGACCTTAAACTTGCAATGGTTGGCCTCAACCTATAATCCTGCCTCAGCTTCTAAATGCTGGGATTACAAGTATATTTCACAATGTCTGTGCGTAAATACTTTTTAGTTGGGGGAACTATCTCAGGGCTGAAGATCCAGTTCAGAAGTATAGCTTTCACATAGCTTCCTTAAAACCCTGAGTTCCATCCCCAACATGGCCAGTGAATAAATGAAACAAAATACATAAATAATAAAAAGTTTAAAGATATGTTTGTTAGTTTAATATCAACCTTCCCATGGATCCTTTCTCTACTAAACATGGGAATCCATCACTTCTTTGGCTGGTCACTCTAATTTATGCCTTGAACAGTTTGCTACTGCCAACGTACTGCAGTTGACATTTGGGAGACATGTATCACTACAGATCCATAGAGTATTTAAACATACTCTTTGGGTTTCACTGAACTATCCTCTCACTAATTAGAAAGAACCAGTATAAGGCAGTGGTGGAGAATGACAGCCCTAAAACTCCCCTGCCTGGATTTGAATGCTTACTCTAGTTGTCTGACATGAAAAAAGTCACTTAATATCCTTGTAGTTCAGTTTCTACATTTGGGAGTCATGAAAGTTTCAAAATGGGTAAGTCTATGAAAAGCATTTAGAGCAGTATTTGGTCTATAATAAACATAATGCATAAGCTTCTATTATGACTATTATAGGCCATCAAACTTGTGAATGAAGAAAATCTGCAAAATATGAAAAGAGTATTGAGTTCTACATCAGCATACCGCAGTTTGCATACTGGCCCCACAGTTGCTTTGTGGTAGCCTCTTTGTACCTGTACTGTAATGGTAACACTTGAGGTATTTATGAGTGATGGGAGATTGCTCGGTCAGTAGACGTCTTAATGCATAATCATTGGAACCTGAGTCTGGATCCCTACCATCCATGTCCAAACTTAGCCACAACAGTGTAAATGGTAATACCAGCTCTGGGGAGGCAGAAAGAAGAAGATCCTTGGATCTTGATGGCCAGTCATTCTAGATAACTAGCAAATTCTAGGTTCAGTGAGAGATCCTTGTCTCAAAAATAAGGTGGAGACTGATAAAGATGCTCAACAAAAATACATACATACATGGGCATGCACACACACACACACACACACACACACACACACACACACAGAGAGAGAGAGAGAGAGAGAGAGAGAGAGAGAGAGAGAGAGAGAGAGAGAGAGAGAGAGAGAAAGGCACATACAATATTAATCCCTGCTTTACATATTCTAAGTTGTTCCTTTAAGGATCACATGAGACAAGTCCTGAGAAAGAACTATGTGAGATACAATATGCAGTGGTGAGCAATGACGATGTTGTGCTAAAAGACTGAGCTAGAACAGGAAGGCCTGGCCAGGGTACATGACACTTTCAGCCAGAAAGCCTAGTGTTCAGAATGGCAGAGATGTGTATGGTCACATGGGCATTGTTTCTGCCACCCAAAACCATCAGTTTTGAACGTATTTGCTTCTGGTAAACCAGCTGTGTATCTGAGAGAGAAAACTATATGTAAAATAATATATATAGTAAAAGTTGGGAATGGTGATACATTCCTTTGATCCCAGCACTCAAGAGGTAGGGCAGGTAGATTAATGTGACTTCAGGGCCATCCTGGTCTACGAAATGAGTTCTAGAATAACCAGGGATACATAGACATATCCAGTTTCAAAAAACAAAAAGCAAAACAAGTATAAAAAAAAAAGTAGCGTAAAAATCACCACAAGTGTTAGCATCTCACAGGCTTGCTGGGAAAATATCTCCAATACTTGGGTTGATACTGATGGGTTCAGGGATAAGGATGAGGGCCAATTTGAGGACTTATCATAGTATAATCTCAAGTTATTCCCAGTTTCATATTGTTTATTTCAGTTAGTATACAGAGCACCTTTTGAGGTCGTGCTTTGCGGTCCCTCCAATGCCACTTTGCTGGTCTATACTTATGTTAAGAAGCTGCAAGCTGACATAGTAACCCCAGAGCATTCCTAAGGATGGAAGGGCCTTGAAATGCTGCTTTGTTACCAAGCAACCTGGATTGTTCTTGCTAAAAGAAGAAGCAACAGCTTCACTCCAAAGACAAATAGGTTGAAAGGGATCAGAGAGGACACTTCATTTTATCCTTATAGTAATGTGGACAACATGTTGTAGAGGAATTCTGACTTCAGTTTCTCTGTTGAGAGGCCATTGTGGGTCAGCCACAGGTGGAGATTTTTCTCTTTAAAACTTTGAATCTATTAGCATCCAGAACTCTAGTCACAAATGACTTAGGTTCTCTTAAAAAAAAAACAAAACAAAACAAACAAACAAAAAAACAAAACAGGAACATCATCCCTGTAATAGTGTGTAAATTGATGGGAGAATTGTGTCAATAATGTCTCATATTTATTGAGTACCTATAGTATGCTAGACACTGTCCTAAAAAGTTTCTATGCAAGTCTTAAAACTCAATGAAATAAGACTGATTTTGTTTTTACCCTCTTACAAATGAAAAAGATTTAAAAAAAAAAAAAAGCACTGGAACACAAGCAGATAAGAAAATTGCCCACAGTTGCACAGATGAATGCTCTTCCAAAAGCTTTTTGAGTCAGATAATAGTATTTCTGATAATTGGGATAATTGATAAAGACCTTCACAATGATGATGTTATCCCATCCTAGTCCTAGATTAAATTACTACATGAAAAAAAAAAAACAGTCATAAACACAGTAATCAGTGTTGATAGTACTTATTTTATCATTAAAAGGTGTCCTCTCCATCAATTAGTCAAGCACTAAAAGGAAAGAAGTGCAAAGTGGAGTCTAAATGCTTGGGGGGAAAACATTGAACAATGTGGGACCAGGAAGCTATTATTATTTTGTATCAATTTGGGATTTAAGAAGTGAATAAAATGGTATGTATAATCTACTCAGTCTGTGAGGAAGAATGCATTTTTCAATAGGCCAATTTGTAGAGTTTTGTTAAACAGGGAGAAAAAAGGAAAGAGGATATCCGGAGAAGCATTCTGTTTAAAGACCTAATTTGATCTAATCAGGTATCACACACACATACAGGAGCTTGGCGAGCCATGCCACATTGGTCTTCTAAGTACAGTGAATGAAGTTTTATGATCTGATCAAAGGGCATTGCACTTTAAATAGAACTGTAATGCCTGGTGAAAAGAGACCCCCCACAGCTGCCATCTAGGGATTACATCTTTTCAAAGACTGAATGTACCAAAATGCCCTCAGCCAGGCAATCATTCTTAGGGATTCAGGAGGACTTGACATAGCCTCAGGGCTGTCATTATGAATGTCTGCATCATTGCGAGAACGTGGGAAGTGCTTGTGAACGAAGGCCCAATTACAGAATGCTGGATGAAACAGCCTTTGCTGTAATTATGGTGTGCTGAGATGGATGGCCTTAATGAGTGGTGTTCCTTAATCTAAATGTTGATTTTGGAGAGAGTTAAAATTAGGTGTAAACGGTGGTAGTAAATTTGGATGCTGGATTGACAGTGTGGTATCAAATGGAGTTCAGATTAGTTCAAAGTAACCTCTCTTAGTACCCAGGAGTTAGACCAAGAAGGATCATAAATTCAAGGTCAGCCTGGACTACATAGTTAGATTAAGCAATATAATTAGGTCCTGTCTCAAAGCACAGGACTTAAGGATGCCACTCAGTGATTGTGTGTGTGTGTGTGTGTGTGTGTGTGTGTGTGTGTGTGTGTGTGTGTGTGTGTATGTGTGTGTGTGATATTCGTGTTTCTGGGTTCCTTCCCCAACATCATCTTAAACATCAAGTCAGTTTTATTTACTCATGAACTAAATTCCAGAGACCCAATCCTGGGGGAAACCCTTAAGAAGTTATTTCCTCTGGTCCCTCTCCACAGAAGAGGGGGAGGAAATACCCCTGAGAGGCCTGTTCTTTTCTCAAGGGAAATAGAGAAGGAGTAGATCTGGGAGAGAGGGGTGCTGGGGGTAGGGACTGGGAGGAGTGGAGGGAGGTGAAGCTGTGGTCTGAATGTAATATAGGAGAGAAGAATAAGTAAATTAAAATTTATAAAAAGCTTGTAGGAGTCAGAGGGGATGAGGACATCAGGAGAACATAGCTGATTGAATCAACTAAGCAGGGCTCAGATGGATTCACAGAGGCTAAAGTGGGAAGGACTCAGACATTGGGTCTGCATGGGTCTGCACCTCTGCCTACGTATGGCTTTTAGATTGGTGATTTTGTGGGACTTCTAACAGTGAGAGAGGGTCTATCTATGACTATTTTACCTGCTCTTGGGACTCTTTTCTTCCTATTGGGTCGCCTTGTCAAGCCTTGATATGAGGGCTTCTGCCTTGTCTTATTGTATCTTGTTTTGTCCTGCTTGGCTGTTATCTCTTGGAGGCCTGCTCTTTTCTGAAGAAGAAACGGAGAGGGAATGGATCTGCAGGAGAGTAAAAGCTGTGTGTGGCCGGGCAAGCTGGGAGGAGAGGATGGAGGGGAAACTGTGGTCTGGTCAGGATGTATTGTATGAGAGAAGAATCTATTTTCAATTAAAAAAGAAGAGAAATTATTACTTAATTTGAGAGATGGAGAGTTCGAAATAATAATATGGCATTAATTATAGCAGCTGGTATTTGTTATTTATTAAGCAGCACAATGTTATTCATTAAGCTGTGCTGTTTACCATGTGAGAAAAGCCACAGGGTACAACAAAACCCCCTATAAGAGTCTATTAAGGAGAGGAAATAGAAGGGGGTGCTTAGGCCTATGGAAAGATGGTGCAGGAAGAGGGGAGAGTTTAAGTGGAACCTGCTTTTATAGATTTCCCTGCACATACGCATGTGGGCTTACGCAGCTACACCATGAATGTGCATAGATTATGTGATCATGCTGTGCACAAATTAAGTGATCATGCAGCACACGAATTGCATAGGATGTAAGGCCCTGGGATGACTAAGCATCTTGTCTGTGCATGCTCAGTCATGGGGGCATGGCTCGGAATTCTAACAGCATTAACTCAGCCCCCTGCTTAGTACCAAAGACTGTTCTAAACTCTGCATGTGATAAGGCATTCAACCTATTCATCACCATAACCCCACAAAGTATGGACAGAGAGGCAGATAAGAAAACAGGCCTGAAAAGTCCTAAGTAGCATTGCCAAGCTTAGTTAGTATGAGCACAGCTCCTGGACTCTTAAGCTTCATCTCAGTTTTCCAGAGAAATTATTGATATGAATATACTTCATTAACATTCGGTGTCTTGAGTCCAAGTAAAGGAACAAATGACCATATCTGGCTCTTCAGTTGAAGATGTTGGAGTGGGAGCATAAGTATATATTTAACTTCCTTACCCACTCTACTTCAGCCATTCTGGTCTCTTGGTTATTTTCCAGCAAGTTGATTTGGCTCCTACCTTAAGGTCTTTGTGCTTGAATCATCGAACAGGATATTCCCTTCCACTTGTATGAGTGGTGGTCTTTTCCCCTTTCTTACCAGATGTAACTACTGATAATGACTCCCTAACCCCATCCAATTTCTGGTCCTTCCCAACATTCTCTACTTCATTAGCCTGGTTTGATTCTCTCCAAGTATATTAACAACCGACCATGTACATGCTTCAGTATGTTTATGTGGTGTGCTTTCCCACACTGGAACAGAGGCTCAGAGGGCCAGAGACTTTCTTTATATTATACTGCATTTGCAATGTCTAGAATAACAATGTTCCTGTGTGTTACTGAGTTTATAAGATAGACTACGTACCTAAATCTATAAATGTTTCTTAGTGTTATAATTATGATTTCTACAAAAGATATGTATCTGCCAACTGTCTGTTAAAGAACCAGTGTTATTTTCTGTCAGACAAAGATTAACAATAGGCTGAATTTAAGGTAGTTAATTGATAGCTTATCTCAGAAATCTCCTTGCCCTGGGTAACTATTAACTAATTTGTGCTTTTGTTTTCTGTAAGGTTTTTATAGATATATGATGAGACTACTGAATATTCTTTGAGGAGGATTTTTCTATAAAATGCTTCTTTCTTTCCTGTTTAGTTTGGATATAGAGAGTCAGCCTTGACCATTCAATTGAGTGAGAAATTATTCCATGAGTGATCTGTATGAACAGGTTGTGTGGATACTTAGGAATCTGAGAAGCATCAGGAATAACCCGGAATTATTAACCCTATTGCCTTGCACAATGTTTTCCATGTCAACGAACCCAACATCCATCCATCTATCTGTGGCAAGCCCAGAATTTAAGGTCCATGCCTCCCTTTCTACATTCTGTCTACTAGAAGTTTGATCCACCTCCAAAGCATATTCTAATCAGCCACCCCCTCCAGAATTCCTGCAGACCCTTTCAAACTATTATCTTTGTTTCAACTTATGACTAGCAACTCTGTCCCCTGCCTATCTCTTCTCAAAATAGATAGTATATTTTCATAAATACAGTCAGCTAGTGCTATCTCCACACCTTGCCCTGCCTAAATAGTTGCATAGTTCCTACTACTCTGCCGTACCAAATCTGAACAGATAACTATGGCCTTGAAGAGCCTGCATCTTCTGGCTTCTCCATCCCTGAAGACCCTCGCACTCCTGCACCTCCAACTTCTTGAACTCTTGGCAGTAACCACACTGTAGACCTTTTGTTGAGCTTCCCTTAAGTCTCTGAGGTTTCTCCCCCTGCCACATTATTGGGTTCTCTTGGCTTTATACATGGTAAGATGTTAAGATCAGGGTTTACTTCCTCAACCTCAATTTTCCCATCACCCTCACTTGAAAAACTGCCTCCTAGCTCCCCACTAGTTAATCTATCCCCAAACTTCCTTGTTCTATCTAGGAATAACCTGTAATTATCTAGGCCCACATGTTTATATATCTATTATTTGTATCACTCTTCATTGATGCCTCAGGAGGAAAGGAGATATGACTGTCAATGAGTTTCAATTTCAATACATTGTGTAGTTCTTGGCTCATAGCAAGTGCTTCATAAACGGCCACTAAAAGAAAGAATGAAGCATCAAAAGAATGAGATTTGTGACAAAAGAAGCACACAGAGACTAAAAGTGACAACCAGTGCCACTTTGATCACCTGTGGGTACTAGAGTTAGTATGAGACTCCTTAACTGGAGAATAAACACAAACATGAAGCTATATCTAGTAGTGAGCTTCCACTATGGTACTGATGGATGCCTCCTTTCTCTCTCTCCTCCTTTCTCCAGTATACTTCACAGAGAAAACATCATGCCACACCGGTGGTGATGTTTTGTCCCCCAATATATTGTGCATCCTAATAAACTTACCTGGGGTCAGAGAACAGAACAGCCACTAGATAGACATAGAGGCCAGAAAATGGTGGCACACACACCTTTAATCCTATCATTTGGGAGGCAGAGATCCATCAAGATCAAGGCCACACTGGAAACAGCCAGGCATGGTGACACATGCCCTTACTCCCAGAAAGTGATGGCAGAAGGCAGAAAGATATATAAGGCCTGAGGGCCAGAAACTAGAGGCTTTTAAGCTTTTAGGCTTTTAGCAGCAGTTCAGCTGAGATCCATGTGGATGAGGACTCAGAGACTTCCAGTTTGAGGAAACAGGATCAGCTGAGAAGTTGGCGAGGTGAAGTTATCTATGGCTTGTTCCGCTTCTCTGATCTTTCAGCTTTCACCTCAATACCTGGCTCCAGGTTTGTTTTTATTAATAAGACCTTTTAAGATTCGTGTTACACACACCCATGGGTGTAGTTTTCCAGGAGCTACCATAGGCTAAATGTGTGCATGTGTGTGTGTGTGTATGTGTGTGTGTGTATTTGTGTGTATGTGCCAGATAGACAAACAACTGCAGTGCAAAATTTGCTTGTTTATTCTATTTTAGTAGAACTTACATTTTTAGACTTAGTTATATTGGGAACACATGGGGACCTGCTCATATTTTTGCTTACTGGAAGTTAGTTTATGTTCATTTATCTTTAATTCTTCTAAAGAGAAAGCTCTTCAGTTTGTCCAAGCCTGAGGTTTAATAAATGTCATATCTCGAGATGGAGAAGGAACTTCCCCTCATAGAAAGCAGTACAGAGGTTAATAATCACTCACTCACCCAAATCAGTTACTATCATAACTCAGACATGGGCCTGTGATGACCCAGGATCCTCTCCTTCGTCTTCACTAAGGCATTCTCATGTGGACTAGGCTGGCTGCGTCTTAATGGGAGAGTGATTAATATTTTTCGCTAGCCCAAGGGATAAAAAGCAAAATTAGCTTCCATTCCAAAATAATTTTTTAAAGGCCAGTTAAAATTATTGACTCCATGCCTCACACAGCAATTATATGAAGCATTACTGCACCCTCTCCACCAATGATTAGAATAATTACTGTCCTTTCATCTTCCCATCTAACGACACTCTCCCAGCGCCTCCCACTCCTCTTTGTGTCTGAGCACGAAGTGTGTATCTGCTTCGCTAAGGGAACATCAAGGCTCTGCATAATTGGGCCATTTCCCTGTCATACTGGTTTGCTTCTAAATCTGCTTCTCTGTGGGTTGCAGCAAGGTCAATCAGATGCAGTCAAATGGCAAAGAAGATATTAAAAATACATATATCCTAGAACTAAATATATACCATCTGTGAACCTCAGTTATAGGAGGAAACTTAATATAACTTTATATACACTTATTGGCTGCTTTACTGTGCCTGTTGGCAACTCTTACAGCTTTGATTAGCAGGAATACTGATACATGAGGTATACCATTCCTTCCATTTATAGTCTTTTTCATACATGATGAAGAGATAGGACTTCTACATGATGTTTCCCATACTTGCTGGATCATCAAACTCAACTCTTGTATTTGATAAAATATATACTACGTATATTAAATAAAAGATCTCATCAGGCTTATGGATTCATACAGTCAACAAACACCCATTTTAGATAATCAAATCATCAGGCAAACAGACTTTAGAGAATATGATAATAGTAACATTCAATGGGTAGTTTATATGTCTGTTTGATGGTTTTGGGGCTGGACAATACCGCTGCCTTTTTCTTTGTTGAAGATATAACTAAAATGCTCATAAAAGTGATTAGCAGAGTATTTTACTGCCAGCTGCTTGTACTTTAATAGATGGTGACCCATGGGAGGTATTCCATGAAGAATATTCTTTTCTGTTTTTGATTATTTAGCTGAATGAATGAAGCCACCTGTGCATTCTCTACTTTGCCAATGCCATGTTAAGTATGATGCTTGTTGGGTTCCTTATATTTGTCAACCAAGATAACTAATTATCTAATCTCCACCAACCTCATTCTTGAAGTATTGGAATATTTCAAGTGGTGAAGCCCATTTTGGTAGATGCTAAGGTTCAGAAAAGCAACATTATTATCTCTAAAATTTTATAGGTGGAAAGGTCATTGGAAAGATATTCATCACAGCCTGATAGTTATAAAATTAAAAGGACAGAGAGGTCTTGGAGAGACTTGCCAAAGGTAAATGGTCAATTGGAGAGTTTCACTAAATCTCTTGATTCTTTACTTGATATTCTTTCTATGCTGTCATTTTTTGTTTCCTATTAGCTGATTTGAGTGTATTTCCTCCTTCAAGAAAGCATTCTAGAGTAGGTCAATGACTGAAATTGTTCATTGAAGCCATGGGTTCAATTGAAGGCCACTATTGGGATAAAGTTTGGTTAGGGAATAAATGAAGAGTTGAGACTTCCACTTTTATCTGATTCATTTCCTGAGGTTTTGTTAAGAATATGTTTGGGAGAAGATCAAATATTTTACTTAGAAGTCATGAAGCTATGAAACTAAATGATGATCTGTAGTACATCATAGATTCTTCTACTAAGGACTATGAGCAAAGAGCCATGTGTACCATCTTCTTCCTTTGTCTTTCCCTATAAGATCTGAGGCCTGTGTGTTCAGGGAGTGGTACTCATCTACCAGCTCCATGATAAGCTTGACCACCTCAAGGACTGTCAATTTATTTGATGCAGAGAGAAAAATGGGAAGAGATGCTCTTCGGAAGCAGACTACTGTCCCAAATCCTCTTACCAGAAATGTTCACTATTTGTGCCTAATGTGGGTAGGTGGCACAGTTTCATAAGCAGTAGAATCACGCATGCTCTCTTCTCCTTTCCTGTTATGTTCAGGGATGGCAGGCCTTCAGAGTAGGACATTTCTTCTTGGATATGACCCTTCTTTGACACTCCTCTTTGAGAGTTCTGAAAATAGTTATAGCTCTAAGAGATGTTCGTTGTTTCAGTAATTGCAAGTGTAATCAATTAGAGTGTGTTCTCTCTCATTCTTTTATCCCCTCCCCAATGATACAGACTCTGTCTTAGGCTTCTCTTATTTTCTGTGTGATTGTACTAAGTTCTTTTTCCCTCTTAAGTAGGAAGTAGAAGAGATCTAGTCTGTGACTTCACTTAATAATGGTTTATACTTCTTCACCCTAACAGACAAGACTTGGGTTCCCTACTTCATTAAGATTGCCATCTTTGTATTCAAAACTGTTCAACACATTGCCACCATCAACATCTTAACTATGGCCACTTGGACCTCTTCACAAAATATTCCTTCCTCAGCTTTGCCACAAAATTTTAGGCTGAGTGGCTGAACACCACCTCTTCTATCCTCTTTACCCATCAGTGGTGATAAAAAAGACTGCCTAGTCAAATGTACTATATTTAGGGGTTGTATAGCTGTACCATTTGTTGAAATTCCCTTATAAAGTGGCTTAGTTATCTCTTGTCAGTGCACAGAGTTCTTCTGTAATATTGTAGGTTACTTCTCTATCCCTGATTCTTTTTCCCTTTGGGGTTTATGATATTTTTAGTTTAAATTTTGTTCTCTCTCAACTTCTGTGCCTCTTGTTTCTAGATATCCATGAAGAGACATGAGTTTTAAAAAATATGGAAACTTTTTTGCCTAAAAAGTAGTGGATAACACTATTTAGAAACATAAATTATAACCACTTTGATGAAACATACATAGAATTTGCAAGACTTGCTGAAGGGAATCTAACATGTTGAACTTTTTCTCTACCCTCACTTTAACTCTATATATTAATCTCCTGATAAGTAAGCTAACTACAGTTATTTTCTTCTGTCTCTGTGCCTCTTGAAAAGGCTATGTGTTGGCCAGGAAAGCTCTTTCATTCTTCCTGCGTCAAAAAAAAATTGAAACTAGTTTTTAAGATTTAATAGAAATGTCATATGCTCTTATGGGCCTTCCTAGAAGCTCAGTAACTGCCTTCTGTTCTGCACTACTTCACTGATATTCTTGTCATGGTTTCTGCCATTCTACCCCACTCAGCTGGGAGAGCTTGCAGGGGAACAAAGTGATTGTTATTTGAAACAATTCCCGTGCCTCACAATCTCCTTAGCTTATAGGAGCCTGTCAATATAGTTGGTTGAACAGAGAGATGAATTAATCAGTTGCCCTAGTCACCATACCTAAACTTGTCTTCTATTAATACTGAATTACTAATCTGTTATCTTTTCATGTTAGTGTTGTGTTTCTATAAGTGTGTCCTAGTTGACTCATCTTCTATATGTCTGTTATAATGTATCCTTTTACCAGGTACCCAGCCAAATGCTTAAGACCACATTCTTACTACCTTATTTCTCTGGGGGAGATGGGGAACAGGCTGCCCTCCTAGCCAAAACTGAACTAATAGTCTAATTAAGCACTAAAGACAAGTAGGATACCCTCATCTTTAACAGTACGTATATCCTCAGTACAAGCTGGACTGGAATTCTCTGCATGTCTACTCTTATAAACCAATAGAAATCCTCACCTTGTACATATTGGCCACAAAGTATCATCCATCATTCCAAACCAGGTTATGAACTTGTATTTCTTAAGAAGACTACAAAGCTGAGCCTTACCCCCTACCCTCTCAAATAATGATTTTATTATATTATATCACTACAACCTAGATGTGAAAAAACTTGATTTGTGTTTCAGTCTCAAATTCCCCTTTTAGTGTGTCCATAGTCCATTTAACTGTCTTTGCATATATAAAATGAAAGGAGTTTTTAAAAGACCATTATATACTTAGCTCAGTTTCTGGTGACATGATAGTTTTTCAAATAGAAAATAATCATTTGTTGGGTTTATGTCAGGAATTATCAAAAAAATAAAGAGATTGCTTTTTGACCCAAATTCTGTGTAGGATATAATTGTAATTGTTGTCACTTCACTTGTTTGTTATTAGTGAAATGTTCCGGAATTTTTTCCCAAGCATTTAGAGCTGTTGTATGGCATAGGGATATTGTATGCTTATCATAAGTAGCTTGTACATTCCTGTCAGTGAAACATCCCTCACCAAGTATTTGATCTTGGGAGATCACAAAACATCTGAGTTTACCTTGTTGTTCTAAATTTTTTGTCTCTTCTCTCAACCAGCTATTTTATTGTAACTGTTGGCTACATTTTAGAACAGCTGAAATTAACTGATGCCAGTCATCTGGAATGATTCTATGTGCGGTAGACCACGAATTTAACATCTGTCTTACGTATGTGGAGTGTATCCCATACGTAACTACTGCTTCCTTTATATTTTTCAAGTCCCTTGTTGAAATTGGTTGTAATGTATATGTATTATATGGCTCGGGGTGTGTGTCATCTGCTGGCATCTCATGGATGATAACAAGATAAGCCATTGTATGAGAGCCATTTGGAGATGTTACAACCTCTATGGTCTTGCCCTTCTGTTTATTAGGTCACTTGTCATGTTTACTGAGAGTTTCTTCCAGGGCTTGCAAATGAGCACCTAGGGTCTGTTCTAGGGAGTGAACCTCCTCTCTTTCAAAGGACTCTAGATTTTTCATGGAATCATGGAAGTTTTTATGTTTTTTAGAAACACATGATTCCATGGACCTTATCTTATCAATTAATGATAATCTTTCTTTCTTATATAGTGTCTGGAGAGCTAGTGTTCTATCTATTAAATATTTATATTTATTATCAATAAGATCAATTTTGGGTACAAGCCTGTTTTGTAAATCCTGATTAGCAGATTCCAGAGACAGAATCTTTTTATGCAAATCCTGGTTAGCAGATTCCAGAGAAAGAATCTTTTTCTGTAAGTTTTCATTGTTATCTTTTAAAGCCTGTATCGGTCCCAATAATGACTCATCTCTGTTCTTATTATTAAACCAGTGTTTGAACACTGTGTGAATTATTGCGATGAATGTCAAAATGGTACAGGCCAGATATGCCTTAGGAAGGTTGTATATTTCCAGGAACATGTCATTCATTATACAGGCAAAAAGGTTTTTAAATTCTTGTGAGGTAATGTTGTCAGTCATATTACAAGAATTACTCAAAACTTGTTAGTCAATTTTAAGGGGTAAAATTATCAAGTACTTTTGCTTGAAATAAGACACTTGTTTGCCTAGTTTACCTTTCGTGGTTTTGGGGGGTGTAGTAGCACTTTTCAGCCAGCAGGAGGTGTTGGTACAGCTCCAAAGCAGGGCCTGCTGGTGACCTTGGTTGGCTGCAACTGAAGGCAGGAGTCGAGATGGAGGGGAGCCAGAGCCACCACTCAGGGAGGAGGGGAATGCCTCACTCACAGTGGTTTTTCGCTGATCTGGGGGCTAAGCTAGGGAACTGAGACCGGACTAGCTGCTCCCTTTTTCAGGAATGGAACCGTGTAGGCGTTCCCTGGTTGTATGGAACTTTGTAGGTGGGTTTAGGTACCCGCCAGCCGGGGAGGAGGCTGAGGATGAGAGCCACCCAGGCCTTTGGAATTTGCCCCAAGTTGGGCGCCAGATATTGGTGAAATTATTAAGGCCACTCCACATAGTTAAAAGGGAGGTTTATTTTGTGGGGTAACTCACAAATGAAGGATCTGCTACAGGGTCTGGGGAAGACACAGCGTAGTCCGGTGGTGTTTTCTGGAGAACTCTGTTCAGTCTACCTCTAGCATCCAGGGTCTGGGAACCAAGAGAAGGTGGCACATCCAGATCTCGGATCTTGGGTCTTCAGGGCCCTCTCTTGGCCCTGCCTTGTAGGCATGATAGTTACCAAAGCCTCAATGGGGGTTGGAACTTCCAGACCAAAGCTGAAATGGCTACCCACTACAGTTTGTAGTTTCTTAAGTTATTTATTTATTTTTATTTTGTACACATGAGTGTTTGCTTGCACCATATGTACGTAGTGCTGTTTTTCATTCTAAAGACATTCCTGAAAGACCAAATGACATTAAAATATTGTGTATTAAAACAGAAAATAAAATAAAACAGGCTGTATAAATTTGCTCAAACAGAAAGTTTATCTCTCATTTCATTATATATTCAGTGGGTTCTCACTTGGAGAATGTGAGTAGGAGATCTGCTATATGGACTACAAGTAGAACTTGACCAATAGAGATGTTATCATCTTCAGTATGTCTTCCAAAATCTTTCTAGTACCAAATCTCATCTGTGAGATGAGAGGTAACATGACTGTATTAATGTAGACAGATTTTTAAGGGCTAAGTTTGGGACATGTGCTCACTACCTGAAATTCACATTTTTCTGTTGCATGAATGCCTCTAACTACATTGGACTCTGAACATCTAGACAATCCAGGGGAAAGAGTGCTGCAGAATAAAAGGAAATACTTACAAAGATGAATGTGCCCTATATGCCATCAGATAATACTTTTCAAGTCATTTTTGTTTTTCCTTTTGTCTTTTCTAGTGGGTTATAAATTATTTCATGGCAGATATTCTCCATTGCATTCTCATTTCCCATCAGAGGTCAGATAGATTTGGAGCTTGGTGTGTATATTTATTTTCTATTTTTGTATAGCGAATGACCATGCAACTAGTGTCTGGAAGCAATGTATGTTTATTTTCTCCTGGTTTCTGTGAGGTAGGAATATGGACACTGAGCCAAGTGCCTAGGGACCATGAAGAATGAGAATCAGGATCTAAGGCAAGGCTCTCTTCTCATCCAGAGATTCAAATGAAGAGGAATCTGCTTCTAAATACACCCAAATTTCTGGTAGATTTAGACTCAGTTTCTGATAACTCAGTTCTTTCAGGAATCAAGAATTCAAGGTGGTTTGTGTTTACTTTCAAAGCCAGCAATAGAAAATCTAAATCAGGATTCTTCACAAGACAGAGTGTTATATAATGTGAGATAATCACAGGTGTAGCATCCCAACACCTTTGTTATATTTCTGATGAGCTAGCTACAGGCCCTCCTCATACTCAAGGAAAAAGGATGATACTAAAAAATAAACATCTAAAAGCTTGAGTTTTTTTCAGCACAGTGAGTGAAAAAGTAGGATTTCCTAGTGAAACACAAGATTACCTAAATGTACATCTTTTCATAAAACTGAAGAGAGTATTGAAGACCTGAAAGAGGGTTCTTGTTGACCAAGAGCTAATAATAATGTACTTACTTATGAGCTAAGTGCTCAGAAACTATGTTTTCTAGGCTTTACAAATTTTAATCTTAAATCACATGATCATCTTCAGAGCAGGAGCCAGATAAAGAAGAGACTGTATTGGACCTGTTGCAAATAAGCAGTCTCATTCCTGTAAGTCTTTCATTATGTGGTATATTTGAAACCATAATGTTTGGTTTTTCAGACTCTCTTTTTCTCTACTCTTTTTGTTTGTTTGTTTGTTTTTTGAAACACGGGGTTTCTCTGTGTAGTTTTGTGCCTTTCCTGGAACTCGCTTTGGAGACTAGGCTGGCCTTGAACTCACAGAGATCCGCCTGCCTCTGCCTCTGGAGTGCTGGGATTAAAGGCGTGCGCCACCACCGCCCGGCAGTCTACTCTTATATTCAACTAAGATGGAATACATTTTTTTCTCCCTCTTTTATTGATTTTCCTATTTGACAATTTTTCCTTTCTAGTTCAAAGGGGCTCCTTTATCTTTGTGTGTGTGTGCGTGTGTGTATGCGTGTGCGTGTGCGTGTGCGTGTGCATGTGCGTGTGTGTGTGTGTGTGTGTGTGAACATTCATGTATATGGAGGCAAGGAAGATACCACTGGGTGTTTTCCTCTGTGGCTCTTCATCTTATTTTTAAAGTCATGGTCTCTCACTAAACAAGGACTCACATACTTGGGAAGTATAGCTGGATGGGAAACTCCAGCGATCCTCCTGTCTCTGCTTGCCCAAGGCTAGGATTACAGGTGCCTGCCACAAAAGCTGGCTTTTTATGTGGGTTCTGTGGACCTGAACTCAGGTCCTCAGGTTTGCTCCAACAAGCATCTTACAGACAGAGCCACCTCCCCAGCCACTTCAGTGGGCCTTTAAGACACGCCCACAGAGCTTGTTCTAGAGGAAAGTCTCAGGGGACACTCTAGGGTTGAAACTTAAGCCTATAGGATGAATTTGCTTTGTCAGTAGGTAGATATTAAACACTTCTCCACTTCTTAACTTTCTCTACCTGTGCAATCTCCAGAAAAGTGAGAGAAAGACTGAAAATCTAGGCTGCTTATTTATATGGCCAGCTGTGGAAAAGGCTTCCTTTCTGGCTGCCCTGACCTGTGTCTTTTAAGAACCCATCCTGTACTTTCTGTGCTTAATTCTTTCAGGACATCTATGATACATTCCCACAGATATAAAGGTTCAGAGAATCAAACTGAAGGATATAAGGGCTCTAAAAGAGAGAGTCATATTTCTAGAAAGGAAAACCAAAGTCTGAAGATATTTTTGCCTCTGTGGACATCTAAAAATACAAGGATAATCATTCCTGCTGGTGCATTCCTTTAACAGTGAGGGTAACATAGAAGAAAAAAAATGATGCTGAGCTATAGCGATAAAAGGAGCAAAGGGGTATTCTGTAGAATCAGTGAGCTTTTTTCTGAAGCATTTCTTCCTAGATTAGCCCATCTATCTTCAAGTTTCATATCACTCTTACTGTTTGGCATGACTTCATAATAGTGGGTTGCTGAAACGTATAAGTGGCTCTTGGGGCTATTTCACAACTTCTGGTTTCTAAAATTAAATAAAAGATTAGAATAAATGCAGAAATAAAAAATGCTAGGAAGAGAAGTAATCCCTCTTTCAGTGACCTAATAAGGGACAGGGGGAGCAAAAACTTTCTATGAATAGACATATCTATTCTTTCTTTAATAAAGAGATGAGAATCTCTTACTGTTGTAAGTCTTAATTAGGCTGAATTTCTCCATTTGGTATCCAACTATGCAACTTCTGCTACTTCAATAACTTTTGCTGACCTTGATTCAGCCATTGTTCCACACCATGCCCCACGGGTGCTCTGCATCATTGGATTGGAAGATTAAGTCTTTGTTTGGTGGTGGAGAGCTACATGCATTCTGCTCATGACATCTGGAGCTTCATTCCAAAGAGGAGCAGGCTAGCAGGCACAGAGTATTATAGAGTAGCAATAAAGCAAATCTGACCAATTGAATGATTCCTCGCATCTTCTAATATTAGGGTAACTGGTCTCACACATAATCACTTTGTTTCTAATTCTTATCTCCTTTCCTACAGCATTGAGGTGAGCAAATATGTTGTCATCAGCCTATCTAAAGGATTAATTAGGAGCCCTGCATTTAAAGTCAACTCTGTTTGAGCTTGAATTTGGTCTGTGTCACTTTGGAACTTTATGACCTTGAGCAAAGTGATGAAGTGCTCAGCAGTCCAGCTTCATACTCTGTTGCATAGGACTGATGTTATCTAATTCATCTGGCTACCAGCAGGTGTTAATGAAGTAATGTATGTGAAGTATTCAATACTGGACTCGATAGCTAGTGTTCCCACCATAAATGTAATCTGTTATCATAGCTTACACTTTGCAGTATCCCGTGACTCCCTGACTTCAGCATCATGGTCATTTAGGGATAGCTTAATGAGAAATGAATCCTATCTATTCTTTGCAAAATGATAACTCATTTTCAGGAGACACACCCATTACTCTGTGCAATTTTGTTCAAAGGGGATGAAAAACGGAGTGCTGGTTTATCATCACCTCAGTGCTCTGACCATTGGATCCATTGCTTATTTGATTTTCAGGTCATTGAATTCCTCCCCTGAAAAAATAGTCCAAAGTCAAGACCATAGTCATGATTATAATAAATAATATGGCATTGTTCATTTCAAAATTAATAGAAGAATAGATTTTAAAATGTTTTTGCCTCAAAAATAAGCATGCATGGTTATGGCTTTGTTAATTAGCTTTATTTCATTTTGACATGTAAATATTTACTAAAGCATCATTATTGTACAACCATAAATACATGCAATTTTATTTGTTAATTAAAAATAATAGACTTCCTTGTTTCCAACTCTAAAAAAAAAAATAATTCAAACCAAGTTTTTAATCTCTCAGTGAACTAAAGGTCTTGAAAAATGAAAGAAGGAAAACAATAACCTCCAGAAAGACAAACGAAGATGAGGAAGGGTCCATTGTATAACCTACTACGATGTCAGCTTAGGGGTGCTTAGCAGTACCTATTGTTAAAAATCTCAGGCACATGGGGGCATGATATTTAGCATATTTCTCACAGAACTATAAATCCAGTTGCATTGACTAAGTCAAGCATATCGCATTAATAGAAAAAAAAATCTTCTAAATATCTCTTCATGGCCTGAGAAAACCAAAGTCAGATAGAATTGTCTAAGTTTTCTCATGGCAGGAGTAGATCTGATTTGGTGTAGCTGGGATGAGTTGAACTTGAGCAGTGACTGAAAAATCAGTTGGAGATAGACTACATAGCATTCGAATTGGGCTCTTGATGGGAGCTCCAGCAGACATGCATATATTTGGGCAAGGACTGTTGAAAGCAGTATAGGTGGCAGCTTTGAGAAAAGGGTATGTAGAAACTATTGTGTCAAGAATCAGAAATATGTAGGAAAGTGTGCCAGTATGACCAAAAGAAGTTCATCTCACCTATGCATTCAAGATCCTTGTTGCCCTTGTGCATAAATGATCAGGACACATGTTTTCTGTATATTACCTGAGAAATGGAAGACTCTAGGGTGGAAGATACTCTGACCTGTAGAAGTTAACTTTGGAGTTTAGAAAGAAATAAAATAACCTTTTGGGCTTAAAACCATCTAAAAGTAAATAAAAGGGTAGATTTGAGAAATACGTCCATCTTTAGAATACCCCAACATCTGCATCTCCGATGTGTTTGTTCAGCTGAAAACATCCTACCCTTCTTTTCTGAGGGACACTTCCAGTGTTCTGCAAATTTACCTTGAAGCCTTTTGGGGAATAAAAGACATTCTAGGCTAGCCAAGTATCAAGCCAGCACAGCATGGGGTTGGAGACAAAGGAAGCTGAATTAAAAACATCTGCCAACTCCAGTGGTGAGTATCCAATACTGCCTCATCTGTGTTCCTTCTAGATGAACCCAGGAAGCCCAAGATGCAAACCAAATAACGTCTGATACTCAGTCTTGTTTTAATCAAAAAAGAGGTTGTCCAGCATGGTGTTTCATGCTTTGGATTCTGACACTCAGGAGACACAGGTAGGAGGATCATTGAGTGCTTGAGGCTAGCCTTAGCTGCAGAGTAAGTTCCATGTCAGCTTGAACATATTTGGTTCTAGATTTAGGAAATCCTTAATGATTCTTTTTTCAAAGGAAAAACTGGACAGAGAACTAAAAGATAATGGTAACTATAATGACTAACCAACTCTATTGGAGAAAACTTTGTCTGAAAGCCAGATGAACTCTGCTTCTAAAGCAGAGACTGGAGGTAAGGCCACATACTAGTGATGTGAAAGTTATATTAAAGATCTGAGTTCTCAGCATGACTTTAAGGAGAGCTCTGTGGAAACAGCTCCCAGGGATGGGTAAAGAGGCTTAAGAATATCCTTACTCTCACATCAGAAAAGTACTGAGCACAGAAGAGCCAGGGGATCACAGAGTGGGATGACTGAGACTGTCTGGTGTGAGCATTGGGTGGTTGTCCTGTGTTCTGTTCTCAGGCCTTTGAGATGTAACATATCATGCAGTTACTAAATGAGATTCTTCCCACTGGCCATCTCCCTCTGTCAGTGGCAGACTGCACAAGTTTGAAGCCATCCAGTCTGGGTTTCCTGTGATTTCAGGAACATGCACTTGCTATAGGCAGCCCTCCACATTTGTGTGTTTCACATTCATGAGGTCAATTAATCACTAATCACAAACAGAAAAAAAAATTGAGGTGGTGGGTTTGTAGCTCAGTGGTATCCACTTAGCATGTAAAAGGTCCTGGGTTTAATTCCCAGCATTACAAAGAAAAGAAAATCAATATTTGAAAATATTGTTATTAATGTATATCATATAATATATTTAAATAAGCATATTAACTTAAATAATATTAAACAATATAGAAAAGTTTAATATATTAGTCAAACATTAAATATAAAGCAAATATTTAATAAATATAAAATAAATATATATATATTATTGTTACTCAAAAATTATATTGGCATTGAATATGTTCAGACTTCTTTGTTACTGTTCGTTAAACAGTACCTTGAAATGATTGTTTGCAAAGACTGTAGATTTTATTAGGTATTATAAAGAACCCAGAGACAATTCGATTGTTTTGAGAGGGTGTGCATAGGTTATATTCCCCACCCATACCATTTTATATAAGGGACATGAACATCCATGGATTTTGGTATCTATGTGACTCCTGGAACCAACCATTCACAGACATTCAGGTATGACTGTGTTTCCAACTGTTCCTCTCTCCTACTGGAGTTTCCACAGTAAATCATCATGGACTTGCCCCACCTACTGTTAATCTTCCTTGGTCAAGTCAGTAATAAACCCACTGCAGTTGTTCCATGGTTCAAATCCCATTCTCTCTCTGATTTGGGACCTGAATAAATGATTCCCTTAAAGATACTCAACCAATATTTTGCATTTATAGAAGTTTTTAAAGTACCCAGGGGTGATCTTTATAACAAATAGCTTTTCAAATATCACTCATAGAACCAAAACCAACAGTGGGCAAGAATGTGGAGACTGCACGGTGACTTCTTAGGCAAATGTTGCCATGTCACTTTTGGAAATCTTCCTTATATATTAATCACCTAGTTTACATTGACTACATGGGGAAGATACAGGAATTTCTTTGGATGTGACCATTGAGAAGATGATGCATCTAATACTCAGCATTGTGCCCAGCCCAGAACTAGCACTGTATAAAATGCTACCCAGCATTCTTATAAAAGTATGAAAATAAACTATTTCCACTAAGTGATAGATCAATGTTGAAGCTTCAGTTCAAAAGAATAATGAAATGCCATTTTATAAACTTACAGTGAACACTTTTGAAAAATGTAAGTAATGCTCTTCACATAGAAAATTATTAATTTCAGTATTGACATATTGCTCCCCCCAAAAGGCTAGTGATATTAAAGCAAAGCCTATAATATGTCCACCGCATTGAGTGGTGTGCTTAATATGCTTATCTTCATCCATTTTTACTCTCCCAAATGCCTCCATTTTGCTCCCGTAATCCACCTTCGTTTGTCCAACGTATGTCTTCTGTAGAATGGAACCACCCACAGATGAGAGGCCACATCTCTACAAGCATTCTATGTTGCAGGACACCTATGAACTCCCACAAAGAAGATTGGGGGACTATTCATTGACTTATATAAGTCTGCGAAAATCTCATGAAACGTCACAGAACAACTTAGCATCACCAAAAGAAAGTGCCATATTATTAGATAAGAATTTGCAGGTAAATCACTAATGGGATGTTGCTAGCATGACCCAGGAGGAAAGGTAAAATGAATTAGGTGGGTCTGGGTTTGCTGAGTACTCTGAGAATGGTACATAAAGAAAAGAAAGCAAGAATCCATAAGGAATTTATGTACTACACATTTTCTGAGGTGCTTAAAACATTGGAATATGATCTTTTGTGATCCAATATTTTCCTTGGACTATACTGTTCCTTAACTTCTAATTAATAAAATAGGGGCTTCAGACATGTGCTGCTTTCAAGTATCTAGGTGAGAGAAATGCTGTCCAATGCTATCCCAAGAACCGGTGGCACATTTAGGATGTGAACTTAGATTTTCTAACAGCAAGGGCATTTACCATTCACTAATCTACCTTTACCACAAGTTCCCAGAGAGAGCAATTGTTCTCTCTAGTACATCCAGGAAATAATCTGTCCTCAGCACTGGAGGCTACACACAGCGGTGAATAAAAGGTTGAATAAAAGACAAAAACAGTTCTACAATATAAATGACACATTCCATTAATACAAGCGGCTCCAAATGAACTAATTCCATTCAGTAGTACTTTTACATTCTGAAGCTATATGGGCTGGGATACGTATTGTAATGTCAGTTTGTCAGGAGAGTGAACTGTGGTGCATAATTACAAGTTCTTGTTCAGCACTTCAGGAGCTAATCAGAGCAAGGATGTGAATCTGTAATTTGCAAATGTGAAAAGACAGAGGTTATATGGCACTAATGGCTCTTCTGATGACATTTTTGTCACCAAATCATAGGAGGGTGGGTGGAAATTCCACAGGATGATTTGACCTTCTTTATAGCCATTGAATTGCAAGAAAAGTGTTCCACTGGCTACACGTAGGGATAGTTTCACAGTCAATGCCATTTGAAATGTAAAACATCATATGGCAACATATTAATATTGACATTCTAAGGGACAATACATAATCATGAAATAATGCATAGGGCAAATTAGTGCAAGAAAATACAGGACAAAGATGGAAAATAAATATATTCTGATCCAAACAAACATTTCTGTCACAGGAGAGACTAAACAAGGAAATGAAATTAATAATGCATAGATAAATGATAGATAGATAAATAGATAGATTAGATAGATAAATAATAGATAATGGAATGTGTAGAGGTGGTATGTGCATGTATACGCATCTGTGTATATGGTCATCTGGTGAATCATGGGGCATTGGTTGCAGAATCAGCTGTAGATATGAAGATCTTGGAGAGATGCCTTTTTCTACATCATTCTTTTTTGAGGGCAAGGTACTGGAGCAAAAAAAAAGTCTTTTAACTCTGTGTTTGCACATGTAACTCAGAGCAATAGCTGACTCACTGTGAACTCTAGGTAGAGTTTAATGCCATCAGTCTTTGATTCTTCATTCAGAATGAGAGTCTTTGAGGCTTGAGGAAGGTGTATGTGAAAGAAGAAATATATATTTGCACCTGTTTCGCAGTGGGCTTCCTAAGAAGCAGATTTTTAGGTGGAATTTAGCATGCAGAATGCTTTTTAAGGAGTCACCCTGACATCCACATCTGTGAGAAGTAGGAGAATGAAGTATGATGAAGTACAAAAAAAGAATTTATTGCAGACCCAAGGCGAGCTTCAACCATCCTTACAAAGAGCTTGAGGCGACGGTAGCCCTTCTGAATTGTCCCATAGGGGACTAAGAAGGACAGGCTTATATGTTCCTACCATCATCAATCCATCATCAATCGCAGGAAATACGCTGTTCCAGGAAGTGGGTGTGGGGAGTGGCTATGGATCAGAACCAAGACAGGTAGTCTAATTCTGAAGAAGATAACAGCTGAAGGCTGCTGATTGCCAGGAGGCAGAGCCCACCAGAGCCTCCCCAACAATAGGAACTCATTTTTTATATGTGCATACTCTTGAGCTCCTCTTCTTTCTCCTTCTTACTCTTCTTATTCCACCTCCTCCTCTTTTAATCTGAGTTTGTTTTACTTTACAAAATTAAAGTTCTTTATAAAACAATCCAACTCCCCTCCATGATAAAATACCTCATGTGTGCCAAGTTTGAAAAAAAATGGCTTTTTTGCTGCTAATGGAGGAGGACACTTTGACAGATGAGTGAGCGATTCTGTACCGACTTACTGGGAAAAGTATGGATGGAAGCAGGTAGCAGCATTTATCCTGGCATTAAATGCACAAGCTATACAAAGAGGCAGTCTCTTCCCTTCTGGGGCATTTGTGTGCTTAAATCAAGGCTGACAAACTCAATACACACATTTGGGCAAGAGACAGCTTGGCTGAAAGTAAAAAAAGACCAACGGGGAGAGCAGAGTGCCTTGTAGAGTGTGACCTTTTCAGCTAAACTGCCCCAGGAGAAAGAGAGTCTTACTTGAATTTACAGACATCTCAGGACTCCAGTGAGCCAGGCTTCTGGGTTTTTCCCCCCTCTGGGGCTCTGCAAAGCTTAGGTCTTTGCAGATCAATTAAGTCATTAGCCAGCCATCTAATGAAGGCTGGTCTCCAGGAGGTGACTGAGCCAGCTGGCCTGCCCCAACAATACCAATGCCACAAGGCTTAGACTTTAGAACAAATGGCAATAAGCCACTAGGGTTAAAGGACTCCAGCTTGTAGCCAATTAATGCTGCCTATTTTCCAGAAGCCCACATCACTCTCCAAGGTTGAGGGAAAGCAGACACTGGAATCAGTTGAGAAGTCTATAGTCATGAGAAAGTGTTCAGATTTTACTTAAAAGTCCAGATGTCACCGATCGCTAAAGTAATGGGAGAGGTTAGTGAGCTACCATGCAGGAAATTGATGTGTAACAATTGTTATGCACTGGGTAGCATTGTTGAATTCTTACAATTATCTCTTCCAGTTTTACCAATGGGGGATTTCTAATATTCATATTCAAATTATTTCTTAAAAATTTAAATAGGTAATATAGTTACAAGACAAAAAAAAAAAAAAAAAAACAGAAATGACTGCTTCCTCCCATTTCTGCCATTTATTTCAGCAAGAAACCACCCAGTTAAGAAGTTTTGTATTCTTCAAGAATTTTCTGGTACACTTAACAGAAACTGTAACTGTGCTGTCTCAGATTCAGGTTCAAATGTGCTGTATACACACTGGATATTCATTGCAGTGTCTGATTTTAGTCCTTTAATATGTTTCACAACACAGGCTGCTTCCTTATCTTTTTCTCATATTACTACGTGAACATACTATATTTAACCATTTCTCTGCTGTTGTGATACTGCAGTTAAACTCACAGAGGTTTTACTTTCTCTGTACTTCTGAGAATGTGAGTGGGATACAATCTCAGGTGTAACATTACTAGGTTAAGAGAGGTTTGCCTTTGTAATTTCAATAACGCCAACTCACGCTTAGTGTGTATATAAATTCACAGACAACCTTCAGTAAATGAAAGCCTCTCCCCACACCTCACCAACACACCAGGATGTCAATTGCTTGGAAATGTATCAATCTAATATGTGAAAATGGGCATTCAATTGAGTTTCACATTTCTTATTATTATATGAGCAAGGCTGTGCATCTTTTAATGTGCTTACAAGGCATCTCTGTAGATCTTTGAATTGAATATTGTTGTATTTTCCTGGCCTTTTCTTTTTATTGTTGTTGTTCATTTGTTTGCTTTTGTGGGTTTTATTTTTTTATTTATATTTTTATTTTTTATTTTATTTTTATTACCTAGGAGAATTGACTCTCTATGTTGCAGGTTGCAAATTCCTTCTTACCCTCCTAGTTTTATTTTGAAAGTTGTTACTACTTTTGCTTGCTTTATGATTTTGCGAATAGCCTTTGCCTCTGATTTTGTAGGTTCATGAAGTTTTATTCATTGTGTTTGAATTTTGGTACTGAGTTCAAAAGGAGACCTTTTACATCCCACAACTTTAAACCATTCTTATATTTTTTTTACACTACTTTGTTTTTAATTCCTTACACTTATTTTTTAGAATTTAATCCCTGTGGAGAACGTGAGATATTCATCCAACTTTATTTCAAGATGCCACCTAGTTATTCCACAAGCAATCCTTATGTCATTGTTTCCCATTTAAGCCACATTTATGGCATTTAAGTTCCTTTATTTGGACTTTCATTTCACTCCATTCAATCAGTCTACCTATGTGTATTTTCTAATTTTTTAATCTGCCCAATAAACTCAAAATCTAAAAGGACAAATTCTCCCTTATCACTCTTCTCTCAGCTTTCCTGACATTTTTTAACTCCACATATAAATTTTAGAATCATTTTCTTCAGCTAAATAAATACATAAATAGATAAAAGAAGATGCTTAACAGATAGGTAGATAGTGTTGAAATCATTTATTACTGATGGAGATGATTAATTTAGGAAAATTATAAGCTTTACAACCTTTATTGGCCTTTGTATCCAGGGATGCATTTTCCTTTACTTAAATTTTATTTTGCATTACTTCATTAGAGTCTCACATTTTTTTAGTTAGGTGTATTCCTAAAAGGCTTTCCTTTTGTACCTGCTTATAAGTGACTTCTCATCAGCACCTTCTAATGGAGGTTGTGAATTAAGGCACATGCTTCTGCGCTCAGTCATCTTATTAATTCTTCACTTTATTGTTTGTTTGTTTCTTCTGAGGACCCCATGTACACAGCTATATGATAAGCAAACTATTTCTTGCTCTCTCCTCAGGTTTTCAGTTTTTTATTTCTCTTGTTTAGTCTCGTTAGCTAATCACATAATACTGACATTGTGTATGATGTAGCCTACCTTCTATTCTTCATAAGGGGGAGTTCAGTGCTTCCACAGTAATCATGAAGCTGGCTTTGGGGAGAGTCCAATGATCTGCTTCTTCAATAGCCAAATATTTAGATATGTTTTTATAATGTGGGACTGGGTTCATCTTCAAATTTCATTTTCTTTGTCTATGGTCCTGAGCATTTAATTAATGTAGCATTGGAATCTGCTCTCTAGAGCCTTAGGATGATTTCTCTATGAAGTTTTTGGAGCCCAATGCTGTCTTTTCTGAGAGAGGCGCAGGTGGCTGAAATATCCTCAATTTCAGTTATGGAAATGGATGAGTTTGATTTTGCATGTCTTTTAGAATTATCTTTATGCAATTACATTCTATGAGAATGTTCTTCCTTGTCTTGAAGATGGCAAATAAATATACATAAATTAGACAAAGGTATCTTCTTCACATTTCCGGTGCTAATTTCTCACCTACCATATTTTAGATTTTGCATATATGTTGATATGTTCTCTTTTCAAATTATAAATTTTAAATATATTGGTTTTGCTATTTCTTTCAATTTTCAAACCTCATTTTTCCATTGCAAGATGGCTCTGTTTGCTTTTCCTAAATATATTTTGCCTTTTAAAAAATGTGTGATGAGGCTGGAAAGATGGTTCTGTTACTAAAAGCACTTGAGGCTCTTTAGGTGGACCCAGGTTTCTTTCCCAGTGCCCACAGGACCACTCACAACTGTCTGTTAATTCTAATTTCAGGTGATCCAATGCTCACTTCTGAACCCCACGGACAATGGAAGCATGTAGTACACAGAGTTACATGCAAGCAAAGCATTCATACCCATATCTAATATTGAATTGATTTAGTTTCTTTTCTTTTACAACTATGTAAGACTAGGGATTTTCCCAGTAGGCACTGTTTTTTACTGTTTTCCATATAACTTGCTATTTAATGGTTTATGTTTTGTTGTTGTTTGCTTTTAATGTAGTACTTTCCTATCTTTATTTTTCTAGGCAAGTTTTAAAATTGGTTTGCATCTCACTTGACCCAATAATTAAGAGATCCTTTAAATTTCCATAATAAGTAATTTCTCTGATTTTAATATTAATATCTGGTTGTCACATGCTAATCAGAATAAGTCCATTATCATATTTCTTTCCTGAAAAATAGAACTGTATTTGGTCATGTTTGTGGTTGTCACATGGATTGTTAAAAATCACCGTTTATTTTAAAAGCATAAAGCGGAGTTGCATTGCTTGATGCTTTGTAAATGAATTTTTCTCAATTGATACTTGGGTCAATTATATCTTTAACTTTTGCTACCACACATTCCACTGGATATGCAACGTGAGATAGAAAGGAGCATTCTGACGGGTTGCTGCTTAGATCTTCAGGTGACTCTTGGAATTTTAGTTTTCCGAATGTGATTGTTATGTTCTCTGCTTCGTAGATGGGGGAGATTCTGCATCTATCAAGTTGCACCTTTTGTCATCTTGAGCACAAGTATCTCCGTAGCACTTTCTCTAACATTAGGATTCCCAGGGCTGAGTTGTTGTGTTGGTGTGTTCTTGGCAGGTCTTGGTCCAGCCCTTTGTTTTCAAATTTTCTGATATAGTTGTTTTTCAGGCAAGTCTTTTGTTTACAATACAGAATTGGCTCTTTTTGTGCGTCTAAAGGGAAGTTGTTTGTCTTATGAGTTAAGCCCCTTTACATTTAAGGACATGGCAAATTTATTTGGCGCTGATGCTCTCATTATTTTATCTCATGTTTCTTTTTTACTTAAGACTCTGTTTAATTTATTAGTTGTTTCAATTATGTGGTCTGCTGTGGGGGGTGTGTGTGTGTGTGTGTGTGTGTGTGTGTGTGTTTCCATTCCTACTAGTTAAAGGAGTTTGAATTTCCCCTCATTGTTGTTGTTAATTTTACATTGCATCATTACATACTACATTCAGTACTCTGGTGTAGTGTTGGAAGTGGATTTTCTCATCCTGCACACCACATACCTAGGATGGCAGGACAGTCCCTCTATTTCATCTCAGTCTTTACAAGTATATAATTTTTTGTTTGAGTGACCATTTTTAAAAAAATCATAAATATCAGTTTTTTGAGTAGGCATTGGCTTTCATGATAGATGTGGCATCTTAATATTTTCTTAGTTAGTTTTTTTTGTTGTTGTTGTTCAGTTTGACACAAGCTAAAGCCATGTACAAAGAGGGAACCTTAATTGAGAAAATTCCCCACTGATTGGCCTCTAAGCAAGACTCTGATTTTTTTTTTTTATTGAAGATTGATGTAGAAAGGCCCATCCCACTATGGGCTGGTGGTGCAAAGTGAGCAATTCAAAGACAGCAAGCCAGTAAGCAGAATTCATCCATGGTCCCCGGTTGAGTTCCTACATCTGGGTTCCTGCCCTGACTTTCCTTCATGATGGACTATATACCTATAAGCTGCAGGTTATGTAAACCCTTTCCTCCCCAAGTCAGTTTTAGTCATGATCTTTATCACAGCAATAGAAAGCATGTTACAACATTGCCCCACTAGGAAATATGCATGAATTTCCACTCATAACTCAATGCTTTTATATGTTGTCTGATTCTACTGTACTTATTTTCTCTCTGAAGTTTTGTGATTATTTCATTTCAACTCTCATTCTAATCTGTCGTCTCTCCCCATCAGACTAGGTAAAGTTTTTCTTCAGAGATTTTATTGTATGTTATTAACCAATGTCAGTAATAGCTACCCTATTTATTCTAGAGACATTATTTCCTGGTAAGTTTACTATTCTTATTCTTCTTGAATATAAAGTGTCTGCATAGAAACTTTATATACAGGAAGTTTGTCTAGGTATAAAATGTATCACACTTTCCTCTTTTCTTTGTTTTTGTTTCTTTGTTTTGCCTTTGTCTTTGGAGACAGGGTATCTTTTTGTAGCCTTTGCTTTCCTGGAACTCACTCTGTACACCCAGCCAGCCTCAAACTCTCAGACACCAGTCTGCTTCTGCCTCCTGCTGGAATTAAAAAGAGTTCATCATCATCCCCAGTCATAGTTTGATTTAAAAAAAATATTTTTCTTAAAACTAATACGGTTCAGGTGAGTCACAGAAGCCTTCATTGGAGAAGCATTCCCTATGCTTTGCACTCAGTAGATGGTTATCAGGAAAACTGTAGCAGAAAAATCTGGTTCCAGGAAGAAGCAATGGAGGAGGAAAGATTATAGAATATCAGGTGTCTTAGTTACTGTTCTATTGTTGTTACAAAACACTATGACCAAGGCAACTTATACAGAAATGCATTTTCCTAGGGGACTTGCTTACAGTTTCAGAGAGCTAGTACACGAACACTATAGTTGTGAGCATGGATCCAGGCAGGCCAGCAGGCATGTAGGCAGGCAGGATTGGGCTGGAACAACAGCGGAGAGCTCGCATCTTATCCAAGGTCAGCAGGCAGAGAGAATGTGAGACTGGGCCTGGCATGGGCTTCTGAACCATCAAAGCCAATGACGGTGACACACATCCTCCAACAAGGCCATTCGTCCTGTAAGGCCTTACCACCCAATCCTTCCCAAGCAGTTCTGCTAACTGGATACCAAGAATTCAAATATATGAGCTATGGGACCATTCTTAGTCAAACCATCACAGTTGATGATAGCTATAATTTGGAGGAGAGATATAATCTGTTCTCACTTAAATGAGAGAAGTACAAAGGAATAGATCATGAATGATTAGGCATAGAAACAATCTGGGTTTCTACCATCAGAAAAGTGTAGAGCTTCTGGGTAGTGTGATCTTCAGCAGATTTCCCATTGAAATTGTCTGCTCTATCTCTTCCATTTTGGCTTTCTATTCTTCCTTTTCCTTCTCCTTTTCCTCCACCTCTTCCTCTTCTTTTTTGCTGATTAAACACAGATCCTCACCTATGCTAGGCAATGGCTCTGCAGCATCTCTGATGCTTCCCCCTTATTTGCATCCTGTGAGAATTTTGCTGTTACAGTGCCAATCCAGACATTTCATTTTTTTTTTTTTTGCACAAGCCATTCTTATCCAGGGCTGTGACTACTGACTCCCTGGAAGGGTATCTTAGCCATCATTTTCAAGTATGAAGAAAATAGTGGTTCTTTGAGAAAAAATAAAACACAGTGCAGTTTTTGTGCATGTGTTCTATACCCTTGTACTCTGTCTTTCTCTCAAAGGTGCTGTGATAACTTCCACATATATGGAGATATTCACCATCCTTCTGGAACAGTTTCCTCCATAGGTGCTCCATGGGGGGGGGGGTTCAGTTATCTCACCTACTTTAAGCTACTTCTTGGAGAACTATCACACTTCATTCAGCCTAATATTACCTGAGTTGTGTAATTACAGCTATATCTCAATTTTTTATCAACATCATAAAAACAAAGCTACTGTGTCATATCCCACTTGTAATTCTACCATGTCCATTCAGCTATTAGAAAATTATTTTTCTTATATGCAAATTTGTATGCCAACAGAGAAATCATGACAATTAGACAACCAACCAAATCACTTCTCTTGTCTTTCTTGTTTATTTTCTTCCTTGCTTGTACGGCTGTTTTCTCTCTCTTCTATCTGAATAGCATAGTAACCATTTCTAAAATACTGGATTGTCAGATTTCCATTGGAGTTTGGGGATAGAATACATAATCATATTTATTGTGTGAGAACTTATTGGATCAAATTTGGCTAAACTCTTCAAAATTGAGATTTTCTTTTTGAGATCTCTTGCGTCTCCTTAAAAATTTCAGGTAGCCACATAGTTCTCTGTACCCCGATATAGCTATTTTTCAGTAAGTTCAAAATAGAAATATGTTGCAGACTAATAGCTAAGAATTTCCGCATTCTCATGTTGAGAGTTGTTACCTTAAGGAGCAAAGCTTTAATAGGGTCTCAGCTTGACTAGTACTATGTTTGCATATAAAACAGATAAGTCCAGCTTTGTTTGGGGAGATGTTAATTGATTCTGTCCACCACGCTGTCTAACGAGCCAATTCTCTGAAAAATGTAGGGATGGGAGTAAAAAAAATCTGTTCCAATTATCATGTAAGTGAAATGAGTCTGTTGTACTTCCATGAAAGGGAAAATGGTATTCCCTGCTCAGGATTTCTGAGATCAGCAGCTGATGCGGCACATGGATAGCCCTGCTGTCAGCCTGCATTTCAAGAAGTGCTTTATTGTCAAAATGAAAAGGGAGATGGTAGAAAAAGGGGAAAGATTATAGAATTGTCAGAAATCAAAGGTCTACCATTTGACAATTTGTTTTAACCTGATTTTGATAACTAAAGGGAGAGACAGAATTGGATTGTAAATTAATGGCTAAAAGGATCTAGATGCATCTATAATTTCAAGAGAATTCGTTTTAGACATAAATAGGTTAATAGCTAGGTTACAATACCATCACTCAAGCTAAGGAATCTTACTCTCCCTTTCTTTTATCTTTCTGTAAAGCAAAGGACCCTCCTATTATATGGTGGTAGTTTGTGAATACAAGTGCCATAGTCACGTTTGTGTTCCTTAAGCTCTCAAGGACATACATGGCAGTGGTAGCTCCTTCCATTCTTCTGGTGTTTCTGATAATGAGGCTGGCTGAGAAGCCAGCACTAGGTAGCTGCACATCTAAATCATTGGTCATGAAAACATCCTTCACAAAACTGTCTTGCAGAGTTTTTAAAAATTGCCTATTAAAATAGAGATCTAGGAAGTAAAATCAGATGTGATATCTCTAGTAGATCTCACCAACAAATTGCTTTGGTATTTACAATGGATGGAGAAGCTGGGAGCAGAAGAGAGACAACCTCATTTATTATTGTTTATCCCAATTTTCTAAGAAAGTATGTAAAGCTTAAGGACTGTTCCCATTGCTGCATAATCCTTGTTCTTCTTGCACTAAAAGAAAGGAAGGAAGGAAGGAAGGGAAGGAGGGAGGGAGGGAGGAAGGAAGGAAGGAAGGAAGGAAGGAAGAAAGAAAGAAAGAAAGAAAGAAAGAAAGGAAGGAAGAAAGAAAGAAAGACAGTAAAACGGTTTTTAATAGGAAAAATTTTGACTATGGATCTAATTTTTCTAAGGGTCAAGTCTTTTGAGATGAAAACTAAAATTGGGTAAAGATGACATTATGGGATGATAAACGGATCAAAGTTGAATATAGATTCAGGATTTTAACTACCGAAAAGCTAATTGTAAGGAAAGTATTATCAAAATGAATCTCACTGCAAACAGAACTCCTGGATACCACCTTTATGGTTACTAGGCAATTTTAAGAGGACTATCTAATGAATGTCGCCTGCATATATGTTCCTTATTCTGTACCTTCATGGAGGTAGGGTGCTACCCATGACCAGAATTCCCTGTAGTTGTCATGTTGTGTAATGAATCCACTTCATTCTTCCTGATAACTGAACACTCAAGAAACTTACTACAAACCCACGAATACAAGCAGTCGTTTAAAATCATGTCGTCCAAAACATTCCCACAAATGAATCAGTCAGCTCAGACTGAGATATTCCCTTTCCCTATCAGTAAAGGGATCTTTCAGGCCAGTTTCAAATGTTCTGGTTTTAGTATGTTGTGGCATTAATCTTAAAAGTTCTTATTAATAAAATCAAACCTGCAGCCAGGTATTGGGGTGAACTCCGGAAGATCAGAGAGACAGAACAAGCCACAGCTAACCTCACCTGGACAACTTCTCAACTGATCTTGTTTCCTCAGACTGGAAGCCTCTGTGTCCTCATATCCGAATGGCTCTCAGATAAATTGTGCTGCTCAAAACCTAAAAGCTTAACCAGCTAAATGCTTAACCAGCCAAATGCTTCTAGTTTCTGGTCTCCACGCCTTGTATATCTTTCTGCCTTCTACCATCACTCCCTGGGATTAAAGGTGTGAGTCACCATGCTTGTTGGCTATGTCCTTGAACAGATGGATTTCTGCCTCTGGAATGCTAGGATTGAAGGTGTGTGCTACCCCTGCCTATACTAAGTATCTAGTGGCTTTTCTGTTCTCTGACCCCAGATAAGTTTATTAGGGTACACAATATTTTGGGGAACACAATACCACCACAGTATGTGACACTTATCTTCCTCTTAACGTCATGCTTGATAGTGAAGTGGGAAGAAGGAACAGAGTTGACGGCTGTGTTCTCACCACTAACATTAAGTGTCACTACCTTGTATCTCCCACCTACAGACATTGCACATGTATTACGTCATTGGAATACTACAAATAGTGCAAGGTTAGCAGACCAAACAAGGCCAATAAACTCCTTTTGAGTTGGAAATGCAGCAGGATTACTGAATGTTTTCTACCTATGTTTCTAATTAAGTAGGTTGCCCAGTGTTATCTAAAATTAGAAAAAGAGTTAAACTATGTATATCACAAATGGGCTGGGAAGGGGCAGATGGTATATGTGCTGTAAAAAAGAAAATAGTTTACAGATATTTTTTGAAGTATCAAGTTATTTTTGACCCATAGAAAAATAAGAAAATGTCTTTTTCCAGGACGATCATATTTTTTTTTAGTAGTGCTGATGATCAATCCCAGGATGCTATACAAGCTATCCTAGGGTTCTATCAATGTACCATATCCTCACTTCCAGATAAAAAGTATTTACTTAGAGGACACAGTAAATATCTTGGTCCTTGGGGTCTCTTAACCCAGCTCATGATAGAAAATAATTTGAATTTGTCTAAGTTAACTTTTCATTCTATAAAATGTTAGTGTGAGTTAGCCTTGGAGTCTGTTCCTCTTCATGTAGCCGTTAGAACTGGGGATAGGGAGATATCTTTTCCGTGGTAAATGTCCATGTTCCTTCCAATTTAGCCAGCATCAACTATTTATTAGGTGCCTGCCATTTGCTAGATGCAGGGCTAGGCACTTCATTTTGCCCATAGACCAGCTGTCCTCATTAGAATCCAATGAGGGAAACAGACAATAAACTGAGCAAATAAACACATGTGACAATGTATAGCTAAGAAGGCTGGAAAGGCAACAGACATGTGAGCACTCAGGGGGTTTTAAAGGCAAAGCACTCCACAATATTGACACAGTGAAACAAAACTGGAGAAGCTGCAAGGTGGTTGTGTTTGTGCTGCTGTGAGAGAATACCACAGATTGGGTGTCTCTAATGCACAGCAATGTCTTGTTTGAGGCCTTTAAAGACTGGAGATGCCAATACAAAGATGCTGGCATCTGATGATGGCCTTTATGCTTCTTCATAACATGGTGGTAGTTGTGGCTTGATACAAGGACAAAGAGGACAAGAGAGAGCAAGAGGGGTGGGGCCCACTCCCAGAACTGTTAGTTTATCCCTAGATGCAGCTTTGCTCCACTCCCAGTCACAGGACCACCACTGTCCAACCTTGTCCCAAAGATCCCAGTATCGCCACAACAGCCACAATGTTTCAAAATGATGGGGACGTTCATCCGAACCATAGCACGGACTTACCTAAGAGTTGTAATGAAAATAACTACGTTAGTGTTTAAGTACGGGTAAGGGGGAGGAGTGAGTGGAAGGGCTACAGACTAGAGATAGGGGCACAAGAGACTCTCTACAAACCCTAAATGATGAGAAGATTTCAGATGAAGGTGGTCCTATAAGAAGGAGGAAGCATGGGGAAACAGTAGGACCCTGGAAATGCTCACATTCTTAAGCTGTTCTGAAATCTCGTAGAAGGACAGCTGTTGATGACACCATTACAGAGTCTGAGGAAGCTTTGCTTCTTCTTTCTCATAACACTAGAAAGAATGAAAAGCTGTGGTAGTGCTAGTCAAGGGTAGCGGTAGGAATCATAGTAGATTTAAAAACCTTTTGTTTACTGGCAACTATCCAAGAGAACACTTATTTTTATGTGTTGCTGATGGGGTCAGAAACTGCTCTTATCTCCTGAACTGGAAATTTGGAAGGTTGTATTTAAAGCTTTTAAACTATCTGTGAATTTAACCAAACAACTCCATTCTGAAGTATTATTTTATACAAATGATTATGAAAGCAGCAAACATTTAGTTACAGGAATGCCTGTTCTGGTTTCTCATAAGCATCTTTATTTGAAAAGAAGAAAAATGTCTAATATTATCAGAATGACTAAAATATACTCAAGTGGCAGGCAGAGAGATCCATCATGGCTGTTGCTATTATCATATTTTCATGTAGAGGAAAAGAAAGATAAGATTAAGTTTCCTGGCATTATAAATATATATCATGTACAGTGAAATGATATTTTAGAAGAATATTATTTAATATTTTAGGCTAATATTTAGTTACATTGACAGATGTTCATAAAATATGAGGGAAGAAGAACAAGTTAATAAAAGATCCTTTTTAGTAACATGTCGGTGTGTGTATTTGCCTTGAATAAATCATGAAGGATTTGTATAGAATTGTACTTCTAGTGAGCATTAGAATTCCCATCTATTACTTTCATAACATTCTTCCATAATTTGTACATTGAAAATGGAGTGCCTGATATTTTTGTAAGATGAGAAAGTTATTTAGCAAACAAGTGGATCAAAAGATTTAACAGATCGAGTTCCCTAAATGAGTGTGTCTGTGTGTGGTAGAAAAAAAGAATCACTTTTTTTCCTCCTTCACCCTAATATAATGCAATGCACTGTCATCAGAGAATAGGCACAGAGAAGTGTGGCCTGATGGTCTAGGGACTTCAGTCCAATCCCATCTTCACCTCTTATTTGCTGTTACATCCTGAGCAAGCTTTTAATGTGTGTGAGACACAGTTCTCTTCTCAGCAAGGTGAGAATGGGAACTTGTGTTTTTTTATGTTCAGAGCAACACTTTAGGCTGAGGGAACAACTTTTACATGCATGAAAAAAATGCATCAGGAGCTGAGATTACAGCACATGCCCTGACAGTAGTGACACTTTTCCCACAGGGAAAATGTCATCAAAAGTACCATTAAAACTTCAGCAACAACAAAAACCTCAGCAACAACAACAAAAAACAAAAGCGTAATGATGACAATAACAATAAATAAAAACTATTTGACTACTCTTTGCTAGAGAAGTTATGTTCTTTCAGTTAACTTTTTTCACTAATAATTATGGCATGGAGAGGAATGGAATGAGGTATAGACTCTAGAAAATTGCTTGTGTATGTGTGTGTGTTCATTTGTGTGTGTACTTGTGTACACATGTGTATGGGAGACCCAGAGAGAACAGAGGTAGAGAAGAGGTGGTCTGCATCCCTCACGAACCTTTAGTCAGATAAAGTTTAAGTAAAACCAATTTATCAATTTATAAAGTCAAACCAGGAAAAGCTGAAAACTGCCAACTGAGGTTCACTGTCATTACTTGAACAGAAAGAACTCCAAGTAATTATTTGTTTAATCTCCAGACACTTACACTCACTGCATAAAGCCTGTTCCACTTCGAAGTTGTTGTTTTTTTTTTGTTGTTGTTGTTTTGTTTTTGTTTTCTCTAGGAACCCATAGTGGTAATAGAAAGAAAGAATATTTTAAAATACCTTGAATATGCTTTAAAAAGTTGTATGTACAGAAGGTCCCTAGATCAGTTTCATGAATGCCTCTAAATGTAAATAGCAACCCTGAAAATTCAGAAACCCACGAACCTTTGCTCACAGTTGTGTGACTGATAGATCAAGCAAGGGCATTCACCTTGTCAGGTGTAAAACTGAGAGTTAAGATCAGCAACAGAAAAGAAACTGTACAGAAAAGCACATGTAATCATATTATTCAGTGGCTATTAAAGAGATTGTAGTTGTATATACTGGGTGCAGAGTGGGGGTACATGAACAAGGATGAACATATAGGAGCACGTAGGAAAGTATGATTCAGAGAGCTCCTGGGTAAAGCCTAGGAGCAAAATGTTCTGTCTCTTGTACACAGGCAATACGGCTTTCCTACTCTACTGCTTTTTGGGCTCTCCATATTTAGAATTAAAGAATGTTTGTTTTTTATTTGTTTGTTTGTTTTTGTTTTTTTCCTTTTTAATGGAACGCCAAGATTTTAGCAGTTTTCCAGCAGTGAACAAAAGAGCTAGGATCTTTTTGTAAGGGAGGTGGGGGCTCAAAGGTGCAGAACCATCAAACGAATCACTGTGCCCATACATTACTTGAATTGACAGAGGACAGAGTAAGGAAGCCTGGCCTTGGAAAACAAGTTGCTCTTAGATTTAGTCTGTTTATCTCAGAACCATGAGACAGAATGTCTCCATTAATGTCTTCTGCCTCTAGGGTCCATTGCTTCTTATCTTCCAGTAGAAATGTTGCATTCCTAACATTTGCATTGAGAAAATAGATAAGAATTCAACCCTCCAGTCTCATTTCAACACATGGCTTAATTAGCTGTGCTTACACTATTTCCCAATCCTCTTTGAAGCAGCAAAGCCCCACCACAGTGGTTTAGCTAATTTCATGGTTGTATCCTGAGTTTTGAACTTTGTAAAAACTAAGACTTATGTACGGTCCCATATGATCTCTGAGGAGTTTAGATCTTTGATCCACATGGAGTATTATCAGCAGTGGAAGAGAGATTTTTATTGCCTTGGATTCGAGGTTCGGTTATAGCATCCCATCATTTTTCACCATTTCACCTTGTCAAATTAAGACATGGAGATAAACCTGTCAAAACTGAACAATATCCAGTGTCACAGTATCAAGATAAGAAATGGGATGAGTGTTTATGGGGTTAATGTATGATGGTTTTAGAGTATGCTAATTTTATAAATCACACTTATAGGAAAAGCAAACTACTGATGATATTCCACAGAAAATATCATACCGATGTTTTGTAAACACAAGAATAAGGTCAGAGGAAAAGCAATAAGAATGCAGGATTAAGAAATAAGATTGTATATGACCGGGGCATGATCATCAATATGATTAATAAAATCACCCAGATTTCACTCTCGATAGGGGTAGGCTCAGACCATGTTATCTTCTCTTAATACTTTTTGAGCATGAGTAACTAGGACTGTTACTCTGTTGCATTTTGCCTTTAGTGCACCCGTTGGATGTCTGTTGAGCTGGCACACACGTTGGTAAGAGAAAAGCATCTGAAGTTTCTATGGAAATAAGCACAAATACGTCTCCTAAAAGTTGAGAAAGCAGATTGAGTGGGACAAAACTTCTGCCCATCAGTTATCTCTGGTCTTCTGTGCTGTCCAATCTAGTTTGCTGTTAGATGTGCAGTGGTTCTGGTAATTACCAAAATATGTCATTTCTGGGCTAGGGTAGGTGACAATTACCCCATATTCTCTCCCGTCTCTCTAATTCATGACATCCCTTTTTGCTTTGGAATTCATGCATTCCATAAGATCTTGTTTAAGACACAGAGGTACCAAGTTTCCATGTTAGCATTTACATGAACAAGAAACAAATATGTGCGGGCATGTATGTATGATTTACAGATATTTATTACTGTGGCACAGCATAATCTTCCCTGGTTATTATAACAAATTTAAAAAAAAAGAACTTAACTTACTAATGTTTAAAGCTGGCCATTAGTTCAAAATGTTTATAAAGCAAATATATGTGGTTTATGTTTATATTTATTTGGACTGTTTGAGATTTAGAAACTGTAAATTTCAAACCTCAACATATGCTAAGGTTGAGATAAATGATCACTATTGAAGTTTTTCTCTTGCTTTGGGTGCTATTCTGAACATACTTTGGACTTTCATTGTATTGGTTTCTAGAATCTGAACTTTCCAACCAGGGCAAGTCAGCATGAGGCCCTAGTGTGCCATTCTTCTCAAAAAGATGCTATGCTGAGGTGCAAGGCCAGAGCTTTGTAGACACCTCATTGCCATGATTAGCCTTGGCTGCTTGCCCCTGAGTGCTATGTGAATATCATCCTTTTATGTGTGTAAGCTAATGTGAATATGTAAGAACCAGAGTCCGCCCATGTGACCACATATTTCTTCACCACCCCTTAAGTTCTCTTCCTGGTGTATAATTATGTTCACATACAATTGAGAAGGAGTTCCTACAATCATTGATACTTAGCAAATAAAATATTTGTCAATTGAATATATCCCACTCCTGCTTATATCAATACATCTTCTTTTGGGAAATAATATAATTTACCAATATCAGAGGGTTTCTTAGCAACCTTCAAAAGTCTTCCCAATTAAGAACTTGGGCTGGGCGGTGGTGGCACACGCCTTTAATCCCAGCACTCAGGAGGCAGAGCCAGGTGGATTTCTGTGGGTTCGAGACCAGCCTGGTCTACAGATCGAGTTCCAGGACAGGCTCCAAAGCTACACAGAGAAACCCTGTCTTAAAAAAAAAAAAAGAACTTGGATTCTACTTTGTGTTGTGATAAAAAGAGACAACATAAAGCTGAGCACTACCAAAGCATTGGGTTTCTCAATGACATAAACCCAATATTTATCATTTTATCACAAGTAACTAAATTATAATTCCTTGTACTTATCCAGTGTGTACTCTTATGTATATGTATTCTTACTTATTTCTCAGAAAATGCTTATGATGTGTGTATTTTTGTTATTTCTACAGATGAAAAACACTGAGAGGCAGATTGTTTAAGGTGTTTGCTCATGATTGTGTAGCTAGTTAGTTGTAGAACACACATCAAAGTAAGCATTCCAACCCTGAACTTTTCAATAGGATACTTGTGCCACCCCCTTTTAATAGGGTAGTAGTGATGTCCCTAGGACAGTGTTTTTGTCTTATTCATTCCAGTAGCATCCTCTGATTAGACCCAAAACTTGCTCAAAAAACAAAACAAAAAAACAAACAAAAAAAGAAAAGTAAAAGAAAAAGAAAAAAAGAGAGGATGCTACCAACTACATAGAAGAGTTGTAATTGGAATTTGAGAAGCTTGTCTTGATTTAGGTCAGATCTCCTGTTTGCTAAGTTATTACCTCCTAAAGTGCTTTGCCTACTGTATCACCAGCTCCTTAATTTGACAGGTTATACATAATCATCTAAAAATATTGAACCATCTGAAAAAAAGTTCCCCCTTTTGGATGCAATACTCCCTCTAGGATTGTGTCCAAAAGCCCTTTGGCATAACATATATCTTGGCAAGCTTCAAAATCACTTAAATGCCCTCGTCTCCCAATCAGTTTATTGCATGGCGATAATAACTACAATCATTAATAATAAACTGAAGTACCCATACGATGACAGTTAATGATAGAGCACACATGTTAAAAGAGTGGATGTCAAAGTCCCATTTCATCAGCCAGAGCTGGGCAAACAACTGAAGCAAAAATGTCCAGCTTACTTTGTGTTCATAGTCCTAACGAGTAATTGATAACAGCTTGTAGCAATTGAGATGTAAGGCATGCACTGAAATTTCAGATTTGCTCCCTACTTTGAATGCACCCTGACCTGGAAGAAGTCAGGTCTAGGACACACTTGATTCCTCTTCCCTTTCCTTCCTGTCTCCCACTGTGGAAACTGTTAGAATATCAACTACAGCATGGGGCTGGCAGGAAGCTTACCGGTTATTTCAGGAAGGTTATATCATATTGGAAATAAAACCTTGAAACTTTGAGAAGACCACCAGCTTGTGAAAGTTACCTGTCTGGCCCCTGGAATGAATATCTGTTGATGTACATGGGCCAGCAGCCTAAACTGTGGCCAAGGCTGGGACCTGATGTGGAACAAAAAAAAGTGAGGCTTCATTGTAAGGAGGGTGTCCTTGATCACAAGCACACTAAGATTGATAAACATGTCAAATTAAAACAGATTTTGCACTGAAAGTGCCTACTACAGTGTGTGGCACCAAAGAAGGCACTGTAGTTGTAGGGAACATAATAATAATAAAGGTGAATTTTCAAATCTGCCTTCCTTAATCTTTGCTTGAATCCTTGACGTGTGTCACCAAGGCCAGTACTTTGCAAGGCTCTTTGTGTTAGCTCTTTCAGATGAACCTCTCCAAGAAGAACTCATGTGAAATCTGCTAGATGTTTAAAAGCCTTGATTCGTGGAAGAACCTCAAGTCAAGCAAAAGCACAGCAATGTGTAGAAATCATAGATACAAAAATAATGAAACCAAAGGGAAGAGAGAGCAGAAGCCTGGGAAACACTTGCTTGCCAACATCTTATCTTGTCAGCTGCTAAACAGTCAGCAATAAGAAATTAGAACAGAAGCATGGATGTGGTCATTTGGCTGAAACCACAATCTGCATGAGAATGAATCAAGAAATGTCCCAAAACACCAGAAAGATGAAAACGCTGGAATCTCATGGAGCAGGTTCAAGATGCTGAGCAGGCACCACATTGGGAAGAAGCCCTATGACCCTTCCTGCCCCCTGACAAACACAGATCTCTGCCCATATGAGAGGCAGATCGTGCCAGGCAATCATACCTTTAGAGTATAAGACAGACCTATGGAAAACTGTCAAAACTGTCTTCTGCAGCTACCTTTAATCTCCAGATCTGAAAATCATTCAAGCTGAGAGTGCCCCTTAAGTCCCACTCTGCTGTTCCCTTGAGGGACACCTGAAGGAGTTAACAGCAAACCCCTGAGACTAGCTGGGCAAGTGGAGAGGAAAGAATTATGAAATAAAACAAAGCGAAGCAATCGTGTAAACACATTAATTAATTGTCTGGAAGTGAAAAGCACGTTTGTAATTTTGCCCTCGTGAAGGAGAACTGGAGTTCATTATGCTCACCGACTGATTTAACAGCTCGTTCCTGCTCAGCATCGCTGAGAATGAGTGTGTTGTGGGTGCAAAGCATGGATCGGTGCAGCGTCAATTAAATAGAAATTCATTATTGGAGTCTCCAGAGGAAAAGCTTGGTTGGTGGTTGCGCTCAAGGCTGAGAAGAAACTCTAGTTTTCAGTTTAGAATATTGGCCTCCTCCTCCCCAACCTGGTCTTAGAGTAGGGAGTTTGTTATGCAGCGCTATGTCCTGTCACACACTGAGCATAATCTACATACCATGTACTCCATTTTCTTTTCCATATTTAATTGTCAGAGGAATTACATAGTAAGAGGCATTATAGAACTACTTGAGAAAACAGAAATTCACACAGGCCAAACTGGGCAGCTATGAAGTGGGAGCGGCAATGATTTCATACCAGGTATGCCTGACACAGACAATTCTGCCGTCTCTAGGGCACCCAGGGACTCTCACTTCAGCTTGTCTAATGCTAGGTTCAGTTTCCTTTCTAACAAGGCTACTATACAAGGCGGACAGTGTGTATCTGGAGTGGGCATTGCTTATCCACCTGTGAGTTAAAGAGCCTTTGATAGTCCAGCGGTTTTATCGGTGGGACAACTGCTGTCCATGTGGTCCTGGTATTCCCCTGAGGGAAGGTTGGCTTAAAGAGTTAGGACTGTAGAGGATGGCTCAGCTGGTAAGGATGATTGCTGTGTAGGTGTAGGCCTAGTCACCTGAGTTCAATCCCAGAACCCACATAAAGGTGGAAGGAGAGGACTGACTCCGCAATGTTGTCCCCTGACTTCCTCACACACACTGTGGCGTGAACACATCCTCAACAATAATAATCCACATACTAATAATAAGTGTACATATGTGTATTCATCTAGAGAATTAAAGGAAGTTAATATATGAGACCGGCTTGTGATTCCTGGGGTCCGCATGTGTTAGACGTCATGTGAAGAAAAAAGGAGGAACTAGGAAAGGAAATGTAAAGAGAAGGTAAACGATAATCTAAGTATGCATAATTGATGATGTTACCACATCTAGAAAAAATGGATAATTTTGGATATAGGAGAGAAGGGCTGAAAAATCTTTGGTCAGGCATGGTGGCACACGCCTTTAATCCCAGCATTCAGGAGGCAGAGGCAGGTGGATCTCTGTGAGTTTGAGGCCAGCCTGGTCTACATAGTAAGGATATGTAGAGAGACACTGCCTTAAAAAAAAAATCTTGGAGTGAGACTAAGAGCAAGGAGTGCAAAGAACTTGGGACTGACCCCAACAAGGCTGAGCTCCATATCCTGTCCCTACCACTGAAGGACTTCTTGTTTGTTTGTTTGTTTGTTTGTTTGTTTGTTTGTTTGTTTGTTTCAGACTGGGTTTATATACTATAAACAAGGCTGGCTTTAAACTCCATGTCTCCAATGCTGGGATTTCAGCTATTCTCTGGCTTCTGATGCCACAAACATGATCATACTCCTCCACTCATTCTTCTATTTAGCACACCACTTGATTAAATCCAGGGGTACTGAACTGAAGCACTATGCATGTTTTATAAGATGACCCCAAACCAGTTACGATAGAGTCGTGCCTGCATACATAGATAATATTAAAATCATGATCCAGGCACTGTTGATTCTCTGATTCATACTGACCTGGATAAGTTACCTGGCTTGCACATAAAAGTATTCTGATATTGCTCACTTCTCCACTTTGTTTTATATTGCTACCCAGAAAAATAAAGGAAAAGAGTAGATGGATAATGCTAAATTTATGAGATGCCTCAAATGTCCCATTATAATGCTCTGCCTCCTGGGGAAATAATAAAAATCAGATTCCACATGGAGAGGACAAAGGGTGCTTGCTTGTTTTCTTCTGTAAGCTTGTATATGAACATATTTCTAGCCTTCACATGCACCAACTCCTGAGCCTTGTGTTCTGATCTGATACTGTCCCAGATCAACTATTTGCAACTCTCAGTGTCTTTCTGTTCTCTAGAAGTCTACAATTTCTTCTATAAAATTTTATTGAAGTTTGCAGACTCCCTCAAGATAATGGATCATGAGAAGGAGACAATAAGAAGACCAGGGAAGAAAAAGAATATGCAGAACTCATATCAATCGGTTACTATTTCAACAACTAAAATCATTCTTGTTGGGAATAGTGTATGATTTACCTAGTGTAGCTTTTAAGTTTATATACCCTGTTTTTAAGTGGGTTAGAGATGATTTAAAATATTACTTTGAAATATGAAAAAATAAAAAAATAGTCTCCCAACATAAAATGTATTCATTCATTTTCAAATTCACTGCACATCTTTTTAATGTACTGAGGACCATACAAATAAATTTTACAGGGATGTATATCATGGAACTTAACACAGCCTAGGCAGGTTGCCAGAAAGTTCAGCCAGCCATGTAGGACATAGTAGAAAAGTCTGGAAAAAGGAAATTGTAGGTCATGGAAACACATATATCAGATTCAGTATTTCCAGCATAGTGTATGAGCTGAGGATCTCTTTAAAAGATTTATTTTACTTTTATTATGTGCATGTGCATATGTGGTGTGTGTGTGTGTGTGTGTGTGTGTGTGTGTGTGTGTGTGTGTGTGTGTGTGTGCATGTGTGCCACTGGAGGCCAGAAGAAGCCATCAGATCCCCTGGAGTTACAGGAAGTTATAAGCCACCCGATATGTGTGCTAGGAACCTAACTCTGCTCTTCTGCAAGAGCAGCACGCAAACATTAGTGGTCAGCCATCTCCTCAGCTCCCAGTGATCTGAGTTTTAAAGACAAGTAGGAGTTAGGAAGAGGATCAGAAAGACTTTGCCTCAATGGTTAGCAAGGGCAAATGAATGATCTGCATGACTAGAGAAAGGGTATGTATATTAATTGTATTGCTTACTTTTCTCATTGATGTAACAAAATACCCAAGAAATGCAACTTTAAGAGGTATAGGTTTATTTTGGCTTACAGTTTCATGGCAGAAAAGGTCTGGTGGCAAGAGTCTGTAGTCAGGACTAGAACAAAATGAATTGGTGCTCTGTTTTCTTTCTCCTTCTTTGTTTGTCACTTAATCTGGGTCCAAAGGCCATTGGAGCGTATCAGACACTCTCAGCATAGGTCTTCTTTCCTCAGGACATAGCCTTACAGACATACCCAGAGTGTGTCTCCTCAGTGATTCTAAGTCCAGTCAAGTCAACAATGGAGATCAACCACCACATTAACTTTCTAACACAGACTTTAGCAGAACTTGACAACTTAGAGTAAAATTATGTGTTTCTCACCGTTCTGGAGGTCAGAATTTAAAAATCAAATCATCAGGACTAGTTTCTTATGGATATTCTGAGCAGGAATTCCTTCCCTCCTTCTCTGCCAGTATCTGGTAGCAACTACACATAGGTCTCCCAAGTCAGCCTGTGTCTCCACATTACTCCCTCTCTGTGCTTCCGCTTTCTTCTTTACCTGTAAGATGACTTGTGACAGACTTTTGCTTCCTTTTGCAATACATTATTATATCTGCAAAGAGCTTTTCCCAAGAAAGGATACATGGACATTTTCTGGCAGCTGCATCCTCTCAGGAATCCGTTTCAATCCACTTGTTTGTAAGCATGGTGAAGTAGGAAAGAAACAGAGCCAGATCCTCCAAACCTTCATGTCCAGGCCAAGGACTGTGCTCTTGATCTTGAAAGACTTGGGAAGCATTAAAAGTTTAATTGTGGTATTGGCATCTCTCTGTGGAAAACACTTGTTTGCATTGTTAATGCCTTCAAAGACCGTGAGAACCCAGATCTTTGGCTATTGGAGTTAGCCTTATGATCCACTGCAGGGAGTGGAACTGTGGGGTCTCTGATCAAGCTTTAGAAAAAAAAAACAAAAAAAAACATGTCCTAGGATTTATATTTTGGTCTGGTGATTTAGTGGGATAATTCAAATAAACCTGGTTTACTCTAGACTGTGAGAAAGCAAGAGCAATATGTAGAGTGTGCTTTTTATTAAACCTTAGGTCTCTGGAGACAGAAAAGAATGGAGATAAATTGCAAAGTGGTAGACAAGAGAGAAAATACTGATATTTGTCATGGTTTGAATGTGAAATGTTCCTCATGGGTCCATGTGTTGGAACACTTGAGCCTCAGTTGGTGGAACAGATGAGGAAGACTGCAGATCATTTATGAGTTGGAGCTTCACTGGAGGAAGTAGGTCACTGAGGCGTGCTTTGGGGGGTCTTGTAGCTTTGTTCCCCTTCCTGTTTACAGTTCAGCTTTCTAACTGTGGATGTGATACGACCAGTAGCCCACTGCTCCTTCCACCATGGGTGCTATCCCCTTTAACGGTCATCCCAAACAAACCCTTCCTCCCAAGTTGCTTCTTATCAAGGGATTTTTCACAGCAACTAGAAAAGTGAGACAAAGAAAGGGCTTTATTATTACTGCACTTGGATACATTTAAGAAGTATAATTACTTTGTCTTACTTTGGTCTCTGGGTGACCTTGTCTGAACTTGGTATTCTGTAGCATTTTATATAAGTAAGGGGAGCATCACACAGTCTAGGCATATTGACATGCCAAGTGTTATGAAATGTTAGTTTAAGTTGTGTTACATTTATTTATGCTGTGGAATATTTGTTTAATGATGCAAAGATGTGTTGCATTCTTTTATGTTGCATTTATTTAACTCTGTGAAGCTGTGTTACTTTGCCCCTCTAAAACACCTGATTGGTCTAATAAAGAACTGAACAGCCAATAGCAAATCAGGAGAAAGGATAGGCAGGGCTGGCAGGCAGAGAGAATAAATAGGAGAAGAGAAGAAGGAGGAAGAGCAAGAAAAGGAGGAGAGAGAATGTCAGGGGCCAGTCACCCAGCCACACAACCAGCCACAGAGTAAAAAGGAAAGAAAGGAATATAGAACAGAGAAAGGCAAAAAAAAAACACAGTTAAAGTTAGAAGGGATAATTTAAGTACATTAAGAAAAACTGAGCCGGGCGGTGGTGGCGCACGCCTTTAATCCCAGCACTCGGGAGGCAGAGCCAGGCGGATCTCTGTGAGTTCGAGGCCAGCCTGGTCTCCAAAGCGAGTTCCAGGAAAGGCGCAAAGCTACACAGAGAAACCCTGTCTCGAAAAAAAAAAAAAAAAGAAAAACTGGCTAAAAACAAGGCAAGCTAAGGCCAAGCATTCAGAAATAAGACCAAGTCTCTGTGTATTTATTTGGGAGCAGGGTGGTGGGCCCCAAAGAATAAAAAAAAAAGTCAACTACAGCCAAGAATTATGAATTCTTCTTCCTTTGTCTTTCCTTTTATATCACAATATAAAAATGGCCATGCCAAAAATCCCAGGAGTTGTAATGAAGTATATCAACCAAAGCTTTCAGGCTGTTCCATAAGATTCCTAATAAAAAGCCATAGAGCTTTCTTTCACAAAGTCTTCTTCGGCTTAAGGGGGCAGCTTTCTCAAGACTTGACTTATTTCTGGTCATCCATTGGCCAATAGCTGTTTGAAAGACAGAAGAAGAGACTGAATTTATTTATTTATTTATTTATTTATTTATTTATTTATTTATTTATTTATTTATTTTGCCTGGTGTGCTGTCTTATCTCACAGCTGCCTTCAGTCTCCCAGGGAGCCTCCTTGTAGAGCAGACCGTGAGGTTCCCTTTTCAAGCCACCTTTCTTTCTCAGGGATGCTCTGTTTAGTCAAATATTAAAAGTGAGCCAAAGATAGTGTTCTATAATGAAAATCAAACAGGTGAAAGAACTCTTGACACTTCAGAACAAAGGTCCCTTCAGAACAGGCAAACTTGAATGTTAGAGAATTTTTTTCACCCTTTCTTAGACAGTGTGTAGGGATCACTAGCCCAACTCTGCAGCAGGTTTATTTGTGAGGGAAGATGAAAAAAGCAAATGTCTTTTTTAGTTCGGGGGAAAAAGAAGTAAAACATGATATATCTGGTGCTACTGGGAATGATACATAAAGCTTCTGGTAACACACATACTATACTCTCAAGGGGAAAGGGGTCTCTAAAAATAAAGACAGAAATGTTCCAATGAAAGAAAATATTTTTTCTTCTAATTTACAATTAGCTTGCAACACTGATTTCTATAGAATTGCATCAAGGCAAAATGTTGTGTCTGCTTACTTTGAAAAATAGGAGCCATATCTTCAAACAGTACCTAGCTGTCAACAGTACCTACCTACAAGGTCTCATTGTCCAAGGCTTAAATCAATGCCCATCCCAGGTCACCAGCCTTCATCTCAAACATTGCTTCTCAGACTCAACATGGGGATTGGGCATATCTAATGGCATCATTCAGTATTGTGTTTATTGGATTGGAAGTGCAGTTGCATGCAGGATCTTCTATCATTGATATTCTATTAGACGAATCAAAGCTCTGGCTAGAGATAGTTAGTGAAGTTTTCTAATGTTCTCTAAGATTCAGATCAGCTTGTTTATTCCTGAACATTTTCGGTGGAGAGTTGAGTGTGTTAACAGATACCAGGGCTGATGATTTCCCCTGGGGTAAAATCCCTGAGCCATATGTGCTCCTTATGCATCAAGGTGAATGACAACTTTGGCTATGTTTGACATGGCACAATTTGCACAAACAAGCTTAGACCTTGAAATGTTTTGGGGAGACAGAGGAGGAAAGAGAAATAATGTGTTTGAGTTAAGCAGGTCACATGTAAACTTAGAGATTATAATTACCCAACTAAGTAACAAAGCAGGGGGTGCTGAGTTCTTACTGTTATGACCACACAGAAGAATAGGACCAGGATGGTTGTGTATGAACAATTTTCTGAATTTTAAATATTGTCATTTGAATAAAGACTCGAACAGACCAAGCCAATATACTGTGCAGGCTACTGCTTTGCAACATTGTGCTAATATACTCATGTATGGTTTCTTTGTTTCCTAAAATCTGAAACTTTGTAGACTCAAAGTTTCTAGGCATCAGAGATTTCATTGCAAACAGTGAAAGTAAATGAAAAAGATAGACAAAGAAAATGAAAATACTTTACAAACGTCATGGTACCCCCATAAGGTTAGAAGTAATGAATTAAGGGACACAGTTGAGCTTTCTGTTCTGCTTTTATTACCAGATAGTCATAGTGGCCAGGTACCAGTAGAAGAGGAGACAAGATGAGGCAACAACACTCACAGAGCATAAACTCCCTGCCTTTGGGAACTCCAGGCAATTGCTGAAATTATTCTGCCCTTCTGCCCCAGACAAATTTCCAAGATCACACACAAGTAATTACAGATGGGAACCTTAGAGTTGTGATGGTGTGCCTTCCTTCTTTAGAGTATTTCAGTAAGGATGAAAGGGAGAGAACAGGGGAGCTTCACAGCAATCACAAGACTTGCCAGTACAATGGCATGTCCACTCAATGAGGCCATGTATGAGTGAGTACACAGTACCTGTCACTAGTTGTACATTTTCCAACTCTGGAAGTGTGAAAGGTATGGCATTCTTTCAAATGATGGACCAGTCAGTGAAGTACAAACATAAAGGTATGAGAGGATCCTCAGCACTCACATTAAAAAGCCAGGAATGGCAGTAGATATTTGAAAACCTGACACTGTGGAGAAAGATCCTCAGACCTTATTGGCCTCCAGAATGGCTAAATTGAAGAGCTCTTGAATCAGTCAAAGATCTTGTCTCAAAAAAGGGGGCTATGTATTGATCAAGACACCTAACATCATTTTTCACCTCTTTCATAAGAATATGCACATATATGGATATGAAGTTGCATATATATATATATATATATATGCGCACAGTCTCTGGCCATCAATATCACCTGGAAGCCTGTTGCTAATATCTGTTTTAGGTCCCCCTCCCAGATCTGTTCAAACAACAACTGTGGGGCTGAGCCCCAGCAATCTGTCTCCTTTTCAACCAACCCTTCAAAGTAATCTGATGTTTGAGGAACTTTAAGAGCCTTGTCTAATCTGTTTGATGGGGAAAGTTGAGGGTCTAGAGACAACCACACTATTCTTAGTTCAAAGGAAGACTCTCAGTGGACTGCAGCTGAAAGCCACAGGGTCACATCTTTGGGATTGTGTTTTCACTGTTTTCTACTACATCTGCTCTAATTTTTTCCAGCTCTGTTTTTATTTTCTTGCCCCTCTACTTGCTTTTATTGTTATTGTGTTTGTAATCCCTTTGATTCCTACATTGTTCTCTTATTCTGCTATAATGAATTACCATTAATTTCAAGGATGAATATGACACCTATGTATTATCTCATGGCTTTGTAGGCAAGAAGTCCCATAGAGGTTTCCCTGAGTAGAATCAAGCCAGCAAGAGGCTAATTATTAATTCGAAATCTAGGGGCCAATCTGTTCTCTTACCTTACCAGCTTCTGAAAGCTACCTGATACTTTTGGCGGGTGGGCTCCTTCCTAGTAAAGAAACACTGCTTCTCAAACTCAGCAGCATCATGTCGGTCCTTCCTTAGTACACCCTATGATGATACTGAGCCCACTTGGGTAGTTCTGGCAGAATATTATTTCTATTTTAAGATCAGTTGATTAGTAACTCTTAGTCTCAGCACCATGGACAGTAACATTCACAGGCATCAGGGATTAGAGAATAGGCATTTAATAAGATCAGGGATTTTTTTTTTTTCCCCCTTATAACAAGAGATTGTTCAGAAAGAAATTTTTATTTCATCATTATTATTATCATCATTTTGAGATCCAGAAATGATTTCTGGTGAATGATAAAATTACATTCAAATGCAATATATGAGCACTTTGTTCGTATTAATAAGCTTGAGAGGCAGTATAATAGTCAGTGGTCAAAAAAGGAGCTTTGCAATCACATGAATGATGAAAGACCCTGTACCGGCCCTCTCTACCTCTACAACCACTTTCACATTATGAAATCTTAAGATATCGATTCCTTTGATCTGATACAGAGGAAGTACAGCGTCCTAGCATCCTGCATACAACAACGGTAAATAATGTGCCTGATAAACAGAAGAGCTTGAGTAAGTCCCACTATTATTTCTTCAAATCCTGTGCTCTGTTTCAGAACTCCTGAGTCTCCTTGCTTAACCAAACCAACCTCAATACTTTGATGTTGCCATCAATGGGAAACGACTTTCACAGGGCATCAATTTTAAGCAAATATAATGGGCTTAAGTTTCAAAAATAATGTATCATGATGTATAAGTAGAAAGAGCACTATTGTCCTCACCAAACAGGTAACACCATCCTTTTGGGGTAATAGCAGAAAAATGAGATTGATATAAGGAATAAAGACTCCAGGTTACTCGGAATAAAGAAAATGAATCATACTGTCCACTGTCACCATCAGTCTCTCCTACACTAGTACAAATGGTGCACAGATTTTCCTTTCTCCTAGGTTTACATTTTCTGATACATAAAATCATCATTTGAGGGAAAATTCTTCCATAAACCATGTCCCATGAATAACCCCAGCTGACGCACAACAGCTTGTGTGTTTATTTTCCACTCTGAAAGGACTGAAGCTCACTTGCTTCTGCTGTGAGCCGAAGCACTGACTCAGAGAGGAGAGCAAGGGCACTATATGGAATGGCTATTTGTTGTAGTCAAGCCTGAATAATACATACATACACGGGTATAAAACAACAAGGAAAAGCTCCAGCCCCAGTTGGAAATCACATATTGATCAAGTAATCTCCCAATTTACCAGCTTCTCTCTTAATTCCATTTACTCTTTCAACAAACATTAACTGAGCCTCCCTTGTGGGCCAACTCCTGTGTAAGGAAATAAGAAACATTGGGCAGGTTTCCATTCCATTTACAGCATGTCCACCCTTTAGCCTGAAGCTATCGGAGAGCGAATAATCTCCTCTTTCTGGGGATGGGGTATTCTTGTGGAATGTCAGCACATTTAATTCCATCCTGTGGCAGAACCTTTCTGGGTGTATCAATGGACAGTAGTGGATTAGTTCATCTATTTTCTTTTAACACTTGTGTGTGGCCTCCAGACTGACTTTCAAAATATTTACAATGCTGATGTCACCACACATACTAGAGCTACTGGATGAATATTGAAAACTCTTTAAAGTGTCTTAGTTGCTTTCTTGTTGATGTACCCAAATACCTGACACCAGTAACCTCAGGAAAGAAAGGCTTATTTTGACACAAGACTTTAGGGGATATGGTCCTTCATGGCAGAGAAGGCACAGGGGATGGGAAGAGAGAGAGCTAGTAACAATGCATCCAGATTCAGGAAGCAGAGGGGAGTGAAAGCTGATGCTCAGCTAGACTCTTCCTTTCTCTCTCTCTCTCTCTCTCTCTCTCTCTCTCTCTCTCTCTCTCTCTCTGTCTCTCTCTCTCTCTCTCTCTCTCTCTCTCTCTCTCTCTCTTTAATTGAGACCTCAACTGGTGGAATGATGCTGCCCTCATACACGATGTGCCTTTTCCCCTTTTGTCAACTTATATTGAGTACTCTCCCAAACATTCCCTGAGGTGTGTCTCCTAGGTGATTTCAAATTCAGTAAGGTGACTATAAAAAGCAAGCACCCACATTTAGTTAGCCGAATCTTGCTTATATTAATATTACATGCTTCTTTGCTTAAATGAGGCCTGTTTTCAGCTAGAAGAGAAAGCTTACATTATTGTGTCTTCATCCAATATCCATCTTTAGTCAAAGCTACGAAGACCAGCTCCAAGGCACTGTGGTGTCCAGAAGGGATAGAGTTAACAAGATGAATGACAATTAGGAGGGAACCAGTCAAAAGGTGGAAGTCACTGGATGACATTTACAACATAGGCTCATTGATTTATTGGAAGACTTATAAATTCTGTAAACATAGTGGCACCTGTTTTCAAATTGAGATATGGACTCAATACATGCCTTCCAGAGCTAATTGGAAAGTGTCTTTGATGACCTATTACTTTGAATTTTCCTGAACAGGGATTCTGTCTTCATGTGGACACAGTAGAATTGCAGTATGTGTACTTTTGACAGATGCAGCTTCAAGCATGCAAGGGAGGAGGGGTGAGCAGAGGCTGAGAGAGAAACTTCTGGGAAGAGAATGCCAAAAAATAACTGAAAGAGTGTGACATATTCTAAATGCCCTGAGTTGTAGTGAGCTTATGCCTGGAGTTATAGTAAATGGGGAGTTTAAATCTGCTAAGCCTTCAATTTCTACATCCCCGCAGGCCTCTAAAAATGTGAGCATGTCTCCTCCTTGAGTGGAGTATAAGTCTGGTACTTAAAGATGTAGAACTGATTTTTTTATTCGACAGGGTCCCTAAACAAAGGCAAGTAGCTTCATCTTGTACCCAAGCAGAGACAAAAAATGACTGCTGCAGGCAAAACACTAACATTGTGCTTACTGAATACTGATACTACATTGCATTCGATGGACATACGGGAACTTTTCCTAACAGCTTGTCCTCAGTGGTTTTCTATGATGACTGATTTACCTAACCCCACCTTGTACCTCAGGACTTCTGTGAGCATCATGGAGAATAATATGCATGTGTATAAGTGACATTTTGTCAGGGGAGGCATTGGGAATTCCCTCTGAATTTGATATTTTCCATCTTTAACTTGACCTAACTCCTAATCCCTTTGTTCAGCAAGCAGGGGGGATATATTCTAGAAATAAGATGGGGAAAACTCTTAACTCCAAGCCAAGACATCCTTTCAGACATTCCAAAGACCAAAGTTTTGATATAGTGGAAAAGGAGTGAATTGGAAATCCAGTAAAATTACTATCTACCAATCATGTGACCTTTGGAAGTTTCGTATTCACATTGCTGTGAAAATGTAGGTAACAGCACCTACCTCATTAAGTGGATATGGACAGTGAAATAACACACCTCGAAGGCTCTTCTCCAGAGTCTGTACCTTTCTTCTACAAAATACACACTACAACTTTCAATTCCTCTGCTTTATACACAGCTGAGTTTAGAGTCCAGGGTGAAAGTAGGCTGTATATTTTAAGTGCATTCCCACCAGGGAGTCAGGCAGGAGGCAGAATGCCTTGATACTGACATGTTACCATGTGAAACCACACTCACTAGGATTAATCACAAGCAGAACATTACTAGGGCCTTTAAAAAAAAAAAGGAAATTTATTAACAGAGACAAGGTGGCACATCTCTTTCTGAATCTGTTGAGTGGTCCATCAGGTCTCTGCCTCCCATATGGCCCCATATCTCTACTGAGGAGCTGTCATTTAGTCTTTGAGATTGAGACACTTCCCGCAAAGCTAGCTGGGCTCTGGTAGTTCCTGAGCACCATTATGTTGCTCAGTTACACCCTGAGATGGTCTACAGTTATTTTCTAGTGGCGTGTTTTACTCTTGCTCCTACAAATTACAGTAAAGACACCTTTTGTTCTTCTGAGAATTACAGTTTGTCTGTCAGGAATGTTTGTCTTCTCCTCAGCTTCTCTCCCTCCACTCTTTATGTGGTGCTCTGCTCCTGAGATCTTTTGGCTGCTTGGTGTGTGTGTGTGTGTGTGTGTGTGTGTGTGTGTGTGTGTGTGTGTGTGTGTATGTGCTCATATCTGTGTGTGTAGATGGAGGCCAGAGGTCAACCTTAGGTCTTCCCCTGGGGCTGTCTGCCATCTTTCTTGAGATGAGACCTCTTGCTGGGATGGGAGGCTCACCAACTAGGTTTGGCTGCCAGGTCGACAAGCTCCAAGGATCTAACCATCTCTCTTTCCTCAGAGCTGGTATTTCAAACATGCACTACCATGCCTACCTTTTTACATGTGTTCTGAGAAGGAACACAGGTCCTTATGCTCACAAGGCATTATTCATTTCCCTAGCCCCATTGCTGCCTCCTTAACCATTTATATCAGACGTAAACTAGGGGCTCTGTGAAGACCACATTGACATTTTCAGAAATACATCTTTAACACTTACACTAAAACAATACATGACAGCTATGTCTCAACCAAATTAAATGGGGACAGAAAGACACATTTATGCGCACAGTGGTCCAGGGAGGTCTTAGATAAGAGTGGACCTGTAGGTCAGTGAAGAAATCAGTTTCAGGAAAGCCTGCCAAGGAAGACATCAGGTCTCTGAGAATGTGTGGCTGTGTGGGAATGCCTCCTAGACAAGAGGGCCAGAAGAAAGGTATCTTGGGAAGGTTACTTCTTTGTGCATTTGCTTCCTCGACTTCAAAATGAAGAATAATTGTTCTGTATCCCTTTAAGAGCTCTTCTAAGGGTGCAAAATTATTATTTTATAGCATTTAAAACAGTATCTGTAATTAAGTGAGCACAGGCAGTGTCTGGATGTGGAAGGCATACACACAATCCCCTGAAGTGGAGTCAAGTCAGAGTCAAGGATATCCTGAAGTGTTTTTTTTTTTTTCTTTTTTATCATCTGAGCATTAAAAACTATTAGCAATGGAAATCTCAGTTCTGGCATCTACTGGCTGGGTGAGTTGGAGGAAGTTTTGGCATTCTGAGTCTCCCTTGCCTCATCTACACAGTGGGCTCAAAAATATCTACCCCCTGAATGAAGAGGAGTCTCCTATAAGATTTCAGAACAGTGGCTGTTCTAGGTGTTTGATAACTATCTTACTGATCACTTCCTTTACATAAACCCTCTGGCTCTTAATTCTTTCAGAATTGTGATTTTCTGAAGGAAAGACAGGGAAGTAAAACCTTTGTTGACAACAGATTGTTTTTAATTTCTTCTTTCCTTTTCTACCTCTTCTCACATTACAAACTCTTCCTTCCAGAAAAAAGTGTGAGAACCATTTCAATGTTCTGCTCTCAGATAATTTGGTCTCACACTGCAACAAGGAAAGTGGCGGGACTTTGTGTTAGTATAGCTGTTGGGAAATAAAGTTTTATTGAGACACTGACTGTGCTCCTCTATTCACATTTCTGTGAACGCTTGCTCCTCTTTGCCTCTCTGGGAAAACAGAAGATGGATCATTACATCTCAGCACACCAGGGTCATATTTCCTCCCCTGTGAGTTTTGAACGGTCCCATGGTACAATTTGAGTTTGTGGGCCTTCTGTCTTCCTTCTCACAGACAGACACAGAAGCCTACAATTTTATTCAGGCTTAGGGACCAGTGTTCAAGCAGATGCTGTTCTCAGTGAAGCTGAGGCATCCAGCGGAGGCAGGGAACAACCATACCCTGGTGATGCAGGGAGGAGACTTGTTATGCTAATTTATCCCTGGGGAAACTTCTAGTATTTCTGCTTATGGCTGAGTGTGCAGCTCATAAACAGTGCACCGCATCAAATCTGGCACTCAATTTTAGAAACAGCCAAGGTACAAAGGGCCGAAGACAATGGCCTGCTTTCCTATCGCATTCAGGTAGCACACCTGATTCTGGGCCATCTCCTACATCAGTCCACACCTGCTTCTCAGTGATCTCTGATGTCAGACTGAATGTCCTCACTTCCTACACCAACATAGCTTTGAGCCCTTTATAAATGGAGTGCTAAATGTCTTCCTTTTCTCAGTATGTTTGAAATAACAGAAGCTAGCTAATGATATTGTCTAGTTTCTGATAATTATGATCTGAGGAATTTTTATCAAAGCACATGCTGCTGTTCTAAACTGAAGTTCCTAGGGAAAAAAAGCTACAGCTTTGTTAAAGATTCTGTGAGTCTGATTGATTAGAACTTGGCAATTGCAGAGAGTTGGAATGTTGTAAAATGTGAGGCAAAATTATCATGGGCTATCTTTAGCCCTGTTAATAGCCATTCATGCCCCACCTCCGTGTCTGACCTAGCATTCTTTGAACTATAAGGAGAAACCTCTGATGTATTAACTTAGCAGACCGCTACCTTCCATCAGTTACCAACGTCATCAGATAACATCTGAGACCTATAACAGAGGCTTCCCTGCTCTTCTGTGTCACACCTACCTGATGTCCATCCTGCCAATGTATCTGATACTTTGATCCATTATTTTCTCTTATTTTAAGACTATAAAAGTTCATGTAACTACCTCTGCATAGATCATGTTATTGGAGGCAATACATTTCTGGTCTTTCACACTTACCCTGGCATAAACTTCTATTCCCTTTGAGGTGAGATCTATATTTGTGTCAGGAGTGTTCTTGTTTTTTCTTCTGTCTCTGCAGGAGCTTTAAATAGCAAACTGTGCTGAGTATAGGGCAGAGAGAAGGATGGCAACTCACATTTCTTGGATGCCTGCTCTGTTTCTGGCACTGATAGAGCTGCCTCATGGGTGACATCCCATATTTGCCAAGTGCATTTTCACCACATTCAGGTGTGGCTGTCCCGAGAATCACTGGAGGCAAGTTACCGTTTTGGAATCAGTAGAAACATTTTTGGAAACAGCTCTGTGTCATCCCTTAAGCCACTTGAGTTTCACTTTGTTCTGGTGTCAGCAGTAGTAGATAATAGAGTTGATATGAAGATTCAATGTTAATGCAATACAAAAGGTTAAAAACAAATTTGACCTCTATAAGCCAATCAGAACAAGAGTCCCTTCTATTAAACAAATATTCAGGATGGTGGATAATCTGTTCAAAAGCACAGCATATTAGAGGCTCAACTGAAACATTTATCCAGGTCTGTCTAAGATCAAAGTCTCTAAACTACTCTGGGAGACCAGTTATTTAGTGCCCCAAACTCACCTACCCTGCTGTATCCTGCTCCCACAGCTACCTAGTGACAACTGTGTGTGCTCACCCACACTGTGTGCAGGATGCTGGAAGCCCATTTCCCACCATGAATGGAAAGTTCTCCCTCAAGTAAGCATAGGTGTTAGCTGTAGGGATACAGGGAATGATGCTGGCTAGCTACTCTGAGACCTAGGGTTAAGTTTAGAGTACAGAGGGTCACGAACAGGCAAAGGCTGTGACAAGCCATCTGGATATATACCTTTAAAACACCAGTTTCCTGTCCTGTCCCTGAAGTCATTGGTTCGCTGTTTAGAGAGAACTGTGAAAGATGCACTAAAATCTCCATGGAGTCTATCTATATTATTTTTCCTACCATTTAGAACAAATAATGGGAAGCCCCCCATGTTATAGAATTGGGGGTGCTCCCTCTGAGATGTAAACAAATTATTTTGGGAGTTAAGTTGAGGGGTGCTCTGTTCTGGTGGAATTAGCTTAGCTGAAAGCAAATATTTGAGGACATGAACCCAAGGAAAGGCCAGTTTGGGTGCAAATTGCCTCTATTTGGAAATAAATTACTAGCTGGCTTGGAGGTAGAAAGGGAGCAGTCAGGGGAGAAGTTTGATATCTGAGACTCGAACTTGGGAAAAGGATAGGATACTTCAGATAGACTGGAGGACAGTCAGTGAGATAAGGATGCCTGAAGAGTACACATTTCAGAGAAATAATGGCATGCAGGATATAAGAAGATGGGAAATGTATGTGATAGATTCATAGAAGGCAAATATCATCTATCTTATTAGTTTCTCTCAAATAATTCATGGTACTTTTAGTTCCTTATTGAACTTGGCATGATCCAAATACACAGACCTCTGTCCTTTTGTTCAGAACTGCTAGACATTTACTCCAGCAGTTCAACAAGAAACCAAAACTATGCAATTTCTACACTTATTTGTTAACTTTGGTCCTTACTATAGAGACAGGTTAAAAGCCTTCTGGGAATTAGACAGCAATGGATGGTTATTAGTGTGTCACTGCCATGGGACCTGTCAGTCTACAGCCCTCCTAATGAGAAGGTAGAGGAAAAGAGAAACAAGAGTCTCCTTTGAGTCCAGCCTCCTGCATTAGATTACCTCATAGGAGGATTCTAAGGCTTTGCTGGGCTTAAGACACTGTAGAGGAAAGACTTTCGATGTTCTTATTCAGAGTTCACAGGTAGCAGGAAGTAGAGAATGTGCCTACCCTCCCGGAAGTCTCCACAGGCAGAGAGATGCTTTGCAGTAGTTAACATCATGAGTGTTGCCTTGTGTGCCAAACACTTTCTGCCACCAAAGAATATGATTGATATAAGACAGACTGCCAAATTCAGTGTCAACTGTGTGCTGTAAAATACTGGAAGTCCAGAAGTGAAAATTTCAGATTCTATTGACAGGCATGGTAGGTAATCACATCTCAGTGTTTATGAGTCTGTTGGAGAAAACCTGCAGGAAGTACAAAGAGTAACTAGACAGAAGTCAAGGAGGAAGAAATGAGAAAAAGAAAGAGGAAGGAAGTGAGGCATGAGTTAGTCCTGAGATGTAAATGGGTGGATCACATGGAAAGGGCAGGCATTCCTGTCAAAAGTGAGATGAGTTCAAAAACAAGAAGAAAACCCAAGAAAAGATGGCACTGGGAACATGATGGCCTAGATGTGGTTGGTTTATTGAAAAGAAACTCTGTTGTGTGAAACTCTGTTGGGTCCTTTGGTCTCTCCAGGTATCACTCTGCAGTACAATAAAGACAACACTTTCCATTATCTGGACTTACAAGGGCATAGACAGTATATGTGGTATAGGAGATGCTGGGGATATAGAGAAAGATGAGTTCTTGTGTGCAGCTCTGGGACCTCAGACTGTATGTTTTGTTTACTCATTGATGTAAATTTGGTTCAGTATAACAAAGAGGTACACATTTCATGAAAGAAGCATGAAGAACAAAGTTGGTTTCTCTGCCTACTAGGTTGAAGAATAGCTTTGCAGATGCAGTAAAACCCGAGCTGGGTGGCAAAGTGTGTGTAGGAGTTTGTCAGACTGTGGGGAAGAAACTCATTGAGAGGAAATAAGATGGTCAGTGATGTGGCTGGTCCTAAATTGTGTTTTCCCTTGTCAAGCTAGTGCTGTTCCACTGTTGGAGGGGATAGTGTCTGTTTGGGTTCTAAGTTACATATTTTCATTTTGCCAACTTGCTGTTTTTGCAGGCATAATTTCTCAGTTTATTTCTACAGTGATTTCCCAGCCAAATTACCCTACTAAAATAACTGAAGAAATGTTTCCCCTCTGTGTTCTTTTGCTGTCAACTGGCTGTTAGTGTCTTTACCTTCAGCCAACCTCAGTGAAGACTGGAAGGGGAGATACAAATTGCTTCAGAAAGAGAATGTAGGCCACTCTGCAGCAGCAGGGAGTAGGTGGGGTGTGATCACAGTATCTCCTGCAGAATTTGTTTTCATCCACAGAATCAAGTGGGAGGGGAAAAAACCCTGGCCTTTACAGAAAAAAATCATTGGGTGGGATGGGGGAACATTGTATAGTGCCTATTGTTAAAATACTTGACTATGAGTAGGGCCAGACTCTCCCATGATATATCTAAAAGGACATTCTTTCCCAGAATTGTATGTGGCCAGCCACCATAGCAGGGAAGAGAATGACCCATGGTGACTGAATTCCTCATTTAGACAAGACGAAGAGTAAGAGGACTGAATAGCAAAAATAGCTCTGATTGAATGGGATTCAATACTTACACAGTCTACATAGGTGCCTGTATATATGTGCAAATTCATTAGGAAAAATACATACTAAGTACAAAATAACTATTAGGATGGAAAAAGATGAAGGGCTAGAGAGATGACTATACTGGTTAAGAGTACATATTACTCTTGTGAGGAACCTGAGTTTAGTTCCCAACATCCTGGTCTTTTGGATAGAAACCACCTGTAACTCTAGCTCCTATGACTCTAGCTCAAAAGGATTCAACGCCTTCTTTTGGCCTCTGAGGGTATGGTGGTTTGAATAGGCATGGGCCCCACAGACTCGTGTGTTTGAATGCTTGGTCCATAGGGAGTGGCACTATTAGGAAGTGTGGCCTTCTTGGAAGACGTGTGTCCTTGTTGGAGGAAGTGTGTCACTGTGGAGGTGGGCTTTGAGGTCTCCTATGCTCAAGCTACTCCCAGTGTGGCTCACAGGCTCCTTCTGCTGCCTGCCTGCAGATCAAGGTGTAGAACTCTCAGCTCCTTCTCCAGCACCATGTCTGCCTGCACACTGCCATGCTTTTTATCATGACAATAATGGACTAAACCTCTGAAACTGTAAGCCAGCCCAATTGAATGCTTTTGTTTGTAAGAGTTGCCATGGTTATGGTGCTTCTTCAAAGCAATAAAACCCTGAGACAGTGGGTATTATAGTTACTTGCACAAACCTGTAAATCCAGTTCAAGAGTATCCAATGGTATCCGTCTTCTGGCCTCTGAGGTTATTACACTCACTTGCACAAGTCCATACATAGACATACACATAATTAAAAATGAAAATGCAATGTTTTTAAAATGAGAAAAAATGAAAATTATAAAATTAAAAATCCAAAACCTGACAGATGTAAAAAAGTGCTTAAGTATCATTTTCAGTTTATTCCACATACCTCCATCCCCTATTTCCCCAAAAATATTAGTATTGTTCTTGAATGCCTCTTTCTATGACAGCCTTGTAATATGGTTTGTCACAGGTAGAATGGAAGGTAACTCACCTTTCCTCTGTAAGGAGAAGATCAGGACCTGCTTGACAGTGTCCCATCAAAGAACTAATGTATGTGCACTCAGCTGTCCAGTAACTCCTACATACCTTTACAGCCCTTTGTAATCACCCTATATGAGGGGCCGCATGATGACAGAGTGGTCAAAGAGGAAGGCCATTGGCACTTTTACCTACGGAACTTAAAATAGTTTATGGAAAATGCATGGTCTGCATTGTTTAGGATTTATAATGGACGTATCCATGATACTTTACCTGCTTTTATGATGGTTGGGGGCTAGGTTCATTCCAGAAAGTAACAAGAAAAGTGCAGTGTAGCAGGAAATATTTGGTCATGGAAGGTCACAGGTCCTCTATGGAGTAAATGGGTAAGCTGCCACCTTGGAAATGCTTTCCTGCCCACAGTCTGCTGAATTCTCAGAGGTGTCACCTCCTGTCTGGCTCCTGGCTGCCCAGCTGCTCACTTCCTCCATCACTCCAGGCCCTGTGCAGTGTCTCTTTCTGAACCAGGCAGCTGCTTCTACAGCAGAAGCTGCTCCCACCGCAGGGACTGTATTTATCTTCTCTTTTATTTTACTGGAAGTCTTTGCCGCCATCCGGGCTGGTAATTGCACCACACCGCTTCAGAATCGATTGCTTTTAGAGCTGTTGAGCTTTTATTACTGCTGCTCGTTGGGGAGAGAAGAGAGAAAGAAGGAGGCTGGCCCAGGCTCTGCAATAGATTAGTGTTGTCAAATTGTCTTTCTCCAGCTGTTGAATAAAACTAGTAATGTTAATCTGTAAAACCAAAAAAAAAAAAAGGAAAAGGAAAAGCAACAGGGAGAAGGAGGGAGGGGGCAGTATGGGAGGGAAGAACAGGGAGGAGGAACGAGAGAGACAGCGACAGAGAGAGAGAGAGAAAGAGAGAGAGAGAGAGAGAGAGAGAGAGAGAGAGAGAGAGAGAGAGAGAGAGAGAGAGAGAGAAACAGATGGATCTGACTTTTCTTGGAATACACACAAAGCCATATTGTGATGTTGGCTACATGGAGCCAAAATGTTATGGGGATTTAACCAGAAGTAAAAGAAAAAGTATTTAAAAATATCTGCCAACAGTCATATCAACCCAATGCTTTTGTGAGGATCCTGTTGTTTTCCTGTTGGTGGCAGAGGAAAAAAGGTACATGTTTTATTTTGTTCTGTTTTGTTTTTCTTATGTAGTTTGGTAAGCCCTGTAATTTAACTCCAGTGTGACAAAATTCCTGCTTAGGTACACGGATTACAGTGATTCTGCTAGGAAACGGTCTTTCCCCACGATCAGGCCCGTTTTATGAACTGTTGCTGATGATCGTTGATTCATCTAGTTGCTATTCCTTCTGACTTCATTGAATGAAAGTAACTGGCATGGCCATTCACTCGAAAACAAGTGGCTAAGAAAAATGGATTTAGTGAGGGGCAGTCACATCTCAATTGAAAGTGTGTATGAGAGGAAAAAGACAGGGGTAGTGAAATGGCTCCGAAGGTAAGGGTGCTTGCGGCCAGGCCTGATGGCCTGAGTTTGATGCTCAAGACCTACGTGGTAGAAGGAGAGAACTGACACCCAAAAGTTGTCTGATTTTTACATGTATGCCGGGGCATGAATGCACACCATGTATATGCACACAAAATAAATAAATAAAATGTAATATATATATAACATAATTAATAAATATGTAATAGTATATAATAATATAATTCATATAATTCAATATATAATAACTAAATAACATGTAATATATATTTGATTTTTGTTAAGAAACAGCAGAAGAAAGAAATGACTTCTCTTTTAACTTTTTCATACCAATTGTCTAAAATTCAGACAATGCCTCATTTAAAGACTTTGTCTAATATGCTGTCCCATAACATTCACCTGTGTGAATTGTTTTTCTTTATCACCAACCTTTCAGAAAGGGCATAGTGACAGTTCGTTCTGTTTGCCTATTGTCCCCAAATAGTCTAAGTCAGTCATTATAAATTGGACTTTCATGTTAAATTGGTTTGAAATATCTCTAAGCATCATATAAATGTCAGGTCTTTTATAGGATTCTCATCTGCTAAGCAGGTGGCGATATACACATTTTGGAATACCAGTTTAAATCACTTGCCTGGAGTCATATACCATACCAGAGTGGAATGTAAAACCCAGGTGTGTGTCTTCCCTTTGTACTCCTCTAATATCTAGATTCTGTGTCATAATACGGCAAATGATCGTTCCTACCTTCAGAGTGGGAGGAATGCCATTTGTCACTTAAATACATGAATCATGTCTTCCCCTGTGCTCACTCCACTGCTTCCAGTCTGTCATGTCAAGCAGCATTGCCTTTATTATTGAAATGAAGAGGACCTGTGGACCATTGATCTCAATGCCAATTGGCACCATAAGAGCTGCTGGTCTACTGTGCTATATAGAATGATGCTAGCTGGTGTACTGTCAGCAGTGCTTCAACAAAAATGCTAGCATCACGCTGCACTGCCAAATGGCTGTCTCTGCCAGCTGCACACCTAGATCCCCATTTGTTCTTGCCCAGTAGCCAGTGATAAAGGGTATTTTGAAATCCCATTAATTCCCATGTAAATGTAGTATAATTTTGGATTTTGTTTCCAGTCCCTCTAGCTTAGACATCTCAGGTAGTTTATATTGGTTTAAGTCAATTGAATATTAACCATGCTTGGCCTTCATGCACTTCTAGGAATGGACAAATTTATAAAGATGACTTAAAAGACATTTGTTGATGGATTTAACTTTTTCATTTTAATCAAATTTAATCTCTCTCTCTCTCTCTCTCTCTCTCTCTCTCTCTCTCTCTCTCTCTCTCTCTCGTGTGTGTGTGTGTGTGTGTGTGTGTGTGTGTGTGTGTGTGTGTGTGTGTGTGTGTGTCTGCCTGGGGGTGCAGGCATGTGCATACTTGTGCATGCCAGAGGCTGACTTCAAGTATTGATCCACAGGTGTCATTGACTTTATCTTTAGAGACACATGGCTGCCTGGCTCACTCACCTCAGATATTATGAGTCTTCTCAAGTATGCTCAGTGTTAAACATGGATGCTGGGTCTCAAACTCGACTTCTCATGGACGGAGAACAAACACTTTACCAAATGAGTTATTGCTCCTGCACCATTTTTTTTCTCTCCCCATTTTTTTTGTTGTGTGAACAATGGTGTAACTTCTTTGAAGACAGAGTACCTTAATTCTTACCTGCAATGGATAGGGTCTTCATGAGGATTTAGACTCATTATCCATTCATGAGTAGGACACAGGAAACAAGTGGAATTTAGTAAATATAAAAATCATTCAAGTGCTATGTAGCAAAACAAATATTTGACTCATGCCCATCTTGGTAGGTTCTCACCTTCCACCTGTGCTCTGATGCCCACAAATCATTGCAGAAAGGACCCCTCTTTATGGCTACAGGAAGTAATGTCTTTTGTACAGGTGAGCTACCAATATTCAAAATGCTGTGTAAGTAGTGAAAGTAGTTAGATTTCCTAAAACCCTACTCTAAACTTTGAGGATGTGATCATAAAATTGACAGGGATTAACCTTAATATATGTCTATTTAACCCTGGGATTTTTTTCCCTGACAGTGCATTTTGTCAAAACCCTGTCTCATTAAATAAATCCTTATCCTCTCAGAAAGGAGAGTCCCACAAGTAATATGAAAATGAACAAGTTCAATTAATGACACTTTTCACTGCAAAGGGAAAGAAGAAAGCAAGATAACCCTTTTATCCTGTTTCCCTTCTAACCACAGGGCACACTGGCCAGTTACAGGCCTGGGTAATTGAATTCAGTTCTGCAAGCTGGCTGCATTTCTACTGTAAGTGGATCTTTCTCCTCTATCACTGAGAGAAAATGGCCTCAAATGATTCTGACTGGGACACAGCAGCCATCCCTCTCACAAATAGCTGGGCCTTATTGACTTCTCAGGGTTGGGAGCCCAAATTGTTGCCCAGATAAGTCTCTGAAACAGTCAAGGGACATTCAGTGGCATAGCGGCCCTCTATCCTCATGAAATAAAGCATCGCAGGGGCCCATTTGAGAGGATGGAAGAAAAGCATAGGCATGTGAGTGAGATAGCCATGCTCAGTGTAGGCATACTGGGAGGTCATAGTTCTCAACAGTCTACAATGCTATGTCTTCTTTATGTTACTCACAACATAACACATGTCAAATTTTCTTTGCATAATTGTTTGTAGTATATCAACTTTGTGAATGCAGTGACCTCTATGAACTTTGGTAATGAAGGGCTTTGAGGGAAGGACAAATTCTTTTGGTCTTAGACAGCATCCCTCAAGTCAGGAGTAGGAAAGGCTGGCCATAATGAGTGATGTGTTCTTGATCTTGATTTACTATATATTCTTCAGTTGAACTTGTTTGGTCTAATCCCTAAGATAGACTTCTGAAAGTATTGAGAATCTACTTATGCAAAGACCAAATCACCTTGGCGCTAAATATTAGAATAAGTAATTATGAGTTCACTCTAAAACACGTCCATCTCTGCCACACTTTTCCTACACTTGAGGCTGCTGAGTAGTTCAGCTTATAAAATGCATATCATTTACAAAGACAGATTGTGCACCTAGGGAATGGATTTCTGAAGTATTCTCAGAGGCTCAGAATTCTCTGCAAATGGTGACTGTACATATCTGTATTGCACATTAGTGACAATTTAAAATTCAAACATACTCCAATGCAAGTATATCCTGAAGATCACCTAGGCAGCAGCAAGTATTGGCACAGAATGTTAGTACCTGTGTTTAATTGTTTTCATAACCATGGCAGGACAAAATGAGTCCTCCTTTTGTTGTTAAGGGTTAATGAGAAAGGAGCAGGAGGGGGATGGCATAAGAACCGCACTAGTGACAAGCAAAGACAGAAATTTCAAATTATGGAGAAAATTGGGAGTAGAAGAAAACAGAATCCCAGCAAGCCTTACTTAATATAAGCATGACATGCTCTGTAGGTCTTAGGCCAGGGAGGTCATAAGAATTAACATTTGCTATGGGGCTGGTAATTTGACTTAAATTAAGCAACATTGGCTGTCACATTAAATTAATATTGCTAATTGAAATTTTATAGTGTCTAGATTTACTTGTATCTAATTTGTAAATCAGCATTGGTTGCATAAGGGCTTAAAAGCCTAAACAAATTGCAGTTACTTCTATGTTTATATAGACTACATTTGTGTAAAGTGGGTATAAAAGTAATTTGAATGGTTGTCAGGGTCCCTAAGGATGACCTTTTTGGTTTGTTTGTTTTACAAAGGGTCCCATGCTTTATTGAAATCTGAGAAATCTTGCTACTGGTAGAGAGTATTCTCAGTCCATTGCCTTGGAACTGGGTGTTGACATAAGTGGAAAGTGTCCTGTTTCTGAGCTCAGTTCCTGCTAAATGAAGTCATTTGATGATTTCAAGAGGGTGACAGGAATTTTCAGCAGCTGGAGAAAGATGGCTTTGTGATCTTCTGTCAGATTGACACTTGCAAAACTGGAAACTGAGTCTTACCTCCAAGCACTTGGGCAGACTTTCAAGAAGAAAGAGCTGTGCCTGTGTTCTCAGGATAAGGCAGAGTATTACAGTATCCTTAGAGAAGTTCAGGGGCAGAAGAGGGAAACCCAGCAATCACCCATTGTGCTTCCTCCATGATTGTCCTTTTATAAAATTATCAGCATGCATTATACATTAAAAACAAATTGCAATATTTAATATTTCTTTAACAAAAAATAACTCAATTTAAAATGAGAATAAGAGAAATGCAGACATGAGTGCCCATGCTCACAGTGTAATCATACCCTTCAAACCTGGCATATATTCATTCCCCACCTTTCAATTAGTAGTTTGTTCTGAATACTTTGGGAGAGGTTCAGGGAGAAACCTGTCTCTTCTAGTAGGTGTCAGCTCATGGAACAAATTTTTAGCACACAATAGCCCTTATCCAAACAAACACATTTATTTGCCACCTAACGTCCATGATTAGGTCTTTGGAGCACTTCACTTTTATTTTGTATAGAGATTGTGCAGGAACCCTCCCCTTATTGTATTTTCCTTTTAGCTGAAGCATAATGGGGAGATGGGGAACCATGGAAGCTGGGCTTCCTTTGGCATTCCTTTGTGCTTCTTACTTCCTCCTGCACGTCTCTCTTTCCTCCCCACCTCATTACCACTTCTCAGCCAATTCACAATTCTCTTCCCTTTCAAACTATGGCATGTCCTATAGAATTTCTACTGACATAAACTCTGAAGCCAAATCTTGCTGCGAAGTTTTGCTCTCATGGAGAACTGTACTACAGAAAACAGCTAACCTTTTGTGTCTTAGGAGGTCCTGGGGCTTAATTGCATTCCAGAGTCAGACAACTGTAAATACCCAACTATACATCAGCAGCATCAAATCATTTTCAGTATGAAATAGTGTCCTTTATGTCGTGAGTGTTCAGCAGGCACTCGACATTTTCATTTAGCTGTATTCTTTCTCTCTAATATAAAGGGGGAAAGAAGGTTAGTGTTAAGACAGCCCTCTGTGCCCTGTATAAGTAACTTAGCTAGAGCTGTTTATGAATTCCCTAGCAATCTTACCTGTGTTAGGTACCATTACATCACTACAATATTCCTAATTGAAAATTGTACACAATAGTAAGGATCAGGTCACTTTGTCATAGGGGAATCCACATTTACATTAGTGATAATTTTGTATGCTTGTTAAAGAAATGAAGCATTGGGGCTGGAGGGATGGCTCAGTGGTGAAGTGACTTTGTTGCTTAGACTGATGCCCTGAGTTTTATCCTGGAACCCACATGATAGAAGTTGAAAACCAATTCAAGCAACTTGTCCACTGGTCATCACATGCCCACCATGGCACACATATGCACACATGAGCATGTATATGCCTGTGTACACACACACACATACACACACACACACACACACACACTAAGTAAATAAATAATACATATAAAATAATTGAAAGTAAAAATTTATACATGCATTTACGTAAGTCACTAACTATCATTTCTGGTAATTCAAGCCCATGATAGACGAATGTTGCTAAAATAGGTTCTGTTTAAGGTGTCCTATGAGTGGAACATGTCACTCAGCATACTACCACCCCTAACCCAGCAGATTAATGTCCCTGTGTAAGCTATTCTTTGTAAGCCTCCAACCAAGTATTACAGAAAGTTGTTCTCTGGTGATTCTGTTGAATGTATTAATTTGACAGTGATTTTTTTTTTGGACTCTGGTGCGATATAACCTTGTTAAAAATAGTTCATCAACATGAATTTTCACATTAGTGATTTTGAAATCAACACATGACATAAATGAAAAGTAGCATTTTGGATTTGTGCAAAATCCTTACCAGGCAGATCAGGACTGACCCCTTGGGCATAAGATAAGATTGAACTTCCATATGTTAATGGAAACAAAATGAGGAAGGGGCTCCTAATTACTTTAGTTTATTAGGAATCCCAGGACACCTTTTAGAATGGCAGAGGTGATGTTAGCCCTTATGTTCTGGACATGATCCAATGTAGGTAATTGCTAATTACAATCTGTCTACCCGAATCCCCTGGCTCTTGCCTCTGAATGTTATTTTTTTTCACTTAGCAATTTTTAACTATTTTTTGCTTGTGTGTGGCTATTAGAACATCTGTTTATTTTTTTCATTGCTTGACAGGTTTTGTTTCCCATTAAGTTGTCTTTAATAATAGTTATTATTGTCCTATGGTTGTCATTCTAATTATTTCTATAGACAAAAAAAAAAAAAAAAAAAAAACACAAGAAAAACCACCCTTCACACAAGTTCTGTAAGGTTATCTACTACTTTTAATTACTTAGGTTAGGACAGCCTTTTTTAATCTTACATATAGGCTTTCTGGTTCTGTTTTTGCTAATTTATATAGCATTGGTTCATAGACTACACAGTCTAAGTTTAATACAACTCTGAGATGAATCCCAGGCAGAGGAAGATCTTCACTGTCCTCAAGTACTGAGGTAGAATATAGGCATTTAGGACAAGGGTAGATGGACATTTACCCACAATGAGATGTGTTGATGTTGATCCATCCTGCTGTGGAGTCCTCACTGTATAGTAGGTGTTCTAATTTAAAGGCTGGTCCACTCTTTGATTTGTTGTTATTGTTGTTGTTAAATCACAATGAAGTACAGCTGAAAAACACAAAAATAAAATGATGATTCAAAGAACTTCATGCACCACAAATGCAGGGCAAAATAATACTGGTATTACAAACCCGAGGAAAGAAAATATAGATATACTTAAATCTGTTTATGTTTCAGCCATTGATTTGGGAAGTGTTGCTTTGAGTTTAGATGGGAGCCATGTATATTTTCCTTGTTTTCTAGCTTTGGTATTCCTAGAAATGTTTTAGTGAACTTCATTTGTTCCTTAGCAACATCAGATGAACCAAAACGTCTTTCTCACTAGTCAGAGTGAACTAAGCTTTCTCAGTGAGCTGAGTAGCTTAGGACTTTTGAGAAGTATGCTCATCTGCCATGCTTAATTATAAAATTCTAAATATTCCATTCACATAGATTCTGAAGTCAATTTTCTTTACTCTTTAGATAATCATCAACTTCCTTGCTCAATCAGCCCTCCAGGAAAAACTAGTCTAAAAAGATTCAAATATCACTTTCCACTATTTTCTGGGGCATGGTATTTTATCCAGAACTAGAAGGCTCATCTTGTGTTTTTTTTTTTTTTTTTAATTAATGACCCACATATTGCTTCCTGTTACAGAGGACTGCAGTGGATGACTCAAATGCCCACTCAGTGACTCAGGCTGTGAGCAAAGTAACCCAGCTTATCAGTAGTGCTGTAGTCCTCTGCTGTTCTTTACATTTCAGTCCATCAGAGAGAGCAATTGCTTTCATAGTGAGTAGGAAACATTGTTTCTATTAATGTGGAACTAAGGAGTAATGATAATAAAAGAACATTGACTAGTAATTGTTCCCACAGTGGCCATTTAGCCAGGTGAGTGGAAAAAAAGGTGTTTTTAGACTATTAAGACTTTGAGATATCAGACAAGATTTTTATGTCAGAATGACAAGAAAGAAGAGAGGGGGAAGGAAGGAGAAAGCGAGAAGGAAGGAAAGAAAGAAAGGGAGAGAGAGAGAAAGAAAGAAAGAAGGAAGGAAGGAAGGAAGGAAGGAAGGAAGGGAGGAAGGAAGGAAAAGAAAAAGAAAGCAAGGGTCTAGAGAGATGCCTCAGTCATCAAGAACACCTTGCTGCCCTTTTGGCTTCTGTGGGCACTATACTCATAACTGAACATGGTCACACACAGAAACACATAATTGCACTTAGGTAAAAATAAAATAAACCTTTCAAAGTAAGATAAAAACAACCACAGAAAAATAAATATTTCAAGAAACACCCCAGTATCTAATACTGATTACTCTGTGGCTATCTGGTTGTCTATCTGTGACTATTTGATGTGTACAGACATAGCCTGTCCTCTTTCCAGACTAGTGCCACCATTCTAGAAATACATTTGTGCCTTTCACAAGCAAAGGCTGGGTGAATTTTTAATATGTGAGGAGAAAATCTAAAGAGTTGATTTCTTGCTTTATTCACTTGCATGAGTGTAGATGTAACCAACTGTCTTATTAAATAAGAAACACAGAACCAATGCAAAGAAGAAAGCCAAAAGGTTAGAGCTAAGAGCTAAAAACCTTACCCTTCCTTTCTTGGTGGTCCTACCTCTCTGAAAGAGACCTCTCCGAAAGAGACCTACTTCCTGTCTGTTTGTCTTTATAAAGACTTCCTGTTCATTGGTTGTAAACCCAACCACATGATTGCCTCATCACTGCCTGTCTATACAGACCTCCAGGTCTTCTATGGTTGGTATTGAGATTAAAGGCGTGTGTCTTCAATGCTGGCTGTATCCTTGAACACACAGAGATCTACCTAGTTCTGCCTACCAAGTGTTGGGATTAAAGGCGTGCACCACCACCGCCCGGCTTTTGCTATGACCACCATGAGAGGAAGGGTAAGGTTTTTAGCTCTTAGCTCTGACCTCTTGGCTTTCTTCTTTGCATTGGTTCTGTTTCTTATTTAATAAGATGGTTGGTTACATCTACACATGAGGGATGAAATGATTGGAGAAAGGCTTTCCTTTAAATAAATAAAAAAAGATGATGAGGCACTGTATTCTCAGGGCTTCTATGTTCATTCTAAGCAGATTGATGACACTGATTTTTATATTAAATATTACACACAAGTGGGTGGTTGTTGATGCAGAAACCAATAACTAGAAAAAGTACCAAGAAAAGGTGATGGTAGAGGGCTCAGTTCTAATGGGTATAATTCCTTCCTTCTGGGTCCCAGGGAGCACCGTGGAAGAAAGGGGGAAAATGGAATAACTGGCAGATGGGGAGATTTGCTGTAAAAAGATATCTTCTGGATGTGAGTTGGTCTCACACTCATGAACTCACTGTGGCTGTGGTTATCCTCACAAGATCTGCACTAAGTTGGCCCTGTCAACATTCTATTATGAAAGAAGATAGGAGAGGCTAACAAGACTCTACCCTTCTTAGAAAGCCTCTAGTTGGAAAAGAAGGTGTCATGTTTTTTCAGTGGTGTGGTCACTGATAAGTTGATCGTACTCTAGTAAATAACCACCCCCACCTACTTGGCAATAAATAATGATTAAACTCACTGGAACACATGCAACAAGAAGACATGAAAATAAAATGGGAACCTGTGGAGAAGAGGATTTCAGTAGGAGAGGGAAGAGGTTGAGAGAAGGAGTGGGAGGTGAAATGAGTAAAATTCATTATATAGATGCAGAAAACTGTCAAACAATAAAACATTAAGATTATCATGATGGAAGTCTTTGGGAGAGAAGGTAATGATGTAATCTGAGAATTGCACAAATCCCCCTCTGTCACAGTACCCTTTGTTTCTAAACGCAAGCGGATGAAGAAAGAAGAAATTGCTGGGCTCTTAAATGAGACGCGTGTGTGTGTGTGTGTGTGTGTGTGTGTGTGTGTGTGTGTGTGTGTGTGTATGACACACCCATACAGAGTTGGGGGAAGGAAGGTAATTTTGAGGACATATTTTAAAGTATGTAAAATTTTCCTTCTCTTAGTATTACCAGATAACCCCCTCCCCATTTCTCCCAGACCCTGCTGGCTTTTAGGTATCCTGCACTAATCTTTGTTATTTGCTGACTTCATAACTCTTCATCAACGCTTTTTAAGGTCTTGGCCCTTAATTAAAGATCTCTACACTTCATCTCCCTACTTCCTACATATATCAAGTTACTTCTGAGGGGCCTCAGAGTTTTCCACCTGCAATCTTGACTGGTCCTCCAGTGTACATTTCTTTCTACTGATGTGTCTACTGCCTGTCAATGCACTGGGATGTGTAATTGTCACTGATGTGATCCCTGCTGTGAACATGTTGCTTCCCTTTCTCCCAAACTTAAAGTCCTTGCTTGAACAGAATCAAACTTATCTACTCTGAACCAAGCACAGATCCTTCAGAGCTGTAGGTTAGAATGTAGTTCTAGCTGAGAGGAAAGCATATCTTCTCTTTCCCTTCCTTACTTCCATTCCTGTACACCAATACTGTCCAATTCCCCTCAAGCCCGCTTTCTCTTCAGGCAGAATTGCCTATGCAGAATAGAACCTAAGCAGGCCTTTGGTCTTTCCAACAGTCTCCTTGAGTAGTCATAACAAAACTCCTCACCCCAGTGGCTTGAACAACAGGACTGCATATACAATTCTGAAGGCTGTAAACCAGATGGCTTGGTTTCTAGTAAGGGCTCCTGCCTGGCTTGAAGCCAGCTTGCTCTGTTCTCATCTGTGTGCATTCATGAATATGGGGAGTAAGCAAGCTCTTTTTCTCATAAGGAAACCAATTGCATCACAGTAGATCACTGTTCCATGTCCTCATTTGACTGCCATTACATTCTTAGAGGTACCCTCTTCGTATACAACCACATAATTGGGAGTCAAGGCTACTGCTTTTGTGAGTACATGCCTTCAGTCATTGATAATCTTCATTTAAATTGGCCAGGAACCATTGTTACCATTCTAATCTATCTTCTCATGGGTGCATGTACTTCAATAGATGACTGAAATCTGTATTAGAAGTTTTAGGCAAAGAGTAGCATAACTTGATGATCATGAGGAAAATTAGCACATTGGCTTGTAAATGTCTTCATACTCAGACTATTTTACAATCTAAATGTGAATGTATGAAGTCCTACTTCTACCTGTTCTGGCTAAAAATGCATCGATATTCCAAATATAGCCCTACTTGGGGATAGGGCCATTTAAAATATCCCATTCAGTCTTAAAGGACAGGAGAAAGTACAGTCAGGTAGGGTGAAGGACATAACCTAGCTAATCTATAGCAATAATGGGAGTTGGCATCTGTCTGATGGCTGAAAGGAACACAGTGTCTATGTGCTGGCTGCCTGGGAGCCTCCTGATCCTTGACTAACTAGCTTCTGCAAGGCTTGCCTGGGACTTTGACATTTTCCCATCTTTTGATCAATCAGTCCATAGGGTTGTTTCCCTAGTGGGCCAGACTAAGAATAAGTAGTTGCTATTATTAGTGGGTGGTTTTAGTCCTGGATTTAGTTTACCTTAAGCATGTAAAGTGTCATCACACCCAAAATTCTGTCAGAATTGTACTTGCAAGCTAAAATTAAGAATTATTTTTGTTACTGTGTTCCTCTTGTTTGATGCATTTTCTCCCTTGTAAGAAAGTCACTCAGCTTTGATTGATCCCCTCAAGAGCTTTTGTCTCACTGTGTTTTATTCCATTATGTTGACATTTTTACAATCCATGTGTCTTTAACTCAAACTTATATGAACAGAAGATACAAAAAACACAAAAGAGATAGAGCCTGTCATTTAGCATTATTGGATGCCTGTATCTGCTATCCTTGGCAACTGGAAAAGATACAGTCTATAAAGATTTCAGTACTGTTTGGGAATCACGAAGTCAAATCCATTAAGGGGTATATGAAAGTCAGTTTTCTGTTACTGTGACAAAATGCCTGAGATAACCAACTTAATTGAGGAAAGGTTTCTTTTGACTCACAGTTTTGGAGGTTTCATTCCATGGTCAGTTGGTTCCTCTAGTAAGGCCACGCATCATGGTGGGAAAGAGGTGGTAGGGGAAGTTGCTTACTTCACTATGGCTAGTAAGGAAATAGAAATATAGGAAGTGGCCAGGATCTCAATATCCCCTGCTGACTTAACTTCCTTTTAGTAAGTCTCACCTCTAAGAGGATACCTCACCTTCTATGAGTGCCAAAGGGTAAGGATCATGCCCTTAACACACATGCCCTTTGAGAATATTCCAGATTCAAACTACAGCAGGCTACAGTAGGTGATGTTTAAGCTTCAGACAATTGTCATTGAAGGAACAATTTTGTCAGTTATCAATTCATCAGAAGCCAGACATTTATGAAGTTTCATATAGAAATCTCAACTCTTAAGTTGAGAGTGTTAGAAATGAACTCAAATTTTCAAGCACTGTTCATGGGACAGCCAGGAGAAGGCCACATCTAGTTTTAGTCACTTTAGTTTTTTACATAGGAAACCTTCAGTGCTTGCCTCAAGGGCTTGCGAAAAGGATGCCAACCCCTCTGTGCATGTACAAGTGTGTATGGGTTTTATTTTATACTTTTTAAAGAACACCATGCTGCTGCCCTCAGCTGCTTCTGGAGTTGCTTGGACATTCATAAGGCTTATTGATGGTAATGAAGTTGTCTTGGAGGGCTTCCATATCTATGATGCAGTTGCTTATCAAATTTTGTAATCTTTTAACAATTCCCTCTACAGCTTGAAGGCCAGGCTTGCAAGGGCGATACAGAATATTAAGTGCTTTCAAATCAAATCCAATATCTCCTAGACTCTTCAGTGATAACAAGATTTATTATTAATAACAATAGCAGACAACAATAATAATGCATCACAGTAGTGTAAGTCTACCCCAAAGGGTATTACCAACACAGGGAGCTACAGAGCCATCATTTTACCAAAACTGTTGTATTTGCTTGAAAAATATAATTTCCATCTAAATTAGATTTTATTTTGGCTACTACTTTCTTAATCGTGATAACTTATATAAAGAATACAGATCTTGGTTTCATGCTGCTATTATCTACAAAGCCTTCCAAAACTATTTAGCCTTCCACAACTGCTGTTTTCTCATGTGTAATCAGTATACACTAGTAATATTTACCACATGTACTATTAGGTACAATGAAATGAGATGCTTCATTAACATCATAACATATTGCCAGCTCTATTTTCTGGTCATTGCTATTAGATTTTGTTACTTCTGTATTTTGCTGTTTTCATTAATGGAGTATTGACTGTCAAGCTGTTGGCTGGAGGCCTCAGTTCCTTTATCCATGGTCCTCATAGAAGGTTGGGATATCCTCAGACATGCTAACTGACTTTTCCTAGGACAAGCGAATTAGAAGTGAAGGAGGGAGGAGGAGGAAGATGAGAAGGAAAAGTCATCTTTATTTGTGGCTCCCAGTACAGAGGAATGACAATGAGTGCTAAAGAATCTGCTGGTCTACTTTGAAACCACCATGGGACTGTCATCTTGATTTGCAGATGAGATTATCAACACACAGTGTTAAGCGATAAGCCCCCCAAAGCAGTTAATGAATTGCACGATTGACTCAGTGGTTTTCCTCCCCCGCCCTGCAGTCTATGTGACATTGCTACCTGAAGACAGTGGTGCTGCTGCTGGGTTCTGTTTATCATGCTTTGTGCGTATGTGACTATGACTGTGGTGAATATCTGAAGACCTTATTATTTTCTTGAATAATTGTGGAAGCAGTGCTTGCAGAGGACTCGTTTGCATGCAGTCTATCTGACAGGGGAGGTCAATCCCTCTCCCGGAATTCATAAAGGCAGAAAACATCATCAATCACAGTCATCACGAGCAATTAAGTACCTAATTGTGCTTGGCACCGAGTTTGCTATGGAAACAGCAGACTTTGTCGGCCTGCTGCCTACCCTCTTGGGGCTTGGAATCTAGGAATACAGTAGGAGACGGGAGAATGGCAAAGAGACTGAGCACTGAAGGCGCCCTCGAATTCTCCTGAAATGGGGTTGCAGTGGAGGGAGAAGGGAGCGAAGACAGATGAAATGAAACAAGATGCTGAGACGGGATCAGGATGAAAGAGGGGGTCGGGCGGGGATGGTCACCCAAAGGACAAAAGCTGGTGTTTCTGGATTTAAACGGCCTGGATTTTGTTTGTTAAAAGGAAATCTAAAAATAACTGAAGAAAGGCTCTATTTTATATATAACAAGGAAAGAAATGAAGTGCTTGCTTTATCCGGGTACCGATTTTGCTGAGTTCTGGCCTTCTCCTTTTCTGTCTATAGCAGAATGTATCCCCCTGCTAGTCCCTCATTCCAAGTCAAGAATGGCTTTCAGTTCCCAGTTTTCATCTGTACTCTCCTCAGGGCTATGATTGCCTAAGTGTTTGCATGTTTATATCTAAGGCTTATATCTTATTTTCCTGCAAGAAGTGGGAAGCATGTTCCCGGTTTTCATATTCATTTCTAAGTATTTTCAGTCAGTCGTGCATTTATAATCCAACTGGGACAAGGCGATTCAGACGAGATAGTCTGTCTACAGTAAAAGTCTGCTATAAAATTGATCCGTTGGCCAAGTTATGTGATTTTTTTTAAACTTTCTTGGCTTTCATTCTGGGAAGAAGAAAGACAGAAGACACCAGAAACCAACAGCAGCTGGTGCTGCCAATGTAGTATTCTTATCTGTGCTAATTTCAAGGGGAGAGCAAAAGAATATGTAAATGCTTCTCTGCAAGATGATTGGGATGCTGCCTGTCTCTCTGGCATTATCCACTTATTTGATCTAGGTAAGGAGGGAAGCAGAAATAAATTAAAAATGTATTTTTCCCAAAGGCTCCAACGACATTATTCACAAAGGTTCTCTTCCACCAGTGTCTGCCAGCGGTGTGTAAATATATATTTAAGGGAAATGGGCTAAGGTCAAAAGCTCTCCTGGATAGTCTTCGTTTATTTACTTTCTTATGTACACATGGAAAGACAGATATCAGAACAGTAGAGGAATTAACAGGCAGGATGCCACAGCAGCTGCCGCTCAATGTGACTGTTGGAGGAGGCTCATCTATTTAGGTCACAAATGTCATAATGCAAGTTTCTTTAAAGAGAGAGAGAGAGAGAGAGAGAGAGAGAGAGAGAGAGAGAGAGAGAGAGAGAGAGAGAGAGAAAGAGGGAGAGAGAGAGAGAGAGAGAGAGAGAATCATGGGGTTGGGAAGTGGCTGATATCAAATTCCTAGGACTCCTATAAATGCTGGGCATGGCTGGTGATGCCTGTAACCCCAGCTTTGGGAGCTAGAGATAAGAGATACACAGATTCTGGGGGTTGCTATCCATCCATCTTAGTCAAAATGCAAGCTTCTTGTTCAATGAGAGATGTTTTTCTTAAGGGAGTAAGATGAAGAGCAATAGGGAACATTACCAGATGCCCCCTGTGACTTTCACATATATTCATAGAGGCATACTTACTGTCAAACTCATATGAATGCAACACACACACACACACAAACACACACACACACACACACACACACACACACACACACACACACACACACACTCTCCCACCTCGGGGGAATTACATTGGGTAGATGGCAGCCTTTTGGCTCCACTGCGGTATCCTACTATTCAGGCTCTGTTTTGCTGGCCTCTCAGAATTTGATTCTGACTCATCACAGATTTCTCCCAACCCCATGTTATGCTGGGCTATACCTTTTCTCTATTGTTTCCCTAGGCTCCTAGAATGTAGATGAAGTTCCACTGTGTCCCTTATATGATCATAAACTTTTTTCAGAAATACAATATCATTTTGAAAACTTAAAAAAAATCAGCAATCACAAACTTTCCTTATATCTAGAAGTAGGGATGGTTCTCCCCCATGCTAACATAAATGTCCTCTAGTATAACAAAAGCCATTGAGTTTTGTTGTGTCCTCCATAGTAGTAATATCTTGCTTACAAGGATCTGTTGGTAGTCTCTATTAAAATATACTTACATTTTTTATAAATTCACATCTGTGGTATGTATGTTACCTGACTCTCAGTCACTAATTATTCCTCTTAGTCTAGCAGATGAACTGGTGTAATATCACGGTTTAAACATTCAGTTCATGTTTAGTACATCATGGTCCTAATGCCCAAGAGTAGCAAGCATGTCAAGGCAGTACAGAAGTGGAACAAGGAGAGGAAGAGTAACATCAGTGCTCTGTGGGAATGCTTCAGGACAGGTAGGAAGCAGGGATGCAGAGTTCATAGGGGTTGGTAGTACCTGAGGTATCAGCTATGCACTGGGGTCCTGGAAAGTAGACCTATGGATAAAGGGAGCTAGTGTAATTTTACTTTGTATATTTGTGGGTGTGTATATGCATTTTATTCTAATTCATTAGATAATCTCTGTAAATACAGAGATCCTGTGTTATTTGTCTATGTGCTTTCAGATGCAAGGCCAGGTCCACAGTAATGTTTTATACATGCAGACCATGTGGGAGAATAAGTGAATAGAAATGTTTTTTGGTGGCAGATAATTCACGCTGTGTGTATATGTGTGTGTAGTGTGTGCATCTATGTGGGTGTGGGTATCCTGTAAAATGTGTTTTACCTTTAGGTTCTTTTCCCAAATATCTTACCAAGCTCACCTTTCCAAATGAGAGAAGCAGGAAACCTGTTTCCTTCACAACTTGAGGCAAGGAAGAACAGGTTTTTGGGGACATCCTATTCATAATAAGTATGTTTATAGAAAATACAATGCCCACAAATCAACTTAAGTGTCTATATGCAGCTGCATATCTAAAGGATGTCACTTTGTTAGCTATTTAAGAATTTCTTACTCCATTTCTTTCCTTCCTTGGACAAAGTAACTTCCAGTAACCATCATTTAATAATTCAGTAACTCACTATATTCCTATTTTTAACATAGTTTTAAAAACTTACAAAGTAGAATACATTTTAATTTTAATAATATCACCTTTGGGATAAAATTTTATCAATGGCCTAAAATTTAAACTTACCAAATAAAAATGCTGTAAAGTTCTTTTGTTCAGTTTCACTGAGTAAATGAAATGGAAATCATCAACTATTCACAGTGGCCTCGGAGAATGAGACACTGACAGGCTCACATGTGTCACTGTAACAAACACCTGAAACAACCAACCTAGAAAGAGAACATTTTGATTTGGGAATCATAGTTTTTGAAGTTGTATCTCATTGACTGTCTTAGTTATTCCTTCATTGCTGTGAAGAGGCACTATGTCCTAAGCAACTCTAGAAGAAAGCACTTAATTGGGGTCTTACAGTTTCAGAGGGTTAGTCCATTATCATCACAGCATGAAACATGGTGACAGGCAGGCAGACTTGGCTCTGGAACAGCAGCTGAGAGCTTACGTGCTGATCTGCAGGCACAAAGCAGAGGGAGAGAGTTCTTATCTGGTGCAGGCTTTTGAAACTTCAAATCCCAGTGACACACCTTCTCCAAAAAGGGCACACCTCCTAACCCTTCCTAAAGAGTTCCACCTGGGAACCAAGCCTTCAAATATATGAGCCTATGGGAGGCATTCTCATTCAAACTACCACATGGCCCTTTGGTCGCATTGTTTTTGAGCCTATAACAAGCCAGTTCCTCATGAACTTTGTAGCCTGAAACTGAGTGATAGAAAAAGGTCCTAGGTTCCCACTATGAACTTCGAGGTGAATTCAAACCCCACTGTGGTTTGAATCTAAAATATCCACAAGAGGCTCATGTTTGGACATTTGCTCCTCAGCTGGTGCTGCTTCTCTGGGAGACTGTAGGCTCCTTAGGAGGCGAGGCTTAGCAGACAGAACTAGGTTATTCGTAAAGTCAACCATGGAAGGGTACTGGAGCCCCTCTTCCTCTGCTTTTTAGTCAACTGTGATATGAATAGACTTTGCCACATATTCTCACTGCTCTAAACTGGTTTTATTTCTGTTTTTGTTTTGCCTTCTCTGCCTGGATGGGCTGGAACTACTGGCCAAAAACAAATAAACAAACAAACAAATATATAAGTAAATCTGACACTGTCTTGTTTCTGTCTAGTATTTTGGTCACAACAACACCCAATAATCTTAAGACACCAAAACAGACCCCAGTCCCTAGGGGCTCCACCACCCTGGTGAACAAACTTCTTCCACGTGAACCTTTTGGGGAGACTTACGACCTAAGCTACAGAATCATGGTTTCTTTCTTTCATCATTATTATCACCACTCTCAGCTCATATTTCAAATGAATTGTGTAAACAAAGATATATGTAGTTCCACAGTGTTGGAAACAGGCATTCTAAATGTGAATCAAATACCAATCATGATGAAGCATTACATACCTCTTCAAGGAAATACATGAAGCTGGCCTTGGATGTTGGGAGGTTAACAATGCTAGCCTGGGGTATTAGAGGGCTAACATGAAGCTGGCCTTGAGAGCTGGGTGGCTAATTATGTAACTAGAAGTTCTTTGAATCCCATTCCATGTAAAATTATAATGGTTATTAAATGATAAAATGTGTCCATTTGGATCTTACTCTTAGAATATGAAATTTGGCAATGGTTGCTGTAAATACTTAAAGCCTTGATCATTCAAGATTGTGTGTGTGTGTGCATGTGTACTTGTATGTGTGTGTGTATGTGTGTGTGTCCATGTGTGTGTGTGCATATGTGTGTGTGGTATTTTTTAACTGGCATTGTTAGTACTTGTCAGAGGAGAACAGAATTAAATTCTATCACTTTAAATGCATTCATCTCTTCTCCATGGCACAAAGAATTGTGGCTTGCCCCATAACTCAGTGATTTTGTGAGCCATGGGATTCACCATGATATTCTTTCCTTGCCTAAGGTGGGACATATTCTAAGAAGGAGCTGGAATTGCTCCTGCAGTCCTGCAGGATTCACTGGTACTATTTACAGCCCTAATTAAATGGAGGATTATTAGAAATGGGAAGGCAGCTATAAGTAGTGCAGTCCATTTTATCTGTCTTTGGTGTAGGTAGGAATATTTCTGAGTGTCTCTTCTTGAATTTTAGTTACTTGGGTATGGTCTGCTCTTGTTATTCTAGTTTGGCTTGAAAAACAGTCTTCTGAAGCTGAGCAAAGTGGAAACAAGACAAGGAATTGTTTTCCAATCATTGTAAGGCTAAACATAAGGAACAGAAATGAAGTGGGAATGGGGAGGGTGATGGGCAATGCAAGGACAATGGGCTTAATCCTTTCTGACAACTTTATTTTTCTGATAACAACAAATAAATGAGCCTTATTTTCAAGTCTGCAAGAACTTGGTCCTTTTCATGCGGTTGTAATATGTTCTTTTCATCCTGTAGTAAGATCATCAGAAAGGAAGGGGGTCTGGAGTCCAATCTTCCTATTTTGGTGTTAGGTAGGACCTTTGGCCAGATGCCGGGGATCCCTATTGAATTCTTTTCTTTGTGGGCATGTGCAAGAGCCAGCTCAACTCTGGGGACAGGGCTGTCATCAGAAGCAAATTCCTCATCTACTAGTAAAGAGCGACCCTTGTGCATACTGCCCTAAGTCTTGGCGGTTTCCCCAAGCTCCAACCCCCATTGCTGCCTCTGTCTTGCCTCCCTTTACCTTCAGCCTACCCTCTGCAAGCCATTGAGTTCACCCACTGCTCTCCAGCTATGATCTCTCTTCAAAAACCTGCGGCATGTCTTGATTAGCTATTTAAAATATCCCAAGTCATTGTGTTAGATCCAGAACCATATATTCTGGCTTTCTGTCTACATTCAGCCAATGATCCTTTTCTACTCACATGCTTTGTATTTTGGAGCACGTGGGAAGTTTGTCTCAAATAATTTGAGGCATTTGATCCCTAAGTACTCTACAGGAGACAGAATATCAGTATTCCATGTATAAAACAATAGAAATCCAAGGAAGGTTAACTAGTTTGTCCTCAGTCAGTATATTGATAGTTATTAGATCTAGATTTTAAAAATGCTTGACTTATGTTGCCTACCTGTGTTATCTTCATAGCTCATGGCTCCTTCAACAGTCTCTAGGTCTACAAATATACCTGTTTTGATCTCTCTAAATAAGTGACAACACTCTCTCTAGTCATCTGGTTAAAGACTTTAATAGATATCTCCTGGACTTCTGTGCTATTACTGCCTCCTTCTCTATGCTCATCTCTGTTTCTCTTTAGGTATTATCCTTCTTCTCCCCATTTTCTTAATTGTATCCCCAAAGTACAATTAAACATGTTTCTTCCAGCTACAAAGTATTGCTTCCTTCACTCTAAATTCCTAACCCTTTAATGACTGACCTTCTCAGAGCATTAAGCAGGTGTTTATTTAGGTTTTTGAATGTGTTTTACTCCTCACTAAACAATTTTTAACTCTTTTTAAAAAAACCACCATGCCACAGGTGTATACCTAACATATACATGTATTGTATTTTGGAGCTTGTGTGATTACTGCTCAAGAGGCAGTGAGACCTGGGAGAATGGAGTTGATAAATGGGGTGGATAAGAGTCCCATGCAATAGCCAACTTTATTCAAAGCATCAGACACTTTTTACTCTGAGGGTTAAGAGACGTCACATGAGTAAAGCGTACAATCACAAGGTCAAGCCACATGTGACAGATAAGATGCAAGAGGAAAAAACATTTTTCTGTAGAGGCATATAAACAAATAACAATAGTCAGATTGTAATGAATAATCTGAAATAAATTTTCTCCTATATGCTACACCTGGGAGGGGCACTAAAGCATAATCCAAGAACAATTCTATGTTTTTAAATAAATGGAGGCCACAAGAATCTTGTCTTAGTTTCTTGGAGTTTTCTCACAAGTACTCAGAAATCTCCTCATATGACTCCATTCTTGGACCATAAATATTTTTCTCAAATAGTCTCATTTAACCCCTAAGGTGCTGTACAGAAGACATAATATTAATATCCACATATAAAGTAATTAAAAATCCAAGGAGAGTTAACTAGGGTACATTAATAATTATTAGATCCAGACTTTTACAGTGCTTGACATCTGATGATAACCTGTGTTCTCTCCTTAGCGCATAGCTCCTTTCAAAGTTCCTAGGTCTACAAATCTGCTTGTTTTGATCTCTCAAAACTAATGGTAATACCTGTACACTAGGGAGGTGGACAAAAAGAAATGAATGAATAAGTGGATGGTGGTAGGGCTGTGTATACTGAGATGCTTTGTAGTTCTCCAGAATTTTGTGACAGTAACTTCAGGGTATTTGCCAAGAATTTGGGAAGGGAAACTACCCTGTTAGTAGTCCTTGTCATCCTCAAAACCAGGAATGAAAACCCAGATAAGACTGACTGGGTGTATTTCCCACAATAGAAACAAGTGCTGTTAGAAAGCAAGTATAGAACATTTGCATTGTCTTTCTTCATCCCAATTTAAGATTCTACGTACAAATCAAGTAAATACAGAAACATACATTTTATTTCACAAAGACATCGATCCCAGTGCAACATCTAGAAAGAGACTAATTCCTCTCTGAATTCCCAAATGACTTCGAATGAGGACTAGAGAAATAAGGGAAAGGTTGGTGTGGGTTGCCTCTTGGTTGCCTCATGGTGCAACAGTGAGAAGCCAGTGTGCTCATTGTAATTCCAGAACTCAGGAAGGCATGATAGGTAGGATTATTGTCCATTTCGAGCCAGCCTGTGTAACACAGTGAGTTCTAGGTCAGTCTGAGTGCAGCCTGAGATGCTAACTCAGAAAAAAAAACAAGTGAAAAAAGCAGTACCTGCTTCCCAAGATGCTTGAGGTAGACTGAAAGGATGGAAGCTGAGCCCTCCATGCAAAGCTTGGATAGAGACATGCTAAGGAGCGTGCAGTGCCTTAATATTGCTAGTGGTAGAGTATATTTTACTACCCTTTCTTTTAAATCAAAGTAGGCTTCTAGAGTAAATTGTATTTGACAATTTTTCGCTATAATTTTTTTCACATCCATCTAAGCATGTCCTTCCTTTTTCTAAATAAATTTTCTAATATGTTCTTATTTGCCAATATTTTTTTATCATTGAATCAAGAAAGATATGCTTGGCTGATGGAGGAAGAAGAGGGTATCTGTGTGAACAGCAGTATCTGGAATGAATGTCTCTCTCTCTCCACTCCTCCCTCCCTTCTCTTTCTTTTCCTATGAACTCAGGGCTCACTGAAGCCACTCCAGACATGACTATGCAGCTATTAGAGACAATTCTAAAATCATTACAGTCTGCTGATATTAGGTGCCTTTTGTAGTGGGAATGACATTTAGTTAAGAGGATTAAGCTGATTGCATCTGTGGAGTTCTATACACCATAAACAGTACTTGCTCCAAGTTTAGGAACTCACTGAAGACTCTCAGTTGATTGCTTTGGAAAAATAGATAGGAATGGATTTTGTTTTCCTAGACATTTTCATCATAAACTTACCTATGTATTGTTATTTTGTGAAAGAGGCTGTGTCACACAATTTTTTCTTAAACTTAGGCCACAGATAAAATCTTGTGTATTCTGCCTCAGCCTCAGAGGACTGAGATTGCAGGTGTGTACCACCATACCCACCTTTATTATTTATTACTATCACTAACACCACAACCACCATCATCAGCATAGACTACTACTACTACTACTACTACTACTACTACTACTACTACTACTACTACTAATGGCTAGGGTGGTAAGCAGTAAAGTGTGTGGAGAACTTAGCTGAAGACAGATTTCCAAGTATAACTTTCCAACCATCCTTTGTGTTCCCAGTCAAAGTAAGGTGCTATCAATAAAACCATGATCTGAAGAAAAAGCATGTTATGGCAATTCAACACTCAGATACACTCCTCTAAGAATCTCTGAGAAGCTGGGCGGTGGTGGCACACGCCTTTAATCCCAGCACTCGGGAGGCAGAGGCCGGCAGATCTCTGTGAGTTCAAGGCCAGCCTAGTCTACAGAGCGAGATCCAGGAAAGGCGCAAAGCTACACAGAGAAACCCTGTCTCGAAAAACCAAAAAAAAAAAAAAAAAAAAAATCTCTGAGAAATTTAGTTTGTGAATCTAATAAAACAATGAACAGGGATAGGGAGTTGGGTCAGTGAGTAAAGGCACTAGCTGCCCTTCATCTTTATCTTTATCTTTATCTATCTTTATCTTAATCCCTGAAGACCTGAGTTCAGTCACCAACTGACTCCTGAAAATTGTCTTCTGACCTCCCAATGAACGTTGTGCTATGTGTATGCATATGCATGACACACATACACACAACATCAATTAATCATATAAATGAATACAATACTATATGTACTGAGGGTTTCTTTGGGTGAGTCTATAGACATATGTACTTTTATTTCTTGGCTAAAAGACCAGGAAGAAGTTACTATGAAATTGCTTGTAGCTGAGGAGAATTTGGGGAGCTACATACAGAAGAAGGGAGAAGGAAGGTAGGCAGAAGAGAATTGAAGAGGTTGGGAACCTTGTAGGACATGAGATACAACATTGCAAACCCAGACCCTAAGTATCAGTGTTTTTTGCAGATTAAGAGGGAACTGCCTATATTACAAACTTACTATTGATACTCATCCATTTTCCATGCCTATGTTCTCTGCTCAGCATCTGAAGATGCCTGCCTGATGTGGAACAACAGGAAAGGGCCTATAACAACTAGAGGAACAGGGACCTTCCTCACTAGGGTTATGAGTAGCAGAGGGAGCAGTCAATTCCTCTTGTGAGCAAAAGAGTCAGCAGAGGGGTAAGTGAACAGGAGCAAGAGAGAAGCAAAGCTCTCCATGTGGTAGGTGGATGAATGAATGCAAAAACTCACTTTCTAAGGCTGTCTTGTTGACCTAAACCTATAATCCTAGCACTGGGAGACAGAGTCAGGAGAATAGGCACAAGCTCAAGGCCGGCCTGATCTACATAGCTACTTACAGGCGAGTAAGGACTATGAAGAGGTATGCTGTCTCAAAAACATAAATAAATAACACGTTCTTTAGCTTTTAAAAAAAATTGAGCAATATTGAAAGTCATGTGGTTTTGACAATTGGCTTATATTAGAGATTAAAATAAGTGAAATAACTCAGTCCTTTCTGCTTTAATGGGAGAGTATCTTTCATGTCTAGCAGGCATACCTAGTCCTTTGAGAGAATAGAAAGGATGTCTTAATGGGAGCGTCTAGTTCATGTATCAGAGTCGCATGACAAATGACCTCTTTTATGTTAGAAACTGCCCAAGGATGTTAATTGTTGTAAAGTGATTTGTCCTTACAGCATTAGGATGTATTTAATCAAAAAGAAAGAACTGCAGAACAACCAAATCAGAACAAATCCCACTTGTGCGTGGTCTGCCAGACCTCTGGGGAGGTCATGTCCAAGTGTATGTCTTTTTTCAGGGATAGTAGCATAGCCTTAGAAATTGAGAATTGGAACCTTGCTAAAAGACTAAGTAACTCTAAATAGGCAGAAAGGTACTGCATGGAAAATAATGTTTCTTTTCATTATATATAACATTTGTTATCAAAACCTAAATGTCACAAGAACCATGAGTTCTTTTAGTAGTCTATCTTTAATGACATGATGTTTGTAGATAGGGATCCATTACTGACTTCTTGATCAGCATGTGCTCACTGCTGATTTCTTTTTGACTTAGCTTTGCATGTATCTTGGGTTTTATAGCACAGGCAGACCAAGATTCTGACTTCATATATGGAGCTCCTTCATATATATATATATATATACAGCTGCCTGCCTCTCTGCTAATCTAATCATAGCAACAGAGAGATTGACTTTTTCATTTCTCCTTTTCCCAGGCCTTTGGAGACATACTTGCTGAACTCGTGGCATTGTTACTTGTGGTCAATCATAATTAGGATTCTAAATCGATGTACAATGTGAGCTAGGGCATGGAATATTTTACACTATTTGTTCAAACAAACGTCACAGAACTCGAAAGTAGCAAAACAATGTAAATGATGAAAGATGAGATTTTCGTGTGTGTATATGTGTGTGTGTATGAGTGTGTGTGTGTGTGTGTGTGTGTGTGTGTGTGTGATAATCTTGTGAAATTTAAATTTTGTTTAATTAATTGGTGTAAAATTTATGGAATGTTATACTCATTCAATATACAATAATAAAATCAGGGAAATTAGTATTTCTGTCTCTTAAATTATGCTCCCTTCTATGTGGTAGGTACCTGTAAACACTTTCTCCCCTAGTTCTCTTGGAGTGTTTAATGACTGCTGTGGGCTATAGCTTCCCTGTTGTGCTGTACAGCACTAGTGCTGCTTTTCCTCCTCTGTTTTCTGTAGCTGAAGTTTTCTCCAGTCCTGCCTGGCCCACGGTCAGGACAAATCTCTCTCACCTGCCAGTCCCGCAGCCACTCAGACCCAACTGAGTAAACACACAGAGACATATTGTTTAAACTGTTTGGCCTAATGGCTCAGGCTTCTTGCTATCTAGTTCTTACATCTTAAAATAACCCATTTCTATAAATCTATACCTTGCCACATGGCTTGTGGTCTACCAGTATCTTACATGTTGGTACTCATGGTGGCGGCTGGCAGTGTCTCCTGACTCAACCTTCCTTTTCCCAGAATTCTCCTCTCTGCTTATCCTGCCTTTACTTCCTGCCTGGCTACTGGCCAATCAGCATTTTATTTATACAAAGCGATATCCACAGCAGTTTTCTGATTTTCATTGTCTTCCTTTTCATTGTAGTACTTCTACAGCTCCTGTCTCTCCTCTAATAGTCTCTATTCCACTTGCTGTTTCTCTGTGATCTACTTTTTACCTTCCCCAATTGAGTGAGAACTTGTGGTATTTGACCTTTACTGCCTGGCTTAATTTACTTAATATAGTATCTTCTGAGTCCACCCAAATTGTGGCAAGTGGAATTATTTCACTCTTTTTTGTGGCTAGATAATATTCCATATTATAATTTTGTCCTATTCAAAAATGCATTCACCTGCTGATAGATATATTGGTTGACCCTATGAATAGTATTGTAATAACCATGGATGGAAAGCTTCATTTTCTCTGGATGCTAGATAAAACATAGAATAAAGAACCTGTACAAATACATCTACAACTTAATCTTATACTAATACTCTGTTACTTAATTAATTTTGTTCTTTTAAAGTTGTTCATTGTGCAATATTGGCTATTGTTTGTTGTGAGGGAGGCTTATTGAAAATCAACTTTGAAAAAGATATAGTATATTCAGGTCAGTGACTCTTTCTATTTTGACTCTGGAGTTTGAGTTAGCTTGTGTTTCTGTCCAGGTTAATGTTTCACTGGTGAATACAAACATATTTTATGCTCGGTTTAATTTAAAAGCTATTGATATTCTTCAGAGAAGAAAAGGATAGTTGGTAAATAAACCAGACTTCCATCTGTGCATGGCATTTTCTTGCTGTCATGATCTTTGTTGATTTTTAAGGGCCATTGTCCATGGAAATATTAGCATTGAGGGTGAAAAATCTGTGGACTTTATTTCTTCCTTCGTAAAGAAAGAGCACACAGATACAGACTCCCCATGAAGTGCAAGTGTTTAGTAGTTGCTGGGAAGCTAGACTAGAGCTTAATTCCCTTACTCAAAATGGTCTACACATGGAGCTGAGTTGGCGGACTGCTTGCCTAGCATTTGAAAAGCCTGGTTCCACATATTCTCCCACCCACCGCGTGAACTAGGTTCTATAGCCAACACTTGGACAATGAAGACAAGAGGAGCAGAGTTAAAGGACAACCTTGGTGACATAGTAAGTTCAAGGTTGTCTTAGACTACATGAGGCTCTATCTTCAAAAAACTAAAACAATAAAAACCAAACTGATTTACCTTGTTATGCACAGTTTTATGGACATGGGAGTCTGTTAGGATACAGGAAAGCATTTTTAAGACAAAGTGTACATCAGCATGGATTTTACTTTTCCAACAAATGTTCAAATTGTCCTTTCTTCACGTCCTTCCTCACACCTTCTTATACCTCTTCTGTTTAATATACTTCCTGCTTCTCACCCCTTGGGCATGGTACAAAGGGCAAATAGAACACACTGTAGATTGAGATGCAATGCCCGCAAATTCTACTTTTGTAGCTCTTGAATCTCTGTGTACATTGAGGTTAGACCCTAGCACAACTGCTGTAGGTTCTTCAAGAGGACCTACTACTGAAATCATTTTCATTCTAGACTCTTGTGATGATTTATGTATTGTGATTTTTATTAATACCAGCACTGGCTCCTCACAAAGGAGTTATTCCTATAACTTTGTTTCTTCACTCCTGATTAATTAGCGTAGACTACTTATTCAATGGATTTGCCTAACAGTAGTAACTGTCAACTCCAGGGAGCAGTTGTATCATTCCTATATTAGAGCAAACCTGGAGGTAACTGAGTACTGATATGTCACATCCTTGTCAGCATCTGCAGTCATGTGGATTACAATTTCAGTGCAGTTCTCTTTTCTCCATGGTTGAGCTTTTCTATTTTCTCTCACGGAATGGTTGTGCCGCCAGGCTTATGTATTTATTTATTTTAAAAATTACATTTACATTATGTGTGGGAGGGGCCATGTGCACACATGAGAAGGTCAGAGGAAAGCTTGTGGGAGTCAGTTCTCTCTCCTACTACCTTATGGGATTTAGGATTGAAGTCAGGTCTTCAGTCATGGCAGCAAGTGCCTTGTCTGTCTGAGCCATTTCACTGGCTCAGGACCACAGTTAAAGCTTCACCTCCCTGACTACAGAACAGAGCAGCCCTTCATTGGCAGCAAAACTCACTAAGCTTCCATGCAGAATGTCATTGTTTTTTTCTGCATGAAAGGTATTATGAAAATATAAGTCATTGCTCTTTTTAAATAATAAAGCAGGATGAATTATTTCATAAGAGAACTTTACCACTGTTAATATCCTTCCCCTTGATTTCTTCTTGGAGAATGCTCATTTCCATTTTTACCATGAGATCTTGGTCATATTTGCAACATGTTTCTGTCTAGCAGGTCTTTGGACTACTGCCATAAGGCATCATTGCTGGACAATTCCTTCAAATGCTGTCAACACCTCTCCTCATTTGCATGGGTTTAACATCAGGGGAGTAGTGCAGTAAAGCTAATGGCAACTTCACTTAAGACACATTTTTCCCAGTTATATATACATATATATATATATATATATATATATATATATATATATTCAACCATGTATATATTTCTAGAAATGTCAGTGAGATGGGAGGAGGAAAGGGTGCTAGAACAGTGGTTCTCAACCTTCCTAGTGCTGCAACTCTTTAATACAGTTCACTCCAACCATAAAACTATTTTTGTTGCTATTTCATATTGTAATTTTTCTGTTGTTATGAATTTTAATGTAAATATCTGATATGTGACCCTTCTTGACCCCCCAAAGGAGTCCCATCCCACAGACTGAGAAATGCTGTGCCAGAGGGAGATATCTTGGGGTGTAATAGAAGAACTAAACTGGGAATGCTCTGTGGGTATCAAGCTCATGAAGTAAGGAGGAGTCATAAATAATATACCATGCTTTTTTACACAGATGCATGTCTATGCCTTCCAAATACCAGCAGGGAAAGGGTAGACCTAAAATTTGAATGAAAAAAAAAAAAGCCTTTGCTACTTCTCATGCATATCATTTGTTTGTCATCTAATGGCACTTCCTCTTTGGGCAGTGAAGTCTCTTGGTCAGAAATATCTCATTGTCCTTAAATACAGTTAGATCCCATTTCAGATTCATCTCAGAAAAATCAACTGTAAGATGTCAAATCTGAGAAATGTCCACCTTATTTTTTTTTTTTTTTTTTTGGTTCTGGGATAGAAATGACTTTCACTTACTAGTATCTTATACATAAGTTGTGGCTTTACTCATTACTGAATTCATTGTACAGTCATGTAAATGTCTTATGGGAATTCCAGACTTGCTTATTTGCCACTGCTTTGTGAGTCTCACCTCAGCTTCATTTCCTTTTGGGGTCAGAAAATAGTATTTCATGTCACTGTCACCTTAACCTCTGCTTGTGAATACAAAACACAGCTGGCCATATCCTGTAGATTTCTTCTCAGCAATATTCACTATTCGAATCAAATTGACAGTCTTTGTTGATGGGCTGTATGGTAGATTAAATTCTGGCTTGCTCTTCGATTGTTCCTGAGGCTCTGTGGGATTTAAAGTAATAGAACTTATTTATGTCACTAAAGTTGACAGCCTGATTCAGAAGACTACAGAGAGCTGAACTGTTGATTAAGAAACATCAAGTTGACCATGGTTTAAGAGGGCTAAGGAATGAATTCAAAGGAAGATGCTGGCCCTACCTTGCAAACTCATAAATCCATTATGATCAGATATTGGTTTGGGTTTTAATTTCTTTGCTTTCTCACTAAAGCCTTTCAAATTTTTACAGTTACCTTTATGAAGGTTTGTTTGTTTGTTTGTATTTATATAAGACTTTTCAGTTCGTTTCATTTGTATCAGCCTTGAAACATTGTCTCTATTGGGTTTTGAGACTGACAAGGAGTTCATAATCCTTGCCCAGCAAGATGTTGTTTCTCTTAGAAATATAATTGGAAATTTTCAGAATATTGATGTTTAAGAGATAATGGGGAACAGCATAGCTACAAAAAAAAGAGTCAAGTAGAAGAGATGGATAGTAAACGAGAAGTGAGTAGAAGTGATTTAGAATGTATTTTATCAAAAATTGCTTTTTAAGTAGCACTTTCTCTTGCTGCAGAAGACATTATTGAACAAAAAGAAAGCCCAATGTGATTCAATTTAAATTTATCACTCTATTATTTTAATATATTTACTCTTGGTTAACAAGTCATTAAGCACCAAATTGTTCACTCTTAATGAGTCTGATGCTAAAATTGAGCTGACTTAAACTGTACTGTAAAATAATAATAGCATTATTACATAAGGATGTAATAAAAATTAAGTAAATGCTATTGGATGCCTATGGAGTGGAAAACAGATTTGTAGCATGCAATGGAATGTGTATCATAGGCATGTGGCTTGCAAAAATCCAAATAGCTAGTCATATTTTCCACAATATACTAAGCTTACTTTTGTTCTGCTGTGATGTAGTGTACAAAACACAATGTCACATACATTCCATTAGTACAGCTTTCACAGTATTTCTATAAGAAGAGAGTGCTAGAAGTTTGAATAAACTTCAACATGCAACCCAAATACCTTAGACCCTCTACTCCCTAACAGTGCCCACAATGGAGTTCAGAGGTCAACCTCAGGTGTCATACTTTAGGATACTGTCTACTTTGTCTATTTGTCTCCTACTCGTCTGGAATTCACCAAGTAGACCAGGATGGCTAGCTGACCAGCAAGTCCCAGCAATCCACCTTTCTCTACCAATCCACCTGTCTCTACCAATGGCTATTTTTTTCCTTAGATAATTCCAATTTTATTTTACATGTATGAGTGTTTTATCTCCATGTGTGTGTGTGAATCATGTACATCCCTGGTGCCTAAAGAGGTCAGAAGAGTATGTCTGACCTCAGAACTAGAGTGGCTTTAAGTCCTGGAGATTGGAATTGAGCCCTTAAGCTTGGAAGAACATCATTTTACTGACTGAAATATCTCCACAGCTCAGAAACGAGCACTTGTGAAGATTTAACCACTAATTTCTGGGACAGAATTAAAGTGTACATCACACATACCTGCAAACCAGTGAATCACCTCAGGCATGGTATGGAATCCAATCAGTCTTTTTCATTTTCTCTAACATCTTGTTGTCATGAAGCATTGCCTTTATGCCATTTTGTCCTTGCCCACCATGACAGCCACCTATTGTGAGACACATAGGAACTCATTCTCCCCAGGCCTAAACTTTCACTCCATGTGTTAAAGAGGTTAATTCTGGATGGCCCACAGGACTGGGACCAGTGGATCTTCAACTCTGAGCTATAGAGTATCATCAAGTCTAAGAAAATCTCATAAAATTTTCAGTTTTCTCTTCAATTTTAATTATTTTGTCCTTGAACCTACTCAACCTATTTCCCTACCCCATCTTTCTAAAGTCTCTCAGGGCCTTAGGAAAAACAAAAAACAAAACAAAACAAAACCCTTTTGCTACATTATAAACAAATATTCTGTAAATATTAATGGGGTCAAAAGTCACAGTGATAGTTGGTGGATGACAAAAGGAATTGAGACCCTATTTTCACTAGCACGATTAGGTCCTTGAACATCTAACCAGGAAAAAATTGATTTTAAACTTGTTCACTGTGTCCATGTTTTGTGGTAATATTTAGATTAAAAGATTTATAAAAATATATCCTATCTGGCCAAATGGTGATGTTGCACGTCTTTAATCCCAGCACTCAGGAGACAGAAGCAGGCAGATCTCTGCGAGTTCGAGGCCAACCTGGTCTACAAAGTGAGTTCCAAGATAGATGGGACTGTTACACAGAGAAATCCTGTCTTGAAAAACAAAACAAAACATATATATATATGTGTGTGTGTGTGTGTGTGTGTGTGTGTGTGTGTGTGTGTGTGCTGTTTATTTCTGAATATGAAGCATACTGTTTATATGAGAAGAAAGGAAATTTAAAGGGATTTGTTTTTCCCTTATATTTAGTTTTCCATGATTTAAATAAAATGACCAGCTCTTTGGAGTCATGGACATCATTAATTCACCCCGACTTGAGCCATAGCCCTTTATTCTGTCTTTGTCAACAAGTGTTTTAGGATTTAAATTTGTTAGAATAAGAATAAAATATTTTTATTGTATCTTAATCGAAATACATGTTAATTAATACTGTCACACAGTCATGATTATCAGAAAAGCACAAAGTGGAGATTAATTTTGTAAAAATTCATGAGACTCTCTATAAAACGAATAACTTTGCTAGTTTTTCAGATAGGTGATTTATGAGTATAAATGTGGGCATTAAAACCAGCCTATGTATCCTGTTTGAGCAAATAATAGCTTTCATATTTCCTTTAGCTCAGTATGATGTGTACACTTAATAAGGCAGAGTTAGTTGTTTTCTTCCAGATGTTAGCTCCTGGATACTGAAATTCTGTTTGCGGGATTCTGTAATGGTAGGCTTACCATCTTTTACCATAAAAGTGACAAAAAATATTTAGGTTAATAATCATAATTCTGATAGATCCACTTTCTTCCTTTGAAATTTTTATATTGGTGTTTGGATAGAGATTTCATTTGTATTCAGTAAGCTATGATTTTCAAACAGTGTTATGGCCAGATTTAGGGCATACTATTTAACGAGCTTTGGTAAGTGCATACAATTGTGGGCCTGTAGCACGACAGAATTTCCCGATACCCTCTGAGGGTTTGATCCCCTTCATCATTGTTGGTCCTTTTCCCCAGCAAATGTTCTTATTTCTAGCACTCTCCTTTCCATTGGGATTTGCATACAGTCTCATCATCTGGCTTCCACCTCTCAGCATACCACTATTTAGGTTCAGTGTACAGCTTTTCCAATAACATACATACATTTAAGCCTTACTGACTTGAACCTGTCAAAATTTCTAATGAAATTAGACACTGTGAATTGCTATGTTTTACATGATGAATATAAAATATATTTCATTAACTATAAGGCCTCAGGACAGTTTGGACTACTGAGACGTAATAGATTTAATCTCCTCTGGTTGTACATTCTTTGATATTTGCCTCAAATTTTCAATATTCCTTTATTAATTTGTGAACTTCTTTAACCTCATCATACCCTCAGAGCCAAAACTAAGTCCCTCATTCAATATAAAGACATTTTTCTTTTAATCAAATAGGCTAACACACAGCCTCCTGGATCCTGATGAATATTATCAAATTCCATCAATGGTGAAGACCAACTAACAAATCAGTTGTTCATTTTGTTATTCTCTGCAACTAATTTAATAAAATGATATTCCCAGATATCCAAGTTCTTTAAAAGGGAAATAAAAAGAAAAAGAAAAAAAAACAAAAAAACAAAAATCAATGTCACTAATACTTACCTGAATTCTAAGGAGCTGCTTAACCTTGAGACTAAGCTGTTCTCCGTGTCAACCAACAGTAACTGTTTTTCAAACTGGTGACAGGAAGATGTGACACTAAATTAAAGAATGCCAGTGAAGGGATGAAGTTCAGAAGTCACCAGCATTTGACAAACATTAGCTATTGTTTGAACAATAGATAACCACATACATTAACGTTCTGATTTTTAAGATGGAAACGTACAAGTGACTTGTTCATAGTTGGCTGATTTGATATTAGACCTCTATCTTAGTGTTCCCTTATATAGGCTGATACAATGCCCAAATACCTTAGCTTCTTTTCATATGTGATCACTAATATTTTGTTAATGACACATAATTTTATATAGTTGTGGTGTACGGTGTGACATTTTAACACATGCATACAATGTATAATAATCAGGTCAGGGTAGCTGACATATCTATCATTTTGTGTATGTATTGCTCCTTTGGGTTGGAGCATTCAAAATCCTCCCCAGGAGCCATTTTTAAATATTTAATTTTATTTTTCAAATTACTACCATACTTAGAATATTAGAAGTTACTCATTTATTCATTTGTAGTATTTGACAACTTCATACTGATAGATTGAGCAAATGAATGAAATTTAGTTGTTTTTGTCCCTTCTATACTTCCTGCATAAGAATGGGCCTGACAGCATTTCATCATAGAATTATTTTTGATCTCATTTTGAAAGAACTCTTTCCCCTCTATTGAGTGCTTTGAGTATCAACTTAATAAACAGGAAACTCCTATTACGATTATTCACCTCCTTAAGAAAAAATAAACTACAATTTATAAAATAGGAAGATAAAGATATTTCAGAAAATATCCATGTTTTATTAACTGACAGCATTGTTTAAACTAATTCTTAGAAAAACAAATAAGCAAATCTTAAAAGACAACAGTAGATATATTAATATTTGATTAATCCACTGTCATAGCAGAATGCGGCATGAATCTACCTCTGGTAGGAGAGATAATAACTTTCAATTCAGTGGATCCTTATTTAATAAAGGGTTATTACAGGTTTTAAAAGTGAAATGTTCATATTCAATATGATAAGCCTACTTAGTGCTACTTGCCTGAATAATAAAACGGTAATAGCCTCCATTAGAACAAATAATTATTTTACTGGTACAGACACACTTAGCTTTACAATAGAAACCCTTCTAAGGTGTCATGTATAAATCATTTGGGGAGGTGTGAGCTGCCATCATTTAAATGTCTCAGGGCAACACACTGCCTAGAGAAAGCCTTTGAAGTTTTCCTTTATAATGCAAAAATAATGATTTCGTTTTGCAAATGAGGGTGTTTTCATGCTAGTTTTGTTGAAAAGTGGCATATTCGTCTGAGTGGAAAAGTTTTTAAACAGTCTGAGTGTGTTTAATGTGGCCTTGTTAGACAAGAACACATGATTTCAGCGGTTCTTAGTGTGAAGGAGGGCTGCAGAGAATCAATGGGTTAGTATATGGCTGAGTCACCTGCTCTTTCCCTGTTATAATGAAAATCCACACAAAATATTAACAGAGTTGACCTGCCTTTCACCAATTTGGGGATAGAATAAGAAAAAAAGATGCTTTATAATCCTAAAGACATGACACATAAACATATTCTTTTGTTTCTACATCTTTTGAAATATAGATAGTCTGTGGACTAAGTGGTGGTCAAAAGTAGCTCCAGGGTCACTGAATGTGGTGACATATGCCTGTATTCCCAGCATTTGGAAGGCAGAGGCAGAAATAGCATAATTTTAAAATAGGGTGGGCTATTAGTGAGCTCCAGGCACATCTTGCTACATGGGGCCCTGTTTCAAAACAACAACAAAATTACCAAATATTTCTATATCTCATCTACCTATCTGTCATCTCTCTCTCTCTCTCTCTCTCTCTCTCTCTCTCTCTCTCTCTCTCTCTCTCTCTCTACCTATCTATCTATCTAATCTACCTAAACTATCTGCATTAATCATTGCCCACTACAAAAAAAAAAGCTTCTTTGATGAAAGTTGAGAGCAGTACTAATTTATGAGTATAATAGATAATAGTATCAATATTTAGAAAGCTAAACAGCAACATGTCCATTTAGCAAAAAAGTAGTAGTTTCTTCTAAGCCCTATGACCTCTCCAGCTCTGAGCCTTTGATCAAGTTTACAATAGCAGGTATGAATTCCTTCTCAAATTCAAGCAGAAAGTGATTGGTTACTTACCCCCCCCCCATAACATTCACGACATTGTTGCACCAGTGGCCCCCCTTTGCCTGACTGGTCAGTATAATAATATCCAGGGTCTACTAATGGCTGAGATCTTTGGTGCGTTTTCCTCACAAGAGCCAGCCTAGCATCTTCTGTCACGATGAAAGGTAGCCAGCAGGGAAGAAGTTTCCAGGTCCCTTCCAGCCTAATTTCTCTTGTCCTGTAACCAGTGTTTGGTGCCATTTAACCTTTATATATATATATGTATATACACATATATAATCTTTTGTACTGCTGTTATATGTGGATGCTATGAAATTTATATCGGCATGCATGGTTAACATATTTCTAAAGAGCTTTTTATCTAGAATGTTATGTAACACACAACAAACACTACCGTGTGATATCATAAAAGAAATATTTAAGACTGAAAATTAGTTTATAGGAATCTGAAGAGAGTGATCCTTCCTACAGTTGGTAGCATGAGTGAAAGGGTCTTTTTCTTGGTATTTATGGGACTTAATACAGCTTCTGTTCACGTTGTGTCAATCTTCAGTGTTTACTTCTATGCTTCTAATCTGTCATATAAGTGATAAGTCTTTTCTGACAATGAGTTCAAGATTTTTCCCTATTTTCTCTTCCATCCATGCAAATGGCAGTGTGAAAAGAGGTAAGCTGCAGCTTTAGAAAGGCCCTTCAAGAGCTAACATAATCAAGCTGTACAGATGTAGACCTGAATCCTTGTACAGCTTATGTGCAGTAAGACCTTTGGGAAATTTCTTAATTTCTCTAGATGTACACTTTCCTGCTCTCAGGATGGTACCTCATAGGGATGTTTTGGATATGAAAACCAATGAGAATGAAAAGAAACAGGAAATCCAAAAATAGAGAATGGAGCAGATCCTCAAAATGTGTTCTGAACCCAGAAATCTCTAAGTTTGAAATTTTCATCTTAATCTAAGAACCACTTAGCATTAAATGCTGAGGTGCCTACAGCAATGAGTATGATATGCACATTCAATGGTGAGACTAGCCCCCTGCCTAGCAGGGGAAAGCAGTTGCTGCTGCTGACTACCTTGGTCCCTCTTCCTACACGCAGGGCAGCCTCTCACTTCTACTTTCATTAAAATTAAATTACCACTTAGATTAGATCAAAAGATTGTCCCTGGTTGTGAAGAGGATAGTGTGCTAAACTACCACTAATCTCTTAATGCCCCATGATATTTGGGGACATTTTTTTTTCCCCAGCAGGGAAATTATTTTTCTGTCTTCTCTGAAGTACTAAAAGTCCTTTGCTAATATCATCAGCCCAATGCAAGTTAACCTGTTCTGAGATTTGTTTTGTGCTTTGGAAACGCTTGTCAGACAAGCTTTCAACACAGAGATGTGTGATTTACATTAGTTTGCATAAGAAAATATCACTCCAGGGACAATTTTCTCTCTTTATTCTTTCTCATATTGTAGAACAGACAAAAAGGGACACCTGGATCTTTGTTTAGTGTGTGGGTAATCACTTAAGATTCACAGGATATCAAGTGCCATAGCATTAATAGAAAATCAATCCCCCTCTTTAGTGGACATACACTCCAATATTAATATTAACTCTACTTTCATTATTATTATATATTTTAATTACTAGTTTAGATGGCTTCATCCCAATCAAATTTATTGCCCTTCTCTCTTTCCATCTGTTAATGTTCTTTTTGTTCAAAGATAACTTACTAAAAGCAGGCAAGCTGTTATTCATTTTAGAATATACAGCCCTGACTTAAAGGGAACTTAGGTAATTGATTTATAACCTAAGTCGGTGTCTTAGACATGTAGGAAAGAAATTTAGAAGTGTCATTTATTGTCAGTCTTTGAATAATAAAATAGAAGGTTGGAAGATTTGAACTAGACTGAATAGCTTTGGGGCATAACGACTAATTCAAGGATTAAGCATTCCTAGATGCCCACTGGAAAGTTTATTACTGAAGCTTCTCCATGAACCTCTCCAGCAGTCCTTTTAAAATTTGCATATTCAAAGAAGAAAATAAAGCATAGGAGGAGATAAATTTAGGTTAATATATCATAATTAACAAGAGGGTAATATGAAAGTGGAAACAGGCAGAGATTTTTGCAAGAACAGATAGACTTAGTATCCACTCTATAGTGCAGTGTCTGTCATGAGTGTGGAGGATTTAGGGAAAAAACTCAACAGTTAGATAAGGAAGTTTGTGCGTATGGTCACCTTTAAAGAATCAGGTCATGGGTAATACAAGAAAGAGAAGAGATGGGCCTGGGATGGAAAGCATAGTCTCAAAATCATTGCCTTTAAATCTTCTGGTTAGTCAGTGCAGCCTCTTCTGTATTTGGATAGCTCCTATTCTGAAAATAAAAAATAATTTTTTTTAAAAATCAATCATTTTTGTCCTTGTGTATTTCATTCATGGAACGTAACTGAGTTCTGGAGATTAGCATGTAAATTCTGACTATCCTTATGTAAAATTTCCTTTTATGTTAAGACAGCTACTCACTACTCAACTGATTTTTGAGAAATAGTTCATCATTTTCTGTCCTCTAGTTTTTAATTTTATTGACTGAATTCTTTAGAGATTCCTCCAAATGATGGCACAGTGATATCATCAAGTCACCTCCATGTTTCAGGATAATACCTGGGGGTACTAATCATTGAATACCTTCAGAAGATCTAGTTGTTCTCATATTCTCTCTCTTCCTACCTAGAGCTTATCTCCTATGGCAGCCATGTGCTATGATTCTTTCAGAATGGTGGTCATCCTCTGCAGCAGCCACACACCATGATTCTTTCAGAATGGCTGTCATTGCTCTTGTGGAGAGAAACTAAAAGGACTTAGTTGCGTTTCCTCTTAGTCATCACGTCTTGTGTTTTAGTTACAGTCTATTCATGCTGCAAACAGATCATAGATGCCAGATCACAGACCAAGGAAAGCCAATACTTAGATCATGGATCATCACTAGCTTTGTCTCTTAAGCTTAGTTGATCTCATTCCTCGGGTACCCAGTATTTTTTCTAACAACAACAAATATTTATATAATGTTTATTTTCTCCCATTTAACATGTATTTATTTAGCTGACAATCATACCATTTTAGGTGGGTGTTATCAATGTCTTGATCATATTGATATGAAGTGAGACAGAGAAATGGCTCACACTGAGGACTGAAATTTGAACTCAGGTACTCTGGCTCTAGGGTTTGTGGTTTTTTTTTTTTTGTTTTTTTTTTTTTTTACTGTAAAACCATGCTGCTATGTCTACTTATAGCATATGCTTCTTTTAGGTGTTCCTCTATTTTTTATGATCCTTATTTATGTTTTATGTATTTGTAAAGTTGAAGATCCTTTGAGATTTCTCAGTATGGCCAGTCATATTTATATAAGTCCTTGTGTCATGTCTGAATGTGACAAAGTTTTTCCATCACGAAAATCCACATGAGTATTTTTGATGTGGAAGTTTCAAGGTCACAGCCTAAAGGAGAAAACATCCGGCACAGGTAGTGATGTTAAAATTTCATAGAAGATAAAAAACCAAAAATATGTTAAGTTTGAACACCAGAAAGTACAGAGACACTGCCCTGGTTATGTAGCCAGAGGAAAGGAACAGCAGAAAGGGATTCAACAGGGGAGAAATGTGAGGCCCACGGAGCTAAATCAGTCAACCTGGAAGCTGACAGACAAATCTAATTATGAAGGAGAGTAGAAGAGAGGGCAAGCATTAGGACAGAGGCCAACAAGCCTCTTGGCAACTTAAAATCAAGGGGACCAGTTTCCAGGCTGCGGCTCACAATGCTGTGCTCTAATACATGAAAGAAATGACAGATTCTAACACAGTGCAGGGAATGGAAAAGAAGAGTCCAGAACTTCTGGTGACACCATAGTGCAGAAAGAGCAGAAAGGAAGGAAGAACGAGGGAGAAAGGGTTAAAAAGAAGACAAAGAGGATTAGGATCTAATGAAAAGGATTAAGAATCTGCTCATTATATGAGGGATCAGATTCTGCTCTGGCTTCTTGTTTTCTTTCCCATTCATTTTGTTTTGTTGTGAAACAGATTCCCATTATGTAGCCAGCACTGACTTGAAATTTGCTAGCCCTGGCTAGCTTTGACTTCTTTATTCTCCTCCTTCTGCTTCTTAAGTGATGGGATTACAGGTGTAGGCCACCAGTACTGAGCCTTTGCTTCTGTTTCCAGATGCTTTGATTCACAGAGAAGTCTAAGAATGACTAAGCTGTCCAGATGGTATAAATGTGCCTATACTGGACCTCGCATTCTGATTCCTTCACAAATGCCAGCATCAGTTTGGGCAAATAATCTGGAGTTTGCCATCCTATCATTTAACTTTTTCCTACTTTTCCTATCACCCAAAGTTAACTCACAGAAAGATTCCTAATAAGATGAAGGGAAGTTGACAGTTCCACTTATCTAACCAGCTAACTGTACATACATCTTTGAAATAGAAAAAAAAAAGAACAAAAAGTTACTTTGACTTTTGTGTCTCATTTTGAGAAATTACAAGAAGCTCTTACCATTTTAAAGCATCCTGTGATTTGGAGGCAGTAGGAAGCTACACAATCGGCTTTTTCTTGTGACCATAATCCTTAATTTCTTTGTAAATGCCATTGCTAAATCATAGGGGCAAACATGCCTGCACACATGCATGCTGGGTGGATTTTAGGCCATTCCTCTTGGTTCTGTCGCCTTGATTCAAGCATGCTGTCATCTGAAGACACTTCTTTCAGGACAGCACTGGGCCTGCAGACAGCTAGGTGGAGTTAACTCAATGGTCTGTCACTAAATACTTTTCATTTGAAACCTTAGCAAAGTGGCCCCTTTCTCAGGTGATGTCTGATACATTGCTAAACTAAAAGGCAGAGTCAGGGTGTGGCACAATCCTGCCTGGAGTTTACTTGACTCTCTTGGGTACTAAAGTCCTTGCATATGCTCTCAAGATACCACAGGGCATTGCTTTGCAGCATCCCTGGCACCGTATGCCGTTAGTGCCCAAGCTGCCATCTCCCGTTGGCAAGATGGAAGGGTAGGAAATAAATGGCCATTTGTTACTCAAAGTGATGGACCATAAGGCATGCAGAGGACAAATGCAGTACAGTTAGTGTTGGTTGATCATGCAGGCAACGGAGGGCCTCCATGATGTCTCTAGTACAAAGGGCCTGAACTCAAGACTCTGGCGTTGTGGCAGCTGTTTGCTTTTGAATTAGCTAATGAGCCTCTTTGTGTTTGAGCATTGGAAAGTCTCCAAAACCCACTCAGGAGGGAAATGAACAAATGTCGTTTTTGTTACCTCTGGATAAATCTTCATGATGAAATATGTATCAGTTCTCCCTCTTCAATCTCGTCTTTTTTTCCCAAGTGGATGGACACTCGATTACCATGAAGGCAAAAATAAAATAATAATAACTAGATTCCACCCCCTCTTTTTTTTTCTTTTTTACAAAGCAACAAAAGCAACTTTGAGAGTCAAATTAAATGCTGCTAGTTGGATGCCACCATGAGACTCACAATTTTCAGATGATGCTCTAAATACATTCTAGTTACATGTACATTTCTGATTATCTCAGTACCAGCTATTTATGTAACTTAACAATTGCTGGCAACATTGTGCATTGTGTGCTTTTGAGAAAGTGGGTACAGAGAACCCCCTTAGCCAACAACTCAACTGCATGTAACTGCATCCCACCACTGGAAGCTTCAACTGTCTACAAGAGATGGCCAGTTGAGACTCCTTTTTTGTATGTCTAGTTTAATGATTCCAGGGGAAATGAAATGATGCTAAAAAGGAGTGTTCAAGAATTTATGACCTTAGGTAAATTCATAACCGGTTTATCTTTCTATATATATGCAATGCAGTGACATTTTAGAAGTAGATTTGGATTGTCAACAATTGCATGGTGAATATGTTAGCAAGAGAAAGGGTTAGAGAAGTTACCTGATGAGGGTTATAGATGGTGACTGGACCTCTTTTGCACTGGTAGACATCAGTTGCTGCCATCTTTGCCTCCTTTTCTCAAATAAACAGATAGAAAACTGATATACAGGCTGTCTTCAGATGCCCTTGGTTGTGTTGTATGACAATGTGGGACTGGAAATAGGCGGGAGTTTTCTGTGCATAGGATTTAAAAGCTGATGCCTGAGAGTTCTTGCTTGTACTTGCTCAGTTATGCCCCTGATAACCTAGGGTTCCTGGGTTTCATGAGGCAACTAGTGAATAACAGTGCCACACAGAAATGGCAAGTAAGCCCACAATCATGTAAACTGAAAGACATGATTTATTGACTGTTTTTCATATATATATATATATATATATATATATATATATATATATATATATAATCAAACAGCAACAATGGAACACCTTATGTGAATATATCAAGAGTGTATTGATTAAAGTTGTTTATTGATCCAGTCATTCCCATTTTAAATCTCCCATCTCAAGACCCAATTCTGTAGCTCATGTGCTTGAACACATTTCTCCACGTAATTCTGTTTGTGATGATCTGCCATCAAAAGAGTTTAAGGATTCTTTGTCACAGCATGTACATTCTCTAAAGGAAGAAAAGATGAGATCAGAGGCTTAGAATGGCAAATCATATTATTGTTTTCAAATTGTTTCATGGAAACTTTGTGGAGGAAGAAATTGGTAAATTGTTAGCATCTACTCAGATCCACCACTTTGTTCACATAAAAGACAAATATTTATATCAAGTTTTGAAGCAATAAGTTGTATCATATACAACTATGTAACAAATTGACTCTGGTTACACTGATGGGGTTATCACTATATCATTAATGAGGAATAAATCAAGTGGGGTGATTTACTAAACATCTCTTTGAGGTACCTAAGTTTCACTATGTAGAATAAATAATATAATTTGCGCTTTTCCATGTAGATTCAGATGATTTTCACTAATGTGCATAGTTGCCAACTGTTGGTTACACACACGTTGCATGCCAGTTACTTGATTCCTTTAGAAATGTCAAGTGAATAGTCCACACATCATTTGTAGCTTCATGAAACTTCCTGTGCAAAGAGATATAAACAATTATTTTAGGATATACAAATAGCATTACATAAGGTAGATAGAAGGATGTCATTGATATGGCCTGACTGTTAGGGTCAAGATCATGACACCAACAGGAATGAAAAATTAAAATAAAAGAGCACAAATCAAGCCATTCAGCATTTTAACAGCTTCTTAGAGAAATACATCATTATCTGAGTTCATTGTATGTTAGGAAATACTGGGCACACTTAGTAAATTTTAGGTTGTGTTAGGTAATTAGCATGTTAAATTGCTTATATAGCTATTTATATTTTTGTTGGCACTTAACAAAAAAGGATATTTATAGCCTTTTCTGCAATTAAGTTATAAAATATACAGGATGAGGATATATTGAGAAGAGCGTTTTTTGGTTTCTACTAATATACAAGTCAATCCATTGCTAAAGAAACTCATGCTATTTCATTTAAATATGATCCTCTTGGTGTCACTCATACTGAGTAGTGTGAATATTTTACATTTATATATTTTATAATTATTCATTGATAATTTTATACATCTATGCAATGTAGTATGGTCATATTGTCCCCCAATTTTTCCTCTCTAACTCTATCCAGATCTTCCTCAACATTTCTCATTCCCAAATTCATATACTCTTCTTATTATTTTAATAACCTTTTAGACCCAGTTAATGCTTTCCACATATGCATGTGTGGGATCATCAACTAGAACATGAACATCCTTATAGTGACCACACTCACAAAGAATAATAACTTTCCCTCCCCCAGTAAATATCAACTGCCAATATCTCCTCAATTAAGAGTAGGATCTCAAAAGCTCCTCTCATATCCATGCCAGAATTTTTCTTACACTCTTCTTTCAATATGCATGATAACCCCGCCAAGATACTTTCCTGAGAAAGTAGGCAAAGAAGTGTTTGTTATTAAAGTAGAACCATACTTTGCCAAAATTTAGAGACTTCATTGCAATTACTTCAACATTTCAATGGCATTTTAATTTTTTTTCGTTTTATGTATCATCCCTAGTTCCCCCTTTCTCCCCTTGTCCTGCCTCCCCACCCCCCAACCCACCTCCCATCCACTCCTCAGAGGGGGTAAGACCTCCCTTGGGTAGTCAAAAAGTCTGGCATAATAAATTGAGGCAGGGTCTAATCCCTCCCCCCTGCATCAACTTAGATACTCGTGTTTGTATGGCAAGGACTTTACTGCTGATCCACCTCCCCAGTCAAAGAATATGTAATTTTCTATTTTGCTTTTTACTTGAGGCATCATAAATGTACTGCCTATTTCAATAAGATCTTATAAAAAATAAAACTAGAACCAATTATGTTCTTAGACTGTCATTTCCTAAAGTGTTTGTAAAGTTAAAGACACGTGCAGTGTCCATCTGTCCTTTATGCTACAAAGTCTAGAATGAAAGCTTCCAATTGTATAACTTCTTTGGTAGAGAGAACAACGTGTGATCAGAATGTGATGTGAGTCCCTCTAGAGCAGTGGTTCTCAAGCTTTCTAATGATGCAACCCTTCAATATAGTTCCTCATGCTATAGTGACCTTTAACCATAAAGTTATTTTTGTTGTTATCTCATACCTGTAATTTTGTTACTGTTATGAACAGATATAACATAAATATCTAATATGCAGGATATCTGATAAGCAGCCCCCAAAAGAGTCATGACCCACAGGTTGAGAACCACTGGTCTAGAGTATGACATCTTCTCCCAAGAGAACAGTCAATTGTACAAATGACCAGAGACTGCCTAAAAGAATGGTTCAGTGATCAGGAAACAAAACTTAGAATCTATTTTCATTCAATAGTACCAATATTTATTTTCTTAAAAAGCAACATGTAAAAATAAGAAATAAAAAGTAAAATGAGGAACATACCTTATCTAATTGCAAGGATAGCTCTTTATACTAGTAGCTAAAGAATTGAAACAAAATATTATAGAAAATGTATATGATGGAGCCAGAGAGATGGATCAAAGGGTAAAGGTGTTTGCCACCAGGCCTGAGGATCTCAGTTCATCCCTATGACCCACATAGTGAAAGAAAAGAATGTACTATTGAAAGTTGTCCTCCGACCTCCACATGCACGCATGGGCACATATTATCCACAATAAAATCAAATAATAGTAAAAAGAAAATGCATATGATCCACATTAAGTGACAAAGGTAAGATAAAATTTGAATACCTTAAATAAATATTTTATGAAAGACCCATGTGCTTTTACAAAGGTGCAATATTGGTTAAATGATACACAGATATGTGAGAATATTGGCATCACCAAACACCAGTCCTTGCCTACCTTTTCTTCTTACCTACTGCTAATCAGTTATGATGTATCCCCACTCAGGACTGGGGATAAAGTGGGGCTTTTTATTCATAGGATTAGAACCTGATGCCCGCGAGATTTTGCTGGCTTTTGCTTAGCTACTCTTCTGCCTGCCACCAGGTACTACCAGTGACCAGGGCACTCTATTACAGCCTAGGATACTTAGGGCTTCATGACCCATTTAGTGAGTAAAAGTACAAGTCAACAATTGAGAAAAATCCCCTCTTTACCGGGTGCCACTGTTGCTCAGTCGTATTGAGTTTTGGTTGTACATATGTTGAACCCGCCTCCACAAAGGTCTGCACGACACAGTATGTTGTATTTATTTCATTTGTAAAATGATGAATAACCTGAGGACTGAATTTAAATGTATATGTATCACACATAGTTGAATACATGGAATAGCCAAGATCATAAATAGATAATGCTACTATCATTTATTTGCCATCAACTACTGAAGAGATCAGGGGCCTTTCAATCTTGTTAAAATGAAGCAGATTGATTTAGCTTGTGAAAAGTGTATGCTGTGTAATGAATGGGCAGGCAATGAACTCTAATGCTATTATTTGGAACTATATAAATCTACAGAGCCATCAAGAGACTCACATGAATCAGTGCTAATGCCAAGGCCTTGTAAATCACAAGGCTTGAGGTCCCCGAAGATGCTACATCATCAGTCTTCAGGGTTCCTCGTTTTAATTTCACCCTGTTATACCCATCACACATATTTATGAGTTTTCAGGGTTCTGTGAGTGCTCATGGGAAATACAGTGGGTCAGTAGTCAGGAATGTGGCATAAGGATTCTTAGACTCTGAAGGGCTTGTCCACTTTACCTGGGTGACATGTTTCAGGTAGACAATGAACTACTCCAGGAACAGCTCCTTCCTTATCTTTCTGGAGGAATAGTAATCCAGAGTAAAGAAGAACCAGCAATAGAGTGTCTAGGAACAGAAAGAGGCCAGTCACTATGTAATTATTTGAGAGAAAGTTCCCATTTCCACTAAAATCTACTGTCTTTTATGTGAAAAGATGCCCAATTTTATTTATACTGGTAATGCACCCAGCTTTTAAAAGGCAGGGCATTTCCACACTAACTTGCAGAGAAGTGGGTGTGGAACTGAAAGTGACAAATGTCATGTATGTGCAAGTGTTGAGTAGGAATCCCAGAAGGACTAAATAAATGGATCTGACTCAGATGCAAAGCATACCTCTTATGATTCGTGTGTCCTGAACTACTACTATGATGCCAGTAGCAGCAGCAACCTTTGTAATGCAATCTTCAGGATGGAATAACTAAGAACAATGAAATACAAAGATAAAAGATAAAAAGGTTGAATTTTATGACTATAGAAATTTCTATATCAATCTTAAACATATAGTACTAGACTTCCTTAATGTGAGAGGATAAAATTGTATGGGTGCTTACGCTCATCTTTTTTGAATCACAGTTGCAATGTGCATATATGTATGTATATGGTTTTCTCAGCCTTCAATGAACTGTTCTGCCTGTAAGACAGGAGAGCATGTCACCATTCTGCATGTCTTGTCTGTTCCAAACAGCAGAAAGTACATTGCCAGTTGCTAAGAATGGCCAGAATCATTTAGCCAAGCCACCTAACTCCAAGAACCAAAACAACTACTGACTAAAGCTTTGCCATTAACTTGCCTTTTAAATTACTTTTTTTTGTAGTGGTAGAAGTCAAACTCAGAGCCTCAAGAATGCTAGGAAAGTACTCCCCAACTGAACTTTACTCTAACCTAAAGAATGTCTTTTTATAAGTAATTTGAAGAGTTACACATACACAGCACTCATTGACCAGAGATCTTCTAAAAAAATTACTTATGCAATCCCAAATTCATCAAATGCCTGAAAGAGATTAACCAACTGACTTATTGACTTTCACATTTGCTAGATCTAGGCAGGTTTAAAGCTAGTAAAGAGGAACTCCAAAATCTCCTTTAATTCTAGTGTATCAGGAAATGCAGTAAGCCAGGCTGAAATATCCTAGGGATTGTGCCTATACTATACAATGTTATCAATCACCTAGTTTAGATATAGTTGAAATCATAGTCTCCAGAAATCCAAAATCTAGCTTCATCTGTGTGTGTGTGTGTGTGTGTGTGTGTGTGTGTGTGTGTGTGTGTGTGTTTGAAAGAGAGAGAGAGAGAGAGAGAGAGAGAGTATGAGTGTGTGTGTGTGTGTGTGTGTGTGTGTGTGCGTGTGTGTATAAAATGTTACCATTTACCTTACAACTAGTAAATGTATCTGTTATGGCTATTAAAAGAAAGTAAAAATAAATAAATAAATAAATAAATAAATAAATAAATAAATAAATAAATAAATAAAAACAAATAAAAAGAAAGTAGATGGAAAAACCAATGTCAAATATCAGAACTGGTTCAGGGCAGAATGAGCAGACATGAGATACTTCATGGGAAATACATGCATACAGTGCATGCACACAGTGTTTGAAATACAAACTTCCTTCAAGGAAAAAACACAAAGGGAATACAAGGCTCAAGGTTTGTTGCTGGCCTTAGCATAAGCTCGCTGTTCACTTATTTATAAATGTAAACAAAGCCCAATTAATCTTTAGCTCAAGGAAGGCAGACACAAGAGAGGCATTGGTCATGGTGAGCCTTTATTGGAGGGTTTGTTTTGTTGTTTTGCTGTGAAGCATGAAAACTCATTGTCAGTATTTTCTTCTGTCTGAGTTGTGCTTCTACCCAGAGGCTTACTCTCCTGAAGTTGTTGTCAGTCAGTCCTGAGGATGTAACAGCCTCGTCTAGATTTAGGTCCTTCTCCCTCTCCCTGCCTCTCCCTCCACACTTCCCCCTCCCCTCTTATTTACTACATGGATTGCGCACAAAATTAATTATCAGCCCTGTCACATTTTACAGTGCTAATGGTGGTCACTATTGAATTATGGAGAATGTGAACAAAATTTTCGACAGACTAATTGCTTCTCCAGAAACCAGTGAAACATTATATTAAGCACCCATGACTAGCAAATTGTACTCTAGTTCCCTAACAAACTGGTGGGATTTTATTACCAGAGTCCTTAGAATCTACTCACACAACTTTCTCCTAACTGTTCTGTTGGACTGCTTTTGAATGAAGCAGAGTCTTCTAAGGCTGAAGTTGCCTAGGAAGGTTTGAATATGTCAGATTCTCTTGGGGGTCAAAGAGAGAAAAGGAGCATGTAGTCCATGAGAGTGAACTAAAATAGTTTTTCTCTTTGAGAGCTGACTGACTGAAGCTCAGTGTCTCTTTCCATCTTATGCAAACAGGAGTACTTTGACAAATGACTGACATGATATCATGCCTAAGGATTACAAGAAACTGGCCCAGAGTGACACATGACTAATGTGTGTTGTGAAAAATGACAGGGATATTTTTATGCCCCAGTCTTAAAGGTCTCAGAGACTATGTAGAAGGGAAAGTGAAACATAAGCAAAATAAACTTGATGCACTGTTCAATGCATGCAGATGGATATACTTATAACCTACCAGAACCCTGGAAAACTTAAGGATGCTACAATCTCAGGAGAACAAGACGTTTTCATCAAATTCTTAATTGTGCTAGCCATATGCATTATATATGCACATTATATATGGCATTTATGTTATGTATATGTATTAGATATAAATATATATTCATATATGCCATATTATATATATATATGGCATTTAACCCTCATAGCAATTTTGTGAAGTGTTATCTTTATCTTATTAATTTATTAATGAAACAGATTCACTGAGAGGTTAAATAACTACTTCAACATCAGTGTTACTCAGTTAAGTTGATAAGTAACACAATAAGAGACTTAGGTAAGACAGAGCTAGGTCACTGGTGATCATATTGGACACTCCATAGAGTCATTGGTGGTCATATTGGTCATTCCATAGAGGTTGGAATTAATTAGTCAGCAATGGAGAGTCACAGAAAAGAAATAAGAAAGTCAGTTCTGTATTCTAACATTAGAAATATTATTTTAGAGATAATGGAGGAGCTGCTTAGAAGGAGGAAACACTGAAGATTGAGATCAGTGACATGGCTTTTATAGCAATACAGACAGAAGATCACAGATAAACAACTCCACCATGGGGGCTACAGTGGAGTGTAAAGGAGGACACATAGGAATTACTGAAAGTCTGCATGTGGTACCTTTTACATTTGAAAGATTGAAGAGAAGAGGGGAGCAGAGTCATTGAATCTGCTTTTCTGACTGCCTTGTCGCCACCAAATCCTCTGAACACCTTAAATTAGAAAGCAAAGGAAAAAGATTGATTCAGAAAGTATGGGAGCAAAGTGGACAGTGAGCAGGCTCAGAGAGGGAGAATTAAGGAACTAGGGAGTTCTGAAGATCTTAGTAAGTTTGAAGATTGTCTAGAAAGCAATTATATATTCCACAGATTCCACATAGGTCAGCCATTGAATTTACACATGTATGTATCCACTTATATGTATATATAATATGTGTACACAATCTATGTTTATATTAATACATATGCACCAGGGCTTAGTGAGAATGAAGAGAATTTACTGTGGGGTTAGCCTGTGCCACTCCCTTTATAGTGATGGATTGAATGACATCTAGAGAGAAGTGATGAGTTTCAGATCATGTAGCTAGAGCTGCTTACCATGTTCACTTTCCCCACACTCTCATGTCATTGCCAAATACCTTCTCCCTGGATAGAATCCTTACATACCAATCCCTGTCCTAATATCCCTGGAAGTCAGTCTTTGAATTTGTCCCTTCCTGATCCTCCTACTCATCCCTCTAACTGTCAAGAACACTGTTAACTGGTTGATTCCTGGGTTTTCCTTCAGGAATCACTGTCTGTTAAAGAAAGATGTTGGCTTCAATGGTACACTAAATTTAAAAGAAAAAAAATAACTTTGTATGGAGGGGTTTTATTATCATAAGTAGAAATATATTCATAGAGTACACATACAGGAGTAGAATAATTGGTTTATAGAATGACCTCTTAGTAAACTCTTATCTATTTGGTATCTGATTTAAAGTACACATATGACAATCTTCCAAAGAATTCACCTCATCACTTTTTCCACTCTTATTTTTTATTTTCTTGTTGTGTGTGTGTTGGGGGGGGGGTGTTTGTATGTTCACATGTTTGTATGTATGCGCACATTCTGGTTAGGACCAGAGGTTGCTGTCAAGCATCCTCCTCTGGTGCTCTCCACCTTACATTTTTTTTGAGTTACAGTCTCTAACCGAACCTGACACTCATTGATTTGACCAGACCAGGTAGCCAGCAAGCTCAGTTGATCTTGTCTCTGCCTCCCTAGTGCGTATGTGTACTAACATGCCCTACTTTTTAATGTATGTGCTAGGGATATGAAATAAGGTCTTCACTCTTGTGTGGCAATCACTTTACCAACTGGGCAAATGTCACCCAATGCCATTAAACTTGGGACATGACTTAAGAATGAAAACTCTGAAGCCATAAGCATATACAGTTAAGACTTTCTGCCTTCTGTAATCAGTAGCAAATATTAACAGTGATAATGCTCAAAATGAAATAATAGCAAAGAGCAACCTATATCCAAAGTTTGGTTTTCTACTTAATGTCAGCATGATTAAAAACAATGATTTCCCTTCCACTTGCTGACCACTTTTTCCCTGATTAGAAGATGACTAAAATGCTATGAGTAAGAATTTAGTAGAGAAGAACCTTTTGGATAAAGGTAGAAAATAAAATATAGAAGTCTCAGGCATTAGTCAATATATCCTCTATTGACTACTGTGTCATAAATGACAGTCTCAAGTTTTGTTAACTGAAATTTTAGATCTGTTATACTAGAAATAGCAAGATTTTACTATTATTACTATTACTATATATTTAATTCAGAGGTAATGGTGCATAGCAGTAACAAGTGACTTAAGAGGAATTTCTTATTGATACCATCACACTACCTTTATTGGGAGGGAAAAGAAAGAGAAATTCTTATTGCTTCATATTACTGATCTGAGGTTTTACTTTCTACTGTTTACATGAGTTATTAATATTAAAGTCTTTCCTGTGGTGTCTGACAAGCTTTGAAGATTACTTTTTCAAATAATAAAGTAATATTCTTGTTTCCCTACATTTCTGATCACAAGATTCTTTGTGATATTATAATACAAAATTATTCAAAGAGATATGTACCAATAATTGATTGTATCTGTGTGGTAATTTCTTTATATCAAGTCTATGATCTGGGGCCAATGTCATCATAAGAAATCAAAAGATATATTCTTACATAATATTTGCTTCATATTATAAGGTATATACTATCTACAAAGGTCGAGTTACTCGACGCATACTTATTGTTCTTCTGCATGTCAGACACTCTTACTTTTGCCACATGCTTTTTTTAATTTCATCCTTCAAGATTTCCCAAATGACTATAGAAACTAACTCCATATATATGAAAAATAAATGTCTTTATAAAGTATTTCTTAACCTTGAGTACCTATTTGCATAGTTTCTGAGATATTTGAAAGATACCTGTAAAGATTATGATCCTTGTTTCCCACCTGGGGACTTTTGATATTTTTCACTTAGCAATGTAGGTGATTTGGAAGTTTGCCACAGAAAAGAAATTCCTCAGATAAAAGCCTGTGTCCATAGGAGTGGATACTGTGTATATTTTGCAATTAATAAGGTGTGAGTTGGGCCTAGAAGAGTAGTGAGAATTGGGATGAACCAAAAGAAAATGGAGAGAAAGGTAGAAGTGAATATTGCCCGAAGTTAGAAAGCATAAGGAACACCCAGAAGGGTACACCTGTGACTGGGATAGAAATGTAGAAGTGTTACATGATGGCAGGCAGTGACAAAGTCTTACTATAGCAAAAATCCACAATATGAGAGAAGGCTGAATTTTGAAAGTTGAATGCGATAAGGGGATGTGGAGTGTTGAAGTTTTTTGATGTCAATAATTAGCTTTCTGTCGATGTAAATCTACACATGCATTCAAAACAAAGAAGTCACTGCATGAGAAAATATTTAAGGATATGTAAAAAGATGAATGAGCATAGAGGAAGAATAGATCCGAAGCTCGTTAGGATATTGCAAATTTTGTATTCAAAAGACTTGTATTAAAATGGTTATATTGGATGTAAAAAAAAAAACTATTTAAACAGAACAGTCTATCCACAATTGATAATTAGACTTTGGAAGAAAGAGAAAATTCATGCCTGAATGAAGAGAAAACACACACACACACACACACACACACACACACACACACACACACACACACACACACATAATGTCTTTGCTTAGTATGATTTGGATTTGAGAAAAGAAAATAAAGGTTTTTCAGATGCTAAGGATGACAGAGAAAAAGTTGAGGAGAGATTCTGGCAGAGATTTGTGACAAGTAGAACTAGAAGATTAGTTCCTGCAGAGGAAACAGGTGCAATCTCTAGAATGAAGAAAATTTAAAGGGATTAGGTAGAGTCACAGGATGAGACCTGGGGCATGTTTACATGTAGAGACTAGCAGGAAAAAAATAAAAGCACAATATTGAAGAAAAAGAAGGAACCAAAGCCCAGAAGATATTACCAACAGAGGAAAGAGGATCCCACGAGTCAAGAAATGATCAACACCGCTAGAAAGATCAGCAAAGTAAGTACTGTCAGGATTATGTTCCCCCTTGTGTAAAAGTGCAGTTATTATGAGATGGTTTTCTAGATTACATGAAATGATGGGGATTGAACATGTAGCTCAAAATTAGGCACAAGATAATGTATCCGAATGCATCTGCTCTTGTAAAATATAATTAATTAGTGGCCACCCAACATTGCCACAAACCTTTCTAGCTCTGCATTTGAGTAGAGATGCAGCCCTCCTGTTTCCGTGAGATCGGTGTTAAGACAGAGATAGTGATGTAAACAGACCTGTGCCATTTCGTGGTAGGAGTTCTATATGGAAGAAACACACACCATGGGAAGAGGCACCAGGAGAGAAGCCCAAGTATTCTGAGTCCTTTGATAGACAAGATAAGGTTATTAGTACATATTAATTTTATTCCTGGTTTATAAAATTGGTATATCAGTTCATGGAGTATCAAATATGTGTAATTGCTATGTTCTTCCAATCAAACCTGTAGGGACAAGCTCTGGAAACAGCCAGGGTCTGTGTCTTATGTCTTCTTTCTGTGTTTAGACCTCTTATTTTTTGGGCCACCAGGATAGAAATCCTGGTGGAAATCAGAATGACTTTGAGCAATGGGTATTTTCAGTACCCAAAATGGGACTTGAACTTTAGACCTGATTTGTATATTATGAAGACATAAATTATTTGTAATATGGCAAAACCAGAGTTGGAGCAAATCCAAGCCAGTAACATTTTTGTTTGTTTGTTTGTTTGTTTTGTTTTAGTTTCGCTGCTTGTCATTCAAGCCATGGGTCATTTCACAATTAGCTGCATCTAAGCTTTTTATTTGTTTGTTTATTAAATCTTGCTATCAAAAATGCTATCATCTGATCAGCTGCCCAAGAATCACTTAACTCTTCTCACAGATGTTAGCCTCCCATTTCAGACCTATTAAATCATAATGTGCATCCTGGGAAGAACTTTAGGGGAACTGTGGGCATAAAGAGAGGTACCAAGCTAGACTACTGATGAGAGCTCTAACAAATAACCACATTCCCATACTGCTCCAGTGTGCTACTTGGTGTTGTAAGGGTATCACAAAGAAGCCATGGTTTGTACTTTAGCTCACTATCCATGCAAAGGAAGCCATTAGAATTAGAATAATTAATCACTGCTTTTCCCATTTGAAATGTATCATATGGGTTTGTCCAAATAAATACAAATTCTGATGCACTAATATCAGAGGCAGGCGTGATAATTTTTCCATGGGAAATTGATCATAGATAGAAAAGCAAGTCGCTTCTATAAAGCATTTCAGAAATACTTGTCCAAAGCATCATATATAGTTCATGTGAAATTTGTTCTACCATTTCAATTGCATGACTTCAGGAATTTTCTGAAAATGCCTTTGTCTTCTTGGGTATAAGATATGTGTCATTATTCTGTCTGTATCACAGAATTGCTAGAGATTAAGTGAGCAAGGCCATAGAAAATAATTAACATGGTGTCTCTAGCCTAGGATTGGCCCAGTAAGTACTATTTTGGGGTTATTACTTAGTTTATTGTTTCATTATCATTGAATACTTAATATCTGATCTTTTGTGCAAGAATAATGAAATAACAGACTAATAAATAGTTTGTGGAATAATTATTTTAACATAAATGTTGTTAACAAATTCCATGATGTTAGAAATCTAGGTGGTACCTAAGGACCCACTTTCTTAGTCTCTATTCCATGACTAGTACAGCTATTTATATCTTTTGTTCCTGCCTTTCCCAAGGAAATGCCATCAACTCCCCATTCCCTTACTCTGCAAAAGCCTTTCACAGCTGCAGATGCAGGGTTGAGCAGATGAACATGGCAGCCTAGGAACACATGTTTACCCTCCACTGAAACAGCTTGTCTTACTTTGTCTTTCTGAGGAACATAGTCCTTTCATTTCACTTCTATTTAATCAATTGTCTGGTTTACTTTCTGTTTTTACAATCTAATTAAACTCAGAGCATCAAGTTGGTTTAAGGCATAGCAGCTGTAGCTACTTATATTGTCTACAGTACTTTGAGAGATAAAGGACAAGTTGGCACAGCATCTTCCTATTTTGTGCCTACACATAATTGAATATAGGCATTGAATTGTATGCCAGCTTTCACTAAATTCTGCTACAAAACCTCCAGAGTTGAACTAATACCACACTGCATTCATATGCATTTTCTTCCCCCAAATAAAAGGCAAATGATTGTATCTAGAAAGAAAACCAACTGGTTCCAGCATTTCACTTAGAAAATTTAATTCTAGTCTCTTTGACCACTATGGCCATTTCTTAGGAATCTCTTGTCAGAAGACTTTATTCCTTATCTCTAGATGTTTTGCCTAGATCCCTAACTTGCCATCATTACCCATGGTTTTCTCATGTATTAAAGAGAAGGATTGCCATTTCTTAATCCCATGACAACCATCAAGGATCACACTTCACCTGTGTGCAAAGCAGGTAATAGGGATATTTTATTCTCCTCATGGTTAAACCACTGATGATTGATTAAACAGCCAGAAGTCTCCAGAGGATCTCATTATCTCCCTTCACAAGGAGCATTAGAAACTTGTGGCCTAAATTGTTTCCTCTAAGTCTACCCTCTGTTCCATTTTCAAGGTACCAATGTGACATCTTTTTATAGGCTTGCGAGGATATCAAAGGATGAAAAAAGAAAACTTTTCTATTTATAGTTTTATCCTGAACTTATTGTAGAACAGAAGTCCTGAGTGAATGTGTGCTGTTGACAGGGTCACAGTTGTGTTGAGGACCCTAGCCTCAGACTCATGGAAAAATCGCAAAGTGCTCCCAGGACTAGGCTCAAGGAAATGGTAAAGCCTTCCTCTGGTCTGAATGGTAACATTGGCAGTATGTGCAAAAAAAAATTCACTATAGCTTCCCCTACATACCTGCAGATATTTTTGGCCTGAGGACTACTCCTCTATAGAGACTGTTCGTACCAAAATTCACTAAACCCGTCTCCTTGATCCCACTGTATATAAAAAACCCCATCTCCTTTTTTAGCTGTATGCAACAGCCCCATTTCTCTAGTCACCTCTTATAGGATAATCACACTGAGCTTCCTAGGTGCTGGAGTTTCTCCATTAGAAAGTCCAGTCCACCTCGTCCCAGCTTTTCTGTGTGTCCATGTGTTTCTGTGTGTTTGTCTCCTCTTCATTCACTCACTAACCCAGTCAAGTCCATCCCTGGAACCACGCTGGATGTGGGAACTTACAGTTTACATCAGGGTTTTAAGGTATATGTGTGCAGAATGTTTTAATAATAAAATGGTTGCTACAATCAAGAAAATTAAAAATTATATTTATCGTGTGGCACAATTATTTTCTGTGTATGTGTGCCTGTATGAAGAGTAAGAGTACTTACAAAACTTGTAGTATGCAAAACAATACAATTAGTTATAGTTTAAACCCTGGACTTACTTCATTCTATTTATAATGGCAACTTTGCACACTTTCCCCTGCATTTCCCCATCTTCCTCTCTCCTGTCCGTAGAAACCACCTCTCTATTGACTTTTCTACTCTTTGTTTATATATATTCAATATGTTTTAAAATTTTTCACACATTCATGTTTTCATGCAATTTTTTGAGTCAGCCTTATTTTGCCTAATAGCATGTCCACCAGATCTATCCATATAATGGCAAAAGACAAGATATCTCTTTTAAAGACTGGATGTCATTCCATTCAATAATCCCACAATTCCTTTATTCAGTTTTTCACAGACACTTGGGGTTTTTGCACATCTTGGCTCTTTTGCATAATGCCGCAGTGAACATGGGAGTGCAAGTGTCTCTTTTAGGTGTGGATGCTATTTTGATTACTTATGCTGAAGATAGATTTGTGATTGTGACTCATGCATTAATTCAGTCTTACCTGTCACACTGATTTTTACAATAGTTGTACCAGTTTCCATTTTTACTTGAATTTCCTCCTCTATTCCATTTCCAAAAGTAGGACAGAAATACACAGGGGCAGATTGCTGTTCCAGGCAGATTACTCTTCACAGCCTAAACATTTCTTCTCTAAATACTTCCCATTTCTTCTTCCCTTGTTGGGGTAGCTCATAACGTGCTCCTTTATTTCCAGCTGTGTTAGGCTTTATGGCTACTGCTGTGCTTTTTCAGAGCTTAGGATATGCTACTTCTCAGTGCTGCTGGCTTGGGCTGGTAGAGGGGTCTCTGTGACCAATAGTTTCTTTTCTTTTTTAATAGTAATGAAAACCTTTTTAGATTTACTTATTTTATTTTATATGCATGAATATCTTATCTGCACACATATATGTGTCACATACACACACACACAGTTGTTTCTCTTTTTTATAATAATGAAACCTTTTAAGATTTACTTATTTTATTTTATATGCATGAATTTGTGTGTGTGTGTGTGTGTGTGTGTGTGTGTGTGTGTGTGTGTGTGTGTGTGAACCACATGTGTGCCTGGTATCTGCAGAGGTGTCATAACAGGGTGTCAGATCCAATGGAGATAGAATCAAAGCTGATCTGATTGACACTGGGTACCAACCCTGGGTACTCTGCAAAAACAGCAAGTGCTCTTAACCACTCAACCATCTCTCCAACCCCTGACCCATAGTTTCTTTATTGTGCATTTATTATAATAATGTATATTTCATAGGGGAAGTAAATGAATTATAATTTGTAAATTGTTGTATAGTACAAACATAATTATTAGCCTGTATATTTATGAAACAAACAGTTATTTTCATTACTCACTGGTTTACAGGCTATATCAGTACATTGCAAGCTTTTACAAGGCAAATAATAGATTCTGGTTTCTTTTCATGTCTCCATAATACAGTGCAGTACACTCCATTTAACAGTTTAATAAATAGTGAGGGAAGTGAGTGTACAAGTAAACAAATAATCGTGTGAAATATAAAATTTGACAAAGGAAATTCCCCAGGAACAATTTTCCTTTTATGGAACATTCTTTAATATGGTTATATTGCCAATATTTTAAGAGCAATAACTAATGTTCAAGGCAGCTTGGGGCCTAGATCCTCTTTCCCAGAAGCATGGCTCATGGAGCTATGATGGTTTTTAGTCATAGGCTTTTGTTCTTCAGCCAATGAATTAATAGTTGTTTTCTTATTCATTTCTGCAGTAGAATAACCCACATGCTCAATTTTCTAATGCTGAACATAGATTTGAGTTTTCTCCACATTCCTAAAAAAGCAACAGAAATGTCGCAAACCTCTTCATGAATCCACAGTGTCTCATGGTTTTAGCTGAGGAATGCTGAAAATTTTCAGATAAACAAATTGCAAGAGTTGCAATGTATAAGAATTGAAGTTAGATGTTTGCTTTTGCTGGCTTGGTACTTATTTATAGCACATGCTATCTTTCACGGGTTTTTTGTGTCTATACCTTATTGTGTGTCTGTGAGCTAGTCACTTTCTTTAACAGTTTAAACCTTCAGGCTTTCTCAGCAACTTAGCCCTGGTAATAGGTTTTTCTTGCAAAATTTCTAAATAACCTGCATAAAACAACACTTTTATGTCAAATATATTTGAAGGTTTCTTTTCTTTTTCATTTAAGTAAATGAGGAAAGGAAAAAATATGAAGTGGTAGACAGATAATAATCATCTGGGTTTGTCAATCATCAAATCATCCATACTTTACAGGTGGCTTTCTGGTTAACCAAAGAGACATAAGAAGACTGACAACCATGGCTGAATCCTGATGATGTTAAAATGATGACCACAAGATCATCGTTCTCCTTTTCTCTCTGTCTCTCTGTCTCTCATTCCCACTTTGTGGGTCAGAGAGCCTTTTATCATTCAGTATCTGAATCTGAGATTTTTGACCGCTGTAAGACCCATATTGTTTTTTTCCTGCTATAGTTTCTGTGATATGATAAAGGAAGTCAAATGATTACCTTTGTTATTATAAGTAAAATCCATGCAAAATTATCGCAAGACAGATTGGGGTATCAGGGTCACCAGCCGCCACCACTGCTGGCCCACGTTCAAAAAGGGTGGCACATCCCCTGGCCATGCCTTTTGTTTTGGTCTTGTCCATTCCCAACGAAAACTCTGCCTCTTGGACCAAAACACTCCTTACAATTGGCTAGTGGGCCAGTGACAAAGTTCCCGTAACAGTGATATTTCAAAATTAAATTAATTTTTCAAGTTTTATATTTGTTTTAAATTTTGTATGCGTGTGAGGAGGTGAGTGAAGAGTAGAGTTCATAAGTGATTGTGAGCCACACGACATGGGTGCTAGAAATTGAACTTGGGTTCTCTGTAAGAGCAGCACATATTCTTAATTGTTGAACTGTCTCTCCAACTTCATCTCTGATCATTTTTAAAGTATCTACTTTCTCTCTAGTATGTCAGTTCTGTTGGTCTTTGAAGTACCTATGTCTTTAGATGATGTCTCTTTGAAATCAATCTGAAGAATCCTCCTGTGGTTTGTAGAGTGTACAGCTTAGACATAGCATCGATCCTTTATAGGCCAAGAATAAGTAGTCATGAAGACAGATACTTGGTGTGGAACGAGGAAAAGTATGTCTTACAAACCTTCCAGAAGCTTCCAGATACCTCGGCAGACAGTATGACTACTGTGATTGTTGTACAGACAAGAATTCAGTCAAAAGTCTGGAACAGTAATTTGAACACAAAACAGCATAAAACATAACTTTTGGCAGCAAAAAGTTTCTTTCAGGTTAAAAAAGAAGTAGATATGTTCTGCGAGACATCAAAAACAAACAAACAAACAAACCAACCAACCAACAGTCAAAAGCAGATATGAGTAATGTTTCCAAGAAATAGTTAAGGAGTGTGTGATTTCTTCATATGATAGTGAGTCCTCTGCATGACAGTGAGTTCCCCACAACCAAAAGGCACTAAGGGAAAAGGAAGGATGATTTCTTTCTAAAATTATTAAAAGAATTCTTCCATCAGATATATTTTTCACTTCATTAGCTGCTAAATTCTTCTTTGCCTCAGTCAATGATTATTGGAGTCAGATATAATTTTTCCCTTATTTAGGTGTCTTGTTATCAGATGTACCCATTTAGTTCCTCTGTCTACAATTTCCGAGCTATTTTGTAAGTGAAGAATATTCAAAGGTGATGTCTAATTAGCATATTGCTCTGGGGAATATCCCAGATAACACTCGAAAAGGATCTGAGTTATTAGGGATGTTACTTAAAAATGTGTCACTTTAATTTCTTCTACTTCACTGGAGAGAGGCAGAGGAAGGGGGAGAAAAAGGAGGACCATGTTCAATTCCAAGATGAAAAAGGAGAGCACAATAAATTTGATTTTCCAAAACCAATGTATCTCTGTATTGGATAGTTACAGTCCATTATAATATCCATTCCTCCTTACACCTACCCCATTTATACTGGCTCCCAGAGACCTCCCTCAAGAGCATCATCACAGGCCTGTTAGAATTCCTCATCTGTTCAAATCTTACCAACTTCTAATATTCCAGCTTGGAGAGTTTGTAGAGCCCTGGTTAATTAATGTTGAACATTTCAGACCGTTTATGAATCTTGGCAGCAGTGGTTGGGGACTGGAATTTAATTAAAGACCGGAGCTACAAGGGGATTTGAGAAGGCTCTGATTCTAAGAAGGGGACACTCATTCAGTGGAGGCTGCTGGTATGACGTAAGCAGGTTGACAAAGTGGACAAGTCCTGAAGGAAGATGATATCTACAGGTCTGAACTGGATGGAAGGAGAACAAAGAGATCTGCATGAAAGCCTGAGCATTTTCCAAGGCACATTCCCGGAGGAAGTGTACGCTCTATGTGTGCACATGCTGCCTTGAAGGGAGCAAGCCTTTCCCCTCATAGAAATCCGATGATGGCAGCGACAAAACCTAAACAGAGCATAATTAAAGAGCATGGGGGTAGCTAATGAAATGAAAATAACTTTAAAAGGATGAAAGGAAATTGTTGTTAACACACCATGTGGTTAACCTCTGAACCTTTCTGCTGTGGAAGCATAATAGCACAGAGTCAGCTCCTGGGATGCAAATGAGCTGCGTCCCTGGGTGGAAATGGAGCTCTTTGGAAAAAGGAGATTAACTTTTTCTATCCATAGGAGCATTATTTAGCTCACTGGAACAGCAATTTGACAAATGGTACCATTGTAGCCCAAGTGAATACCGCAGGTTTCTGTGAGGCAGCCAGTTGCTACAAAACCATAAAGAAAAACATTCTTGCATTCTTTTTTTTCTCCTTCAACATAAGGACAACTTTGGGCCTATTCATTCTGGAGAGTTTCCACAATGGAAAGAAAGAGCTAAGGTTTGGTGACCTGTGACTCACATAGAGCAGAATAAGCCCAATTCAGAAAACATTTCTCTAAAGGAATTCTCCTACCAAGCTTTGCTCACATTGGATTTTGACTCATCTTATATTTTGTTCTTGGTCCAAGAGAAAGATGAAAGAATGCCTTCTACTGGGACCTGTGTAGCTGAGCTCTGATGGGCTTTTACTCACAAATGCATTTTCTTCCTCCTTACCAAGGAACTGGTAAGCATTTTAGACAGGCAAGTCAGGAAATTCTTACAGTTCTGTCTGCGTTGGGTTGCTGATTCGATCTCTCCTTCCTATTTACATCACTTACTGAGTATCTTCTTAGCTCGAGGCCATTTTACAGAGGAAAAAAAATGTGTCCTCCATCAATTAGTCATTCATTCAGACTGGAGACAAAAAGGACCTTTCTCTCTGTGCTTATAAGTATTGCTCAATGTTTAAATTGTGTCTTCATTTTTTTCAATACTAATCTCAAACTTAAAAAGGTTTAGACCTGAGAAGGCTTGAATTTACAGTCAATATTTGTGGATAAGTGCCCTGTATATTGTATCCAAACTCAAATGACAATGGTCAGAAAAGTTTGGTACACCACTCTGACTTTTGCTAAGTATGTTAGTTACTCTTCTTTTTGGATTGACCAAATATGGGGGGCAGGGGGGCTACAGAAAAGACATCATGGCACAGAGTTCAAGGGTGGTATATGTCATGACAGGGAAGGCACATAACAAGAGCAGCTCTAGCTATGGGCTGTGGTGATAGGAACATAACAAAACTGGTCCCATTGGGTTCACAGGTACAAAGTAGAGAGGTGAGTATTGAACTACACTCACTTCCTCCTTTTTGAAATTCAGTTGAAGACCCCAGCCCAAGGAGTGATGCTTTCTACACTCTCTGCTTTCCCTCCTTGCTTAAGGAGCATTCTCATAATATACGAGCAAGACTATCTGTTTATTACATCTAAGTAATAAAATCATAAATTTGAGTCTATCCTATGCTCTCATCATGATATTTAGTGTTTTCCCATGTATCATTTTATTCTATTTTATGACCATTGTAGAACCAAGAGTTAGAGGATTTTAACAATTTTCTGATTTGACATGGTTAGTGTTTGATAGACTGTACCAGACTTGCTTTGTTTTGTTTCCAGATTCATCAATTTCCTTGTAATGGCCTGATTTTTCTATCACTAATATTGTGCTTTTCTGAGGTACTGGACACTAAACAGGATATTTTATATATAATATCTTAACATAAAACCATCCTATTGAGTAGGCGTTATATCATCACTTTATAAGCAAGAAAACAGAGAAGTATAAACAGTCAAAAATTGCTCCAGCTCATACACAAACTGTTGCTGGTATAAGGACTTAAGAGTAAGATCTACCAGAAGAAAAGTCACTTAGTTAAACACTGTATATGACTGACTTCCAAGAGAATCAGCACCTTGACTACTAAATCTGGGTTCAGAGCACAGAAAAGCCAATGTGATATGATAGTTGATAGAGATAAAACATATTTTTAATTGTGTGTGTGTGTGTGTGTGTGTGTGTGTGTGTGTGTGATGGATTCTTTGAAGAGGTCAGAGAACAATTTTAGATATTGGTCTTTGTCTTTTATTTGAGACAGAATCTCTTGTTCGCTTAGGTACCTAATAAGGAATTTGCCTTTCTCTGCCTCAAAGCTTACTGTAGGAGCACAGGGATTAATGATATGTGTTACCATATCCAGTTTTTATGTGAGTTCTTGGAATCTGAGCTTGGGTCTTCACATTTGTCCAGTAAAGATGTTACCAACTGAGCCATCCTTCCAGCTCCAAGGACAAGATTTTAACCATGTTTGTTGTTGTTGTTATGATGCTTTGCTCTAATTTGTAATTCCATGGTACGTGTTGCCAGTAGATGGAATCCTAGATATTTTTCTTTTTCCATATCAAATATAAGAAGCAGATTCTTGTTTAGTGCCCATGCAATAGACCTTACCATCTGGTAGACCCACATGACAACTGGTTGTAGTTACTTTTGTACATGTTTCATTGATCTTTTTAGTTATGCATGTTTTCAGAGCTCAGGAAGCAAAGCTGTTTCTCCCTCACTGATGCATCCTATGTAATACCTACCTGATTACTATATCACAGAGAACAGGTAATGTATAGATGCTGCATGAGGGTCATAAAAACCTCACCCCTCCTATTCTTTGGATCTGAGAACTTGAGAGGATTTTGTTAGAATATCACAAGGGACTGTTTTTATTGAGATATGTAATTAAAGGGGAGAAAACAAGAACAGCAAAAGATAAGTAACACCAAAACTGTGTAGTTCTCTGTCAGCTGATGGTCCTCTTGTTGCCATGGAAACATGAAATCGAAAATGTTCTGTCAGTTCTTGAGACGAACCTAGTAGTCATGTATTTAACCTCTAATTAACTTTTGGCTTCCTTGGACTTAGAAGGCCACCTTGGAAAATTGGGCCACACCCAGATGGACCTTGCTTCAGGAAATCCAACCATCTGACCATCTCAGAACCTTGTGCTCTGTCTTATAGCACTTCTAATGTGCTAGCAAGTACACCTCACACACAAAACCATCAAGAATAAAAAAAGTTTATGTTTTAGGCTATTCTTGCTTCCTTGGCAATTGAATGGGACACAGCCCTTCATAGATAAATAACAGCAAAGCTCTAAGAACCACAGGAAAATGGAAGGAAAATTGAACATAAAACACATTCTACTAAAATCAGGAGAATAAATGGAAAACAGATGGGATAGCCCTGGCATTCAATTGGCAGAGTCAGGATTGCAAATTGTACCCTATTATCTGCCTTATGTGGTCCATGGCTGAAAAGTCACAAGAGGACAGTATATATAGGAAATATCTTGTACACTAGTATATATATATATATATATATATATATATATATATATATATATATACATGACAGGTTTTGAGCTTAAACCCAAAGAAAAATGTCATCAAAATTCCTTACATCTTTAATAAAGGCAATAGTTTTGGGGAGGTAGTATTATGTTGCTTGAGAAGAAATCCTGTCTAAAAGAAGACCAGTTTTTACAGTGTTAAATGTTCAAAATGTCTATCAATTTAAAATTGATAGATTATGCTCATTGTATAAATAAATGCTAGGCAGCTCAAGTGGCAAAGGAATATGTCCATGGTTATTCTTTCAAAACACTGCATTGCCTCCGGGTCTCTCCTGATAGTTTTGTTTCCAATAGCCCCATTCTTTCTCTTTCTTTTACTGTTTCTCCATATTTCAAAGCCATATTCAAGAGCACTGCTTCATGTTAGACACAACAAATGGCAACAGTGAGCCACGATAGAAGACAAGCAAATAACCAGGCACATCAGAAGACTGCTCTGTGCTTCTTAATCAGACATCAATGGAAATGTCAGGGTACAATTCTTGTTGATTTCACAGATATAGAAAGCAAGTGAAATTGGTTTAAATATTTCTGAAGTCAGTAAATGGCTATGAAAATCACCACTTGGGTGTCTTTGCCTTGCACTCTAATCTCTCATTCTATTAGTACCATGTTGCATTCTTCCTCTATTTTTCTTTACATGTCATGTGTTCTCCTTATAGGAACACTTATCATGTTGGGTAAAGACATATATGCTAATGAGCACACATTCATTTAATTATGTTGTTAAAGATTCTATTTTCAAATAAGATCACATTTCAGAGTACCAGAGATTAGAGATTCTTCAAATCTCCCTGGGGGACATAATTCTATCTACATATCAACTTACAACTACCTCTTTAGAATGCTTCTGTGATGATTATCCCAGGCACCAAAGGCATTGTCACCAATATGCAGAACACTCAGAAAACTAGTGTATTTAACCCCTCTAACTCATAGGGCTTAAATCTTCTTTCAGTCATATTATACTCAAGCTGCCAGTCAGTTCCCTAAAGCACTGACAAGTTTGTGTGTGTGTGTGTGTGTGACACAGAGTGTGTGGGTTTGCCTCTTTTGAAATGAATCCAGAGACCTTTTCTTTAGGCACCTAACCTAGAGTAAAATAGCAGAGTACCAAGTGTCTTCTCTTAGATCATGTTGCATTGTATCTCCAGGGAGAAGTGTTATAGAAATGCCATTTAATCTGGAAATTAAAGCATTTCCCCAGGGAAACATTACCTCTGTTCAGATATTTCTAAGTGGAAAATGCTGGATAACATGGTTTCCTTACTGTCCCTTGATTGTCACCATAGAGGGAGAAGAGGGGTGCCACTCCACCAGATGTAAAAATACACTATGGTCCTGGACTCTTGTACAAAAGGAGGATAAATAACCAAATTGGAAAACAATTTTGAGGACCTATAATCTTTTCTTCTCCATTTTGGTTATGAGAAGACTAAAGCTTAAACAGAATATATGATGAAGATGATTATTGCAAGGTAGATGACCAGGACATTGCACATGGATTAGACTACCAGCTAACAATCTGTAAAACCACAGAGGGTAGGTGTACAGTAAAGAACTAGAGGGTATAGAGAGACTGTACATGAATAAGACTACTAGCTAACAATCTGTAGAATCACAGAGGGTAGGTATACAATAAGGAACTAGAGGGCATCGAGAGATCTCATTAGGAGAGGGAAATAAAATAGTTATGGACGGATGGTGGAGGACTGGAGCAGGATGGTTTAAGTGAGGAGAGGGAAGAGAGAGGCAGATGAGGGAGGGGAATGCAGGAAGAGACAGCTAAAATTAAGGGACATTTGAGTAGTGTTGAAACCTAATACAATAGAAGCTTCCTAAAACATATACATATATGAAGGAGATCTAATGGAATTACCAAATAATGGGGGAAACAGTTCCAACTGGCCATCTCCTGTCACCAAATGTAGCAGGATTTGGTTTCCTCTAATTGAGTTGTTGGCCAAAGGGTTCCCATGGGAATCCCCAATCAATCCAGGCTGTTGCCAAGACAATAGGCTGCTCTCCACAGATGGACAGCAAGGCCCTATTGCTGAATGCAATACCCACACAGCTCATTGAATATGGAGAAGTCGAGCTGGTGCCTATATAGAGTCTCCGACTCTACTTTTTAGCCTCTTTAATAAAGGAAGGTACTTTGAAGGCTACCAAAAGAGAAACAAACACCAAGGAAGCCACACATCCTCTGATCTACAATGGTACCCTACCTGCAAGATATGCTAGGGCAGTGGTGGCACAAAGCTTGTGAAAGTAACCAACCAATATCTGATTCAACTTAAGGCCCACTCCATGGGATGGAACCCCTACCCAACACTGCTTGGGTTACTAAAAACCTGAGACTAGATAACCCACCAACCTAGAGTAAAATCAAATACTACTGGTCTAAAAAAGAAGTAGTGATTAAATGACTCTTAATTACCTTCTGCTATACTCATAGATTTGTGCCTTGTTTGGCCATCATCAGAAAAACTTCCTCCTGTAGCAGTTGGAAACAGATGTAGAGACTCATATCCAAACATTACAGGGAGAGAGAGAGAGAGAGAGAGAGAGAGAGAGAGAGAGAGAGAGAGAGATCTTAGAGCACTCAGTCCTGAAATGTCTTAATTGGATCCCTCCCCTATGATTTCACAGGAAAGCCTGTGAAAGATGAGCTGGAAAGAGTGTAAGAGCAAGAGGGGATAGAGGACACCAAGAAAATAAGTCTAAATCAACATGATCAAAACTCACGTGAACTCACAGAGACTGAGGCAGCACGTACAGGGCCTGCACGGGTCTGCACCAGGTCCTCTGAGTCTATATTATGGTTTCCAGTTTAGTGTTTTTTAAGGGATTTCTGACAGTGTGAATGAGTGGATCTCCAGTTGTTCCTATGGTATTTTGTCACAGTGACAAAAAAAAGCAACATCTATTAACAGTAGCTTCTTTCTCATAGAGCTTATATGAAGGTCAAATGGGTAATATTTGAAAGTAGAACACTGCCTCATAGAGAACAAGGGAGGGTTGCTATTGTTATTGCTACTCTTGATTCATATCTGCGTGTCTTGAACATACTGTATTCAGTGAGGAAAGGCAAACCATATTGTAAAGATTCATTTTCTTCTCCCTTAGTGGTTGGTTTGTTGTTTCCAAGAGGAATAGTTGATTTTGACTCACAGTTTGAGAGGACAGTCCATCAAGGCAGAGAAGTCATGGCAGCAGGAAATCGAAGTGGCTGATCACATTGGATCCCCAGTCAGGAGGCAGGAAGTGATAAATGCTATGGTCTTAACATTTTTACAGTATTGGCAGCAATAGAGGAAAGTGTAGCAGTAGAACCTCAGTGAGGACACCTGCAGTGACGATGGAGAATCCTGCATAAGTGCATAGCAAAGGAGCAACTCCAGGAGAGAGAGAGAGAGAGATGAAATAAGACCTAGAAGTGTCAGTCATTCCTGGTCTGTTTGGACTTTCTGGCTTCAGGAACAAAACTTAGAATTCCTATTGTTATGGAAGGAACTGTCCAGGCATAGAAAATCTACTTGTGTTTCTTACAAACCTATGTCCCTGTACTAGTTGTAGAGTTCCTTTATTCTGTATTTAGTGGAATTGCCTGGATTCATCATATTTGTGAGCTGACATAGGTAAGCCTCCCCTTCTCTGGTCAGAGGTTTCTAACCATATCTAGAACCAGACAATCATGCTTGTTGGGCCCCTTTGTAAAGCAAACCTCACATTTGCCTTGATAAGGCAGTCATTAAAAGGAGTAGGAATTGAAATTCATGAACTTCAGACTCAAGTTCAAGTTACCTTCCTAATCATTATGTGGTCTCATTTTGGTTTATTAAATTCATTGGATAAAGACAAACAAACAAAAAGCCCACAGTAAACAAACTATACAAACCATATTTATAAAATGAGGAAACCGACAGTGAAATAAATAACCATATAAATCAAGACGGAGAAGAAAATCAACGTTAGGGTCTAACTCTCAATACTTATACTTAATACTTGTATAATTCTTCCTGTCTCATGATAATTGTTTCAAGTGTCAGAAAGTATTGCATGAAGATAAGGCATTTTAAATACACAGGTAGCTATATGCTTCTATTTGCTGTTGTTGATATGCACAAATATCTGCATATCTCCTCGTGTTTTTTTATGTAGCCATACCACCTCCATCTAGGTTTCCCCCAGGGACTTCATATCAATGACTCTTAAATCCACTGCTCTGCAAGGTGTGTGGGAAAGGGACAAGATGGTAGAGTTTGGTTGAGAAACAGACTCTGAGCACAGAACAGCAGGCAGTAATGCTGTTGGCAGAGTAACAGAGAAGACGCTGTGGCTTACCCATGGCATCACGGCAAAAAATAGCATGGAAACAGCTGGAGAGCTGTCAGAATGATCTCAAGGAAGAGCTGTGAAATCTCTCTGCTTATGCATTCATCGAGAGTTATGTGGACAGAATGACACTGCCAGGAGAAAACAGGCAAGGTAGTAGCTCACCCTTCCATGGCCCTTCTCTCATCTTTCTGCAATATGGTTCTGTGTCACAAGATTCCTTCATATGTGACTTCCCCTATGTGAACGCTACCTCTATGCCCAACTCCTTCACCGACATCCAGAATATGCACACAGCCCAAAAGAGTCAAAAGTAGAAGACATACATTTGAATCATTTGCAGATCTTTTATAAACACAAATTTTAGTGAAATTGGCTGGAATAGAAAAATGACTATTTTAAAACATAAATAGTTGTGATTAAATACTAACATGGCTTTGGTTTTGCTGACTTTTAAAAACATGAATCGCAACTATTTTTTTTTTCAAAACTGTCCTTAAGACTATCAAAACCAATTCAGTGAAAGGATGAAGGGGAGCTACAGAGACAAAAAAAATCACATAGGAATATTAGACTTGAATGGTGTATGGACTCCTTTCTGTCACAGAAAACAAATGCAAGGCCAACCACTTGCATCAGATTGAAAAGTGGCTCTCTGCCCAAGAGTTTGGATAACCTGAAGTAGCTGAGGTCATGAATATTTTTTACGGGTGGCTAAGGAAAGAGCATTTGCAGATAGGGAATCAGATGTTGTTCTTTGGGGTATGACCTTGAATAGAGGCTGTTAGCTCTTGGCTTTCATTTCAAATAATAAATCCTCTCCCAAGGAAAAGTGAATGAATGAGGTGCTTCCGAGACTTTCCCGGGAACGGCTTCAATCTGTGCAGTAATTGGGCAGTCAGAGTAGCACAGCTGTCATATAGGACTGTTGTTGAGGTTATGCGTCAGTAAATTGTTAGTGGCTTAGAAAGTAGAAACAAGAAGAGAGCAAAGAACAATGACTATCCAACACAGGGAAAATTTACATGAGCCAAGAAGTCTAAAGTAGTAGTATGAAGTAGCATATTGTGTTTTCTTCAGACTTTGAAATAAATAGCAATATTTTCCCAGGGAGGGCAGAGGACTTTGCTTTTAATGATGTCAGAGTAGCATTCTGGGAATTGTTTTGAGCACTACTATCCGTGGCATTGAGTGGGTAATGGTGTTTCTGTGTGGCTATTTTTGGCAGTTTGATGATACCTAATTTTGTTTTCTTCTTTTGGATTCAAGCAAAGAAGCACATATGTATATTAAGAGTGAAAGCTTTCCCAAACTAGAAACAAACACTCTTCCCAATCTCAATGTCCATACTGATTTTCCCATTACCCAGCAATGCTTCTTGAGCTGTCAAGGCATGAGCCACATGTTTCTCATCACCTGTCTACTGCTCCTTTTTAGTTCTTTTAACTTTTTTTCATTTTACATATCATCCACAGTTCCCACTCACATCCCTCCTCTTGCTCCCCTTCCTACCACTCCCGCTCCCAAGCCCCCCCCCCATACACTCCTCCAAAAAGGTAAGGCTTCCCATGGGAAGTCAACAAAGACTGATACATTCAGTTGAGGCAAGACCAAGCCCCTCCGCAATGCATCAAGACTGAGCAAGGCAAACCACCATAGGGAATGGCCTTCAAAAAGCTAGCTCTCGGGAGGCAGAGCCAGGCAGATCTCTGTGAGTTCAAGGCCAGTCTGGTCTACAAAGTGAGTTCCAGGAAAGGCGCAAAACTACACAGAGAAATCCTGTCTCGAAAAACCAAAAAAAAAAAGCTAGCTCATGCACCAGGGATAAATCCTGATCTCACTGCCAGGGGCGCCTCAAACAGACCAAGCTACGCAACTGTCTCTCACATGCAGAAGGCCTAGTTTGGTCCTATGTAGGCTCCACAGCTGGCTATTAGCAATAGTGAAGAGGGTGACTGAATTGGCCTCCCCTGTAATTAGATTAGTGAATACCCTAACTGTCATCATAGAGCCTTTATCCAGTAACTGATGGAAACAGATGCAGAGATCCACAGCCAAGCACCAGGCCAAGCTCTGGAAGTCCAGTCAAAGACAGGGAGGAGGGATTACATGGGTAAGAAGGGTCAAGATCATGATGGGGAAATGTACAGAGACAATTGAACCAAGCTCATGGGAACTCATGAACTCTAGGTCCACTGCTCCTTTTATGGAGGTCTTAAAATTTGTACTTTTCATCACCCCCATTGGGTGATCCCCAGCTGGATCAAGAACAGAGAGGGAGAACAAGGAATAGGAGACCATGGTAAATGAAGACCACATGAAAATAGGAAGAAGCAAAGTGCTAGAGAGGCCCACAGAAATCCACAAAGATACCCCCACAATAGACTGCTGGCAATGGTCGAGAGACAACCCGAACTGACCTACTCTGGCAATGGGATGGCCAAACACCCTAATTGTCGTGCTAGAAACCCCATCCAATGACTGAGGGAACTGGATGCAGAGATCCACGGCTGGGCCCCGGGTGGAGCTCTGGGAGTCCAATTAGCGAGAATGAGGAGGGTTTATATGAGCAAGAATTGTTGAGATCAAGGTTGGATAAAGCACAGAGACCAATAGCCAAATGAATGGAAACACATGAACTATGAACCAATGGCTGAGGGGTCACCAACTGGATCAGGCCCTCTGAATGGGTGAGATAGTTGATTGGCTTGATCTGTTTGGGAGGCATCCAGGCAGTGGGACCAGGTCCTGTGCTCATTGCATGAGTTGGCTGTTTGAAACCTAGGGCTTATACAGGGTCTCTTGGCTTGGCCTGGGAGGAGGGGACTGGACCTGCCTGGACTGAGTCTACCAGGTTGATCTCAGTCCTTGGGGGAGGCTTTGCCCTGGAGGAGGTGGGAATAGGAGGTAAGCTGGGGGGAAGGAGAGGGGGCAGGAGCAGGGAGAACAAGGGAATCTGTGGCTGATATGTAGAACTGAATTGTATTGTAAAATAAAATAAAATAAAATTTAAAAAAATTGTACTTTTATTTTTTCAGTTGGTTGCCAGTGGGGTCTTTTTGTAACGTAATACCCACAGTACTTAGATATTTTTATTATTGTGTATTCAAAATTAAGTATTCTTTTACCTTGCTGGAAAACAAGATACACATATACATATTTATATTTTGAATAAACATATATATTAAAAACTGTATCTAGAGTTAATTTCAAACAGAAGGAAGCTTTTCAAAGATTTTATTCTACTTTAGAATTCATTCTTAGATAAGCTGAACACAAACTACATTACCTTGATACAAGGAAAACAGGCATAATTCTAAACATTAATTTACTGGAAACAAAGAGAAAAATGGCCTCAAGTGAAAAGAACACTACCAGGGTCAGGCTGTTTCTAGAAGACACTGTTGACTTTAATATGAGGAAAGTAGATCTGCTGGTGGCCAATGAAAACTGAACAATCAGAAAGGATTCCTTCTATGTCATCCATGGCTGTTTAGAAGGAACTGCAGTACCTAAGCTTTTCAAGTTCAAAGACTTAAATTAGAGGACAAAAAGGGGAAGTAACTTGATGGTTTCTTCTTTACTACACATGGAGACAAAAGGTATAGGGACCATTCCCTGCATTCAGGTCACAGCTTCTGAATTTGAGCCTCTAACAGAATGCATTTTAGTGATTTGTTTACTGAAACCGAGCATACTAGTCAATCATAGTCTGATCAAGCTAGATAATAAACGAGCCTGAATCGGGGGACTTGCTATAGAAAATCCTTATCCTCAGTTACAAGGCTGTAGGCTGACTGAAGTTGGGCTTATCTCCACTGGGTTCCGTATGGTGGTTCTGCTTTGGACTACAAGGCACTGGGATTGTCTCCAGGCTAGGATTAGGTTCAGATACTCTCTGTGCATGTTTACTCTCAGGTTCAAACTGAAGACTCTGTGATTACCTAGGGCTTATTCTCTCCATGGTTTATCTCTACAAGGCCCCCCCCCAAAAAAAAAAAAACCACTACAAATAGGGGAAACACTTTGGAAGCTTTGCTTATTTCACATCTGCTGCCATCCCATGAGCTAAAGAAGTCCTGTCATGAGTTAACATGACATGGGGAAAACGTTGAAAGCCTACTGATGACATTATTCATTCATTTACTCTTTCTCTCATTCATCCATTCATCATTCATGTTTTTGAAAGAGTTTAGTATGTAAATCATGCTAGCCTCAGACACACAGGGATCCTCATGCCACAGTCTTACAAATGCTGAGATTGCAGTCATATACCACACCCAGTATATTGATGACTTTATTAAATCAAGATATTTGTTGAAGAACCAGATGCTCCATACTTTGCCTGATCTCTGCAGAGCACCAAGAAGCCATTCTTTACTCTAATAGTAGCACACTTCTATTAATCCATCAAGAGTTTACCTGCGAGTTTAATAGAAATCATTTCCCAGCTGTAGAGTCCGTTGAGATGCTGGTCATATATCACCTCCATTTGTTGCCCACTTCTACTTTGACTGAGTCACCCTAACCATTCATTAATGCAATTCTTTTTTTAAATTTTGGTTAATCTATGTGTATCTCAGCTAACTTTCTTTGGATTTTTTTTTCTCCCAATCTCACCCTGGCATTTACAATCTGTGATTCTCCTTCCCATACATCAGTGCCCAATGTCTCTCTGCATCTAAACCACTGGCACAACATTGCTAGAAAGCTGTTAAGAACCTACTCCTGTGGCCATCCATGCAAGAGCTACCCATCTGTTGGGTAACCAACTGCGAGGCGTCCAAATGTGTAAACATTCCCTTTTTTTTCTCCATTGTGGCCTCAAAGAGATCACACAGACCTGCCTGCTAATGACACATGCTTGTTAACCTTTACATTCTCTCCACATCAGTCCCTTATCCTTCCTGTGTGGCAAGCATAAAAAGATGAGATCAGTTTGATGTAACCATTCTAGATGCAGTTGTACCAGCTTCTTGCAGATCCTTAGTTTTAAAAGCCAGAGTTCACAAAGGCCAGGGAATTAGTAAGCATTTATGTAGGCTGCTGGATGTGAGTCATTTTGTTATCAGAGATAGGTGTCTTTTGAGAGAGACTATGCCAACAGATACAATACCTGTGAATTAACATGGCATGACATGTGTGATCCAGTTTCTAAACCCTTTTTGCATGCGTACCATCCATGTGAATGCATATTTTTCTTCCTTTTGACTACAATACTTGGTATATTCCCTGACAAAGATTTGGAAGGGACTTTGAAAGCCCTGGGTAAGTTTCAGCTCAGCTTACAACTCTCTCCTACAATATCTCTAAGAAATACCCATTTGCATCCGTTGAAGTAGGACCTGAGGACAAAGATTGCAGAAGAATTGGAAAGACAGGAAAAGGTCCAGGGTCTAGGTAGATTCCACTCTGGAGAGAGCACAATCCCATTTCTCCTCAATTAGAACAGAAATAGTGATTTTCGCAGGTCCTTCATTTCTCTTTTATCTGTCTTACTTCCTCTCTCCTGACCCCTCCCCCATCTTCTCAGAAAATGCTCAAAGATAACTAAATGTATTTATGTTTTCAGTCATTTCACTCAGGGGTTTTCTAGTGCTGACCAAAGAGCATTTATGCTCCTTCATGTGGCACTCAAAATATAACATCACTTGGCTTTAACCTACCATTTCATTTCTCTCCAGAGTATTCATTCTGCCTTAGCCAAACTGTCTTCTGATCAGTCGTCATAGATTTTGTTTATTGTTTTTAGTAATTGCACTTTGTATACTAGGACTACTGCTTAGAAGACTATTTTTTTTTCTATTTCATTTTGATTCAGTGCCTTTGTTGAAGGCTGAGATGTTCTTGGTGAAGCAGCCCATGCTGACCCTCTTACATGAAGCCTTCTGTACTTTCCCCAACAGAAGAGCCATTTCCCCTGGTATTCTACCAAGTGGTGTTCATCTCTATATATTGTTCACTGTTTGTTCTAATAATTATTTCGTTCCCATCTTATTTCATCTACTCATTTGCCAACTCACTGAGGACCTGTGCCACATACCATGTTTATATCTTTAAGACTCTCACACAGTTCTTTGTATCTAGTGTGTCCAATTAATGTTTATTAATTTATGTAATAATTGATTAATAGTAGATAATTCTACTTTATAAGGACTAGACTACTTTCAAAATAACACTCATCTCTGTATATTTGAGGGACAATCATCTTTGAGATTTACATAAACCAAATTATCTTCATGTAAATCAAAAGAAAGTAACCTTCACTTTTCACCTAGTGTGTTAAGAATAACTGGATTGGAGATATATATATATATTTATATATGACTGTTTTTAAATATCTACAGAGGTCTTATTGGGCAAGTATGTCTGTTTATTTTTTTAAAAAATGAGGCTTAAATTGTAAACAGTTGTACGTTCAGGAGCTGAAAACTCAAGTCTGGCTTAGAATCTTAGGAGAAATTTTTGGATGCATACGGCAGGAATTAAATAATTAGATAACTAGATGGGTTTATTTTGGGGCCCTACCTTTGATTCACTAGGTGACTTAGGGATGGTCATTATAGTTTTTGCTATTTGTCAAACTGAGATTGATGTATAATTGTGCAAAATATGTGTCCCCTTAGTTACTTCCCTCTAAGAAATTAATGAGATAATTTCTAAAGAGTGCTTTGATATTTTCTGATAAAAGAAACGGACAAGTATGAAATGAAGCATTTCCTGATTCTATTGAAGGTTTTAAAGAGAGTGAAAACAGCCTTTTAAAAATTATCAAAGCGAGAGCTGGAGAGGACACATTCATGCAGGTGGTCTTCCAGTATGTGCACTGGGCATTGCGATTTAGCTGCACTTCAACACATATTAGCATATTATCTCAGTTGCTCCTTAGAATTACTCTATGAAGTCCATTATCAAAGTAGGTAGGTCCATTACCACATTTATAATAAGGAAAATCATACTCAGAGAGGTCATATGACTTGTCCACTGCTACTTGACTCACACATGAAACAGTAGAGGGTTACAGTTGCATTTATGGGTTCAAGTCCACCTCCATGCATCTCGATTTCTCCAGTTTTATTGGCATTGTGGCAGGCACATAGGAACATTTCCTTTATATTCATCCTATTTTGTCCATGTTCATGAGTGATTTTAAATCCAATTTCCATTATAAAGCCATCCTTGTTACTGTGGCTTAAGGCCAGTTCTTACACAACAATTTTTGGTGACCTTAAATATATTGCTTCTGAGGCATTTTATAGTGAGACAAGTTTCCTGCCTTTCTTTAAATAGGCCCTCAGAATTCAGTCCGATTTTCACTTTTGTTTTGCTTTGTTTTTATTATGATAGTGGTGTCTTGTTTTGTGAATTTTTGTTGTTCTTTTAGTCAGTCTTACTTTGTCGCCCTGCCTGTCCTGAAAACTTCCTATGTTGAACAATATGGCCTTGAATATGCAGTGATCCTCCTGTTTGATTCCTAAGTACTGGGACGGCAGACACGTGCTACAATACTCAATTGCAATTTTCTTTTCTCTTAAAATAGCCCCCTTCTCTCCCCCTCCTCTCTCTGTATGTACACATGGGAGTGGGTACCTGTGAAGGACATCAGGAGAAGGAATTGGGCCCCCTGGGGCTGGAGTTACAGGTGGTTCTGAGTCACCATATGTAGGTGCAGGAACAGAAATCTGGTCCTTTGCAAGAGCAGCAAGTGCTTTTAACCACTGAGCTGCCTCTCCACCCCCAATGCACTTTTTTCATAGCTATCGTCAGCACAAGAGGTATGGAAATACTAGAAATGATTTTGTCCATTGAGGTATTGATGCTCAGCATCATACACACAAATGGGTTCTAAATTTATATTTGTTGAGAAAATTGTTAGATTAATCACTGAATCTGCATGGAGCAGAAGGTTCAGAAAGTTCACAGGGATTGCAGGGAATACAGATTAGTGTAGGGATGTAGGAAAGTTCAAAGAGTGAAATCTACCCACTTGACAATAATGGAATTATTGGCTTCAAGGAACAGTGTTGGCAGATTTTGAACTTGTAAGTTAGACTCCGCATTAGAACTTCACAACTTTTTTTTTTCTTGTCTTTTTGACTCTGCCTGGTCAGCTACTAATGCCACTCTGCTAGGGATTCAAGATGTATGTAAGACAAACTGTAAATCTGAGTGAACCAAAGAAGCCAGTTAAGAGCAGTGTTTCTGTGATGTCTCAATTTGTTAAGTAAATTGCAGGGTGTACAGTTTGGCCAGAGACAGCTGACAGGCAACTGTGCCTGAACAAATCACATCTCCAAAATGACACGTGCACTTTATTTTCATTAGAGACAGTGGTATGATTATTGCCTGGGCCATCACAGTAAATACGGTGATTATAAGCATCCCTCAGGACTTGAAGTTGACAGCATAGTTGGAGTGCATGAAGGAGTTTGGGGCTAGTTCACACGTATAAATGACACCAGAGAAGACTTTCAGGTCTCCAAGGAAAGTGACAGAAGTCTGCAATATGAACTTCTACTACCATGTTGAATTTTAGCAATCAAAATTGTCATGTCATTTGCTCATAAGTCATATTAACATTCTCCTCACTAACAACTGACTTTGTATCCTGATGTTCAAACATCTAAGATAACGACTGGACACAGCTAAACTTTTTTCAGCAGTTACAGCAAAGAATGGTAGCTGTTAACAGTTTACACAGAGCCAAAATGACCACTGAGTGAGCACTCCCAGGTTCTTAGACACATACCTACCTTCAGGCAACATATCCTCTTTAGATGCCTGAGGTTTGGCACTTCAGGTCCTCCCTGGAGTCAGTCTGTGCTAAAAGGATTGCGTATAGAGGATTCATTAAAGTTTCTGCTGTATTTAAAGGCATGATCTCCTTACTATGAGATAGCCTCCATTCCCTTGAAAGAAATGATCAGGGCAACATGTGTACCTTTCTGCCATTCTTTATCTGCTTGATGAGACTGGGCTGCATGAAGTTGATGTGTATATTTGGTGAGAATACTCTCTTCCTTTCTTCCTGTTCCCAGGTTTTTTTTTTCTTCCCTGAGCTGAGGGAACCATGTTTGCTTCATCTTTGCAGAGGCAGTGAGAAATGGGAGAAAGACTGATTTGTGGCCGGGTCTAGGTCTCACCTCAGAAACATTCTCTGTCAGACTCCATAAGCAATAAAGTTTTCTGGCTCTTAGTTTGTGTTCATCTCTTAGCAGGCTTGAAATTCACAATAGAGAGGGCTATCTATGATTTATTGGCCCACTTAAACCTCTGTGTGGCAGAGTCACAATTTTGTTTTTCAGGCTCTTGTATTGCAATGAACATTTTTTATTTATTTGACAGTCTGTTGTATAGCTAAAATATTTTTTCAATATCATTTCTACTCAATATTAAATGGTAATGCTAGAGCAATGACCTACATTAAATTTTTCTTGACGGTTATAGCCATACAGATATATGAACACAGATGACTAAAAGTGTGTTTGCATATAATTTATAAGTACTCTTCTGCACCAAATGGTTGGCTGTCAAGCAACTCTCAATTAATAGGTTTTATTATCATTATCTTTACTAGTATTTATTATTCTTATTATTATTGGCTTGGGGTACATTTTTTTTTTCTGCATCTCTGAGTCTAGTTGAAGGCTGCTCCTACCCATCAGAATGTAGAAAGAAATTTATTTAAATGTAATCCTTCTTATAAGGCTGCCTAACAAGACAGACTTTACTGTTGAGCTACAATTCTTGAAAGACACTCTGAAATCTTGAGTCGAGCCACATCTTGGAAGCAGCAGCTGGGTCATTATTTTTTTGGCAGACTCATTCCATGCAAGTGTGATCTTCATGATCCAGGATGCTTAATCCATCCAAACACTTCAAAGAGAATGGTAAGTTCATTGAACTTGTGCTAGGTGCCTGCATATACTATTATATCATTGTAGCAGCTTTTCATGATAGATAATATTTCCCTAACGTTAAAGATGAAAACATTGATTCCTAGAGATTTTATATAAAATATGATCAATAACACAGGACAGAAAATTTTCAAAGTCCAATTAACCTTATTCAAAATCTTGAGATCGCTGTAGTGCATTAAGTGGTAAATAAACCCAAGAGACTCTATGGGGGAAATTTGGTAATAAAAGTTATTAAAATGACATACAGCATTAAAAATGTGATTTGCTTCATTTCTTTTGAGTCCTATGCTACTCCTGGCCTTTGTTATTGTTGTTATTGAAATTTGAAAGGGCTGCTTTTCTTTACTATACCAAAAAAGAGTTGAGAAAATTTGATGAAAGGGAAACACAATTCACCCTTTATTTCTGCTATGCAGTAGGGCATGATGAGGGCTGTGGCCAAGAGAACTTACCCCTTTGTCTCTTTGTTAGTTCAGCCTCATGAAACTAAAGAATTATTAGTCAGATATTTGAAATTTTACTCCTTTTAACAAAACAATCCTCAATGTGTATGGCTGTATTGCCAAAAACTAAGGAAATGTAAGCAAGTAAATCACAAATTCTAGGCTAGTCTGGGCTACAAAAATGATCCCCACACACACACACACACAAACATACATACACTCACACAACCCTAAGACATCAACACTTTAAGAAAGACCTTTTGATTTTATTTTAAATATTGACAAAATACTTCACATGAAAATTATGTACTTTCTCTCTTAAAAATATAATGCTTGTGAAGGCCTGATGAACCTATGGGCTCTGGAATTTGTAAGTTATTGTGTTATAAAAGATAACTAATAAATATCCATTGAGGAAAAAATGATTAATACTAGTACTCTTGCAATAATTCTTCCTTCCAGATTTAGAAGTACTGTGTACTGTGTCCGTTAGTGACAGATAGGCCTTCTGTCTTTCATAGTGTGGGGGCACTTGTCATTCAACTATCAATGCCTTGATCATTTGTTCCTTAGTCTAGCAATCAGAGATGGCATGACTCATCCATTGGCAAATGAATCAGAAGTTTGTCTTATTGTCCACCAAAGAATATGTATGTTCTATGGCTAACTGTCTAAGACGTTTGTCTCTGGATATTTGCCTGAAGAAACATCCTTAAAGTCAATACACAGCAAAGTGGTAAGGAATAAGTTCATCATGTTTGAAGATTTGGGAAGTGATATTTCTGCCTTCTTTCAGATGAGGCCTGGTAGATGAGCTTACTCATGCTCATTCAATTTTTGTTTTTGTCTGTGACCTTATTACTATCTCCTACTCCATTAAGTTGTCACTTTCTTCTGGCTACAATTCCTAGTTCTATAAACTCAGAGGAACTACTGAGCACGGATATGATGAATTATCAATACTAAAATTGCAAATAACCATTGAAACAATGATGCTGTAGTATCCTTGGATGATCTCTAGCCTCCTGGCCAAGGAGGGTTGATGAGTCACAAACCATGGCCCATCTAAATAGCCACAACTCTTCTAAGAGAGACGCCTACAGCAGAAAGAAAGAGTGTCCACAGGCACATTTGGGAACTGAAGGCTTTTATTTATATTTATTTTGAATCTATACTTTCTAAATCTCATCAATGGGGTTGTGCTATCATGAAGGAAACATTTGCTGAGGGCTTTGGGGAAGGCTCTTTGGGAAGGAGAGAAAATAATCTTTAAGATTTAGTCATTAATGAACCTTGAAAGTCTTTTGTCTGTTTTTGGCTACACTGAGCTTAAGACTGTGACTATCTTAATATCTGGGTATTTCAGTTTTGCCAGTTTTAGTGAATTTTTATACTACAGTCTACCTGGCTATTTCTTAAGAATCTTTTATGCCTAATATTTCCATTTTAAAATGTTCTTTATTCTTGACATTTTAATACATATAAACAAAGACATACAATACCCCCTCCCCCATTTCTTTCTTCCTATTTTCTTCTTCCATCCAACAAATTTCATTTCCAAACTAAGAGTTTTAACATTCTAACTGTGGTTGATATATTTTGCACCCCAATAAACTCATCTGGGGGTCAGAGAACAGAACAGCCACTATATTAAACATAGAGGCTAGGTAGTGGTAGCACACACCTTTAATCCTAGCATTCTGGAGGCAGAGACCCATCCTGGTCCCTGTCAGTTCAAGGCCACATTGCAAACAGCCAGATGTGGTGACACACCTTTAATCCCAGCACTTGAGATCTCATGTCCCGCTTGGAAAAGACACACACCTTTAATCCCAGAAAGTGATGGCAGGAAGCAGAAAGGTATATAAGGCATGAGGACCAGGAACTAGAGGTTTTTAGGCCTTTGAGCAGCAGTTCAGCTGAAAAGCATTTGGGTAAGGACTCAGAGGCTTCCAGTTTGAGGAAACAAGATCATCTGGGAAGTTGGAAAGGTGAGGTTGGATGTGGCTTGTTCTGTTTCTCTGATCTCATGGCGTTCACCCCAATACCTGGCTCTGTTTTATATATATATATATATATAATTAATAAGACCTTTTAATATGCGTGCTACATCTAACATTCTCCTGTTCACCTTTATCTCTTCAACTACATTTGTCTAAATACACTGGTAAAGTTGGTCACCTTGCTCTGCTATGATTTAGTACCATCGACTGCATGACTGGGACAATAAATGTTTATTTCATATAGTTCTGGATGCTAAATCAATTTCAATTTCTGAAAGAGGTCTCTTTCTTGATTAGCAGATGTTTGCCTCCTTGCCGTGTCCTTACTACATTATGGAGAGACAGTCACCTCTCCAGTATTGCTTTTTACAAGTTACCACTCATGTGACCTAATTACCTATTAACACCCTCTACTCCAAGTTCCACTGTAGGGCTTAGGGATTTAGCATATAACTTGAGGAGGAAAACGTAAGTGTACAGCACTTACGTAACCACATTTCTTTTCTATCTTTGGCCAAGCCTCTGCAAATAGGAGAGAATTTTCTATTCTAAAAGGTACATAATGAATATTTACCTCCAATTTCTGGAATAATTGTAAATATTTATTACCAATATTACATAAACATACTACACACACACACACACACACACACACACACACACACACACACACACACGCCTATATGCACACCAATTTTGGCATGTCTGTGCTTATTTTTGTTTGTTTCTTTGCTTTGTTCTCATCATTTTGTAATGATTTATTTTGCTTAGTGAAAGTTAATATTGCAAACATTGTTTTCTTTTTTTTTCCTTTTTTCATCTTTTTCAGCATTCAACTTGCCCAAGGATGTATAGCTAGTGAGCAATTAGAATTTATCAAAATCTTCTTTTCCCAAATCATTGCCAATAAGCCAAAGTCCAGTTTACACCCTAGAAGGATGAACAATGCCTGATGTATCTAGGGTCTGTTAACGTGTCCCAGGCAGCATCTAATCACTGCACATTTGCTTCAAATTTTTTTATGACTTTAGTTTGAGTCTAGTACAAATAAAGAATCAGAATCATTTAAAGGTCTTGGTGATAGATTTTGATCTCCTCATTTCTAAGTCTATGGAGAAAGTCCTTAAGAAGCATAAGCCTGCTGGTGATGGGAATGCTGACGACTCATCAGCAGTATATAAGATATAACTTATCACCTGAAGTCTCCTGAGAGTCACAGCTCACGTCTCACTTGCAAAAGCTGTCTCCCAAAACAAACCCACTGCAAAAATTGAAGCATGGTTGGAGATAGCCAATCTGAAGAGTTTCTGTACTAGAATGTTGCTGCAGGTGAATGCAAAGGAGCCTTCACCACTGGCCTTCAGCTGACCATTTACTGAGCATTGTATGGATATATGTGGGAGAAGACGTAGAAAATGAATTACACTTTCTTCCCTTTTAATTCTCATGGTAAGCCTAGAGAGAAAACAGTTCCGTTACAAAGCATAATTGAGAGGATGGAAAGAGATGTGAAAGATGAAAAACACTCACTGTTCAAATATAAGGACCAGGACTTGTACCCCGGTTCCCACATCAAAGCGGGGTGCCGTCTAATGCATGCCCCAAAAACATGAGCTTCATTTTGAATGAGAGATCCTGCATCAAAAGATCAAGGCAGAGAGTGACAGAGGATGCTGAATGCCCTCTTTCAGCCTCTGTGCATATACTCACCATTCCTTTCCCCCAACACACCTATGCCGTGCACATCACACACGCATATGTACAGTGCTTAAATGAATCTATACAAATATTTAATTTCACTCTTCAATAGATACTGGAGAAGAAACCTGGGTAATCAAAGTTGTCTCTATGAGGGAACCCTTATGGAGCTGCTTTCATCTCTATCTGGGTGGAAGAAATTAATTCTCTGCAAAGAAATATCTCTTTTACTGTTGCAAGAGGGTACTCCATTCAGCATTGAGCTAGGCAAAGCCGAGAAAATCTATGCTGTCTTTGGGTTGTTGATGTAATCCCTAAACACCAATGCCTTCAACAGAACTTACATTAACTCTAGATCACCTCCCTTTTTGGTTTACCCTGGAGCCTAATAATTTGTTCTGAGTTCAGGACTTTGATGCATTGATTTTCAGAGAGGACATATATAGCCATGAAAGCTCAGGATTCCACTATTTTGGGATTGTTCAAGGGCTAGATTATAACTGGCCCAAGCCTGTCCTTTGACAGAAAAAGGACCTATTTTTTTCTTGAGTCAGCACGGGTTTCCTTAAAAGAGATCAGAGAAGGCAACATTTGGATATATGAAGTCTTCCTCAAATGCGCGTGCGTGCATGCACACACACGCATGTGCACACACACACACACACACACACACACACACACACACACACACCTGCACCCACAAATACACACGCACAGGCACAAGCAGGTGTTTAATTCTTCTGGCAATTATTTCTTGACCTTTTGGATGTAATTGTTTCACATCTTTATATTAATGAATAAAATTGTAAGGCACTCATAAAGAAGAGGGAGAAGAAAGACTATGCTGTTTAAATGCCATTGCAGAATGCTTGCTATATTGTGTGTGGTTTCACTGTAGACTCCCTGAATAATTATGTATCTGATACTGGAGCTTGCTCCCTGGGAACTCATGGCACACACCATGTCAAAGGGAAAGATGGTGTTCTGCTCTCCCACGGACAAGTCTCCATTTGGTTGAAATTGAAAATGGGAAGCTAAGTTCAAGTAAATTGAAATGAGAAGCCTTGGCCCTTGATGATTTTTGCTTTTTAAAAGAGAACACATAGCATTCGGGGTAGAGAAATGGTTCTTCAGTTAAGAGCATTTGTTCTTGCAAAGGACCCGGGTTCATTACCGAGTACCAAGATGGCAGCTGCAGTTCCAGGGGATCTGACACTGTCTTCTTCACCAGGCATGCACATGGTACACAGACATGCATACAGGAGAAACACTCATACACATAAAACTTTTAAAAAATGCTAAAGGAAAGAACACATAGCTGTGAAGTGATTCCTAAGGATGCTGTAGTAGACTCCTGAGACATTTTCAAGTCCTGATGTGGGTCGCTCTCACTCATCCCACCCTGGCAGAGAGAAAGGTGTTTCCCTTTAATGCTTCTCTCTGGAGTTCAGGCCACTCTCACCTGCAGAGACTTTGATGCTGTCATGGAGATCAGTTGTCTTGCTTGCTCCTGATGTTCATCAGCTGTTTAAATTCTATCCTTTTCTTCTCTCTCTCTCTCTCTCTCTCTCTCTCTCTCTCTCTCTCTCTCTCTCTCTCTGTGTGTGTGTGTGTGTGTGTGTGTGTGTGTGTGTTTAAAGGGTGGCTGGGAACAATTCATAATCAAACTTTTGAATTAGAAATGCTAATCTGACCCAAGAGAGAATGTTAGAGTTGTGATATTTGACAAACAAGATGACCGTAAAATATCACCTGGATGAAATACTCAGCGGTGACACTATCTCCAGGACACACACCCCACAGTCCCTGTGTGCAGACAAGCAGTACTGATATATGAGTGTCTCCTGGCCATTTTGTTTACAATAACTAGGAAAGGAAAAATGAGCCCTTATTTTAGTGTGTTCATTCCAAGATGACGGCACAGCTGATTCTGCTTGCAGGTAGATTGAGAGTGCTCCATTATTCACTATTTGTCGCATGTCCTGCAGATGCACTGGGGGCCTGGAGACCAAGATATTCATTGTGCCGCAATGCTATTCTCCTCTCTCATTTTACCTAATAGAGTAAAGTGAAATCCTAACATCTGAGTGATGTGTGCTGTCTTTTAGAATCCCAAGCCTTGATCATGTACATGAGTCACTCTCAGAGAACTAGATATATTTTCTGGAAGTAATGTCATATCATTACAATTTTAATAACTTATAACTTTGCCCCATCTCTCCATTCCCAGACTATCACTAGCTACTCTCATCTTTTGCCAGAAGCTTCTGATTTATTTCTCTGCATCCACAGCTGATCGCCTTCAAACAGTGTTAGGTTGAATTGCTTTTAGTGTTTAGACCACCCTCAGTGGGATCCGAGATAGATTAGTTTCATGCTTAATTGGCAGATTCTTTATATATCTTGTCTCCCCTTATTAGAACTGTACTCTATCTGCCAGATAATAGTTATGAAGGGGATTTGTGATGCACTAGTTATCAACGTGCTTGATCCCAGAGAGACAGAAATTCCCCCAACACATGCCAAGTTCCATGAAGAGGGTTTATGACTTATGATAGGCATCAGATGATAAGAAAAGCCTAGGATTCATTGGGAGCCAGTCCCTGAAGGCCCATGTTAAGCTGACTGTGTTGGATGGAATCCTATCTCTGTATGCTCCAAGCACCTGAGTTTATTTTCCTAGGGAAATGGAACTCTGGCCTGCAATGTAGAAGGACTGTAACAGAGACTTTGTTGCTCTAGCCAGTAATTTCTTATTTATGTATACCACATTCTCAGCATGGTCTACAGTTGTCCCTGTGAAAAGCAAGTAAGCAAAAGAAGTGAACTGGGTCAGTCCAGAACAACTGGGTCAGTCTAGAAGTATCTGTAATTCTTAAATGAGTAGGCATGGTACATCTTCTCCATGTGACCTTCACACACTCATTTGAGTTCTTTGGAATACTTAAACATAAGCTAATCGTCAAAATAAGAATAAAAATAAAGACCAGGAAGCTTCCTCAGTAGAAGATCAGAGAGTGAAAAAAAATAAATAAATAAAATGGGCCTCTAGGCCACATGACCTCTGTAGCAACTATTCAACTCTGCTGCTATAGTACAAAGGCAGACAGGAACAATACAGTAAAAAGGGGACATTAATGACTACAGCCACATCCCCCCAAAAAATTATTTGCAAAACCAAAAACCAATTAGATTCATAGCCTAGTCTGCTAATCCTTGGTCCAAGTTTATGTGTCTCCTCTAAATTTGTATATTTTTCCTCAAACAAATCATTTAAAAACTGCCACAACCTATATTCTATATCCTAGTGGCTCGTCATACTGAATTTCTATTTTGAAATAGAATATATATCAGGATTATTTTTCTTCAGCTAGAAAATTATATAGAGTATCTACTGGGAATTTATCTGTGGGAGTGGGTGAGGGTGTCTTACTATTTAGAGAAAGCATACTTGGCTAGTGTTTATATTCACTAAGATCCATTCACCCTGAGACCATAATGTTAGCACAGCTATCACTTATGAGTGAAGTAAATAGTAAAGCCCTTTGGAGAGCCACTAAAGATTTCTTTACAACCACAGAGTGAGTCTCAAGGGTTGCTAAGTGTTTGCTGAGTTCCTTACATAAGGAACCTTCTGCTCATCCTCACTTTGCCCAGAATATCTACTTTCAAAGAAGATGCAGCTTACTCAGAGCTGGTCAGGCATCTTTGTTGAAATGACTAAAACTACCCACTTTGAAGTAAAGGGTCAAGAGTTGGCAGGACTTATGAGAGCAGCTGATATTATTATGCCAGTGGAGAGGTACTGAGAAAATTTTCTAGGTAGTCTCAACAGTGAGTTAGTAGGTAAGAGGGTTAAAAAGATCAGGTAGAAGAATTAGCATAGAGCATATAAAATATACCTACCATTGAGATTGCATTTCAAAGTTCATATATAAAGCAGGCATTTGATCAACATGTAGATTGGGGAAGAGCTAGATATTATTAACAATGCTTATTGCTTACCTTATATTCTGGGCCTCTGGAGTCAAGCATGCATGCATGTATATGTGTGCATGTATGCTTTGTGTGTGTGTGTGTGTGTGTGTGTGTGTGTGTGTGTGTGTGTGTGTGTTGTAGTCATGTATAAATACTACACAGATTTGTGGAGAATATAGTAGGCCATATGTGCAAATCTAGGTGAAATGATTTCAACCATGTAGCGTTCACTTTACAGATGTTTAATGAGTGGTTGATGTACCAAAGTTCCTAGTATAGTTTTTTAAATAGTACCACATTAAACATTATGAGCCAGATAATCCTTCACTGTATATTATTAAATATTTAGCAGCATTCTTGGCCTGAATTCACTAGATGCAAGTAGCACAGAGCTTCACTTATGACAACTAAAACATATGCTGATATTACCAAATGCTCTTGGGAACAGAATCATCCTCAGGTTAATCGGAGTCCAAGCAGAATTGAGATACAAATGTAAGGAAGCTGTCTCCAAACTTGAACAAATGCCTGTATTATTGCATAGGCATTCTCAGACAACACTAAACTCCAGTCTAAAGTTTCCGGTTCAGAAGGTCAGTCATTAGACCTAACATTTAAAATTCTAATGTTTCCTTAGGTAATGCTCAGTTTTGGTTCTGGGACCACACTTTGTTGACATGTAGATATGATATGAAGTACTTCTAGAAGAATTCTAGGTGATTTGAAACATGTTCCATAATTTTGATGTCTATAATTCTGTTAATATGAGCGCAGAGTTTGAGGTTTCTATTGAGGTCATTTCTGATCTTTAATGATCTATCAGAGATTTGGCGTGGGCATGGGGTAAAGCATTTCTAGGAGATGTTAATCTGTGTTGGGTTTTTTTAAGCACTGCCTTCTCAACTGCCATCTAATTACTGCCAGGAGACTGCCAGAGGTCTTGGTAAAATACTGGATTTCCTACAGAAATGAATATTTTTATTTATCCTATGTTTAAATTTTACTGAATGAGTAAGTGGCTGAGAAGCAGACACTCAGGGTGATTTGAAGGACCCAATGATTTAGGATGCTATTTGTTACTGGTAACGATTAGAGCCATGATTGTGACTTGTATCTTACTTATTTGGACCAGTTGCTGTGTCCTATCTTGATTCTTTTCTCTTCAGGTCAGAGTTCCTGCTGTCCTAAGCTGTCATCCTTTTAAAAATTTGTTTAATGTTGGAGATGGAGCTGTCTTGAGCTATTTATCAGTCTTATCTCTCTTGGCCCTCTGTTAGCATTTCAGATTGTACATCTAATCCGCTTTAATTGATTGACCTCCTGTAAGCAGACATCAGCAGAACACTAGGGAAAGAAAGTACATCTCTAGTCAGGAGGAGAGGTCATTGTAACTTTGTGGGGTGGGTACAGAGGTCATTGCAACTTACACAGATCTAGGACAACAGAATTAGTTTCTGTACCATTTAACATGAATTTTCTGAGGACAGTTGGTAAAGATTCTGGAGTCAATTCTGAATGAAATGTAGTCATTCCAAATAGAGCAACATCCACAATGAATGGCCTGTGCATGCCTATAGTTTGCATGTTACCTGTAAGACCATTTCTTACCCAGTTATCCTCAAATACATTATCATTCATTGCCCCCTATGCCACAAATTAACATCGTCATTATATCATTCTTTGTAGAGCCTATCCATTTTAGATTTCTCAAGATTTTATTCATTTAAATCAGTATACATCATTTACTGCAGATATTACTGTGTCTATGGTAATATGCTCCTCACTTTAATGAAGCTAGCCCGAGAATCAGAGTTATGAGATCTGCTCAACATTACATGGTTGAAATAATGTGGAGCATTAACTGGTCTCCATTTTTTATGAATCTAATTCACAACTTGTTTTAGAACCCAGACCAGATACTTTCTTCTTCCCTGACCTTCTGTTATGGCCACATTCAAGCTTCTCAAGGGAATGGGTAGAGGACATTGTCAGCAGATGGCAAGGAAAGCCCACAATATCATGGCTGGGATCTTGTGAGTTGAGTGGCTCCGGAGGAGCTGCTTCTCTCTGTGAGATTTCTTGAAGAAGATATCTTGCTTTTTCCATCCTGTCAATCCTTTAATAGTATGTAACTCCACACATAGAAAGTGCATCTTCAGCCCTGATTAACTATCAGTTGTCTTGGGTTTTAGACAAAGGTGATTATCTTATTTAAACATTGAGGTCATGATCTTCCTGGAAAGACAGCTGATAGGCACAAAAATGCTCAAGCTCTGTTCTACTCACTGCAGAATATTTTATTGCAAAGAAAGTTAATAGATCCCTCCCTTAACTGAAATTATCTAGTGAACCAGGTAAGGTAATCCCATCATCTTGTGTATTTGCACATTGTATTTAAAGAGCAAAATGAAAATATATGGTTTGCTTTTATTATACAAAATCTGAACATATTTATTATGGTATGTTTTTGCTAATACTATACCAATTCTGTTTAGACTCTAGTGGCAAAGGCATTCATTTTTAAAGTTCACAACCACACAGTTCAATTCATCATTCATTTAATAATCGTTTACTGAGCTCTGATAAAATTTTTATATTCAAAGAACCTTAATTACTAGGTTTCTTGAACACAAAAATTAGATAGTATGGCTGACACTGAAGTGGACATTATACTTTTGATATAAATATCACTACTGTATCAGACCTTGTGATGTTTGTGCATTGACTATATCGCCCAGGTATATTCCCCTCAGAACATGACTAAAATTTGATTGCAACACATAATACATGGGACAGAAATGTGCCTCAGTGGAAAATCCATGAGTTCAAGTCAGACAAACTTAAATTCTGACCTTAGACACTGTTTTGCCATATATACTCAATAGTGGGTAATTGTGAGAAATTGGAAAATAATCCTATTCAAAAATATATACTGAGTATTCAGGTTGCGACAGTCATGCTTCTGAACACTCTGAACTCAAAGCACACAGGAATTCTCCCTCAGCCATGTCTATTGCAAATTAATTTGCTACCACCCTCACTCAGTGACCCAAAATGACAAAGCAACCACGACCAAGAATTTTCTGAGGATGGTGATTCACAGCACTGGGAGGACACTGGCAACTCAATACCAGAAATTATATGTGTGATTCAACAATAGCAATTACTTACCCCTGAGCTCCTGGGTCTATCCATCACAAAGGGATGCAAAAGGTTGCTCTTACTGGGAGTTTTTAATTGGGAGGACTAGAAAAATGTGGTGAACAGAACCATTAACTCCTCTCTGAAGTAGAAAGTGGACTGGAATATTGCCAAGGTCTTGTTGCGCATAGGCACAGAAGCATCATTGACTCATTGCTTTCACTGTGCTATTGTCTAGTACTGAACAAACAGTTCTGTGAGATGCCTAACAGTGGCACCATGGAGAAATGTTTCCAGTGAACATCTCCTGGGCATACACTTGAGAATCTCTGTTTTGTTTCTGTCAGCTGCAATTTTCTGAAGTAGGGGATAGTGCATTTCACCTTCCCCAGAGGCACTGTGGAACAAATGAAGAGATGGCCATTGGGGAGCTCTTCCCTTATTCCTGAAAATTTTCTCTTGCCTCTGTATATTTCTGCTTCTAAATCCTCACTCTAGAGCTTGAGGCATCCCTGGGGTTATGTCGGCCGTATTAATCATAATGTGGCTGATTGAGGATCAAGTAGCTGAATCTGGGCTCATTTGAAGAACCAGGTGGGCTCATAAATAGTCATTATTGATAAGGAATGACTTACTGACTGTGGAAAGCAGATGTTCCTGTACCATTCAGGTTTTCTCCTGAATGCACTTGAAGATGATTGGTAATGTCTTCTGATTTACCACTTGTCTTTGTTTTTAATATCAAGGAAGAACATAGATTGAAGCGATTGCCTTGGTACCAACTTCAGTGGTGATGGGTGTGGAGTTATTAAAATTTATAGCCATGTTGTTTCTGCAAAACTACATTTTGCTTGTGTTTGAGAAGCTTATAAAAGGCACCAAGGAATGTGGCAAGAAAGCAACTACCAAACTGTGACAGGAAATCAGCCCTGAAAAAAAATTCTGTTTGCGAAAATTTACATTTATTTTCACAATATATTTTGATGGCAGTGCCTGCCAAACCAACCAGTCCTTAGCACACACTACTACTTTCAATTACACTAACGAGAAGAGAAAGGAGTGATGTGTTTCCACCTGGAAATATGCATAGCCATGTGGCAGATGCTTCACACATAATCCACACAACAGGCTTCAGAGGTAACAGTTTTCCCCCTCCCTCTCATTACATACCCTTTTATAAATAAACTGCAAAGGTCATGCAGTTTTAAAAACCAGAGGTGTTACCTGACTGTGTTGTGCTAAAATCCATGCATGACCATTCTACTGAATGTTATTAAATTCTCTAATAATGACAGGTCACTTTTTATGGGAAAATGACTACACAGTCCCCCCAATTTCATCTATCTCATATTTTTATGTATTTTTTTAACTTAGAAGGTACTGGTAGATGGGACTGATAGGATGGCTCAGTTGTTAGGATGTCTTGCAAGTTAAAGGACCCAAATTTAACCCCTAGCACCCATGTAAAAAAAACAAACAAAAAAACAAACAAAAATCAGGCATAATGGCATGTATCTGTAACCCCAGTATTTGGGAGGCAAAGGGAGTAATATTTCTAGGCATACTGGCCAGCCATTCTTCCTAATTGATAAGCTTCAGGCCAGTGAGAGACTCCGTGTCCAAAAAAAAAAAAAAAAAAAAAAAAAAACTGAGACTGTCTTCTAGGTCCTACAATGTGTATACACACCTGCGAACAAACATATGCACATATACACATTAGTAAAAGAGAGAGCAAAGTACTACAGCATTCATCACACAAGCCATATTATTTCATTATAATAGTCCTTTGAAGAATGTAAAAGTGGCATCTTGCCCCACAGCATATTATTTTTTTAAAAATGAATTCAGAATAGTTAAGTAAGTTGCCACAAGAACAGGGAGGGATGATGTGAAGCTAATGTGCTTATCCTTCACCTCTTTCCTTTGGTAGACACGGGGACCACAGGAGTTTATTTTCATGAAAGCTGCATATGATCTATTCAAGCCTGGGCAACTATATGGGTATTTGCCACAAGGCTTCTGTGACTTCTAATGAACTGAAACAAAGCAGTTAGTCATGGATTATAATGCCACTCTGGTCCCATGACAAATGACAAGGAAATGATGATAATGCAATCTTATTACTGCAAATAAAGAAACCACATCTGATGTCTAGCACAGCCACATTTACCACTGTGGGAAGTAAAGAGAAACATCTGGGATAGGGTCTACATTGGATTTGGCAATGTGCTGACAGGATTAACATCCTTTGGAAATCCCAATTCTAGTGGCAAATGTGTGGCACCTAAGATAAGGACCAAATATTTATTCTGGCAGAGATTAAATCTTTTCTTGTCCTGAATCTATTATGGATCTTGCAGAAAATCTGCCCAGGAATATATCTTGCTGATCAACTAACTCACTGAGACAGAACTGTCCTTTGCCCCCACTGTCATTGAAAGCTGCAGAGCATTGAGGTCTCCGTTCCCTTTAGAACACTAACACTGTTCTCTATCCATGATTAATTAGTGACTCAGAGGTGAACTGAATCACCAGCAGGCTTTTCCACGCATCCAGGATTTATGGAGTGGTTTCTCAAGGAAGAACCACAATGCAATAAACAGCCCACATATATAGGGTGGGCAGAGGAGTAATGGGATCTGAAGTTGTGGTTTTTAACTCCTCCAGTTCTGTCATTCTGTAAGTACATGGTGATTCAGGCTTTTATACCCTTGCTTATCCCTATGAGGGCATGAACACCCACCTACCCATTCATTCCCACATCCTTAAAGAAATGAATAATGAATGGCACCTCTCTCAGACAGAGCAAATATGTTATGTCATTTCCAAACTCCCCGGGGATCAAAAAAAAGTTGAAATGCATCGAAATATTATTCATTATGGGCATGAACACTGTATTAAAGACCCTATCATCATATTGGCCATTCCTTACATAATTCCCATGGCTAGGTAAATTGTTTAATATAGAGAGATGAAACAAACCAAATTCAAGATCACATTGATACCAATAAACAGAAATGAGCCTACTTAGCATCATGTGGGAAGGCACTGGGATATTTTTTACAGGGTTTAGAAAATTAGAAATGCAGGCAATAGTTTGTGTCCCACACTAAACTCTCTGGGCACAAAGGAAGCAATAATGTCCACCCTGGGTCTGCTTTTCTGAGTGATGACAACATGATTCATCAGTTCATCTATATTATCCCCTTCTAAAATCAAGACTCTTGGGTACTGGTCTTTTTCTTAATCAGATATGAGATATATTTACATAGGAAAGGACAAAAAAAGATAAATGGCAAGTTGAAGAAAGCATACCTCTTTGGAAAGGAAATAAATTGTACCAAAATATATGGAAACCAGTATCCATCCCACAAGAAATCTTAATTTATAAGTAGACTAGATACTTAATATTATATTTATGTATTGAGTGAGTGAATGAATGAATGGATAGTAAATCTGAGCACCTATAAAATAGTTCCTAGGACATAAGTGATATGGATTCTAGTCTTTAACTATATCATTCTTCCTTTCCTTGTTTATCCCCCCTTCTATTCCTCAAACAACTGAATAGTGGATTAGAAAGGGTGATGAAAAAAATACTGTGACTCAACCTTGTAAATGTCAGAATGACAACTAAATGTTATTACCACCAAGTGCCCAGCCTCTTGCCAGTAAGACAGACAACTTCAGAGATGGAGAAAATATCCTCCTTTCTCTCTTGCTCCATCCCTCCTGATACTCTGCCAAGCTGTCATATTGTTCCAGGAGGTTGAAGAAGCTGATTGTATCTGACCAGGAAGGCCACTTCCATTCTGTTTCATTATGACTACCAATTCCAACTCTTAGTCATAACCAATTATTAAATGGTAAGAGTTTTAATAGCATTGTGATGTACAGTTCAGTGTTTCCAGGCATTTTCCTGGAGGTGGATGATCTCATCTCCACCCCCATCATCTCTATCATCTTCATATTCATCGCCATAACGTCTGTCTGCTAAAATCCTTTGCAATTTCTCCGCCCCCAGTCATTTTGAGCTATTGATGTTGACTTCTGCTATATAGCAACAGCTACAGCAGGAATATTTTATCTCTAGATTAACTGAACAATAGGGCTACATATCTGGGAAGATTGGTAGTCACCAGTTCTGAAAACTCCTGCTCAAGTTCGTTGCCCTTTGTGCAAAGTACCTTTTCTTGTGGCTTGGAACCACAGAAAACATAAAAGATTTGGTCTATAATATCAGTTTCTCAGCCATTGTCTCCTAACCTTACCGTACCCCTCTGCTTGGCCTTGAATATCCCAAAATGTGGAGGCAGGCTCATATTTTCTCTTTCATTTTGAATCAGAATTGTGAAATAATACAGGATCCAGTGTCTTACTAGCTCTTCTCAAGAGACAGGCCCGATCCATTTCACAGAAATGAAGTTTTCAGTACCGTGCTTCACTGTTGAGAAGTTCTGCCAAACTAGTACCAATGTTCACCGAAGGCCACTGAATGGTGTAACTTGTACTGTTCAGCCAGTGAGAACAGTTTGGGTGGCTTTATACTATTCTTTTTTTATGTTCAGGATGAAAGCCCATGAAGAAATAGAGGATACTATTATTAGCTTCATACTGACAGCTCCCTCTGGGCACCTACAAGTTTATTGCTAGTTGGAGAATCAACTTTAAAGGGAATAAACCCTGTAGTCAGTGGAAATCATGCCCTTTGTGTTTCTTTATTACAGGAACAAGGGAAAATTGGAGTTGTCTTCAATATTGGCACAGTTGACATCTCCATCAAAGAAGAGAGAACCCCTGTCAATGATGGCAAATACCACGTGGTGCGCTTTACCAGGAATGGGGGCAATGCCACACTTCAGGTGGACAACTGGCCAGTGAATGAACACTATCCTACAGGTAACATCTTCACTTTTGGCCTCCCATATCACCTCTGACACCTGTGACACCCGTGACATCTTTTCTCATGACTGTTACCAGTTTATAGGTAAAGAATACATCTCTATACCTTTTGTCTGAGAAAGTTATTTCTTTAGGATTAGAGCAGTGTAGGCAGCTTCTGGAGACTTACTGACTATGCACTGAACATTTTATTTTGCAAACCTTAGACCAATGCTGCCTGACTGGTTCATACTGAAGATAAATATTATAAGGTTTCTAGTGCAAGAAAGGGACATCACCCTTGTTCTGGGGGGTTGTTGATGATCAGGAGATAATGGATGTGATATCTGTTCTACGCGGTCCTGTGTTGTTAGGTGTGATGGCAGGGACAGATGGCAAGAAGTGGCAGAGAGAATATACCAGCAAGTTTATTAAACTTGAATTCATGAGCATTAACTCAGGGGAGCAATGAGAAAAACCAAGGGTAGAGGGTTTTTTTTTTTATTTATTTGAATTTGCCAAGTGATTTTCTCTCACTCACACTAAACCTGTGTTGCTCTTTGGAGTCTGGTCCTAGTAGTGCTTTTCCTAGGAAGCAAGCTGGCATGGAAGGCAGAGGGGCTAATCATGCATTTGAATTTCACAGTCCTGGAGTGTGCAGCAGCCAACTCCCAGAGCCAGATGGTGAATCAAGGGCAGGGAGAGAGAAGGTTAGATTCTTTAAAGGAACTCATTCAAATAGTCCCTCAGCTTCCTCTCTCATCTCTCAAGTCTCCTACCAAGAGTCCTGAGCGCTGGCCATAAAAGCACTGAAAAGAGAAGGGAAAATACCAAGCAAGGGGCTCTTACTCCATAATTGCGTTGCAACCTAATGGACAGATGACAGAAAATAGCTTAGGAGATTGCGCTTTTCACTAATGGGAACGAGATGCATGTCTAACTCACTGTCTGATGCTCTAAATTCGCTCATTTTTGTCTGTTTCTCTCACTTCTTCAACAGTGAGATGAGCGTGCTGATAATGAAGCCTAAATTACATTTTCAGGATTCTGGGCATTTTAGTTAATTATTATCAGGCCTGAAAGAAATATTTACAGTAAACTTGTGTACTTTGGGCCCAAGATACTTTTCTCAATAGCTTCAAGGCAACAATTGTGTTTTCATGCTTCAAATCAATATTACATTTTAAAAGCCAATCACTGGCGTGTGCTGCTTGGTTCTTCCTCAATATTCAGATTTTCCCTGTCCCTGGTTTAAGAATTGTGGAAGCAAGTGTCCCAAGGCACTGAAGCAATAAATATACTAATTAATTAATTACACCATCTACTCATATATCTATCACCCTAGATTTCCTCCAACAGTCAGCTCAACCAGTGATGGAGTTCTGTTAGGATTTCACAGATTGTCACCCCCCCCCAAAAAAAAAATGACCTCATAAGGTTATCTTTGAGCATCTGAAGGAAGTCAGAGGTGTTAGAATTACTGCCAATTTTTATCAACATCTACATTCTCTGGGCACTAATTGGCTTGATTTTCATTTCTTGCTTAACCCTGGGGGATGTGACGGTGAGTGGAAGAAGGAAGAGAAAGTGTAATACGAAAGACCTTAAAAGCTATTCATTTATTTGCTCATAGGGAAAAAAAATCCATCTCCCTTTCCCCATACATATTATCATTGGCACTAAAATTGCTGCCGTGAGGTTCGTTGTAATTTCTGCTAAGAACTTCAAAGATTTCTTAATTGATGTTCACCACTTGCTGAAAGCCAACGGAGAACCCACAGATGTGTCGCCAGCAATGAGAAAGCTTTGGGGTGGTCATTTTAAAGCCACAGATACCTTATCATACCGGTCACCCTTGCTGTGTGTTTCTCTCTTTGTGTCGTTAGTTCTAAATTATGGGTTGCCTCCTCCAGTCTTTCAGAGCAGAATAAACCTTTCTTTAATGGGAGGGCTTTTCCTGTCGACTATTATCATCACTGGTAACTCTCATTTAGTTGTAATCAATGTTATTATTGTTGGGCAGGGTAGAGCCTTGCAGTTAGAAATACGTGCCTTAGAGCCACCTGATGAGTTGAGAACCTGTTTTCCTGTCAGTTGTATGTCTCAGGCAGCTGGTTGAAGACCTTGAAATGCCCCAAGTATTGAAATATTTGGTGCCTTTCCCCACATATAATTCAAGGTACAATAACACGGAACCATGAAATAAGGATAAGAATTTCTTCCAGTTCCGATTTTTCTCCTCTAATGATTGCTTTAACATTGGGAGTGCATCAGATTCCTTCTTCGGAACTTCTCATTTATTTTCTCTTGTATTTAATTTGCTGGTTCTCTAGGTAAGTGTGCATTTTTCGTAGCTGGTAATCTAGTTTCAGACTTTCCATAAGGCAGTGAAGCTCACCATCCCTCTGGTTTCTAGTCCTGATGATGTAGATGTAATGCTACTTTTAGAGATATGTGCAGGTTCAGGGAGAGGGACAACCAAAAGCTAGATAATCATGTAAGCACACAATAAATGGTAGCTGCATTATCAGACATGCTCACTTTACACATGGTCCATTTTGACTATGTACTAGCCCATGAGTTAGATAAACTAGATATTTCTATTCTCCAGTTCAAATCAAAACTGACACTCAGGCAGGTTCTATTGCTAGCCTAAGATTACATAATAACTGAAGGACAAAATCAAGACCAGGTTATCCTCATCTTGGCCCCACAATAATGGGAGATATTTTGAAAAATGCATAACCACAAACTTGCAACTCCTTAGCTTTATAGGGATATATATATATATATATATATGGATTAAGAGTACCGTGGACCTCAAATATCTTAGTTTCTCTCTTATGAGATTAGAACAATCCATTTAGCTAACTTAAGGAATCATTGCTACAATATTAAAAAGTTTAATTTGTTTTTTTAAGCTTGGTACCACAATGATCTGTTTGTCTGATCACCAAACAGCAAAGCTACCAACCTAGCTATTCTTGACACAATTTCTACATTAAAAGAAAAATGATATGTTCTCTTCCCCCCACCCCCCAATCATTATGTTGTATTTGACAACAGCAAATGATTAGCAGCCATCAAGAAGAGTTCAGGAGTATCTTACCATAAAGGTCAATTTCAGTAGCCACATAAAAGTAGTTGTCATGAGATGTGGGGTAGAAAATTTACATTTTAGGAACAAAACAAATATTACAACAGATGAGTCCAAGTTTTTCTCCTCATGACAGCAACGGACTCTCATGGGACAACTGAGAATAATGTGTATTTTAAGAAGGCATTGCTTTAATATAGAGTAGCTTCTACCAAATATTCACTTTAGTTGTCTCATTCTGAGGGCATACTCTTGGGAGTCACTCCTGCCCACCACATTCAAAGGGATCAATGGCACAAGAGGATGAATGGGTCATCTCTTGAATCTTTTCACAGTCATTTATAGGAGTTTGCTTGGCTTTCTAAAATATCCTACTGTGGAGTATTGAGAGCCCAGCTGGGCACAGAGCATGCAGCCCTGGTTCTTTGTGAATCAGTGAGTATCCAAAATGGAAATAGTTATATAGCAATTGGGTTCTTCTATCACTTGATTCTGGGAGATAGAGCTCAAAAGTGACTTCTTTCTTTGAACCTGAAAATAGAAAGGCTAAGGAAGAGGAGAGGGAAATAAAAAGAGAATCAGCTCAGAGCTATCATCCAGACACTGACAAATATGCCCTATAAAACCTCTGATTGCTCTCTCTACACAATGCAATGGTAAGGACAAGGGAGGGGAGGTGAAAGGTGAGTTGAACATGCAGAATTAATTTTAACCATTGTTCTGGGCCCCCTGTGAGGCTGAACTGAATAGGATTGTTCAAGATTTACTCTTAACTATAAGTGGGTGGCCATTATGCCACCAGAATTATCATGATCCTGGTCATGGTACCCTAAAAGCTTTTAGGTGAAAACCAGCCCTTTGAGAAATGATGAATGATGAGCAGTTCAAAATGCATAGGACCCCCATTTTCCCATCCAAGAGTTGGTTAAGGAGAGCTAGGCTTCATAAATTTTTTTCCTTTGCTATATCATATAAACTCAATTGAGGTACTCTTGACTGAAATTCTTATCATCATCCCACTAGTCAGTTTTCTTTTACTATCCTGAAATACCTGTGGCAATTAACTAACACAGGGAAAAATATGTTTAGGTTCATGGGGCTTGAGGCTGTATTCAATATCTGAAGCAATTAACATTATCTAAAATGAATAATGTATAACTAAAGTTGGCTTTGGTTCACAATTCTGGGATTTTCAGTCCAGGGTTGAGTAGACTCATTTGTTTCTGAGTCTCTGGTGAAGGTATATATAGTGGATGAAATTTCACATCATTATCCAGAAAGCATAGAAGATATACATTGGTCTAAGGCCCTTCCAAAAGGACACAGTTCTGATAAATAGGTGCACAGCACCTTCTAATAACACCATCCAGGAAAACAAGTCTTTAGCATGTAGGCCTTTCGGGAAGCATTCATCCAAACCGTAGAAAACTCCGAGAGGCTAAACAACATGTCCAGTGCCTCAATAGCATAAGAACAGAATCAAGATTCCTATCTGTTCTTCACACAGCACCACCTTAAGCATCCTGCCCATTGTACTATTTCTGAGTTCTTATTTTATTGATAACTGCACTGTCTTGGTGATATATAAATAAAACATTTTCTGAAACAGAAATCCATGCCTGCAGCAGTTTCAATAGTAATGTTTCTGAACCTGGTACTATTCACATTTTGGGCTAAGTGACTCATGCATTATGGTTGGTGCAGTGGTATGCTCTCAGGAGCATCATAAGATGTTGAATGGCAGCTGTGATTTCAGCCCACTGTATGCCATAAGCAGGTTTCCGCAGTGTCAAATGTCTTCACTTAAGAGTAAAATCATCCATGACTAAAAATCATTCAATCAATAATGGTGTGTTTAAAATGTATTTAAATTACTTGCCATCCTCTTGTAGTTTAGATGATATGCTGGGAGATAAGAGATTTTACACATGTGTCCCTCATGCTAAGCCACTGAGACTTGAAGAGTTAAAAATAAAGAGTATAAATAAACTCTTGATAAGATACTGAAATTTCTCAGGCCTTAGGTTTTCATTAATTCCTAGCCAGGGGGTTTTCATTCCTTTGCTTTTCTTGCAAATATGTGAGGCCTTGGCAGATTGGAAGCATGCATTAAGGCAAGCCTCATCTCTCTGCTCACTCATCCGTTCAGCATTTGTGTTCCTTTCAGTTCAACAGGAGGCAAGCACAGATAGAAAAGTCCTACAAAAGGAATAAAGAGTCCAAATATAATCAAGAGGGAAAGCTGTATTTGAACTTGGATTCAAGAGTGCAGAGAGAAAAGAACAGCTAGAGAAAAGTTCATTTAATTAATGTGTTTGAATATTCTTTGTTACGTTTAAAAATGCTCTCAAAAGTAAATTCCTCAGACAGGTGCAAAACATATCAGTGAATCAATCAAACCAATACTTTCTAAATATTTGCACTGCAGAATATTCTTCCCAAGTTTGGGAGACTGAATTAAGATTCACGAGATTAGTGTTTCTTGTGTCAAAAACCTTTCTACCTGCTTCACCTGGTTACCTATTGGAAAATGGATCACACACACTTATGTGTACATTTAAATGTAAAACTACTCTCTACTTAATTTCAAATTAAAGAGACATGTCAGTGCTCAGGCACCAGTCTTATGTCTATGTGATCCATGGAACAGCAACAGCAGCTGATGATCTTTGGATTCATTAAAATGCCAACTTTCAGGGTCCATGCCTAAGTAGTTGAAAGCTACATTTTAACAAGACTCACAGGTGCTGTATGCACATCCAAAAATTGTGACACATTGGGCTAGGCACTGGGAATTTTAGATGCAGATATGTTTGATGATTACTGATATTAGCAAGCTAAAAACCATTTTTCTTCTTCTTTCAGACTTAGGATTGTCTGATAAGGCAACCACATAACACATGCAACCACTCAGTATGTGCAATGGGCAATGGGCATAGTATTGTTTAGGTTCTGAGGTTTTTATTTTGTTGTGAAATTATTATGCTCTATGTACTAACGACTTTGAATATTTTTTCATTTAATTTTCATACCTCGTTAGCTCCTACCAAACAACATAGGGCCAGAAGATGACATGTATTATTTCCTTTTGCCTATTTTCTACCAGCTAAGCCTCCAGTGTATCACTAGTGGAATAATAAGCATTTGCCTCCATGTACCTTTGAGAATATGGAAGAGTATGCAACCACAGGGACAATAACTCAGTCTGACTCAGAGTGTGTGTGGAGGATGGTGAGTCAAGGTGAGAGTTCTGGAATCTGACCACCTGCTTGTAACAAGGAGCCTCTTTCCGCTTTACTCCTCTCTTACTACCTTGTGCAGTTTCCATTGTTGAGATGATTCTTGGTGCCTCGGGGCTGTGGCTGTTTATTTTCTCCCATGAAAAATAAATGATGGCCCAGATTGACATGTAATTTAGGAAATTTCAAAAGGAGTACTGCTAGAGACGTGTTTCTTAAATAGAAGTGGCAGTATACCCTTTATTAAGCTATATTTGTATACTCTGACAACATGATTATGGAGCAAATCCATCAGCAGCCTTGACCAAAAAAACAAAACAAAACAGAAAACCATGTTATTTTATTTGTAAAACCAAGATTGTAGATTGAGATTACTGGTCTACCCCAATGTTCCTTAACTCCAATTAAGCACTCATGAAAAATAATTGTACTTGCAGCTGACACATCAGTATTATTTCTCACTTGTTGAACACAGTTGGTATAATGTTTTTTAATATTTATTTATTTATTTATTTATTTATTTATTTATTTATTTATTTATTTATTTATTTATTTATTTATTTATTTTACACTCTGGCTGCAGTTTCCCCTCTCACCTCTCCTCCCAGTCCTTCCACCCACCTCCGTTCTGCCCCTACCCCCATCCACTCCTCCTCCATTTCTCTTCAGAATAAGGCTGGCTTCTCATGGATATCAACAAAACACTGCATATCAAGTTGCAGTGTGATTAAGCACCTCCCCCGGGCAAGGCAACCTAGTATGAGTGTCCCAAAAGCCAGCGAAAGAGTCCAAGACAGCTGCTACTCCCACTGTTAGGAGTGCCACAAGAAGACAAGGGTACACAACAGTCACGCATATACAGAGGGCCTAGGTCTGTCCCATGCAGGCTCCCTGGATGGCAGTTCAGTCTCTGAGCACCCCTATGAGCTCAGGTTAGTTGATTCTCTGGGTTTTCTTGTGATATCCTTGACCCCTCTGGCTCCTACCATTCTTCCTCCCTCTCTTCATCAGGGTTCCCTGAGCTCAGCTTAATGTTTGGCTGTGGGTCTCTGCATCATTTCCATCAGTTGCTGGATGGAGCCTCTCTGATGATAATTGGGTTAGACACCAACCTATGAGCATAGCAGAATACCATTAGGCATCATTACATTGACATTTTTTTTTCTCCAGTCATGTTCTATCCCAGGTCTCTGGGCCATCCAGCCTCTGGGTTCTGGCTCTCAAGGCAAAGTCAGGGGTGGGCTCACTCTTGTAGCATGGGTCTCAGTCTGGCCAGTTATTGGTTGGCCACTCCCACAGTTTCTGTGCCATTCTTACCCCCGGCACAACCCATAGGCAGGACAAACTGTAGGTCGAAGGTTTTGTGGCTGGGTTGGTGTCCCAATCCCTCCACTGGGAGTCTTGATAATTTCACTTGTTTGTCTGAGAAAATCTTATGCGCTAAGGTTTACTCAGAGAGGTAGAGAATTGGGAAAGAGCAAGCTTTCCGTCTTGCTTGTTCACCCTTCACAAATATAGAACTGTAAAAAGAGTCCCATAGTGAGGGCTTTGTTTCAAAGAAGTAAAATGAGGTAGATGATGCCCACACCCAATTACAGACAAGATATTTCCTGTCATTAACTCCACATTCACAGACAAAACAAACCACTTAGCCTTGAAATACCCTGAAAGGTAGATGTGGGGTCTCTCTCTGCTTTATGGATTAGGAAAAACCCTAGAGAGTTTAGCTTTGGAGATGCTGGTACAAAACCTGGGCCTTTGTGGCTGGAATGCCCTAGATTTTATTGCATTATCAGAAATTCTGGCCTGAACTCAAATCTTCAAATTGTAAATTTTTTTCTGTGAAAGTAATCCCTGGAATTATTTTATGAAGCTAAATCTCCAATTACTGCCTAGTCTAGAAATCAGCACTTCTCTGGATATCAGGACATTTGCCTTTATCAGTATCACAAGTGACATTTTGGGGGCTTTGGAAGCCTCTTTCCTTTTATGATCCCATTAAACATCCTACTTTCATATCTAAGCAAGGAAGAAGAGCTTTATTAAATGGACATCCGTTTTACTGCTTAATGGTCTTGCTTGAGGGATGGGAAGTGAAGAAAGGATGCTTCATAAATTTTTCTTTATTTTTTGTCTTATCAGACAAACCTTTCTCCTCGGTGAATTCTCAGCCACAAGATAAATAGCCATGCATCTTGCAAGTAATGTAATTATTGCTATCATGCCTAGAGCCTTTTTCTCCCTGTAAATGTCCCTTAGTAGATGATAAGCACTTCAAGGAAAACTGCAGATGTCTGCTAATGCTAAAATTAAGTGTAATTATGGACAAAACAAAAAGAATATATGCACATATACATACATATATATATATATAAATTTTAGGTATAAAGGACATATTATGGATGCTAAACATTTGAGATCAAGGGAGAAGGAATATATGAATATTTGGCATGTAGGAATTTGCCCCAAGACATTGAGCTAGTACATAACTCTAGGTTATTTATACAGGAGTTAAATAACACACACAACAGAGCTTGTTATAATAATGAAGATTTATATGTTAGATAATATGGTAGCAATTACAGTAACTATAGACATTATTTATACACAATTCATTTGTGAACAGGATATGCTTTTAGTCTGTAGGCTGTACAGAAAAAAAGAGTAATCTTGCTACACACTCCTATTGAACATCATAGGATACACAGCTCAGTCTGGGCTTTGGCTTATGTTATTCCTCACTCTTAATAAACTGCCATGGGATTCAGAGGAGAAGGTAGAATTTTGTAGATTAAAAAAGTATATGGCATTTTTAGTTCAAAATTAAATACTGTAGTCTATTAGCTTGATGGTGCAAATAACACAAACTTGAGGATTACTTCTGAATATTATTTGATCAGAAATATAAGGGAAATTATTTTTTTCAAAATTTTTACTATACGTGTGGGGGGTGTGGGGGTGTTTATATGTGTACATATTCTGGTGCACATATGGAAGTCATAGAACAACTTACAATTGCCAGTTTTTCCCTTCTGCTATGTGGGGTCTCAGAGTTTGAACTTAATTTGCCAGGCTTGGCAGCAAATATGTTTGCTCCCTGAACCAACTGAGCTATCTTGGTAGCACCAAGATTTCTTCATTTCCATTTATTATGCATATATTTTAGTAAGTCACATCTTGGGAAGAATACGTTAAAGATTGGAAATGTAGGAGGATCACATTTTATGGGACTTTACAGTTGTACTTATTTGAAATCATGTGACACAAAAATGTTAATAACATCTTGTTCCATGTGAAGTACCCATACTAATGCAAACATCACAGTTCCCATGATGCTATTCTCAACTAGAGCAATCATCAACTACTATGTAGCTCTAAATCTAAGTTTAGTGATTGGTATAGGTTGGAGATCCTATTATTGCAGAAGTTACAGTTCAATAGTAAATACAAATTCTAGGATGTATGATTTAGAATTAATCTTTAATTATGATTATCTGGAACTACCAACCCAACTCTCCCATGTGACTTCTTTGTCCTTGTTTGTTACCTACCTGAGAGTTGGCTGATTCCATGTTTTCTAACACCAGCATAAGAGCTTAGTTTTACTTACAGGAAGCATTCAAATTGATTCGCTTCTGTTTACATTTTGTATAAGAATTCAGGGTCTCTCTAGTTATTTAAAGTCTAAAAAGAATACTGAATTCTTCTATAAAGGACGTAAAATACACACACACACATATATACACACGTGTGTATTTGTGTGTGCTTATATCCTTTATAATTTTATGAAGTAGAGAGATTAATCAATGGTGGCCTATGTTATGAATCACTCAATTGATTATAATCATACTGCAGCTCATCACACAGAGATAGACTTCCCAGTCTTCTAAAATGCTTGTCAATACCCCAGCAGGCTAACAAGTGTGGGGAGGAGTTCAGTAGGAAAGAAAGTAGTAAGACAAGGACAAAGAGACATTTATAATATTCAATACATGGAGTTAATTTAGATTTGATTGGATTCCTAGTAATATTTAGTGTGCTGTGTGAGGTGCATTTCTTTCTCACACAGCCTTCCATAAGTCTGTAATGCTTTGTGTCAGCCTGGATAATGGGGTTGGTCAAATTCCAATGCTGCATAAGAAGACTTTGGGGTTAAATACACAAGAAGACAATGACAATACAACAGGAATCGAGTGCTAAAACATTGTATCAAATACTATTAATGAGTTAATAATGATTTATAAAAATATAAACCACTGTTTTAGATATTAGAACCATATAAAAACCTTTTATACCTGGATGTTGCTCTTCCTCTACCTTCATCAGTAAAATGGATTTGTATAGAGGCATCTCTTTAGTTATGCATTTACTCACCATTTAACGAGTATTTGTGTTACATCTAACATGTGAATCTGTGCTAGGCAAGGAGTATACAATGACTAAGTAAATAGAGCTCCACATCTTTTAGAAAATGGAAGCAGAACACAAACACATGAGCAGTTAGTCATAATACTTCTACTGAGCAATTAACTGTCACATTTTTCACTGAGTTTTTGAATAAGTCTATACTATAGACCCAAAGAGGTAGATGCCTTTTCTAATCATCATTTTACAAATAGGCATATAGAATCTTTTTAAGATCAGCTTACTCTTTCAGGTCATAAACTAATATGTAAAGGACTAAAACTCAAGAACATGTATTGTAGCTGTAAGTTTTCTCCAGTCCTGCCTGGCCCTGCGGTCTGGATGAAACTCTCCCTCCCATGTCCTACAGCCACTTGATCCCAAGTAAACACACAGAGACTTATTTATGAACTGTATGGGTAAGGCTTCTAACTAGCGAGCTCTTACAACTTAATTCAGCCCATTTCTATTAACCTATGCATTGCCACATTTTCACATCTTGCTTCTCCTGGTGGTGCTGGCATCTCTCTCCCCTCGGCCTTTCTTCTTCCTGTCTCTCTCCTGGATTTCCTGCCTGGCTATCACCTGACTTGCCATAGGCCAGAGCAACTTATTTATTAACCAATCATAGCAACACATATTCACAGCATGCAGAGATATATCCCACAGCAATGTATCTTAAAGGAAACATGCTACCTTATATTGTACCCAGAATTCCACACAGAGAAAGCAAGTACTATTTATTATTTAAGTGAAATCTAGGATCAATGAAAGTTACATTTATGTGCCTAAATGACACCTGAGTGTCGGATAGACTTTAGCGTATGTGAAGTTTAAGCTGTGTCCTTGAGTTCCCTAGAACAATGTCAAAAAGCTTTGGCTACCCTTCCAGAATGCACACACTGTAAACTGTGGTATGAAAATCCATACCTTTTCATACTGGAGGAACTAATAGTATATTATTATTACAGCTTTATTGAGATAGAAATAAATTCCCTGTACATTTGAAATATATGAGTTTGGACCCCTGATTTCAAAACCATGTTTGATAAATGAACATAGCCACATGCATGGCTTCAGTGGATGAAACCTTTCCACTCTTTCCAGCAGAGAAGTACTAATTTGCTTCTTTTACAGGGAAGTAAATGGTAACTGGGGGAGGCTGTGCACATTTGCTACACACACTTTTCCCAAAATGCCAATTTGAGGGTTCCATAGACTTGTTTCTCCTCACACCCCAACTCTTTTTGTTGTTCCACCTTTCAGTGGGAAACAATCAGAATAGTTCTCTTATGCTCAGTCACATAGAAATAATAATGAGGTCAAACTCAGGGCTAGCAGGACAATCAAATGTGTTTACTCATACTCAAAAGCAGCAGACAGCAAAAAAACCCAAAGGTGACTGCTGAAGTACTCCAGCTGGAATGGGTACAGAGCTCGGATTCCTGCCTGAGAAATGTAGATTCACACGCAAATGTATGATGGTGTCTTACATCCCAGTGTCTGCAGAACACTCAGTAATCCCATTATTAAAGATTTGCTAGAAGAATGCGTCTGCCCATTGTACAACTGCCACCCTCCATATCTAATTAAAATATATCTGCATTCATTTTAATCACAATGTGGCAATGTGGTTTTCTTAGATTTCAGTGGTGAGATCTTCTTTGCAAATGCCTCTAAATGTCTGAAAACAGAATATTCCGGAAAGAGTAAAGGGTTTATTATAATCTGTCCTTGAGTAAAGGACTTCAATGAAATAATACTGACAGAAGGCAACATTGACCCAGTATTGATCCTGAAATAATCCTTATAGCATCTAGAAAGAGGTTTGATTCCTTGCATTTTAGAGACAAAGAAAACCAGTCTGAGAGAGCGTGAAGAGTATATACTAGTGTCAAGCAGCTAGGTGATGATGGAAGCAACCTTGATTTGAATAGACCCAGGGACACCTGGGCAGTTTTATTTAGCTCAATGATCTGAAAACTTTTCCTCTAACTGGCCACATAGTAATTTATAGGCTTTGAAATCTTACACTTAACCGTAAATATTTTATTTATACATCACATTTATAAATACTGTATATGTGCAACTACAAAATATATTTCACAAGGAAGGTCTTTCTTGCCATCATTCAACCCTGTACTTGTATTGCAAAAACAACAACAGGTAATATATTTAGAGATGTGAATAGCAGACTTCTAATAAAATGCAGTATGATTTTACATGAACACGCTGTAATGGGCCATGTTGAGTTGAAGGACCTCTGAAAAATATCATGTTTTGAAGTCTACGTTTATGCTTGTATTGACCCAGCAGTCTGATTTTGGATTTCGTTTATTTACTTAAAATTGAGGGACTAAGCTAATCTCTAGCAGATGAGTTAAATCCTCAGATACAATATACAATACATAGTTCAATAGTGCTGCTATACAGAGAAACAAAAATGCTAGGGGGGTTAATTTAGGATAAAGAGCTGGAGAGACACCAAAATTGGAAAGGGAATCCACTTACATGTATTTGAAGAAATCAGATAAAATAAATAGAAGAAAAAAACAAAAACACCTCCACCACCACTAACAAAAACAAACAAACAAACAAAACAACAACAAAAAACCCAAATACTCTTTCCTATCCTTACCATCCAAAGCACAGATTCAATTCTGTGTTATGTATGTTAATACTGTTATGATATTGCACGCTGGGAACCCCAGCTGTCTGGGCCAGGATATCCCATGTGTGCAGGGAAACGTGCCCAGCAGAAGCAGCGGTGGGCCATGGTGCATGAACAGTCGATCACAGTCAGGCACTGCATCCACGTGGAGATAAGTTGATTATAACAGAGACATAAAGAGAAAGATAGGGAAAGAGGGGGCAGAAAGAGAGAGGCAGGGGAGAAACGGGTCAAGGGTGCATACCTCATAGGAATGGAGGGGGAGGGGCAGTTCCCTTTTTTAAAGGGGACTTCATGTCAGGACGCTGGGCGGGTCTCTAAGGGGAGGGTTTCCAAGGGGCAGGTCAGAATACTAACATATACCATACCTTGCTTAGAGTGAGATCTGAAGACAATGGGAAGCATGATTTCTCAAGTTCTATTACTGCCACTATGTAACTGCAAGCTATAGTGATCCCAATAGACTTTCCTTCCTCTCCCTTGAGAAGTTGCAAACATTTTATTGAATTCATAGGCTATCACTCAGCGACCTTTCCGAGTCTCTTTCCTTGAGTGTGGCGGACACACCTAACATATTTGTCTTTTCTACAACCTATTCCTTCTCTATGTATTTGAATTCTTAAAATTATTGCCTTCATTTTATTGCCATCAGTTGTCTGTCCTGATGCTGATGTCTTTTGTTGGAGTTGTGAGGGCTGACTGTCTTTACGTAAGGTTCAGCCTACTTTCTGTCATGAAGTCTCTGAGACTTTAGAATCTAGTTCACTATTATCAAAGGAACAATACAACAACAAACAGGCTAAGAATTTTATTGAAGTGCTTAAAATAAACTAAAAAATTCAGTTTGATCCATATCTTCCTGTTTCCTCTTGTCTCTCGTCATTAGAACTATCATTCTATTCCTTGTTTCTATGCATTGGCTTTTCTTTTTGTAGATTCTGCATGTAAGTGAGATCAAGCAGTATTTTCCTTGCAAAACAGCAAAGTAGTTATGAACAATGAGTAAACATAGAGGTCTAAGGTACAACACAAAGACCATCATGTTAAAATTGTATATATTTTCAATTTACCAAAAATGGTAGGTGATCTTATAAAAAGGAAAGATCATCATATGATACAGTGGCTATGTTATTTCACTTGACTGTATAATTACACCATTATTTACATCTTTATCAAGCTTTCAGATCATGTTGGACATCTTAAACACATACAATGATCATTTTAACTCTAAAAACTCAAACCAAGACATACACTGAATTTTATGTACAAAATGGAGACTCCTTTTCATTTCAGGAAACTTGGTGTTAACTTCAATCAAATCATCAATCAAAAATTAAAGTTTCAAATCCCCAAATACAAAGCAGACCCACAGAGTTCGCTTCCTGTAACTCAAACAACATAATTTCCTTTCAAGTTCTGTTTTCTTGACCAAATATTATAAAAGCCACATAATTGTTAAATTACTGCTGAACTCTCTGTCTACCTATAAATAACAATGTTATATATCCTGGTAAAGAGTTTCCTTTATAAGCCCTGAATAAGTAAATGTATTTTAAAGTAATAGGAAAATAGCAAATATTTTGTTATCGATCTCTTAAAAATGTAATGGAAGGGGTTTTGTTAAAAATTTATTTTATTAAAATAATTTTTACAACCATTAGGTGGTTTTAGCATGGATTTCCCCCAGTTCATCTAGACCCAGTGAGAAAATGGAGGAAAAAGATGAATCATGCATCTAGGAGGGTTAATATATATATATATATATATATATATATATATATATATATATATATATATATAGCATAAGTGGGAATATAAAATAAAAGCACATCTAAAAATCTTAAGATAGCCAAAGTTTAAAAGTATCTGTTTAATTTTTTTTAACTTGTACATAATTGTTGGCAGTTTCCATAAGTGAAACTCGAACTGAAATAGAACTTCAATGCCTTCAGATGTTCAAGATGAATGGCCAACTTTTCCACTGAATTTTCTGGGTGGTTATGGTGGCTAACACAGGACTGCTGCTGTAGATGAATAGAAAGGCACTCACGGGAAGGAATATATGGTTCTCGAGGAGCCATGAGCTGTCCTAGAGGAGGCAGAACAACAGAATCCAACAGATTTGCTTCATTTTGTGACTTTTCCTCTCTCTAACCTCTGAGAATTCTGAGCTCCAGCAGGTCCATAAAGTGAATGTTGAAATACACTTAATAGAGTTGTTCTTGAAATAAGTCAACTGAACCGAACAAAGTGCTTTGGCAACACATTTACCATGAGTCCTGGCCAACCCCTTCCAAGGAAACTCTAGACTCACTTCCATCCTCAGCAGCTGAATACAAGCTATTCTAATGATTTCCTCCAAGCACACCTTCCTCTCCAATCTTTTTGGAGTGTGATAGTAAGTAACTTCAGCAGTTTCTGATCGGCATAGGAGTCAAAGTATAGATAAGATCATATTTCTTTATTATTTACTGTCTAGTTTCTCCTGAGTTGCATTCATCAGTCTTTAGCCAGCATCCTTGGGTTAGATGGGATATTTTGAACCTCGTTTAGAAGTCTAAACTCTTGCATGGATTCTAGTAGAATTGAAACACACTGCCAGCTCCCCACCCCCCAAATAAGAAATCAAATCCTGAAACCACTAAAACTGCATGCTCTTCCTTCACCTGTCACATTTTTCCCTAATTACACCCTAAACTTACTAATGTTGTAAGTGCTCGCTGACAGGACAGCATGGAACATCAATAGATCCTGCCTGAACCCGAGAAGGCAAATTGAGTCACTCAAAAGCCTGATTTTAATGTCTTGGATCATTACTGCAAAGATAAAAGCAGGTTTCTGAAAGGGTGAAATTCAAAGGAACCTAGTAATTAGGGTGGTAAAAATACTAGGTCACCTGGTACATTTCCCTGGTTGGTTCAGAAATTTCTGTACAGTATAGACTAATTTTATTAGTCCAATGTGTAATGTTATAGATGATATAATTTGCCTTTTTTCCCACCAAGAGAATAGATCTCTTTGACTTCTTAGGCTTTAATTTTTTTTCAAAGTCTATTTGATTAGGTATGTTAGTTGAAATATTCTAAATTATTTCTTAAAACCATAACTATTTATTTCTTACAACTACTTAGGAAGTGCAAAGCTTCTAGAGAATATACGAAGTGAGCTTTGGTTTGAAATATTTTAAGATATGTTTTTTTAGATTGCCAAGATTTAATACCATATATTTAATATTGAAATGGCTGAGAGGGCAGAGCATTAATATTTTACTGATATGTCTGAAATTCATGGGTTTCAAATATTATAAGGAACTTAGTGATCATTAAACCTTTAAAGTTATATAATTTAATAGTTTGTTGGATTCCAGACACCTGTCTCCTGAGGGGTCAGTGGTTTTCAATGTCATACATATTCTTCAGTACTTAAGATCTGCTAGTAATCAGTGTCATGGATATTGCAGATTATGGAAGTAGATTGATAAAAATATTTTACACTTGCTTTTAATATATCTGTATGTTTTGTAAGAAAACCTGAGGGGTGGAGAGGTGAATCAGTGGTTAAAAGCATGTACTGATCTTGCAGAAGACCTGAGTTTGGTTCCCACCACCCACATCCAGTTGTTTACAACTGCTTGTAAATCCAGCTCCAGGGGCTCTGACACTGTCTTCTGGCCTCTGGAGGCCCCTGTACTCATGCGCACATACCCCCCCCGCCCCCAATATACACACAAATACACATGATTAAAGATATATATATATATATATATATATATATATATATATATATATATATATATATATATCTTATATTGAATCTTTGTGGATTTTCACATCATATATTCTGTTTCCACTTATCTCCCTGCCCCCTGGCATCTGCCCTCTGCCCTTGCAACCGCCCCCCCAAAACAAAACCAAATTTAAACGAAAAACCAACCAAACAAACAACAAAGAAACAAAACAAAAATGCAAACAAACAAACAAACCCAACAAAAAGAAGAATCTTGTTGTGGAAACTGTAGCGTGGCCCTTTGAGGCTCACAGTTTACCCTTTGGTCTGTTCATCTTTACTTGCAAGTGTTCACTGCCATGAGTCATTAGTCTGGCTGAAGCCCTCCATTTTCTGCTAGGCCACCAATAATGAGCTCTCACTGGGGCTCCCCTTGGATGTCCTGTTGTTGTTCTGTGTCATGGAGATCCCGCTGGTTTGGATCTGTAGTTCCTCCCATTCACATGTTCCAACAGTTCATAGATTCGGTGGATGTTCGGGTGGGCCAACTCATAGCCCTGGTTCTGGGATGCTGTTGGGTTGTGCTGATCTGAGGGGCCTGTGCTGCCATTGAGGCTGTGGTGGCGCCTGGACCCATCTGGGTCCTTCTGCAGCTGGAGTCCGTGGTGATATCCGGGGTTAGCACAGGGATCATTGGAACCAGCTGTGCTGAGCCAGCTCCACCCTTCACTCGCCCTAGGATGGCTGATCCTGCCCCTTGCTGAATATTGCCACAGGCTCTGCCCTTCAGGGAAGAGCTCGCCCCGCCCCCGCCTCCCCCAACCCCTGGGCACACACTTGGGAAAGATGGCCCTACCCCTCACTGTAGGCAGAGTTTTCCTGACCCTACTGCTGGCTCCCAAGTAACTGCCGGCTTCCCAAATAACTGACTTGAGAGAGAGGACCCTGCACCTTGCCTAGGCAAAGCCGCAGAACTTGGCCCTGGCAATGTGAGTGAGGGGGACCCGAATCTGAGGGCCCAAGAGCAGGAGAATTGGCCCCATCCTTATTGTAGGCTGCATTGTGTGAGCCAGCCGAGGCAGTGCTGGAGAGAGAGCTCATCCTGGTGGTGATGATGAGGGAAAGCTAACGAGATGACCACCCCAGCTACCAAGACAAAATACTTTTGAAAAGAAAAAGGCAAAATGCACACCTACAACAACTAATATAGTAAACGTTGTAATGCAAATAAACATTTTAAATGTGTAAATAATTTCTAATTTATCATCAGCTACTTTTCTAAAATTGTTTATAAAAATGCCAAAATTTTAATGCTATTCTAAGCATCATAGTCACAATAGGAACTGATATTAAAATCATGACCATAAGTCATGATGCACTTCTAATGATGGACAAGCATGTGTCCCTGGAGGTGTCATCCAGAACATTGAGCAACATTAGCTGTTCTTACTCTTTCTTTAACCCTTCAGTCTTCAGTTCTTGATCATTTTGATGCTTTCTTTACTCTGGAGTCTACCTGTCATTCATATGCTAAAGTAATGTCACTCTAATACTGACTCTTAATTCCTTGGGAAATACACTTGTAAGGGCTGCTTTATGCAAAACTATAAATTTAAGACTAATATTTAAGGCTGCGTTTGAACAGCCTCGGTTGAAAGATGGGGCTGTTTTTTCCTAGCATTGGTTTTAAAGGTTTTGTTTTTAATTGTGTGCTGATAGAGAAGGTTGAAGTGAATATTTTGCTATTCTAAACAGACATGGACAATTCCAAACCAGGGACTACTCATCTCCTACTGTAACATAAATTGTTTGGTTAAGATTGGTTTGGGAAAGTTAGGCTTAAGGAAGGGAGTAAAAGCCATGTTTGTTCAGACAAAGAGTATATGAACTTTTAATAACCCCTATTGAATCATTAATGGCAATTCACAGCCATTGACGAGGATCACACTGCCAGGAAATCAGAATTCATGCTACTGTTTACTAAAGTGTTCACTCTTTATTCAAACACAGATGGGAAGAGGTTAAATAAATGGCGTTCTCTCCTTGTTAGTGGAATGGAGAAATCAGTTCTTGACTTTCCTGCCATTTTCCAACTATAGCCTCACCTTTTTCTTCTCCCTTCAGGGGCTGCATTATTGTGTTTCTTTCCTTGAAAAGAGGTACATTGCTAAAGTTGTGTAGCAAGGACCCAGGTCTGTGCTTCCATCTCTCGTCTTCATCCATGGCTCTGGATTCCAAACTTCTTTAACTCCAGAGACAGACAGCACCTAAGCTGCTTATTGCTTTTTGTAGGACCTTTATGATAACTTTTATGTCAGAGAGTTCTATGTTCTCCATATCAAGTAAAAAAGTCCTTCACAGATTGCCTGACTTCCAGGCTATTATCTCAGGTTTTCTGTATGTTGTATGTTATGTCATATTTCTGTAGCTCTCAAGAGTTTTCTTTTTTTTTCTTTTCTTCCCTTCTTTCCCTTCCCTCCTCATTCTTCCCTCCCTTCCTTCGTTTCTTCCTCCCTTCCCTCCCTCCTTCCTTTTGTCTTCCTATTTGAGTTGTCTTAGATGAAACAAGCACATAAGACTCAAACCCACTGCCTCAGTTTCCCTCTACTCCAAAGAAATTAGGAAACTTATTGGTTTAAAAAATGTATTTATTTACAGTTTGGCTAAATGCAGGAGATGTGAATATTTTTTCCCATCATGCCTGTGGCCACAGTACCAGTTATTGAAAACCATGAGACAAATGTCACAACATTTGTAAGTGAAGCTATGAAACAGGTACGCTTGGTGGGGAAGACACTTTGGCAAAGGTTGCTACTGTTCTATGCATATGAATTTTTAAAATTCATGTCTAAGCCAAGGAAAGTGATCCATCATTTTTGAAATGGAAAAGAATCTTGCATTTTGTGGCATCTAAGATCCCTACCCATTTCTATCTCAGTAGAAGGGTCCATTCTCTGATAGGTATGAGGCATATTATATCATTTATTTGGAGATCAGCTTGAAGTCCCAACTTCTACTTGTCTGATAAACATCCCAGTTTTTCAAGTGAAAGAGCCAGAATTGCTGAGAGAGTACAATCGACTGTCTTTGGATTCTCTTCTCCCATGAGGGCTTTAGGACAGTATCAAGTTCACAGTCTTGACTATTTTGTCATTCACTGGTGAGGGCTCAGATGAGATTATTGAGCTGAATGAGGATACTTGGGTGGCTGACTCTCTCTTCTGGTGAAGGAAGAACCTAGCCCAATCTTCTTCATGTTGCCATCACAGGATGTGGCAGGAAGAGGGGCAAGCACACACAAGTACTGTTCAGTTTTCACCTCACATCACCTGTGCTAATGGGCCAGTGGCAGAGGACAGCCAGCAGCCAACCTAGGACCCAAAGTAGAAAAACAGACTCAACTGTTAGTGGGAAGAATGACATGGTCCCATTGCAAAAGTCCCAATGTACAGACATTGCAATGAGCAGTTAGCTACTTTTCAGTTGGATATACTGGAAGAGAGGAAGGGCCCTGATGGTAGTAATCGTTTTTTTTTCTCCTGAAATTTATCCTCTCAACTTTACTTTCTGGTCTCCAAATGAATTTGGAAATGAGCAACTTTTGCTAAGGAATTGCTCTTTGTCTCTTTCTCTGTCTCTGTCTCTCTCTCCTCCTCTCCCTCCCTCCCTCCCTTCCTCCCTCCCTCCATCCCTCCCTTCCTCCATCCCTCCCTCCCTCATTCCCTCCCTCCCTCCCTCATTCCCTCCCTTCCTTCCTCCCTCCCTCCCTCCCTCCTCATGGATTATGGGAAAGTGATACAGAAGCACTTTACAGTATGAGCCATCTCCCCAGCTCTGTATCTTTTTTAGGCACTGGTATTGTGAAGTTAATCTTTGCTTCTCATACTGTATCATATATCTACATTTTTTCTTTGCTTTTCTTTCTTCATCATTTTCTTAGTGTATTTAATCATTTTGCCTAAACATGTTTTTTTTTTTTCCATTAAATGGCCATTTCAATATTTTAGCTCCGTATTATTTCTGGATCAATTCAAATACTTCATTTGCATTTTGGAGTACTTATAATAAGTCAGTATCATTTGCAAAACTTGATGTTATTATTATGTAGGGTAGAGTCTCTCTTCGTGTCTTTCCTTTCATCTTCCTTTCTTCTCTTTTTAAACATACAGTTATAGTTTTCAAAACAGTCTTCACACTAGTCTAAGCTACCTCTAGATGTTTCTCTGAGCTTAAACATTGTTGTCTATAATTATTCTTTGTTTGCAGCCATATCTGAGGCCAGGCTGCAGTCTCACAAACAAATCAATTTGAATTAATTTGCCAAGTAGAGTTAACGAGGCATTGTGTGAACTCAAAATGCACTAAGCTACTGCATTCCCTGAGGTGACTTCTTCAGTGGGACATTTTGAATCTTGGTCCACACTACAATGGTATATATAAATCTGACCTTTAAATTTTACAAGTGGTGCATAGCTGTTAACTGGCATATTCTTTAAAGTCTTAGAACTGCAACAATACTAAATAAATAGTGTGGACACAGTTCTTTAATTACTACCTCTGTGTGGAGAGGTAATATTCAAAATCTGTACTCTGATGCTCTCCCAGGCTAGTCTGGGCTCCAAATTCCAAAGACACCGAATTGTGAGAAACAACAAATTAGGGAAATTGTATTTCACAAATATTCTTTGAAGACTCTTCAGGCTTACAAATATCTTCTCTCAAAGAATAAGCAATACAATTTTGTAGACTTTCTTGCCAGAAATGACTTTGTGATTAATTGCAAGGTTTGACAGACTTCTTAAAAGAGTTGGTTCAAAGGTAACATGAACATTCCACTTCCTTCATACACAATTTTATGTGTTGTTGGTAGAGTCCTTCAGACGATAGGAAAAAGAACAACAAGATAAATAAAAATCTTAGCTCACAGTCCCATCCAAGATGAGAAAAATGGCAAAGTAAGTTTTTCAAAGATATCAAATTTCTGGGTCCCATGTAAGCTCCCAAGGGACATAAGGAATCTGTACTTTATGCCCTGATTATTTTCAATTAAAAATAGTGAGTAAGGGAAAATTAGAATAGAAAATAGCACGGGAAAAATCTTATATTGCATAAAAAGATGAGTCTCTTAAACTTGGAAGTCATATCCACAAATTGTCAAGTTTCATTTGACAAGAAAGTTGGTAATATTTAACCATATTTAATAAAAGAACCCAATGCTATCTGGGGATTAACACAGGTTCATTTAAACATATCTTAACAAATCAGTGTAAATGCCCTCTGGCTGATTATAGCAAATGGATAGACAATGGGAATGCTATAAACTCCTGTGCATAGTGATGGAATTTCTCCCTGAACTAGACAACATAAGGAAAGCCATGAGGAAATGTCATTGAGGTTGATCAGTTCTCTACTAACTTCTAAAGTGTTGTTATGTAAGAAACACTCCACTTTATTTGGGAGAAAGCACAAATAATAAAAGTAGCATTTATTAACTCATCATTTCTATAGGTCAGGCTTTGGTAACAACTTAGTCTGGTGCCTCTCACTCATGCATCTGATCAATGTAGTCAAACTTGCACTGGGGCTCTAATACTCTGGAGACTTATTTGTGTGGGAGATTGACTCTGTTACTTATCACTGACACTCAAAAGAATAGGAAGCTTGTTGATTTTATCTCCTGGCTGTTTCTTTCTCACTAACTCAATTCCATATATTGTCCACCTCTTTATGACCCTTAAGTGCCTTTGTGACTATAACTCTTTGTAGAGAGCGATCCCAGGAAGGAAGGGAGACCCTCAGAACCCTTTACAACTTAAGTTCTAAGTTCAACACTGTTGCTTCCATCATGCCCCACTCTTTTGTGTGGATGCACAGAATTTTGTGATCAGCTCATTTTATTTTTACTGACAACAGATGTTATCTTTGAAATATCAGAATTTCTTTTTTAGAACATAATTTTTTATTGATTCTTTAGGAATCTCGCATCTTACACCCCAATCCTGCTCACCTCTCAGTCCTTCCATATCCACCCCTCACCCACCAAGCCACCCTCCCAATTGATAAAAAAAACAAAATAAACAAAAACCCCACCTCACTCCTCTATCTTTTCTACCTCTACAACACCTCTTCATTCATCCTAGTGGCATTGGTAGCTGTGGTGTGTCATGCCGTCTACCCTTTTGTTCAATCAATGCCACCCACAAATGTTCATTGCAATGAGTCATTGGCCTGGTTCAAGGACCCTGGCCTCTAGTACACCAGCATCACTGGGCCCTCATTGAAGCTCCTCTCTGATACCCTGCTGTTGCCCCAAGTCATGAAGATCCTGTGGCTATCATTTTGCAGGACTAGTCCCTTCTCATGCTCCAGCAGGTCATAAATGGATGTCTTACTCTTTAGAATCATGTATTTAGGACTAGGCAGATGGCTCAGTGATTAAGAGCACTACCTGCTCTCCTACAGGACTCAGGTTCAATTCCCAGCACCTACATGGCAGCTGACAACTGTCTGTAACTTCAGCTCCAAGGAATTCGAAACCTCACACAGAAAAACATGCAGGCAAAATACCAGTGGCCATACAAAATTCCCTAAATAAAAAAAAAATCATGTATTTAGTCCAGCTTACTTTTACATTTTGAAAATCAAGCTCTGCTTTTGGGGAAACAAATTGTAATGAATTTGTAGACATGATAAAGCCACATTGCAATCTTCCCACTTTGCAAAAAATTTTCGGAGACTAAAATAAATGTTCAAAAGATAGGCTTATTAAATTTTGCTGATGACACAAAGCTAAGAGAGATACCTCCTACAAAACCCAAAAGAAATCCAGAGGTAAACATTTTCTTATCAAGTTTGAAGGCTGTTATAAAACAAAAAGAGAATAAATTTACTGGGATGTAATTAAAGTCCTGCTTTGAAGTTCAAAACTTGCATTGCATGAATGCAAAATTGACTAATATTTATGGGAGACAATTCAACTGGGAGCTGTCTTCCGTTTCAGCTGGCAATAAAGCAAATGTTGAGTAGTGGTTGCTTAGGCAAATAATGCACACCTGTACCCTAACCAGGTCATATGTGGGTAACGCAGGGAGTGGAATCAGTGATGTTTAGATCTGGAAGGAATATGCAGCTGGTCCTGTACTTACAGTAGTTCAACTTACAGTTTTTTGCTTAATTTTATGATGATGTGAAAGCAATACACATTCAATAGTAAACATGCTTTGAATTTTGATGTTATTGTAGACTAGAAATGTGTAGTAATATACTCTGTCTTGGTGGCAGAGGCATCCAGTGGTAGTTCCAAGTTAGATATATGTAGGGGAATAGTACATACTCTAGAGTATATAGCTTATCTACATTAAGGATATTTTAAACTTTCAATTACTTTTTGACGTATAATGTGCTTATTGTAATATAATGCCATCATAAATAGAGCAGTATCTATATTCACTCTCAGGCATGGGCTGTGTTATATTTGGATCTTGAATGTCCCCAAAGTCTTTATACTAAATGTTTGGTCATCAAGATGCTTGCATTAGAGGCAAGGAAACTATTAAGAGGTGTTATAGCCAGATAAATCCTGAGGAAAAAAATAATGCTGGAGAAATGAGCATATTTGATCTGCAATTATACTATAGAACCATAGTATATAAAAACAGCATGGTAATGACAAAAAAACAGACATGCATATGGATAAAATAGAGTAGAAGACTCCCATACAAGCCCATGCAATTATAGCCACTTGATTTTTGACAAAAAAATTCCAAAAGTACACACTGGAAAAAGAAAAAAGTATCTTCATCAAATGGTGTTGGGAAAATTAGATATCCACATGTGGAAAATTAAATTTAATTCACTCACTCTAAGTGAATCAAAGACCTCTATACAGAACCAGGAATTCTGAAAGTTCTAGAAGAAAAGGCAGAAAACACACTAAACCATGTAAGCACAATTCGTGAATTAAACTTTATGCACTCAGAAATTAAAACACCAACAATTGACAAATGGGACTTTGATAATCTTATAAATGATCCCTAGATCACTGAAGCCACAGCTTGAAGGGGACTATGACGGGCATCTCTAGATTCCCTCTTTTCATTTCCTGACTAGTAGAGGGAGCAGTTTTGCTCACCATGTACTCTTGACATCTCTCCAGAACTCCAAAGTAAATGTCACCATCTAACCTTGGGTTGCAACTTCTAAAATGGTGAGTCAAAATACACCTTCTCCATTTTGCATTAATAACCTCTGGTAATGTATTATAGTGACAGAAAGCTGAGAAATATCATCTGAAAGATTTCTATTTCTAAGCCCCAGTGATTTCATTATATCTAAACAGAAGTATATGACATGAATTTTTATAATATTACAGATATAGACAGTTGCATAGCATTATTATTTTAAATTGTATTTTCAAATGAGTGTGTATGTGTGTGCATCCATGAATGCACATATGCACATGAGTACAGGTACAGCTGGAGGCTAGAAGAGGGCATCAGATCCCCTGGAGCTTGAGACATAGGCCGTTCATTATAAGCAGCCTGCTATATGTGCTGGGTGCCACACTCAGGTCTTTTGAAAGTACTGTCTTAAACCATCTCTCCAGTTGCAGTATGACACTCTTTTCCTGAGAATCAAAACCATAGTATACGGTACCCAGTAAAATTGTTCTCCCAATACTCCCATCTGTCCTCTGAGTGATGCAGCAACAATACACAAACATGTTTGCATGAATAAAATTTGTAAATCAAACATTCTAGTATTCTGGCTTCCAAAGCGTTAGTTGTCATACCCTCTGTACAGCAATGAGAAGAGGAGGGGAGATAGTAAGAAAAGAAACCAACAAGACAACAGAGAGGGTGGGCACTCACAGAGAAGGCAGATAAACAGGAGTGCATGGATCATGGGGATGAGTAAGGCTGAAGAGAACACTGTGGCTTTTGCCACAAGGAGGGCATGAGTGGTCAGAGGAAAAAGGAACTGAGGTTGGAATCTTGAAGGGTCGTGTGTCAAATGGCTGAAGGGTGCATGATAAACCTTTATTTTTGATAAGGAAATGTAGAAATGTTCTGCACTAACATTTATGCATGGAAGTAATATTCATTGAATTTACCTCTTTTCAGTTTAACACTTTAGAATCTGGTAATTGTTAAAAACAACAAAAATGAAGTCCTATATCTAGGATTTGTTTAGTGCCCACCTTGATAATTGCTTACCATAACATTCCCCAGTTAATTCTCAAAACAAATATTGTAGTTATTACGACAATAATATTTACATGTAAAGAAACTGAAATTTAAAGATGTGGTAATGCATAAGCTTTCTAGAAAGAGAGATACAAATCCAGAGAGCCTTGAATCATATCCTCAGTGTGCATTTCAGAATAATCGCAAGAGAGACAAGTGAGGAAAGCAAATATTATAGGCAGCTTATGTTTCATTAATTTATAGTATGTCAGTTTTGTGATCAGCTCTTAAATAGAAAGTTAATGCCACTGAGTCAAACAATACTGAAAAAAAGCTCTATTCAAATTCCTTCAGCACATTCTCTTTGATTATGGGAGGGAATGAAGACATCATCTGGATGTCATTTTATTAAGCCAACATGGATTCAAAATACTCCCAATGAATTCAGAAAGTAGGAAGGGACTTTAGAAGAAACGAGCTGACAGTTAAGGATGGAGAAAAGACAGGAAGTGATGATACATGTCCTAGTTATTGTATCAGATTTCTTCAGCATCATATTATTCCAATAACAATGGCCCCTTGATTTATTTTTAGGATCTGAAAGAATCACTTGGTGTTAACATATGTGCATGAAAAAAAAAAAAACGTGTATTCAGACAGCAACAGATGGCAAAAAAATAAGGACAGGGCCACTTGGGTAGCTAGATATAGAATGCCACCTTTGCCTGAATATCTCAGCTTCTTTTGTAAAGGGAGGAAGTAGCATGCCATATGCAGAAGAAGTGAGCTCTGTCAGTCATGTCAGGGTCTACCTAGGTGATCCACATGGCTATCTATCTTGTTCTTTGGGAAAGGAAGTTCTACCATGGCCGAAGGAACTAGCAGAGTGGATGTACAAACTCCCTTAGTTAATAATGCCTATGTGTTCTGGGTCTTTAAATTCACTTCCTCCATCAGATCAGGTTTCTCTTTTAAGAGATTAATTTCTTTGCCTTGGCACATCAAAAGATTAAGACTCACAACATACAAATAGTTCCTTTCCTGAAGCCTAAAGGTGTGTCGTGAGGATTAATGAGATGGTGTTTATAATTGCATTCCGAACCCTTTGGTTGAAAGGCACTTTATAAATATAAGATATTAGCTTTTTGTTGAGGTCCATCCATCCTTTACAAGTGACTGAGCATTTTAGATGCCTTTTGGGCAGTACACTTACCCATCTGACTCTTAAGAAAGCCGTTTTGGGAAAACTCCAGGAATGTGGCCAAAGCCACACTCAGAGAGTTCCCTAGTCCCTTTTCTTCAATATTTGCTTTGAAACTCACAAAGTGATCCTTGGGGACACGGGCATGGCAAGAGCCTGTGAACTGCCCTGTGACTTGAGCTACCAGCATTGATTTTCTTTTGCCACCAGCTGTAGTCCATCTTCTCAGTCTCCAACTATTCATTATAGGCTCGCACTCCTGTTTCTTTAGTGTCGACAGAGCAATAAAGAAAACTTTTCTTTCCTCGTTCCAGAGCTCAAAACAAATTGCAAAAATACCTCTGGCATTAATATCATGCAGGTGAATGTTGTTCCAGTTATTCCTATTAGCATGGCTATGTGCTTGACAACACTTCAGACGGTATTAATAGTCTACTTGCAGAAAAGCATTTTCTGCCAGTTTGGGGGAAATTGCCAGAACCTTTCGGATACTCTTCCTCAACCCAGTGGCACTATATCATCATTACCTGTGGCTGGACCAAGAAATCACATTTGTCACTGCCTGAATTGCTCCTTTACTTTCAGTGTTATGGAAACTCACTTTGCTTTGGAAATGGAGTTAGCCGAATATAGTTTAGAAAACACAGAAATATAAACAGCAACAGCTGGAGATTCAGAGGGATATTTAGAATGTTTTTACTTGTTTTATGGACAGTTGTTCTTCGTGAGACCACATGGGATATAGTCATCTTTCAAATGACAACTGGTAAGGTTTGAACAACATGGAAACAACCCCTGGAACAAGTGTGCTTCCTTTGGATCACAGGAGAGTTATGTTAGTATTATTCTTACAGATAAATTCAGTGTTTTCCATATATCAGTGATTGTGTTTATTTTACTTGCCTATTACTCAGCATTGAGTACTATGGTGAACTGAGAAATAAAGAGTCGAATGCTAAGTGACTTCCCCAAAGTCATAAAGCTAATAAATGGTACATTTACAACTCCAAAATAAATATGTCGCCAAATTCCATAGCTTAAACTTTGACACTGTACTGATTAGAGCTTTTAAAAATTAACATAATTCCTAACAAAGTAGCCCGTTTGGACCACAGTGTTAGACATAGTGCTTTCTGATCCATATAAGAATTTTCTTCTTGTATTCATTCAGTTCTCCAGTTTAAGGATCTTTTTATCTTTATTTTTATTTTCTTTTATGTTTATTTTATTGGGGTGATTAGCAGATTTCAAGTCCTTGTCTTAAAGAGATACTGATGTAAGCTGTGGACCCATTGAAAGGCCAATTTGCTTTCCTTGTCTTATCTTACTCTGTTTCCATTGCTTTCGTCCTTAAAGGCTTCAGCTCAAAGTGGGAACTGTGAGGTAGTTCTACATGATGGTCAGTTCTGTGTGTATGAACCAGTTGGGCTTTAGTGATTCAACTCAGAGCCTTCTGCTCTCCACAACATTATAATTTCACAGTGCATATTGTACTCGTCTCCAGAAGTAGAACTACTTGATATTAGTGTTAGTAGACTGTAGGAAACCAATTGTATAAAAATCTTAGTACCTCGTCAAGAGTGACAGAATAAACATGTACACATTGTATTTCAAGTAGGCTAAAGCATGGCTATTTGTTTTTCTAAACTTCCATTCTATGTAGATGTCAGATTCATATCATTAACTTAAGTACTTATTTTAAGACCTCCTTATACAATTTATGGGTTTCTCCATGTGGTAAATAACTGATGTTTCTGTCAACTCAGTAATGTATATGCTTTATTTGAAGGACATTCTGACTTACTGTTCTAAGGCCATTCTATCCTGGATATAGCATTATTTTTGTCGAGTAATCAATTACACTCTTTAAGTGTCCATACCAGTTGTTATATGAAATGTACAACTTAATGTCATTGTGTATTTAATAAGAATGCATATGAATTTAAAGAGGTTTGTGCAGCTCACAGAATAGTCCTCTGTATGAATTCTTACATAAAGATCTGCCCTTCCATCAATTTATGGAATGGGGCTCAGGGCGAATGAACTTATTCACTTACACATGTTTCTTAAACAGAATTTACTAGTGTTTTAGATAAATTAAAATAAAAGCCAACAAGAACATGAAAAGAGACTAAGAACAATTTTAATGTGGTGGCTTAAACCAATGTGGTTTTCCAAATGGCCTTCCATCTCTCATGACTTTTAACAGCATGCTAGATCTCTGTCCTTGGTGCCAGATGGTATCAGTCTGGTGTGCAAGACTTAAACCATGCTTCTAAATGTCTTTAAAGCTGAGGTGGAGAAGAATGGACTCGCTCTTTTTATTTTCAGAAAGGTCAGAGGTTGATTCCAGCTGTGCTTTTCTCCATTGGGTACCCCAAAGCTTCCTCTTTCCAGCATTTACTATGTCATTAAATGATTTCCTACACTTCTTTATAGTTAAAAGAAGATGAATCGTGGGTGCTGGGCTCTTTGGGAGAGCTAAGAACCCTGTATATTTGGAGGAAGCAAATCAATATAGCCTGTAAATTAATTAACTTGGTATCTAGATGACATTGACAATTTGAGCTTTTAGTTGTTATTTCTGCATTTGCCCTTCATGCTAGTAAGAGTTCCCATCTTATATTTCATCTGACTTTACTAATACATTCCAGGGAGTAGAGTGAAAATCCTCACTGTATTTAGTCATGTAGTCAATAATGATAATAAATAGAGAAAACTCAAAGCAGCAAAATTTATCAAAGGCAAATTCAGCACAATTCAATTGTCATTCCTCAGTGTGGCATTTCACTGTGCTATAGAAGTCCACACCTTACCTGTCACCTGCTGGGTAGAAGTAACAGGCATGTGGGTTCTTTTCAGAAAAGTACTCCTTTTCTGTGAAAACATTTGAGAAGTTACCCAATTTATTTTGGATTAATAGAATACAAAACACTTTTCCTCCAAGGACAGTAACCACGACGATCAGTAATTGGAGCTATATAGACCAATTAAGCTAATGTCCTTCACTATGGCCATATTGAGACAGCAAGAAATGATGCTGTGTCTTGAATTTTCCTCTTTGCTTCTTGTCTCCTACACTTCATGCGGCTGCACTGTGAGAAAAGTTTTAAACTATTTATGAGAACCCCAAACTGTTTATCATTCAGTTCCCTTTATCGACATTAAACCCTAATAAGTTTTTGTTTGTTTGGTAGTTCTAGGCAACAACCCAAGGCCTTGAGTTGCTAGTCAAGAAAGCCTCCAATGAACTGCAACTGTCCATTGATATGTTGGCATGTTGTAATTTATGTAGGGAGATAGAGATCTGCCATGTGGACTGGAAGCATATCCATCGTTGCTTCTCATGAGCCATTGTTTGTTTGTTTAAAACTCCAGGGCACTAAAGATGACTCAAATTTTTAGAATAGTGTTTTCATCAGAGAAGCCTAAGGAGAACAACCATTCCCCAAGAATGCTGCCCAATTTCTATGAGATTCTCCTATCTTCCTCCTCTAAGCCTAACAAGCGTAGTATTCTAAGTGTCACATGTGGCTGTAGCAGGAATCTTAAAGAGTTCTTATTAATAAAATCAAACCCAGGTCAAGTACTCGAGTGAACACTGGAAGATCAGAGAGACAGAACAAGCCACAGCTAACCTCACCTGGCCAACTTCTTAGCTGATCTTGTTTCTTCAGACTGGAAGCTTCTGAGTCCTCATCCAGAATGGCTCTTAGCTGAACTGCTGCTCGAAAGCCTGAATGCCAAACCAGCCAAATGCTTCTAGTTTCTGGTCCTCACACCTTATATACCTTTCTGCTTTCTACCACCACTCGCTGGGATTAAAGGCTCATTTCTGGGATTAAAGGCGTGTGTCACCATGCCTGGCCATTTCCAATGTGGCCTTGAACTCACAGAGATCCAGAGGGATTTCTACCTCTGGAGTGCTAGGATTAAAGGTGTGAGTGCCACCATTTTCTAGCCTTTGTATCTAGTGGCTGTTCTGTCTCTGACCCCAGATAAGTTTATTAGGGTGTACAATATTTTGGGGAACCCAATACCACCACATGTGGCATCTTTTTAGCCAGTGATAACTGCTGCATTGCAATGGCTCTGTGATTGAAATATTATGGCTCACTTCCATTTACTTGGTCTGATGCTATTCACTCTGACTTCCAGACTTCTCTATAATTTGTCCCTGAGCCACCTGTTTTAAGATTTTCATTTCCTTTTTAAAATATTAGTAATTTGGAATCGAGCTCCCTAAGTTTTAATACCAGGCTCTGAACCAAACATGATGAATTGCAGTGCACTGGTTTTTACCAAATCAATTTGAGGTTGGCCAATGAGCTAAAACATTTCCCAAAGCATGTCTTCATTATTTTGTTATTGGAAGCATATTCATTAGGGGTGTAACTCCATACCACCACTTTCAAAATCTAGTCCTAATTAAAGAAACCACCCAGGAGTGGTAATAGCAGTTACAAAGGGAAGAGGGGCCATCTCCAGCATTTAAACACAGTGTTTGAGCCTGAAACTAATTTGATATTTCATGCTTGGAAGAAATATTCCTAACAGGCTTTTTCAATAGATTCTTCTTCAAGAAGGCCCTTTCAAAGAGAGAAGAGAAAGAAGAAAGAGAAAAAAGAAAGAAAGAAAGAAAGAAAGAAAGAAAGAAAGAAAGAAAGAAAGAGACAGACAGAGAGAGAGAGACAGAGAGAGAGAGAATGAACAGCTGACCCAGCATGTTCTAGCACTAATAAAATGTAAATGCTCAAGAGCCTGTAAATGTTATATAGCAGTATAACTTCCTTTGCCTGTAGTTATGTTCTTTGTGGGTCCCATCTGCTTAAAATGTGCAACAAAAAAAGATAGAGGTCTACAGTGCCACCTGTACTGTTCTGCCAGTTTCACATAGGTACAGTAATGTCAGGGTTTTCTTTTGGAGTAAGAAATCTCTCTTTAATCCAAGTTCTGGGGGACTGAAACAGGGGCATTACCATGAGTTAAGACAAATTTGAACTACAGAGTCTTATCTCAGAAAACCAAACCAAACAAACAAACAAACAAAGCAATGTAATCAAACCCTAGAACTATTTCTTTGCCAGTCTCCCTTGGCTAGCAGGGGTTCAATCATTTTCTCTGGTGCCTTTTTCTAGAATTCAGAGTAAGCAAGTACAGATGCTTGAGAGAAGCAGCAAGGGCACTGTGCTCCTGAATGGTACCCATCAGAAAAACAGTAGCATCCACATGACTGAGAATCTGTATGCTCCCTATGTGTTATGAAATTGATATGGTATTGGTTAGAGAATTATTCAACTCAATGAGATCATTGAGCTTCACTGAGACCAACTCAGTGGTAGATGGAGGAAGGAGGAGACAGGGTGAAAAAGGAAAGGGATTTCTCTAAATAGCCCAATAGCTTACAGATCTATATCCAAAACCACATGACCAAAACATGATGGAGCACTGCATAGTTGAGATCAATCTGACCTCATACCTGTCATCCAAGGGCAGAGCGACTTCAACTCCACCTCTACTAACGATAAATTGATATCTATCTCTAAAAAAAACTTCATAAAACCAACTGAACACCTAGAATGTTTTTTAATGACCTATTGACTTTTCAGATTGTTCTTTAAGCTGTTTTTTAAACTTTAAAGGCAACACTGATAATGAGCGCCTCCAAATGGTAAAACAGAAAATCCCCTTCAAATATAACCGGCCTGTAGAGGAGTGGCTGCAGGAAAAAGGTAACGGTCGTTAAAACTTTCATTCTAAAATCATTTGATTCTAAACCCTCATTTTTAAAGCCTGCACATAAATGTTCCTTAAATGATAATCGCCTGCTGCATAAATGACTGTTTTAATTTTCATTATAATTTGTGTCAGCTTCCACCTGCCATATGTTGATAAATCATGCAATAATACATCGCCATTAAAACACAGTTAAAGGGACTAACATCTAGCCTGCTGTCAGCATGACAGCCACAAACAACAAATTCCAGGAAACTCATTTTAAAAAAGGAAGGAAGGAAGGAAGGAAGGAAAGAAGGAAGGATGGACTGTGTATGGCAATTTAACCACTGCATGACATTATTTGTTAATTTTTTTTAAATTACCTCTCACCAAAACTTTCTAAAGAATTTTCAAAAGCGCTTGTTAAATTACATCTTGAGGCTGTTTTGGCTTTACTGTCTATAGCATGACTAACCAAAAAACCAAACCAAAACAAAACAAAAAATCTTAGATCAACTCTTGTAACTTAAACTGCTTAAAACAAATGTTATAAAGGAAGCAGTATGTGTTAACATTTGTTTTTAAACAAAGAGAACGCTGAGGAAGAACAGATTTGCCTCTAAATTCAAACCATCAGAGGCAAAAGTTTCTAGGAGAGCTTAATTACTTTCCAGTTGCTGCAAGAAACTAAAACAAAACAAACTTATTTTACACTTTGGTGGTGTGATACCCTCGTGCATTCGTACAATGTTTTATGCAACGTAGTGTAAGTTGTTAAGGTAATGAATTGGTAAGGGAAAAAGTCTTGTGGAAATCAAAACAGCAAGTTCTGATTTGCTGACAGAAACAACCACTCCATGGATAAAAGAGGGCAGCAGTTATA